>NC_138768.1:563925556-564525556 GCF_965119305.1 Pelophylax lessonae
TATTCTATCTATCTATCCTATCTATCTTATCTATCTATCTATCTATCTATCTATCTATCTATCTATCTATCTATCTATCTATCTATCTATCTATCACTATCTCTATCTATCTATCTATCTATCTATCTATTCTATCTATCTATTATCTATCTATCTATCTATCTATCTATCTATCTATCTATCTATCTATCTATCTATCTATCTATCTACTTATTCTATATTATGTGCAAGTGAGGAACAGCTAGTACAGGGAAGATCTTGGGACATGAGCTCTGTCCAATAAAACTATCTAAGTCTTAATTTTTCCCTCTTGATGTGTTAGAGAAGACCTTAAAGTGATTGTAAAGTCTCGTTTTTAAAAAAAAACAACAAACCTGTTATACTTACCAGCTCTGTGCAGTTGATTTTGCACAGGGTGGCCCAGATCCTCCTCTTCTTGGGTCCCTCTTTGGCTCTCCTGGCCCCTCCTTCTGTTAAGTGCCCCCACAGCAAGCAGCTTGCTATGGGGGCATCCGAGCTGAGTCACAGCTCCCAGTGTCCATTCAGACACAGAGAAGCAACCAGTGGTGCCCCCCCATCCATGCGCCTGGCCCCCTAATCTACATGCAGGGCGCCGGACGCATGGATTCCAATGGAGTTTTTTTTTTTTTGAAGCAGAGACCAGAGGCTCTAATAGGCTTCAAAAAGGGTGGGCTCGCACTGCGCCCTGAGCCCACCCAGTTGTGTGACAATAGCTAACATTGCACACGCATTTAGGCTCGCCAAGCAATATCGATTTTTTTCTAGTTGTTGGAATGAATGCTTAAACATTAAACGTGTCTAGCGTTTAAGCATCTTTAGACGTTAGAAGTGTTTTTTTCTGCTCAAAACCTCTTCTCGTGAACACGCCTGTGATAGGTTTTTTTTTTTTTTTTTTCAGCCTCTAAACGCTCCTCTTCTAATACGTTTATAAACACCTATGTGTGAATGGACATAGAGGCGGTCAGAGATGTGTTTACAGGCAAAAAAAAAAAAAACAGCCAGATGCCTGTAAAATAAAAAAAATAAATAAAAAATAAAAAAAAAAACTTAAAGTGTGCATGTCAAGAGAAAGAAAAAGGGATACAAGAGAAACAGAAATACTACTTATATTGATTGACCTGTCAAACAGCATGACGAGGATCATGAAAGATCTGGGGTACCTTAGGATACAAGACAGGAATAAGTTCTGTAGTGTGCATAGCGACAGTCAGTATGGCAAGACTGCATGCAACACTGGATGTGGTTTAAAGGGCAAGGGTTAAACAGAACCTGTTCCTATTTGCCATTGACAGTGCACACATATGCCGCAGTCCTTATACCCACAAAACACTGCTAACAGATGAGAAAAAGGTATTTAACAGTTCAGTTCTTCCGTGAAAAACAGCTCGTAGAAGTCTAGGGAATTAAAATTGGCTGTTTCCACCTGAATTCCGGGTTGGGCAGTGAATGGGGGAAGTACGGGCGCTGTAGAATCTGTGGGCTGCCAATTAAGATATGCCAGCGCATCAGGGAGGACACTATGGGCTCTACGGGCCTGTGTTCCAATTCTTGGTGGCTGCGGTCCACAACTTGTGCTAGCCACCGCACCAGCTCTAACTGCACTTATGGGACTCATCACGTCACCAAGTTTGTCTACGACCAGGGTGTACTAGGCCGCTGGTGCTTGCCAGTTCACCTGACGTTTGAGCGGCACTAGTACCAACACTCTGCTGCATACTAGCACCCTGCGATCTCTGCACCTCAGCATCTACAGAACGGGGTCAGGTATGCCTGACCTTAGCAGGGACCCCTCAGTCGTCGGAGCTATCTGTCAGGGAGCCACTGCTCTCTACAGGTTGCTTATACTGACCCTGATTCTGCCAGTGAGGCTTCCCCTCATCTGACATGGACAGTATCCTGTAGGCCTCTTCACTAGTGTACCTCCGTTTGGACATTTTAGCCACAACATTCATAGGTACTTAGTGTGACTCACAGGTAAAAAAGCACCTAGTTGTCAAGGACTATTTCAACCGCTACCAAAAAAAACTGCTAATGCTAGCAGGGATCAGGCCTGACTCTGCTAACACAGCGGTTTTGTTTGTGTGTTTTTTTTGTAAGTGACAGTAATCTATTGATTTCTACACTTGCCTGGGTGGGGTGGAGTGGGCTGGGCGGAGGGGTTAAATGCAGGTGCTCACAGGAATCAGTGCTGATCGTGCAAACCCCGCGTTTTGGGAACCCTAAACTATGGGGACACTAGTATAGTTCTGATCAGATCAGATATTGATCTGTTCAAACATTATACTAGTAATGGAAGTATATGTGTGTGTGTGTGGTAATCAAGGGGTTATTTCTAACTATGCACCGGGGATCTGCGCTATCTTAGACTGATGCCAACACTAGCTAATGTCACCTGTGTCACTAATAATAGTGATCAGAAAAAAAACTGTACACTAAAAAGGGGCACTGTGACAGGGCAATAAAGGGGTTAACTGGGTGTGATCAGGGGGGGATCAGGGGGTTACGAAAGGCTGTCCTCTGTGGGAGGTGTATGGTCCGTGTCCTCTGTATCCCCCCAGCCACGCACCAGTGATGGCCATGAGCTGGCCTGGGTGCCACCCTGCTGTGAACATGGTTCCATCTCCTCCTCCAGCTCCTCCTCCTCCTCATCCTCCTCATCCTCCAGAACTGTGCCCCTGCTGGACAATTGCGTCCCTGGCGTTTGCGTGTGCAGGAACCCACCCTCGGAGCCCCTTGCGAATGACTGCCCTGAAAGCCTTGGAAATGTTACCTCTTCATCCTCCTCCTCCTCCTCATCCTGTGCCACATCCTCTTCCATCATCGCCCGAATTGTTTTTTCAAGGAGGCATAGAGTGGGATAGTTAAGCTGAGAACGGCGTCATTGCCACTGGCCATGTTGGTGGAGTACTCAAAACAGCGCAACAAGGCACACAGGTCTCGCATGGAGGCCCAGTTATTGGTGGTGAAGTGGTGCTGTTCCGCAGAGCGACTCACGCGTGCGTGCTGCAGCTGAAACTCCACTATGGCCTGCTGCTGCTCGCACAGTCTTCCAGCATGTGCAAGGTGGAGTTCCACCTTGTGGGCACGTCACATATGAGGCGGTGAGCGGGAAGGCCGAAGTTACGCTGCAGCGCCTAAAACCATCGTTTTTGGCAACCAAAAAAAATATAAAAATTTTAAAAAAACCCTTTTTTTGGGACCCAAAAAAAAAAAAAAAACAAAAAAGCCTTGTTTTTGGCAACCAAAAAAAAAAATGTTTACAAAAAAGCCTTGTTGTTTTTGGTAACAAACTAAACCAAAAATGTTTACAAAAAAGCCTTGTTGTTTTTATGGCAACCGACAAAACCACAAATGTTTACAAAAAAGCCTTGTTGTTTTTGGTAACAAACTAAACCAAAAATGTTTACAAAAAAGCCTTGTTGTTTTTATGGCAACCGACAAAACCACAAATGTTTACATAGACAAACCAGAGGCACAGCTATGGGAGCTCGATTTGCCCCAAGCTATGCCAATTTGTTTATGGGGTACTGGGAGGATCAGTATATCTGGAATAATAACCCCTACAGAGTCCATCTGGCCTTTCAATCATCGTCACTTGACACCCCATCAGTGATCGTCACTTGTCACCCCATCAATCATCGTCACATGTCACCCCGTCAGTGATTGTCATCTGTCTCCCCATCAATCATCGTCACTTGTCACCTCATCAATCATCGTCGCCTGTCACCTCATCAATCATCATCACCTGTCACCCCATCAGTCATCGTCACCTGTCACCCCATCAGTCATCGTCACCTGTCACCCCATCAGTCATCGAGAGAGGCAGAGAGAGAGGGAGAGCAGAGAGAGAGGGAGAGGAGAGAGAGAGAGAGAGGCAGAGAGAGAGAGAGAGGCAGAGAGAGAGAGAGAGAGAGAGACAGGCAGAGAGAGAGAGAGAGAGACAGCAGAGAGAGAGAGAGAGAGACAGGCAGAGAGAGAGAGAGAGACAGGCAGAGAGAGAGAGAGAGAGAGACAGGCAGAGAGAGAGAGAGAGAGACAGGCAGAGAGAGAGAGAGAGACAGCAGAGAGAGAGAGAGAGACAGGCAGAGAGAGAGAGAAGAGAGACAGGCAAAGAGAGAGAGAGAGACAGGCAGAGGAGAGAGAGAGACAGGCAGAGAGAGAGAGAGAGACAGGCAGAGAGAGAGAGAGAGAGAGACAGGCAGAGAGAGAGAGAGAGAGAGACAGGCAGAGAGAGAGAGAGAGACAGGCAGAGAGAGAGAGAGAGAGAGACAGGCAGAGAGAGAGAGAGAGAGACAGGCAGAGAGAGAGAGAGAGAGACAGGCAGAGAGAGAGAGAGAGAGACAGGCAGAGAGAGAGAGAGAGACAGGCAGAGAGAGAGAGAGAGACAGGCAGAGAGAGAGAGAGAACAGGCAGAGAGAGAGAGAGACAGGCAGAGAGCGAGAGAGAGACAGGCAGAGAGAGAGAGACAGGCAGAGAGAGAGAGACAGGCAGAGAGAGAGAGACAGGCAGAGAGAGAGAGACAGGCAGAGAGAGAGAGACAGGCAGAGAGAGAGACTTCTTCTTGGTGAAAATACCTGAAAATGAATGTTGGGAGTTTCCAGGAAACAGGAGAGTAGCGCACGTCAATCCCTCGGCTCGATCCTCAATCCCTGGTGCCTGAAAAACAAAAAAAATACAATGTGTGTGAAGTGAGACAGAGGGAGAGACAGAGGGAGAGACTTTTTTGTGGAAATACCTGTAAAAGATTGTTGTGGAAGTTCCAGGAAACAGGAGAGTAGCGCACGTCAATCCCTCGGCTCGATTCCTCAATCCCTGGTGCCTAAAAAACAAAAAAAATACAATGTGTGTGAAGTGTGACAGAGAGACAGACAGAGGGAGAGACTTTTTTGTGGAAATACCTGTAAAAGATTGTTGTGGAAGTTCCAGGAAACAGGAGAGTAGCGCACGTCAATCCCTCGGCTCGATTCCTCAATCCCTGGTGCCTGAAAAACAAAAATAGAATGTGAGAGAGAGACCCTTTTTGTTAAATTACCTGAAAATGAGTGGTTTTGGAGTTCACAGGAGAATAGCGGACGTCAATCCCTCGGCTCTATCCTCAATCCCTGGTTCCTGAAAAACAAAAATACAATGTGTGTGAGAGAGAGAGAGAGAGAGAGAGAGGTGGAGAGCGAGAGACTTTTTTTTGTCAAATTACCTGAAAATCTGTGTTGTGGAGTTTCCAGGAAACAGGAGAGTAGCGGACGCCAATCCCTGGGCTCTATCCTCAATCCCTGGTACCTGAAAAACAAAAATACAATGTGAGAGAGAGAGAGAGAGAGAGAGAGAGAGAGAGAGAGAGAGGTGGAGAGCGAGAGACTTTTTGTGAAATTACCTGAAAATGAGTGTTGTGGAGTTTCCAGGAAACAGGAGTAGCGGACGTCAATCCTCAATCCCAAGGGCCTGTAAAAAAAAAATAAAAATCAATGAATAAATCAATCGTTTTAAGAGAGAGGCGAAAAAAAAGACCAATACCAATGCCAATACTGCACAGAAGAGGGGGAGAGGCAGAAGAGGGGGGAGAGGGGGAAGAGGCGAAGAGGAACGCACGCCGCTGCGGGATTGTCTGGCTTTGCCTTGCTCTCGTACAGTACTGTGGTAGGGCATCAGGAGGTGGAATTAACCATGCAGAGGATTCACAGTACTGCCATGGGGAACCAGGAGGAGGATTGGAACCAGGCAGAATGTTCCCAGTACTGCGATGGGGCACCAGGAGAAAGGGATTGGACCATGCAGAGGGAATTTCCATGAGTGTGGTGGAGCACCAAAAGAAGAAGGTTTGCACCATGAGGTTTCTGAGTACTGTGGTTGAACAGCAGGAGGAGGACTGAAACATGCAAAAGTTTCCTTGTACTGTAGAAGAGCACCAGGAGACAGAATTAACCATCCAGAGGGTTCCCAGTATTTTGGGGGGCACCAGAAGAAAGAGGATTGAACTAAGCAGAGGATTGCCAGTACTGTGTTAGAGCACCAGGACTACATCTAGCAAAGAATTCCCAGGGAAGGCACCAGGAGGATTGGACCACACAGAAGGCTCCCAGTACTGTGGTGGAGCACCAGGAAAAGGAGGACTGGAATATCCAAAAAATCCCTGTAGTGTGGTGGGGCACTAGGAGACGGAATTAACCGAGAGGATGAGGGGGGGGGAGAGAGGATGAGGGGAGCCCAGATCAAGCCATGTACTCACTGTTCCGCGTTCCGGTGTGTCTACGATGGAAAGTTCCGGGTTCCGGCGTGTCTACGATTTTCGCGCCAGATCCAGTGATGAACTCCGCCCTCCGCCTTCTCGCGTCATTTCCGGCCTTCAAATACCGCGATATTACGTTCCTCGGCGATTCGCAAGGAGTCATGGGATACATTTCAGTGCTATCCCAGGGACCCTTGCAATCGCCGAATGACGTCATCGCCGAAGCGTCCGCCATTGCAGCGGCGGACAAAAATAGAAAATAAAAGGTATTTACATTGCAAAAAAAAAAAAAATAACTACCATTGGGAAATGTATTAATAATATCTGAACTATCTAGAGAAAGTTAAAAAAATGGGTGGAACTCCGCTTTAAGGGCCAAAGGGTGAGGTAGAAGGGACTTTTCTCAAGCAAATTGACCCTTTTATAGTCCTGTACACAGAAAGACAACCCACAGGATGTGGTCATATCTTTTGACCACTCCTAGATCACTTTGCAGCCACACATGGCTGCATCATCCCCCACTTCCACATAGCTCATTAAATATGCAGCAGCCATTTTAAAACTACCTGTGGGTGAGAGATTATCATTACACATGTATTGGGAACATTTGTAAAAATCCACAACTGATACACCGTCATACTTACCCTTGTGAGTGCATTCTTTATACTTTTAAATACATTTTTTTGATTGTACCCACTACACTATGCAGGTCTTGCACTGTGTCCTTTTCTCTCCCATTAGTTACTATATTTTGACTGATTGCAGTTAAGATTAGTGGTAAAGAGTTGTATATTAGGCCAGTTTTACTGCCCTGTGGATATTATCTGCTATGCTAACTTTAGCAGAAAAACAGTGATTATTTGCAATTATAATGAAATCTTGACCAGTACGAGTTCTCTAAAATGTAATTCAAGCTGGGAAACAACTATTTTCTGTAGCATTTTGAATACCAGTACAGGCACCCATACAGAGATGTGCCATTATAATGTGTCAACACATCTACATATACTTTCTCAGCAATGGTGATTTTGATTTTTCTGTAAGGTTGCAAGAGTCAGAAGCTGGAAATCAGTTTAATTACATTACTTGAAGGTTTGCAGTATTTTAGCATAATGGCTCTGACTACCAAAAGCAAGCATTCAGCATCTGTTGCTTTTATTATTTTCCTCAGCATGAATTAATTTTGCCCATTTTTTTCAGAGGTCAGAGCTGCTTTCAGTGCTCAAATGCTGCCATTAACTTGCCAAAAAAGGCACAATGTACATAATAACAGCAATAAACCTCTTGAACGAGCATGCGCATAGCAAGTGTTAAAAGATTGTGTTTCATTGCAGAAGACTAGGAAGCTGAAAGCTGCTACTAATTTTCACAGCAGTGTGCT
Organism: Pelophylax lessonae; assembly: GCF_965119305.1. Lineage (NCBI taxonomy): Eukaryota > Metazoa > Chordata > Amphibia > Anura > Ranidae > Pelophylax > Pelophylax lessonae. Next base: position 563,933,182 of record NC_138768.1, read on the forward strand.
GGGAGCTAGAATAAACTGTAATGTAATTCACAAATTCTGTCACTGACAGATGACACGTCTTTTATACATTTTTGCTGCCGGGCTGTTTATGTTATTAGGAGTATTGCAGTGCAGGCTATATATGCAGCCTTTTTTTTCTTAGGAAATCTATTCATGGTTTAGGTATGGGCAAACATTCTTTTGCTAAAAAATTTAACCACTTAAGCCCCGAAAGATTTTACCCCCTTCCTGACCAGGGCCTATTTTGCGATTCGGCACTGTGTGACTTTAACGGACAATTGCACGGTCATGCGATGCTGTACCTAAACAAATTTGACGTCCTTTTTTCCCCACAAACAGAGCTTTCTTTTGGTGGTATTTGATCACCTGTGCGATTTTTTGATCATGGGCTATAAACAAAAAAGTGCGTCAATTTTGACGGTGATCTGCGATTGTTTTTGCGGGACTGCGACATTGTGGCGGACAGATGGGACCCTTGACTGACATTTTTGACACTTTTGGGGTTACCAGTGACATTACTACAGTAATCAGTGCTATACATATGCACTGTTACTGTAAAAATGACACTGGCAGTGAAGGGGCTAACTTTTTTTGAGAGGGAGGGGTTAAGTGTGTCCCTAGGGGCGTGCTTCTAACTATGATTGGATGTGGCTTAAGGTGTAAGAACAGAGATCAACGGTCCTACATAGCAGAACCGTATTATCTCAATTCTTACACAGGGGAGAATGACAGGCGGCTGTGTTTACATTAGCCGCCGGCCTTTCTCCCACTGTAACGGACATCGGGTCCGCCGGGCACACACACGGGGGGGTCCATGAGCGAGCGGGAGCGCGCCTCTGGCGGCGCGCGCTCGCTCGCTCCCAAAACCCTTACAGGCTAGCGACGTAGACCTACGTCGCTTTGCCTGTGAGGGGCTGACTGCTGACGTAAATCGTCCTTAGGCAGTCGGCAAGTGGTTAACTAGGCACTGACCAAGTGGCAAATAAAAGTTTTATACTTCTATACATTTTTTTGTCCTGTGCTGCTAGAAACAAGTTTTGTTATTCGAATCCTTTCTTGTCCATATCTACCTAAATATCGCCCTCAAAATGTGTCACTACAGTGAGTGAGGTCCAGGCCACACGGAGTACTTGCACCTTGTTTCCTTTGTCAGTTTGGGGTCTTAGTACCCATTGATGTGTTTAGCTTTTTGACTTTTTTCAGTATGTTTTTGGTATTTATACATTGTAACAGACTTTTAAAAAGGTGATGCACAAGGTTGTGTGCTCTCTGTTTTGGGGTTTTTTTTTTGTTTACTATAGGGATTTCTCTAGTCTGAAGAGGGCTGCATACCTGAGGTGAATTGACGTTTGAAGTGGACTTATATTGCCATCTTATGACTACAACAGAGGGCTTTCACTGTGACACCCAAGTGCTGATGCTTTTATTTTTATGATACCATCTTGTCACCATTTGAAGAGGTGACCAGGATGGTGAGCTACGATAAGGCGGACATCGGTTGCACTATCCCCTTGGTGCTTCTGCTGAAGCACACACTGCATGGAGCACAGTAGCAGGAAGAAAGGGAGGACTTCCTGGTGTCTCGGGGTCTGAAGGATCCTTTCATAACGGATTCCATTCCTGTAAAGCAGCAGTAGCAGACAGAGGAGTATAAATCGAGGAGAAGGGTTAGGGTGCTAACTGTGAAGATGACAGGGTAGGCTTCCATGGGTATATTTCACCTTTTCCCCACCCTGAGAGTTGTCTGTGGGTGGAGTGAGATAGTTTGGGACACAATTGTCATCAGCAAAATCAAGTACTCAAGGTCAAGGTTCTCTGTCAAAGGTAATTTGTGGTGAATGGGTTCATTCATGCTGAAGTGCCCATGTAAGGACTCCAAGATTCGAACCGTGAAGAACAGTGACCATTACTGGTTGGCCACCCTTTTGGATTCTTGATACAAGGAGAAAATGGCAGAACTCATGTTCTCATCTTAGAAAGAGAACAAAATAACCACTTGGATGAAGTGCTGTTGAAGAATCTTTTTCCACCTTTCCCAAAAAGTGGTAGGACCCCCTTTCGTGGCCAAGGCGCCTCTCATTCTCTGGTCGCTAAAAGGAGAAGCAGCGGATGGCTGCCTCTGCTACATGTTTTTAGAATATATCAGCCAGCTCGCTGCTGACAGCAATTATAAGCAATGCATAAACCACATAATCTCAGATTACATGAGGTCCAGGGTGCGCAAAATAAACCGAGGACCCCATGGACTTTTGGGTGTCTAGGCTGAACCCCTGGCTGGGCTTGCTCAGTAGAGGATAGAGCAGTTGGCAATACAGTGTAGTGGATGGTTTTTAGGGCAGACGGATGAGTTAATCTGTCCCCTAACACTTGACTGGCTCACTTTTATAAAAAGGAACAAGTCAATACATTACAATACATTTTTTTCTTGGAATCTGGCCTCAAAAACGCAATCATACATTACATTACCAATTTTTCCAATTGCTACTGCCCTAGCACCATTACCGTCCATCTCCTTTGCTGGCCTGCCACTGTTGCCGACTATTGCCACTAATACCAGCTCTTTCCTTCACTCTGGCCTGCCTTCATTAGCAGCTCCTGCCACCATTTCTAGCTCCTTCCACCCTTACCATCTAATGCCCTGATTAACGGCTCTTTTCACCATAGCAGGCCTGTATTCATTACCTGGTCCTGCCACCATTACTAGTTAATTTCACTGCTACTGGCCTGAAAACATTACCAGCTCCTTCCACTGCTGTGGGTCTGCCAGCATTACCAGCTTCCTCCACTGCTGCTGGCCTGCCACCCTTACCATCTCTTGTCACCTTCACCAGCTCCTTCCAGTGCTGCTGGCCTGACACCGTAACTGTTACTAGCCCCTGCTACCATTACCATCTCCTGCCAATATTACCAACTCCTTTCACCACAACAGGCCCACGTCTATTACCAGCTTCTTCCAATATTGCTATCTCTTTCTACTGCTGCTGACCTGCCAATATTACCATCTCCTGCTTCCATTACCAGATCCTTCCTGCACTGCTGGCTTCCCACCATTACCACCTAGAGCTACTTCTACTATCCTATTCTTGTGGTCTGGCACTGAAAATATGCCATACATAATTTTTCCACACATGTGCCTTAGCTGCAAAATTTGTAATTTTTTTCTGCATGGTAAATCCTGTGTTGCACCTCAAAGTTTCTGCTGTACTCTTGTAATCAGGCACTATAAAAGGTGCCAAAGATAATGTTTATTTAGCTGGTCATCAGATGAAAAATATATAGTGTTTACTGCAGACAAAATCATTATCTGTGTCTTCTTGTTTGCAGCCTATTTTACTGCTGCAGCAATCAAGAATGTTTGTCGCTTGTGGAGTTTATTTACAAAAGGCAAATATACTTTGCACTTTGCAAGTGCAGTTGCTCCGGAGCTTTGTAAATGAAGGGAAGCTCTGCAGACTTTCATCATCCAATCTTGTGCAAGCAAAAAGGCTATTTTGTATTCTTCTAACATACAGTATGTTTGGGTATTCCTTGCAAAGTAAAGCTTCATCTCTTTCACTAAGCTCTGGAGCAAATACCATTTCAGAGTGGAATTGCACTTGCAAAGTGCACAGTCTATTTGCCTTTTGTAAATTAAACCCATGGTCTCTTTAAAGTAATTCATTCATGTTGTGACTTCTTGAATAAAACTTGCCTTATCTTCTGCTATTAAGCTGCAGCCTAGTTAAAGTGCTTATATACTGTGCATGCAGTCAGTACAAAAATTAGTTTGTTCTTCAATTAATAATACTCTCATTTTTTTAATTTTTTTTTTTTTTATTAGAAGCTGCCTGGTGTCTCTTCTGTTAAAAATGTGGCCAAGTAAATTTTTTAAATGCTGTGTATGGAGTCAGTACAATATTTAGTGGTCTTTTTTGGTGAAATAAATAACTTAAATTAAGTATAATTAAATTTATAATTAATAATTTAATATAACTTAAAACTTAAATTAAAAGCTGGAGGTTGCCCAACCTGATCAAAATGCACTGAAAATTCTTAAATATTGTGTATGAAATCAGTAACAATGCTTTGCTGGTCTTTTCTGTTAAATAATTACACTGTAATGTTGATGTCTTCATCAAACCCTTCACTGAGGGAAAGGGTTACATTGACAGCAGTGCTGTCTTTTAAACACACTTTCAGCTTCTATAGGAGGTGAGAATGATTCAAGCTGAGTGTTGGATTTCAGGTAAAAGTGGTCAGGTGGCTGTAAAGGCCTGGACACGCATGGGACCAGCCTGGTGGATATTGCTGGGTAGAGTGGAGGGAGACTGTTGAACGTCAATTCTCTGTTCTCTCCACCAGTGACAGAACATGGAAGCAACAAGTACTAAGTCACTTCCAGGTTCAGCACTGTTATTCTCTGTCAACTGTAGCCAGAAAAGAAGCTAATCTAGCTCGATCTGTGCAATCTTAGTACATCAGTCCAGTCATATGTGAAGACATGAATATAGAGTTCACATGCAATGTAAGTTCAAGGGTTTCTTACTGACTTTATCCTTCTAAACGGTAACAGGTTACATCAATTGAGAAACATAAATGTTCTAGCATTTAAGTGTTTCAAAGGTGTGTTGTCTCCAGTAGCAAGTTTTTCCTGCCTTCCTTGCACACTCCAACAGAACTTTTAGATGCTGGGAGATCCCACTTGCATTCAAGCTCCCATGGCCTTTCGGTCAGGTGCCAAATCAAAATGTAATGTACCAAGATGAATTGAATCAAAGGCACAGTATAAACCTGTTCAGGACAATACCTTGTGGCAATTTGTGCCAGTTCTGCATGTGTAATATTACTTGTTATTGACTGGTAAAAAAGGAAAATAGTATATTATTAAGCAACTGATATGTCAGATTACAGAACTGACTTAACAAAGTCAGATTTAGCAGGTCAATTTTTGTATGCACGATCCAGAAGTCACAATTCTCTTCTTAGTTGTGCCTTTCTTTTGTGGGACAACTGACTTCAACATCAGGAAAAATGCTTTTTTTTTATAGTGGAGAGATATGGGCCAGACACGATTCAATATTTGCATTTAATATATTTTTTTACTGAATGCCTAACTCTAGCCAAAACTTTTTGTTTTGAATGCAGTGGCAAGGTCTTCTAGACAGAGTAAAGAGAAGGCGCCACTCAGTGAAGCAGTAATAACAAATTTATTAAGCTCATATCAAGACTTACATAAAAGCAAAACGTGGAGCGTCATGACCCGGCGACTTCCTAATTCACCGTGTTCCCGTTGTGGAAGCTGCCAGCAGTCTATGGCTGCATGGTCCTTCTGTGAGGTATGCGGTTTGCTGCAGCCACACTCTAAATCAGCCCCCGGATTGGTTTAGGCTGGTGGGAGCTTCCACAATGGGTACACAGTGAATTAGGAAGGACGCCGGGTCATGACGCTCCACTTTTTGCTTTTATGTAAGTCTTGATATGAGCTTAATACATTTGTTATCACTGCTTCACTGAGTGGCTCCTTCTCCTTACTCTGCTTACATGTGGGATCTCGCTTCGGCCCTGTAAGAGCTGCCCTCGATGATAGCACCAACACTGTGCTTTTGGAACATTCACCATCAGTCTGGTTAACATCTCACCTATTAAGACTGTCAGGAACAAAGGACCCACCCCCCAGCAAGAGCGCCCATTCTTTTTCCTTTTCCAATTGAGGTCTTCTAGACAGGTAAATGAAGCAATGACTGACAATAGCAGAGGTAGCAGATCATTCATCAGGATAAGCACATACATGTTGAGTACAAATGCAAATAAAACAATTATATAAAATTCAATAATATAGGATAATCTAGGGCATGAGCAGCCAGAGATTATTCCATAAAGCACATGTTTGATAAGGGTACAGGTATGCTTGCAGAGACCTGAGCACCAGTGTTAAGTAGCAAACACTAGGGTTTATTTACTAAACCTGGGAAGTGCAAAATTAGGCTCACTTTTGCATAGAAACCAATCAGCTTCCAAATTTTATTGCCAAAGCTTAATTGAACAAGCCCGACGTTAGAAGCTGATTGGTTACTATGCAGAATTAAGCCTAATTTTGCACTCTCTAGCTTTAGTAAATAAATATATGACAAAGGCTTTAGTCTGATTTATACAAGATGAACCACTTCAAATTCAGACGAATGGTTTAAAGCCACTAGTGTGTTGACTTTTTCTGGATTTCACAGCCATTAATAAACAGGTTTTTTTTCCTTACTCCACGTATGCTTCCCGACATATGCTCAATTCTTAAAGGCAAACAATCAATATGACTGGCGTCTGTTGTTTTTTTCATAGCTGCTAAAAGGACTTCACTTTTTTGTATATGTTAATTTTTATAACCCTCTTAACCATCTTATAGCTATGCCTTGGGATGCACTTCTGTGGCCAAGTAGAGGGTTTTTAAAAGAAGATACTGAGACTAATAAACATATTAGGTGCATAAAGTTATTCTATATCACAGAGATCCTGTTCTGGGCATACATAGTTTTATATACTTTACTATGCTTCACTTAAGCCCTAATAAATTGATGGAACCCGCCATGCCAGTTGAAAACAACATTCAACCTATATGATAAAAAACAAGGTACATTGGTACAAGGTTACCCAAAACCAGGCCTCAAATTCTTAACAATTATGATTTTTTTCCATTCATATTGACTTAAATGTGGGATAAATGTAGTTCATGTTCAGCGAATAGGTTTACCTATTCCAATCATAAAGCAGAGTCAAAGAAAGCAAATGCAGCTAAATATTACAACTGAGCAAAAAACAAACATTTGTGAACATTTCACTTTAGGATGTTCATAAGGCTTTTGATAAGCTCAAATTCCACAATTTGCATCTTCCCCCTTGAGCTTGAGCAGTTGCATAAGCAGTAATAAGCATGTTTTAACAGTGGGATGTTATAGGACCCATGTGGAATCACAACATTGGGCAAATGTTATCATGGTCAAAGGTCCTATGTAGAATTAGAAAGGGGTTTCTATTTTTTTGCTAATAAAGCGGAGCTCTACCAAAAAAGGGCTTGTTCGCATCCTCCCCCCCCCCCCTCCACTGCCACATTTGGCACTTTGTTTTTTTTTTTTTTGGGGGGAGGGGGGGGGGGAAGCAGGTACCTGGTTTTGACAGATACACACTTCCACTTCCTGGTAAGATCGCCGCACAGTGATCTGCGTCATGTCCGGTCCTTCTTCCTTTCCCCTGTTGCCTTCTGAGACCTGTGTGTGTCCCAGAAGACAACAGGACCATTCAGAAAGCTCAGTGCGACTCATGCATGCACAGTAGGAAACCTTACTTGCAATGCCGGTGCCTGCACCATAAGCCAATAAACGAGCCGGCTTGGTGTGCCGACATCGTGGGATCCCTGGACAGAGTCCTTATATTAAATTTAGCAGCTACAGTATTTATAGCTGCTGAATTTTAGTTTTTTTTTTTTTTACAGGCTGGAACTCTTCTTTAAATTGCATGTTTATTAAATGTTTATTAAAAACATTATAGACATTCAAGGGTAGACTTACGTTACCATATTAACAATAAACAGTAAAGTGTTTATTTTATATACGTGTTATATACATGCAATAGGAAGCACCTACATACAGAGTGAATTTACTTGGCAAACTCAGAATTAAAATAATTATTTTATAAAACAAATCAGTTGAATTGGCTGATTGAAACTTTAAAATGTGTTAACAGAACTACCTGAAATACTTCAGTAAAAAAATGAAAATACTGTGGAGGATAAGTAGCCTGATAATCTCTGTATGCGTGACCACACTAACAACTCACAGAGAGAGCACTGGTAAATGAGCACATCAAAGCTAAATGAAATTTACAGTCACTGAACAATCAGCCCTTTAGAGTTTCATTGCATATTAATGAATGTGTTGGCTTTTTTTTTTAACTAATCTCAGTAAAAATTACAACAATTCACCTTCTCAAAGCACACAGTGTTCTTAAAATCCTTACAAAGGAAAGATAAAAAACTTGCCAGTGTCAGAATTTAGGATTACTGTATATTTAAGTGGTTGTTCAGTGAGATCTAAAAAAAATTATAAGTCGGCAGCTACAAAAATTGTAGCTGCTGATTTTTTATAAATAGACATTAATCTGTCCAGGGATCCAGCGCTGTCCTCACCTGGTATGGTTCTTCACCACTCTTAGGGTTTCTGGTGATGGCATTGTGAATGTGGGCAGCTGGCTGTAACTCCTTGCGGCTTCACAGCTGGTTGCCCACTGCGCATGCGGAAGTCACGGTGTGACGCCTGTAACATGTTCCAGAAGACTGTGGGCGGGGAGGGGGTGGAGAACTATGCCATCTGTGCAGAATTGGGAGTGGGTACCTGTCAAAACTAGCTTCTTGCCCCCCCCCCCAAAAAAAATTATGTTGCAAATTGAGCAAAGGTGGGTGGGGTAGGAAGAGCGGAACTTCCCCTTTTGGGTGAAGTAATGAGTCATAGTGGGAAGTTATATTTTAGAGGTCCTGGGGCCATTCTCATTCTAAAATTATTAATCAAAGTTCTGACTTATAAAGTCCGAATTCTGAGATTAAAAGTCAGAATTCTAAGATTCAAAGTCAGAATTCTGAGCGTCAAAATCAGAATTCTCAGATTAAAAGTCAGAAATCCGAGTTTCAAAGAATTCTGAGTTTTATAGTCTTTAAAAAATATGTCAACTTAGAATTTTATATTTCTGATATTTCTGATATGTGCCTGCTGTACCATGTACCTGTATAAAATGTATCCTGTTCTCTGTATTGCTTCCTTCGTGTAAAATTCCTGGTGTTCCTGCCAGTACCCCTGCTTTCCTAATAAAAACTATCCACACTAGTCATGAGATCACAGTGTGGTCAGTTCTCTAGCTGTGCTGAGAATTCAGCCTGCTCTCCTCCAAAGATCAAACTGACATATTCCTTGTGTATCTTAACTGGGAAGACCAGTGAGCTGGGTGAAGTAAGGAGTCATAGTGGGAAGTTATATTTTAGAGAAGGTCCTGGGGCCATTCTCATTCTAAAATTATTAATCAAAGTTCTGACTTATAAAGTCAGAATTCGTGGATTAAAAGTCAGAATTCTAAGATTCAAAGTCAGAATTCTGAGCGTCAAAATCAGAATTCTCAGATTAAAAGTCAGAAATCCGAGTTTCAAAGAATTCTGAGTTTCATAGTCTTTAAAGAATATGTCAACTTAGAATTTTATATTTCTGATATGTGCCTGCTGTACCACGTACCTGTATAAAATGTATCCTGTTCTCTGTATTGCTTCCTTCGTGTAAAATTCCTGGTGTTCCTGCCAGTACCCCTGCTTTCCTAATAAAAACTATCCACACTAGTCAGGAGATCACAGTGTGGTCAGTTCTCTAGCTGTGCTGAGAATTCAGCCTGCTCTCCTCCAAAGATCAAACTGGCATATCCCTTGTGTATCTTCACTGGGAAGACCAGTGAGCTGTTGTTTCTCTCCCCTAACTCTCTCAAATCCTTATGCGAATGAGAACAGAGGTTATGTGATCACTTATAAAAAAGGAGGAAAAGGTATTTATAATGATTTTTTTTTTATATGTATGCAGAAATTTTTGTCTTTTATTTCTGTTTTAAATTGAATGGATTGTACATTGGCACGCTTGCTTATTGTCCAACTCAAGACACCGCAGAAAGGAATGGTATAGTGAAATTGAAAGCTGGACATATAAATAAAAACACCTCTTAACCTACCCTTCAACCTTACCCTTAGAACTTGTATTGTGTACATGGTCATTAGAGATAAACTGGGCATTCTCCAAAGCCATCTCATTCCTCAGAACTTGCACTCTTCTTTTGCTCCAGTGGGCCCGCTCATTCCTGCTCTGCAGCTCATGTAATCAAGAAGGCAGTTTGCAGGGAGCTCACTGGATTAAAAAAAAAGCACCACACTTTTGGCTAAAAATTAGTTCAGAGAGCTACCAAGCTCATGTCTAATAGTTATGTGTTTTTTCTTCCCCAAACAATTGAGAAGAAGATTAAAGGAATCTCACTTGCACGTTAGTCATGCCTGGCCACCCTGTAAATGAAGAAGAAAGTGGCACTTCCAGACCCAGGAACTTGGAAACTTGAGTTTATTTCTTCAAATCATAGGTACAACATCAGCCAAGACCACAAGACAAACTGGACAGCAGACGCGTTTCACACCTTGTGCTTATTCATTGCTTGGCCACCCTGACCCTTAAAGGGTTAGTTCACTTTTACCAAAGACCTACCTAAGAAGGTAAGGGGTGCCTGTAGATAAAAACAAACTGTGCAGCCTTGACTAAAGTTGGATAATACCCTTGCTATGGGTATAGTCCATATAAGTACATCCTGAACGCTGGTCAAAAAACTCCCAGAGATAGCATCATCCCATTTTGCCTTGTTGCTAGAATGTTGCTAAGACAATCCTAGCTCGTATTGCTTACCCCTGTCACCACAGGAGAGAGCTTTCAAACTGCACTATCTCTTCCAATGCAGCATGTGGTCCAGTATCACTTCCATTGCAGAATCACTGGGCTCAGGGCTACTTCAACAGGGAAGACAGAGTGCAGGCAAGGAGGTTTGAATTGGCTGGGAGTGTCTTAGCAGCATCGTAGCAACAAGGTGGGATGAAATACTGTCATCTCTGGGAGTTTTTTTTCAGCCAGGCTTCTTAAGGTACCTCAATGTCCTACACCTATAGCAAGGACATTATTCAACTTTGGTCAAAGCTGCATAGTTTGTTTTTATCTACAGGTGCCCCTTACCTGCATAGGCAATTTTCGGGTAAAGATAAACTAACCCTTTAATTCCAGCCATATCCATTTCCAAACACCCAAATATTATCTTGACGATCATAACAGTACCAGTAGTGTTGATTGGATATAGCAAATCGTTTGCTTCAAAAACAATACTAAAAAAAACTTTTTGCTCCAAATACTGCAAATAGCCAAAAAAACATGTTATTAATGCACAGCTTTAAGAAAACAGTAAACATAACTGTGGAAGATGCTTATTGGAAAGATTTAAAAAGAAAGATAAATTTGAAATTGACCCGGAGCAAAACTTCTTTATGAATATGTATTAAACTTTGTGTGTTCAAGAGAAATCATTTTAGGAAAAAAAATGAAGGAGGTCATTATTTCATGGCTTGGGGTTACTTGGCATCTTTACTGGGCTAGTGGATGTCACACCTGACATTATCAAGTTGTGCAAAAGCATTCCCATTTTAAGCATTTTCTCCATTCAACCCAGGATAGCTGTTCCTTCCAATTAACTGCACTGCAAATGAACATTTTAAACCAGAGTTGCATAATTACAATTCCGGATTAAAACACATTCAGCCTTTCTTGTTAGATAATCTGTACAAACAAGCCATAGCTAAAGTTGGCATTTTAATAAAGACATTTTATACACAAGTTTGCATTTTAATAAACAAATCTTGAACGCATTATTAAAACATGTTTTTTAATGCCTTTCCTAATACAGGAAATTGTTTTTTTTTAAACTGTAATATGTACATTAAAATGTATATAATAAAAAATAATAAGTAGGAGATATCTGATAGAGCTTAAAGGAAACATGAGGTCTAATTTCACTTTGAATGCTTGGCAAGTAAATTGTTTTTTTTTTTTTTAACTTATTTGCTGGAAAAATGGTCACAATTTTCTCCTGTGAATATGTTGGGATTAGATCAAAATAAACATAATGACCGTTTCATCGTGTCTGTTTCTCAAATCAGATGTGGAAAACTTACTAAGAATTCTGGGTATGTTTGCTGTAATTGATGCTTAAGTTACTTGATTATTCTGTGCTCAGTGATTTTTAATTGCCATTTTATTAGGTTAATTAGAGAGCAGGTTCTCTTGTTATCACTGTATTAACTGTAGAGTGATCGTTTGGGAACTGTGTTTCCCAGCTGGCATTGCTCCACTATCTGCCTACTTATTGGGTTAAATTCTGCCCCATTGTTCTAACAGAAACACACTTTAAAAATAACATATTGCATCTTACCCATTGTAGATGTGGTGGCTACATTTCTTTTCATAAGTTTTTTCCCTTTATTTTTACACTTCCTGTCCAAGAGTGACAACTTTCACTAACTGTACTGTATACATAAAGGAAAATCTCCTCATCCCCATACAAATGAAGGAGGTTGGTGCCAACATTTTGAATGTGATGTCAGCAGCCCCTAGAGACTCGGAGCTGACACTCAATTGACACTCCATAGTATTCACATTTGCTTCTTTACCTAGCGGTTGTAAAAAGGTTAGGTAGATGGGTGAGTAGGGATAGGATAGACTTAATTCGCTTACATTAAAAAACAACAGGGGATCCCCTTTGCTGCATACAAGACATGTCCTCCACTGGTTGAAATGGCTGCCAATCTCATCCAAAACATTCTGGTAGTCAATTTCCCTCTTGCGGAATAACCCCTCCAGCATTCCCCCTTCTGAGCAGAAAGCTGTGTGGTACCTTTCTACATCAGATCACCAGCAGTTCCAGCACCAGCTCTTGAGGCTGGCTTCCAGGTTCTTTTTCAAAGCTTACTGATCTCACGGTGATTTGGGAACTTGCAGATTTGCCAAGCTCTGTAGCTGTGATTTTCCAACTGATCCAGGTCACATTGAGATTGACACTCCCACAAGTGTTGGTTTCTCTTTGGACTTTAGGTGGTGATTACTACTGAATAGAGCAATGTTTGTTGCCATTAGCAACAGCAGAGGTAAGTATATACTGTCTTCTTTTACAGGTAAGTAAAAGGTACAGGTTTACAGGTACAGGTATTTGCTAAGTACCGTACTTTTAGCATAGGGGCAGGATCACTATAATAAAAAAAGTAGAGTTTTGTTCTCATCCATTTTGTAAATTTTGCTTTAATTAAAATATAGATATGTATAGGCAATAGAGATCTATTCTGAAGGAGTTCAATGAAGTAAAAGGTGGAGGTACTCTAATCAATGCACCCTACAGATTTTATGCAAATCACTCTCTACAAATAGAGAGCAGTCTTCAGAGAAATGCCATTGTTATGACAGGTCAGTACATACAGTAAATATTATCCTCAGATACATGTGTTTTAGAGGAAACCTGTTATAAGAAAAATTATACTGCAAATTTCCTAATGCGGCAGTTCCCCTCCATGGACATGCAAAGGACAGGCTTAAAAAAATGGAAGGACCTTCATGACAATGTTAACAGCTATGAGACTTGTGTGTGTGTGTAAGGAATATACTTGAGTATATGCCCCGCGCCCAGTGTTCAGAAATAAATATGTGAATAATAAATTAATTGAGTGAATAATTTAAATGAGTACAAAATTGTGCATTTGTAGCAGCTGCTATAGAAATATTGTAAACGTGTTGCAGGTAAGTAGTCTAAAATAGGCTACCTATAGCGCTTGCTAAAATTAATTAATTACAGTAAAATGTTGGTAATAAAGTATAAAGTGATATACATAAAATTCATACGTAAATTTCATTAAGGTGACTATTGTGACAATATGGTGATATATACAAATTAATTCATACAAAACATTATAAAAGATTCCATAAGGTGACTGTAGTGAAAATATCAAAGAAGTCCAAAAAAGTTTTCAGAATTTTAAAATGTCAAAATCCAATAAGTAAAATAAATAGTGAGTCTCTCGTGCAAACAATGCTTATTCCCAGACAATAGGTGCAAGTGCTCAGCGTAGTTATTTCTCAATCCGCTCTGTGGTGCTCAGTGCAGCTTTTATTTCCACCGTGATAAATGGTAAGATTGGGTCACTTACCAAATAGCGTGGGTCATGTCTGCCTTATGACATCAAGACCAGCCAAGCTTAGGTAGCCTTCCAGGCTATGATGGAGTCTCCTCATGGCTTGCTTTGGGTGGTTAGGATGGCAGGCTCCCCCTCTCTCTCACCTCAGGCCAGATAAAAAGGAAGACAAAAAAGCTCCGGATGGTGTAGTATTTTAGATATAAATTTTATTCCCCAATCTGGGTAAAACCGTGTTGATAGTTATACAAAGTATTTAAAAAAATATATAAGCCAAAATGAAAGTAATTTGCCAATAAAAAAGGCCGTAAGCGGCCGCTCATAGATAGATCTATCTCCGAAGACGTCACCGGATGTGACGAAACGCGTAAGATTTGGAACGCACAGCGTACGTGACGTGTGACGCAGGTGGAACGCAAGCCGGAAGTCTTCCCGCTCGCTACCCTGTACTCGGTTTGCACCAACACACACGCTCACGAGCGGCCGCTTACGGCCTTTTTTATTGGAAAATTATTTTCATTTTGGCTTATATATTTTTTTTAATAATTTGTATCACTATCAATACGGTTTTACCCAGATTGGGGAAATAAACCATACTAACCTACATACTGCTCTAAAAAAACACATCTTCTAAATTAGGGAGTTGACTTTTTTTCAAAAAAATTTTGCCTAAGCAGCTCGGAGCTCGTGAGCAAAATTGAGATTTCCAGTTTAGCAAACTTTCACAGATGGCGAATTCTGTAATTTTGACAAAGTCACTTCGCTCATCCCTACATCACACTATTAAGGTTTATACAAGATTTCATTCACCACAGGTGCAAGAAGAATCTTTTACCAAAAAAGTGATGAACTCACCTTCTGTGGCTTGGTGGCACAGCCACATCTTCCACCTTTTTCCATACTTCCAAACATGTGCAAGCTGTAGGTCTGTTTTATTAGAGATGGTGTATGGTGGTCTCCTCTTATTATACATTCCTAGTCCTCAACCCTCATTCTGAACACTGGCATACCACAGGGCTGTGTTCTGAGCCCACTGCTCTACTCCCTGTTCACCCACGATTGTGCTCCTCTGTATAAATCCAACATCTTTATCAAGTATGCAGATGACACCACCGTGGTCGGCCAGATCGAAAACAATGACGATTGGGCCTACAGGGAAGAGATTCGTAATCTGGCAGTATGGTGTGCCACCAATAACCTGACTCTCAACGCCACAAAGACCAAAGAGCTTATTGTGGACTTCCAGAAATCCAACAGCGGGAGACATCTACCAGTCAACATCAATGGAATCGAGGTAGAGCGAGTCTCCAGCTTTAAGTTCCTGGGAGTTCACATCTCTGAGGATCTGTCCTGGCAGCAGAACACGTCAGCTCTGGGAAAAAAAGCACAACAACGCCTGTACTTCTTGAGATGTCTCAAGAAATCTCATCTGTCCCCGGGGATTTTAACGAGCTTCTACCGCTGCATCATCGAGAGCATCCTGACCTACTCCATCACTGTATGGTACGGAAGCTCCACTGTGTGTGAACGTAAAGCATTGCAAAGGGTGGTCAAAACCGCTGAACGCATCACTGGCACTCAACTACCTGCCATTGTGCACCTTCACCACAGTAGATGTCTGCGCAGAGCTCACAACATCATCAAGGACCCTTCGCATCCCAGTCATAAACTGTTTAACCTCCTTCCATCACGAAGGAGATACAGAAACTTGCGCACCAGAACCAGCAGGTTCAGGGACAGTTTTTTTCCATCCACCATCATACTACTGAACTCAACACTACACCGTTAATCCCTACAAAACAAACACAAACAAAAGACTGTGTATGCCCTCTGTACTATACGTGTACATACTACATAGTATATCTTTTCACTTCTCAGTACATCTGCACTATTTATATTTGTATGTATCTTTATCATTACGGTACATTCTGCCCAACATTTCACACTCATCTGTGTATGTAGTGTATGCGTATGTGTATGTGTGTATGTGTATGTATATGTATGTATATATATATGTGTATGTATATATATATATATATATATATATATATATATATATATATATATATATATGTATGTATATGTATGTGTATATATATATGTATATATGTGTGTATATATATTTTTTAATTTTTAAATATGCTAGATGGTTATCTGCACTCTTGTACGACTGCTACATTTTGCATTTCTGGTAGATGCTAAACGGCATTTCGTTGCTGTGTACCTGTACTATGCAATGACAATAAAGTTGTATCTATCTATCTATCTATGTCAGTATATGCTGATCTGCAACTTTCACTGTTCTGTCCAACTCAACAAATTCTTCACTATAAGGTCAACTCCACTCAAAATGTACATCCGAGTTTGCCTGAGTTTATATTGTTAATCTGGATCTGACCTTCTCCTGTTAAAAAAGGTCACAAAGGGGGTAAGTTTACATCTAGCTATAGATGAAGGCTGGGGCTTGATTTACCATTAGGCACAGTATAAGCACCAGAGGCAAAGAGGCAGCTTTGAATTATTGGCCACACGTTTTTCTTATCATTTGTAGGAACTATCATTTTATATGCGGCCATTTATACACTATCACAATGTTGTAATCAAGGTTAGAACCAGTGAAAGAAGTAAATGGCCTATGCAAAAGAGGTGATTATAGCAGAAGGAAGTTACTAAGAGAACCAAAACATGTGTGCCTACAGGCTCCAGTGATGAAAATCTATTGCTGTTGGTGGATTTAAAGTTTTTTTTAAATTATTTTATTGTGTTTTATGTTTTTATATTTTGATATGCATTTTTGAGTAAGCATGAAAAACACTCAGAAGTGTCCTTTCTATAGCTGCAACTTGTAAACTGAGTAACTTCACTTGCAAACAAAGTTTTATCAAAAAAAAAAAAAATAATGATCAACACGTGCTCCTTCACCCACAGATGAAATCAAACTCAGCCTCTAAAATGAGCCTTGACCACATATAAGGACATTTTCATTTTTGGGTTTAATACTGCTCTAAGTTTATGGCACCTGGGTAGGTTGAGTAGCAGCAGTTTCCTTTAGGTGTCATCACAGCCACATGGTTCCCGTCACTTTCCTTAGACCTTGTAAAGCTGTCAGTGCGCTTGCTTACATTAGTGTTTAGTGTATAGTGTGTCTCCTAAAGTGGTAGAAAACTGACGGCTATTTTTAATAAAAAAGCAAAAAAAACTGCAAGGCAAAGGTATAATGTGCTAGTATGCATCACATTATGTGAAACTTATCTTAAAATGAAGCCCTTCAGTGGCCCGCTGTCACTGCTGACAGGGCTTCTATCTTCATCCAGTCTTCCTTCCAGGTTGGTGTGCTCCAGTCCTTTAATTGGATGAGCCGCAATGACGTCACTCTCGCATATGCACGCAGAGCCACTGTTCACGACACAGGACTCTGAAGGAAAAGCATAGGTATGCCATTGCTTCAGAGTGCATGCACCAGTGACGTCACCGGCAGCTTCGCAAGTAAATATCTCCTAAATGGTGCATGTTTAGGAGATATTTACTGTACCTATAGTTAACCCTTATTATATGCTTACCTATAGGTAAAAATTAACCAAGGGCGTTTACTTACACTTGAAATTACTGGTTAGTGGAGGTCAGTGTACTCCCTTTCATTGGTGGTCAGTGTCCAGTGTGCCCCCTTGCATTCATGGACAGTGTGCACCCTTGTATTGGTGATAAGTTACCCCCCCCCCCCCCGATATATTGGTGGTCAGTGTGCCCTGTGTATTGGGGGTCAGTGCTCAATGCAACCTATTGTGTTGGCAAGCAGTAGTCGGTGTACAGGTAGACAGGTACCCACTGTATGTTCTTGTTATACTATATAAGTTGCACATGCCATTTATTTTGGTACTGCTGTTGCTTATCTTTTCTGGCTTATGCTGTGGGGGTTGGGTCATGTATGACATACTTCCCCTGCAGGTATGTCACATCCTCTGTCTTTGAGGGGGTGTATACAGTACTGTGCAGAAGTTTTAGACAAGTGTGAAGAAATGCTGTAAAGTAAGAATGCTTTAGAAAATATATATTTTTTTTGCTTATTTTTATCAATTGCCGACCACTGCATCTATGGTCCTCAACCCTGTCTATTATTTTGTGCTTCTTCCAAAATTTTTGAACAGCACATCTTTAAGCCCAAGTCTGCGTTGAAATCACACCAAATATTGGTGGTCACACAAAATATTCAATTTGATTTAGATTTTTCTTCTGTTTGCTCACTTTGCCTTTTGTAAATTGATAAAAATAAACTATTAAAATTTATATTGCTGAAAACATACTTAATTTATAGCATTTTTTCCACACCTGTCTAAAACCTTTGCACAGTAGTGTATATGTGCAGGGGATTAACCTATGAGAGGAACGGGGGTGTGATGTAGCTTGTCATCCCTCCAATGGACCTGTTTTTCAGGGAAACCACATGACATTGAATTATTGATATGGACTCTCAGGTGTGGGCATCAAAGAAAGTTATGGAATTTACGGAAAATTACAGTGCTGCAGCTTAAAAAAGGAAAGATAATTTTAATAACATTCAGTTACAATATGACTTGTGTCACATTGTGTATGCTATACTTTTTTTTATTTGCTTTTTTTCCCCACAATAGTAGAGTTACCCTATATGTAAAAGACAAGTCTTAAAGTGGATGTAAACCCGATTAATGAAATTTAACCTGGGCACATATATCTGTCGTGTTTACTTATCTCTCTTCAAAGCCCTAAGTCCCATATCTTTAAGCTGCTCCGTTCTTCGGTTATCAGCATTATAACTTCTGACAAGTTCTCTGAGAAGAGAGATAAAAGCAGCTGAAAATTTGTGTCGGGTGGGTGCTATAAACAGATTAGCAGAGAGCTGCTCTATTCACAGCCCTGCTCTGCACATTTCTTCCTCCCGATGCCTATGTGGGGGTGTGTGCCTTTCCTCTAATCAGCTGTCACACAATGTATGTTAAGACTACACTCCCACAGCTGAAACAGAAAGAAATCTAGCACGATGTATACTTTCGAAAACAGTATATAAAGCTGAAGACAGCAGATATACACATACAACTTATATAGGGAGATTTATTTTATCTCTGTGTATCATCTGAGGCTGTTCACTTCACTGGGTATACAGTCTGTGAGGGTTTACATCCACTTTAAGTCACTAAGAAGTTGTCTATGATGTTTATTGGGGAGAAGCTGACATTGTCACATTGAAAGCAGACCTTGAAATTTTCAGACTGTGTTCAGGTTTGCGAATCAACTATGATAAAAGTGAGATCCTACCCCTTACCCAGACCTCCTCAGTGGACTTTGTTAAATTTACCTCATTTTCCCTTGCATGCCACCACATAACCTACTTAGGTATCAAAATAGGGAAAGACCCATCCTCTCTCTATCAACAAAGCTACCCGACTTTATGTAATAAAATCATAAAACAAATAGAGGCCTGGAATTCTTTACCCCTCTCGCTCCTTGGGAGATGCCACCTAATAAAGATGGTGAGCTTCCCTTGCCTTCTATATCCGCTACGAACCTTACCTCTTTTACTAAAACTAAAGATATCCAAATCCTGAACAAAGCATTCAACGCATTCCTATGGAATAAAGGGAGGCCTTGCATCTCCTTGAAAAAATTGCATCTTTCCAGGAGTGAGGGGGGAGCTGGTCTGCCAGATATCAGGTTGTATAATTTGGCATGTATTACAAGGTATTGTCTAGATTGGCTCTCATCCTCCTCAAAGTACACCAACTCTACGCTAGAGGCAGAATTTGTTTCTCCATATACCATATATCATACCATATATCAGGAATCCTCCACTGCAAATGCACCTCCCTACCACACTCATTACGATAACACGCTCTATTCAGAGACTCCATCATTACCTGGAGAGAGGTTCGCAAAAAGCTTAAGCTCTCACCAGTAATATCAAAATATCTTCCTCTGCACGGAAACCCCATGTTCCCCCAAAGCTTGGTCCATGGAGCATTTAAACTTGATTATATTACCCAGATTTTCAACATCGAAACAGGGTCTCCCTGATAATTTTTGGAACTTGCAACTACCTTGACTTACCCAGTACCCATGTCTTCTACTACAACCAAGCGGTCGCATATGCACAATCACTATGCCTGAAAAAAAACTCAAAAGATTTTCCCATTCCTTTCTAGACACTTTAAACCAAAGAAAAACGTACTCAATTTCGTACATTTATAAACATCTTCTGTCTGGCCCCCCAACAAGCTCTCAAGGACTTACCCCCAACTAAATGGCACGATCTATTCTACAAAGAAAAACTGGACACGGAGTTGCAAAACTATATACCTACCAAACACTTCTTCATCAGGTGAAAAATCTTCATTGGGATAACTGTAATGTGAGCGTGTAAAAATTGGAGATGAGGAACAGTGCCTTTCATTAGAGAGGCAAATAATTTCAGTAAATAAGGCGATAATATTGGAAAAAAAGTCTTCTAATATTAATAAGTTAATCCATCAGGCCCATGGGACATATGTAGAGGCAGATGACATACCACCTCTTCTATTTCTTCAACTGTTATAGTCACATTTAGCTTGGACAGGTCGGTTGGAGATACTTTAGGGAGTTGAAGAGAGGTGAAAAAAGGCATCAAATTTTGCTTAGGCGAAATTGTGTGTCTGAATTTAAAATTTTATAGAGTTTATGGTAGAAATCGCCAAATATCTTGGACATATTACGGGGCAGTATGTCGGAGTACCATCTGGTTGGAGTAAATAGTCAGCTATGGAGAGAGAGGAACGTGGTTTAAGTTAGTGTACTAACATTCTATGAGGTTTATTGGCATATTCGTAAAATTTCTATGTAACCCATAACATGGATTTTGAGATCCTACTCATATCCAAAGCTTTAATGCGGTTACGTAAAGAGACAACCTTCCGAAGGCGATCCATCATAGGGCAAAGAAGCAAGGATGCCTCCACAATACAGAGTTGTGTAGCAAGTAGCAACCTTTGGAGGTGTCTCTCACTTATCAGATGAGACACTGCGGAGACACACTCACCCCTAAAGAAGGCCTTATGGGCTTTCCACAAAGTGGGGGCCTCGTAAACTGTGCCGTCATTAATTTGAAAAAACTCTGCAAGGGGATCTTTGATTTTAGGAATACGCAATAATGTCTCATTAAGGCGCCAATGATAAGTTTTACTAGTTGCAATGGACAGAGCAAGATTTAAGAGGATGGGTGCATGGTCTGACCATGTAATGGAATACATTTCAGATGCTGCTAGATGTGTTAGTAAGGGTGCTGAAATAAAAAAATAATTTAGGCGGAGTAAAGTTTGTGCGAAGGTGAATAAAATGTAAATTGTTTTTGGGTAGGATGTTTGATCCGCCAAGTGTCAAGATTGTAGGTTCTCATGAGTTTTCGTAAAGACTTAGACAACCTATTAACCTAGGCAGGGGGGGAAGGGGGTGAAGGGGGTAGATTGGAAAAAAGCCTGTCTATCCTTAGTGGAAGACATACAATAGGGTAAAGTCTCCACCAATAATCATAAAAGGCTGGACAAAGTTCTGCATCTTTTCAAAAACCTCTGTAAGGAATTGAATTTGTCCAGATTTGGGTGCATAAATGTTAACTAAAGTGAAAGGAGTGGTCATGTAGTCACAGTCCAGGAATATAAATCTACCCTGGGTATCAAGGAAAGAGGATTTGATCCGTATTAGGCATGTGTTTTTAATCAAGATCGCAACACCAGCTTTTCCCGTGGGGTACGAAGCAACATAGGTGTTAGGGAAATGTTTGGAAGCAAACTTAAATGAGCCATTAGCTCGAAAACTAAACTAGACTAAACTAACTGAATTAAAAACTGCATTATCACACACCTTAATAAATGTGCATTATTAAAACGTCACCATAAAAAATAATCTTTGTATACACACAAGGTCCACGACCATTGATAAATAAGAATAATTAACAAAAAAACCCAATGGTAAAATACTGTAAGTATAATAGGACAAATTGTGTATGTGTGTGTTACATGCACACACACACATCACATACCAACAAATACACATGCCAATGAGCAGCAGTTGCATTAACTTGGTATAACTTTCCAATGAGCAATAAATGCATACACTTTATATATCCTGACAATGGGTAGCAAATGCATACAAATATACAATATTAAGCCTTGTGCTCCAACTCCCACTACTCTTGGGCGGCAACAATACCCCAATACATGGTGTGAACATTTAAGTTATATATACACCGGCTGGAAAAAAGGACATTATTGGACTATTATTTTGCCAATTTCCACCAAAAGTTTTCTCTAAACAAGAAAGTTGTAATAGCGCTGCTAATGTTGGTCTTTTCCAATTGTAATAATTGTTTACTATTGCAAATTTAGTAAGGTAACATAATCGTTTTTAAATGCCCTGATACATACAATAAAAAACAAAGGAAAAGGTTACCTGTGCACTATCCTAAATCCTTCCACCTATTTTAATAACTGGATGATTTTAGTATCGCTCCAGTGGTCATTAAAGTGTAAGCTCGCCTGCCATGTCAAAACCTCTTGGTGAGTGTTAGCCCATTCTGACAGCACATGCCTTTTATGTTTATGCGTTTGATGCCTATTTTTAGGGATATTTTAGGTTTATGTGTTTGATGCCCATTGTCAGAACTCAATACTAACAACCCCCTTATATTAGCAGTCATTTACCCCCTGATAATGGTAGTCAGTGCTCAGTGTAACCTTCACATTGGCAGTCAGTGCAATATGTGCCTTCTTATATTGGTGGGCAGTGCTCAGTATTCCCCTTTACAATGGTTGTCAGTGTGCCCCCTTACATTGGGGGTCAGCATGTCCTCCATTATTAGTGGGCAGTTTTTTCCATTACTTTGATTGTCACGCTGGCTGCTCTTTCCTCACAATCAGCAGCAGCATACTTAAAAATTTGGGGGTGGTTGCGTAGGCATCAGGTGGCATGGAGTGAGCAGGAAGGCTGATGGCAATGTGGCTGATGAACTGCTGGTTTACTGCATGCCTGTTACTGCCAAAGAATACATATGGGGTGGAAGCACCACCCATAATGAAAAGCTGCGTCTGCCCCCAATTATAATGACCCAGGGGAGATGTAAAGTAGCACAAAGTGTTTCAAAAAACAAGGGACAGTGGCAGCTGCCATTTAAGATGCTTAGGAGAATATTGGGGGTGTTATAGCACCCAGTGATCCTATCAGTTACTAGGTAGCATTGCTTACCTATTGTACTGTATTTAAGGAGGAGCAACATTGTCCCCTTGACAGTTCTTCTGATTTGTACTGCAAACCTCTCTTCCTCTCGCCATCTCCATTTCATAGGGGGAACTCTATTGTAGTTTCCCAGTAGTTAACTAGGAAAGCTGATAATATTGTTTGAGTTTTTAGCTTTGTGCACAGAAGTTACAAGAATACTGAATTTGTGTTAGGATCTACCGAAATGTTTCTGTCCTTGCAGAAAATGTTCATAGCTTGTAAAAAGAAAATTAATGCAGCCCCCACATATGAGGACTGGTAACCTGCACTATATTACATTTTCACATCTTAAGTTTAAATATGCTTTATGTATCATTTGACTGCTTTCCCAAAAAGGTTTTATGAAATGAAGGAACAATTCTTTATTTCACAGTCCTGCGGCAATGACAGTACACTAACATTTCATGTTGCGGATTATGAGAACCACTGATGGCCATGTTTGACGTAAATGGTATTGTCTTTGTAGGGCTTGCTTGAGGCTTGTTTACACTTCTGCACTTAAAGTGGGCCTATCGTGGGAGAACAGGGCCTACCATTGTAGATGACTGACTGTGCCTGACTTCAGTATTTTGAGTTCAGACCCATTATTATTTTCCTATGACATAAACGCCTGTATTTTTTAAACACCTTTTATTGTGTTTTTTTTACCTGTTTTCGGTGTTGTGTTTTTACAGTGTGAGAGATTGACTCCAATAAGTATAAGGTGTTTGGAAGAAGAAATTGCAGGAATATCTTTTTTTCTCCCCTGAAGCTGACAATTCACACATTACAGATTCATTTTTGACCTTGTCCAGGTTCAGAGAATGCAGTCGATCAGTTCAGCAGGATGTGTACTAAATGGCCTCATTCAAACAATTAGTAGATATGGTCTAGGTCAGGGATCCTCAAACTACGGCCCTCCAGCTGTTGCGGAACTACACATCCCATGAGGCCATTGTAAAACTCAGACATGACTAGGGCATGATGGGAATTGTAGTTCCTGAACAACTGGAGGGCCATAATTTGAAGACCCCTGGTCTAGGTGCTGCAACATCCCTGATTTTATCAGTGTGAAGTATATGTACCTATGTAGCTCTTACTGAGTGCAACAAAGAATTACGTTTTCTTGTTGAAACACAAAATTGTGTGTGTAGAAATTCTCTTGCACTGAAAGAAAGCTCTCATATGTAGTAGCAAGCTGTGGTTCCGGGTTCCCTTTATAGCGCACCCCAGGTTTTCAGGCTCCTGGAGTATTCTGCAAAAAAGTTGCTTTAAAGTTTTCCAACAGTTTTATTTTAAAGGGATACTAAAGTCTTGTTATTTTTTGCTAAAATAACAAAAATGTCATACTTACCTGCTCTGTGAAGTGGTTTTGCACAAAGCAGCTCAGATCCTCCTCTTCTCGGGTCCTTCCTAGGTACTCCTAGCTCCTCCCTTCTGTTGAGTGCCTCCACAGCAAGCAGCTTGATATGGGGGGCACCCGAGCCGCAGCTTGCTATGGGGGCACCTGAGCCGCAGCTCCCGGTGTTCATTCAGAATCCCTTTCTCTCCTCATTGGCTGACTGACTTTGATTGACAGCAGCTGGAGCCAATAACGCTGCACTGCTGTCTCAGCCAATGAGGAGGGGAGTCCCAAGCAGCCAAGACACTCCTGCAACATTGCTGGATCTAGATGGACCTCAGGTAAGTATTAGGGGTGCTAAGGGGGGCTGCTACACACAGAAGACTTTTTATCTTAATGCATAGAATGCATTAAGATAAAAAAAAACTTCTGGCTTAAAAACTGGCTTTAAACCAAGCTCCCTGTATTTCTGGTCAGATGACTAAATGTGTGGGGATTTAGTTAAATGATCTCTGCAGAATGGAAGGGTCAACAAATCTGTGCTCCTGTCCTGTCTTTTAACAGAGATCAGGTGACCAGCATTGATATGTTCTTGTAGCAGAATGTTCTACAGCAGTGGTTCTCAACTCCTGTCCTCAGGACCCACTAACAGGCCAGATTTTAGGTATTACCATGGGGAGATGCAGACTAGAATACTGCAATCCACTGCAATCCACTGAGAAGCAAATGATATCACCTGTGATGTATTTCAGTTATCTTGAAAACCTGGCCTGTTAGTGGGTCCTGGGGACGGGAGTTGCGAACCACTGTTCTACAGGAAATGTAAATATATTAGCCATTATTTAGCTCTTTATCTATCCAAGCAAGGCCATTAACATTTGAGCATAGGTCAAGGGTGCCTATGCCCTTAAAACAGAACTAAACCCTCCTAATCTTTTTAGCAAAGGTAGCTGCCATCTTAGCCTCTGTTTGATCTACAACTGGCATGGTGCTGCACATGTGATCAGTAATGACACCAGCCATTTGATAGTTTGACAATTTGGTTGAGAGCACAAGCATATGTGACTGTTACATAAATATTTTTTCAAAGCGTTAAATCAAATGGTTCAATTCCCCTTTAAACGGTTTTCTGTGATTGGAGGACATTTCAGAGAATGCATTCTATAATTTCAAAAGGAACAGTAGATTTCCTAACTTGAACTGCAGTATGGTTTTATTTGTCAGTTCTAACACCAACTGACGTCTCCAGTTTTACAAGCAAACTTGAACCACAGTTTAGAATCCTTGCTCTTTAGGGCTCCCAACTACAAACAGTTTGCAGCATGTTGCAGAATCCATTACATGATTGAAAATGTTGCCATTAACGTGTCTGAGTCTAATGAGTCCAATCAACAAATTAGGTCCATACACCACTAAATCCAGGGCCAAAGTAGAGGCACCTCAATTCCAAGCATAAATAAAGCTGGCTATCAACAACCTTGGTTTTTCTTGAATAGCATTTTTATAAAGTTTCATGGTTGCATAGGGACCCCTTTTTCAAAGTAAGGAACCAAAACTGTATACAACCATAGAATACATGCAGGGAACAACAACTATGAGGTCCAGGGTTGCCACTACCATGGATTCAAGGTTCGCGGTCACAGCAATATTTGAGTAGCCTTAGAAAGGTCAATAGGGGATTTTGGATAGGCCACCACCTTCACAAAGTAAAAGAAGCACAGGACGGTCACAGTGTCAGTATATTGGAAGCTGCTGTAGGGAAAGAATGGGGAATGATGACAAACTACATAGGAAGAAATTAAGGTCAATTAAAAAACTGTGCTCCTAAATGCTAGCTCATTGGGCAATTAAGCCATTTTCTTCTTACATTTACTATTGGGGTTTTTTATTTTTAATTTTATTTTGTTGATTTGAGGGCAGTAGTCACTTTTAGCTGCTGTCCCTTCAACAGCAAACATTTTTTTGGTACAAGGCTTTCCCTAAAAAAAAGTTGGTGGGTGATTTTTGTTTAATTTTGGGGTACGCTGGTATTTTTTTTTATTTTGATAGGGTCTTTTTAAGGTTAAACTGCTAAAGCTACATACAGTTCATACAACTCTGGCAGTGGCTGCATCAAAGTAAATAGTTTGTTTGGGACAACTTGCCTCAAATGAACCATGTAAAGTGAAAATAAGCCCGGAGTTCGGCTTTAAGAGATCAAAGATTTTACACACCACCTGCCAGAAACTAAGTATTAAACATCCCATTTGGTAGGCTACTGTTGTTTTTCTTTTTTTTTATGTTAAAGACAGGGTCATTTTAAACAAGCTGATTACTGTATCTGAGAGGGCAACTATCAGATACAGCCCAGTCACAGCAGCCAACTTCAGTTCTACCATAGGACTTTTATTAATGCACCCTGCAATATCCTGATGTTAATAAACAGATTGGGGGTAGGAAGCCGTGACCTGGCATTAGCGCACAACTAAATGGCTTTTTTTGTCCTAAAATACACAGTCTACAGTATGTTAGGTCTTTGTGGATGCCAGTCTAAGAAGCATCAGATTCAGCAAAACATTTATACAGCATTTGACAGACTTCAAGCAGATTGTTTAAAACAGTTTTAAACATCCTTCAACTCTATCCCAGGTCTGAGGAATGCAAATCTTAAATTTTTTGGAAGACGTCAGCAGGCTTAACTAAGCTTGCTAAAGCCTTCCAAAAGCTTATTTAAAGTGATTACCAGAACTTCCATTCAGGTCTATATTCAACATACCTGAAGGGTGCTTTATGAAGAGAAACATGAAGGCTGCCATTTCTAAGTAGATATTTTGCAAATGCTAGTTGCCTGACTGTCATTATGACCTTCTTGCCTCAATAATCTGAGTCATCAACTTAGAAGAAGTAAGCAGGGAAGGACTTTTGCCTTTACACTGGCTTCCAATATGTGCATACTTTTTTTGGCTTGGTGACTCATAAATTTGGCAATGCTGAATCTGGCGGATCTGCCGCACATTTAGGAGAGTGACATCATCTTGACCTGGCAAATGACAGTGGCTGTTGACCGAGACCGGAACCCGGTCGCTTGAAGATGTCAGTGATTGACGGGGAATTCTGGGTCGGCTCATCTCTGGGTTAAAGTTGATTATAGTTTACATTTAAACAGACATTTTTGGAAATAGGTCAGAAATCACATACCCTGTGTCTTCTTTCTTTTATGTTTGTATCTACCACCATGTTCAATCTGGATCCTTCTGTCAGTTTTTCAGATGTATCAAGACTGAACTACAATGTAGGTCTGTGGGCAAGTGGATGTAATTGGACTTGGTTTGTGTCCTTTTCCATTTTTTCAGACATAAACTGTTGTAAATGTATGCTGTCTGTTTACGTTTGTTCTGTTTACCTCCATTATCAGGCAAGAGTTTATATTTTGCCTATCCATGCCTTTTTTCTTCAACAACTATAAATTCTTGGCTGTTCCTGTACAGCAGCTGTATCCACCTAGAGAAACATAGGCTTTTTGCATGCAGCTTCAGATGGCTCCAGCCACATAAACAAGGTGCTCATTCACAATGTATGGGCAACAGTGCCCATATGAATAAGGCCTAATGCTGCTACTACTAGAATTCCAGTGAGTGAGAGTAAGAAAGAAACAGGGTAATACATTTTCATAGGACTTAAAGTGAAATGCAAGGTAATACTTTGGTTTTCTCCCACACTCCAAAGACATGCTGGTAGGTTAATTACCACAACATACAGGGGTATACAATGTACGGTTAGCAGCAAACACACACACACATCATAGGTTTAACTGGATGGACTGGTGTCTTTTTTCAACCTCACTAACTATGTAACTATGTAACTAGTATATGTATGTTTGAATGTGAGTTAGGGACCTTAGATGGTAAGCTACTTGAGGCCTGGGACTGAGGTGAATGCATAATATATATATATACACTATGTTATCAAAAGTATTGGGACACCTGTCTTTACACATACATAAACTTTATTGGCATCCCAGTCTTAGTCTGTAGGGTCCAATATTGAGTTGGCCCACCCTATGCAGCTATAACAGCTTCAACTCTTCCGGGAAGGCTGTCCACAAGGTTTAGGAGGGTGTCTATGGGAATGTTTGACCATTCTTCCAGAAGTGCATTTTTTAAGGTCAGGCACTGATGTTGGACTAGAAGACCTGGCTCGCAGTCTCCGCACAAATTCATCCCAAAGGTGTTCTATCGGGTTGAGGTCAAGTTCCTCCACCCCAAACTCATTCATCCATGTCTTTATGGACCTTGCTTTGTGCACTGGTCAAAATCGTTTGTGGATGGGGGAATTCTGGTGTGGGGTTGTTTTTTAGTAATTAATCTATTAAAACCCTAAACATCTAGCAAAGTTTACTGTCAAAAAAAAGTTAGCATTTTTAATTATTTGCCTTTGACAGCATTTTTAACTCTCTTCCATTTTTGGATAAATTATCAAAAGTTAAAATATAAAGCACATTAATTTAGCAGTAATAGAAAATTCCTCAATTTGGGGCACTGTTATCTCTTGGGGAGAAAACTCTAATCTGTGACCATGAGAAAGACCCAAAAGCTCTATCAAATTTGTTACATATTAATTTGAAACATAGCCTTTCTAGAAAAGATCAATTTGTTTTCTTTATGTGTGCGATTTTAGCTCCAGGATACAAAATATGTGATGGAAAGAAGCAAATTCTCAGAAGTATGCCGAATTTTAATTCAGTAGTTTTTGTGCTGGGCTATTTGCCTTCAGTAGAAAAATGAATCTCTCCTGTTCTTTGTCAAATCATCTTCATGTAGAAATGCCAAACTGTCAATGCAGTGGGTTGCTACAAGGAGGCACAGACACATTAAGTATCTTTAAAGGAATAAAACTCAAAGAAATGTGCATGTTTTGCAGAGATGTACTACGTTAAATAATGTGATCACTACTGCACACCAGCCTCTGGCCACTACAGTGGGGTTACATTCTTTAGTTAGTACATTTTATTAATGTGTTAATGTCCCAATAGTGTGAAACAATGTCACATCCCCAAAGCTTTCTACCTTTTAATTTAGAAAGTTACAAGGTACAAGGCACACAAGGAGGGTTACAGAAGGAATATGGTGAATAATGGGGTTACAGGGAGGATTAGTGTAAAGTACAGGGCTACAGGGAGGGTTCATTTAAACATTTGGGTGAAATTATTATTTTTTCTCCATAATTATAAGGAGGGTTAGCATGAAGAATAGGGATTACAGAGTGGGCTAGTGAATAGGTCAGAAAGGTTTAGTGTGAAATTAAGGGTTATGGGATTAAAGTTTGGATACAGGGGTGGTAAGTGTGAAGGATAGGGTCACAATAAGGGTTAACACAAAGATCAAGGTTACATGGAGGATTTGTTTAAAAGTTAGGGTTACAGACAGAGTTGGTTTAAAATTCAGGGCTACTGATAAAATTAGTGTGAAAGTTAGGGTTACATGGAGGGTCAGTGTGGAAGTTAGTATTACATAGAGAACGTGTTGAGGTTAGGGTTACAGGAAGGATTAATGCTGAGGTCAGGTTTATAGTGAGAGTAACATTTGAGGCTAGCACTACTGGGAGGGTGAGTGTGGAGGTTAGGAGTGCAGTTAGGGTTATTATTGTAAAAACGGCTCACAGGGATGGTAAATATGAAGGATAGTGTCACAATGAGGATTAGCTTGAGGGTTAAAGTGGAAGTTCACGATAATACTAAAATCTCAAAATCTAATGGCATTAACAATCTAAGACTAACCTATCCAGCCTTGTAAAGAAGAAATTGCTATACATGCTTTTTCTGAAGCTGATCCGATCTGGCCTCCAATGGCTGAAGCTCTGTAGAAGAGAGAGCCGACAACGGCTGAGAAATGCCTAGGAAGTGACGTCACTCATAGAGTGACTATTGGGCTTCCGTTGTCAGCTGCCTCCTCTGTACCCACCTCCACAGAGAAGCCGCAGCCGTCAGCTCAGCGAGGGACCAGACCAGAGTGGCTTTAGAAAAAGTATGTATAGCAATTTCTTCTTTACATGGCTAAATAGGTTAGTCTTAGATTGTGGATGCCAGTAGATTTTGATATTTTAGTATTAGGGTGAACTTCAACTTTAACCCTCAAGCTAATCCTCATTGTGACGAGTTCAACTCGAACATCAGCTGTTCGTGTGTTTGCTGAACGCACGAACAAATGGGGCACTCGGCAATAAGAGCCCCATAATGCACTGCGCTGGTGCAGAGAATAAATTACTGATGATTGGCCAAAGCATGCACATCACCTGTATGCTTTGGACAATCACAGCACAGAGTCCTTTCAGAGCCATGGTTGGCCAAAGGAAGGCTGCCTTTAGCCAATCATGGCTCAGGGGCCAAGTCCACGCCCTACACTATATAAAGCTGCTGCTTACACGGCATCCCTGTATAGTGTATGATAATAGAGGTTAGGCAGGTGGTTAGTGGATAGTGTGTTGAGTTAGTTTAGTGCAGTCAGTGTAGTGAACAAGCATACCCCACTTTTATAATGTATAGATATGTTGTAGTCCTGGGTCCCCTCTTAGTGCTCTCCAAGTTTTGTGTCCCTGTCACTTATAGTTTATGAGCAGTGCCATGCCAAGCTGACCAAAATTTGCCATGGACGCCAATGTTAAAGACAGGGAGCAGTGCCATGTCAAGCTAACCGAGATTTCCCATAGATGCCGATGAGCACTGAAAACTGAAAATTGGTCTAGGCAGGAAGGGGGTGAAAGTGCCCTGTATTTAAGTGGTTAAGGGGAACCCTATGACAGAATGTAAAAAAAAAAAAAGTGTGGCCCCCGCAAAATCCATACCAGACCCTTATCTGAGCAAGCAGCCTGGCTGGCCAGAATGGGGGGAAGCGAGCGCCCCCCCTCCTGGACCATACCAGCCTGCTTGCCCTCAACACGGGGAGGGTGCTTTGGGGTGCCCTTTAGGGTGGGGTCTGCGGTTGGGGGGCTTATCAGAATCTGGAAGCCCGCTTTAACAAGGGTGCCCCCGGACCCCCTTATGTGAATGGATATCGGGTACATTGTACCCCTACGCATTCAAAAAAAAAAGTGTACAAAAAATAAACACAAAAGCCAGCCCCCCCCCCCACCCTCAGACCCCGAAAACCACAGCCCAGGGTTGTCCAGAAGAGGCCCTTGTCTCCATCAACATGGGGACAAGGTGTTTTGGGGGCACCTGGTATGGTTCAGGAGGGGGGGGGGGCTCGCTCACCCCCCCCATCCTGTCCAGCCAGGCTGCTTGCTCAGGTAAGGGTCTGGTATGGATTTTGGGGGACCCCACGCTGTTTTTTTTTTTTCAATTTTGGCATTATATACATTTAATTATATGGTAAAAATGGCAACAAAACAAAGAGAAACATGAAAATAAACCCTTGCCAACCTGGCAACTTACAACACACACAGGTTCCCTGGCTATCAACTAGGTGCAGGTTTTTACTGCCCCCAGAACCTATCTCCCTGTTCAAGAGGATTTTCCACACAGGCTTTGTCTCCCCACACAGTAGGGTTGCCACCTCATCCCTTTAAATCAGGAGACATATTAATTACACAGGTTCTGAGGCTAATATAATGCACATAAGGCACTTAATGAACGTGATTACCACTTTAATCAGCCACAGAACCTGTTTAGTTAATATGTGTCCTGGTTTAAAGGGATGAGGTAGCCACCCTACTGCACAGGGAAGTATCACACTTGCTAGTCTACACAGCCACAAAACTGGTTCCAGGATGGAGCAACTCTCTAAGCATGCTGGGAGTTTTTGTGGAGGCCCTAAAGAGCCAACTTACTTTAGCTGGGCTTATTACCTCCACCACTGAAGTACTTTCAGCACTTCCCCCTAGTTGAACAAATCCGTATAGAGCCTGAATCTAGGACACACATATCTGCCATCCTGGATACAACCAGGCGATTTTACCTTTTACATGTAAAAATTAGGGCTTTAGGAAGAGTTAGGTGAGAATTTGCTGCTGGAGAAGAAGAATGAAGTTGAACATGTTGCATTACCATATGTAAGAAAATCACAGGTTTACTTTAAGCCCACGCCAAACACAGAATGAGCTGTGTCATCATTGTGTAATGTAAACCCATTAAACCAACTGAAAATTAAAACATTTAAATATTGCTGAAAAGTTACAAAATGTTACAAAATGCATCAATAATGAAATTATTTTTGTTAATTTTGTTAGAAATAAATTGCTATTGGTAATGTAATTGTTATTATTATTGTTCTTGCAGGTATTTATGAGCCGGCATTTCTTATATAACTGCAGTGAACCTACCCTGGATGTGAAAATTGCCTTTTGTCAGGTGTGTGTTCCTTACAGGTAAAACAAGGTACCGTATGAATTTGTTATTCCATTTTTCTCTCCAAATTGCTTGTTGTTTGTCATTTTGTCATTTCACCATTTCATTTGTCAGTGTTCTGTTTACAGTACATGTGAATAAAGTTTATAAAGTTTGTATACAGGGGAGAATGTAACAAATCCTGCTCCAGATGTGCGGGTGCCTCTCTAGGAGGTGGAATTACTTTTATGCGTGTTTATTGATGTCATATGTGTATATGAAACCACTAATTTGTGTTGCATGGTTGTTTACCAGCTGTCAGCACTTCTTCCAATGGCTCTTTACGTGAACATTTCCAGTGGCTTTACACTATTGAATAAAGTCATTTTTCCAGCATGGAGAAAGATTTTTTGGTTCATTCCGCATATTTTCATGACTCAAAATTACTTAGTTTTAATTATTTTATCTTAAAATTCTTGCAACAGGTATGGGAATTTTTGTTGTGTGGCAAAGGAAGGAAAACCTGCCTCTTTCTCCTTTGTGAAGAGCCCATGCCAAGTACGACAGTTCATTTCTCATATTGTCTATTAACTAGGAAGTATAATAAACCTGATACTAAAATATTTATTGGAGAAAAAAATATGTGTGGAGCAGAGTAAATTAAATGACTCAAAATCACGATCAAATGTGCAAGCAAGACTCATTACAGAAATCAATAATCCATTCATTAGACTTCATTAAAACAATATACTCACAAACCTGAAGAAGAAAAATGAATACTCTGTGCACCCACATACTAATAGGTTTTTAATGAACTTGAAATCCATGCACTATAGAATATTTGATCGGTAGAATAATAAAATTCATGACATTTATGTCATGTTGAAATACTGTATTTTTGTTCTTCTTTAGAAACGTCAAACTTCTGTTTAAAATATATATCTATCATGTGAGTTATAGGTGGCCATTGTCCACCTTGTTTTTAGTTTCAATGGTTTTTCTAAGATTATCGTACAGAAAAAAAAGAGTTACAAAGGTATAGTAAACATTGTCATTTTGTGTTACGTCAGAACTTATAGTGAGGAAAGGAACCAAATACGTACATTAATATTATAAGAGTCACATATGAAGTCGAAGAGCAAATGTAGTATTAACATTAGGTTTAAGTTAAAGTTTCTACTTTCAGTTGGCAGGGATATTGTTCCCCTCCCCCAACAACCCACCTGGGAGCAAACTGTGTCATGGGGTGAGGGCGTCCACCTTGTTTGTAAAATGTCAATTACCAGATTTTCTTTGGCCAAGACAGTAGTATGACTGACCTGGAACAAGTATGCAGGAAGTAAAGTCAAAATGACACTTCCATATCTCACATGACAAGGCTCATTTAAATAAAATTGTAATATTTTAAAAAATACTTGGGGTCTTTAACCAGTTCTGGATAAGAAAGATTTGTCCCCTTAATGACCAGGCCATTTTTGCTATTCGGCACTGCGTGATTTTAACTAAAAATTGCGACACTGTACCAAGATATAATTGATGTCCTTTTTTCCCCTCAAATAGAGCTTTCTTTTGGTGGTATTTAATCACATCTGCGATTTTTATTTTTTGTGCTATTATAAAAAAAGAGCAACAATTCTGGAAAAAAAAAACAATATTTTTCACATTTTCTATATAACATTCCCAAAATAAAATGATTGAAAAATATTTTTTTTTTCATCCTTTTAGGCCAATTTGTTTTCTGCTACATATTTTTGGTAAAAAAAAAAAAAATCTCAAAAAAATAATATTTTGATTGGTTTGCGCAAAAGTTATCGCGTCTACAAACTAGGGGAAAGATTTATGTAATTTTTATTTATTTATTTTTTACAAGTAATGGCGGTGATCTACGATTTTTAGCGGGACTACGATATTGCGGTGGACAGATCGACCCCTAACTGACCTTTTTGACTCTTTTGGGGGGACCAGTGACATTACTACAGTAATCAGTGCTAAAGATTTGCACTGCTACTGTAATAATGACACTGGCAGGGAAGGGGTTAACCTAGTGGGTGATCAAGGGTTTAAATGTGAGCTTAGGGGAGTGTTTACTAACTCTGGGGGGAGGGGCTTGTGAAATGACCATAGAGACCTGTGATCCTATATAGAAGGATCCCAGGCGCTCTGTGGTCATTTCAGAGAGAAGAACATTCAGCTGACCGTCCTTCTCTCTCAGCGGGGAGCGATCGCTGGTGGCTAGCGGCAATTGCGGCCACCGGCCCCGTGCATCGGCATCTCTGCTGTCTAGTGGGGACAGGAGTGCGCCGCCGCGCGCTCGCCCCCCAGCACCACACGCACAACTGACGTAGTACTATGTAAAACTGCGGCGGACGGTTGGCAAGTGGTTAAAAGAAAAAACTGTACAGCATTTTGCCCAGTGAAAGTGCACAGAACATAACCTAATCACATTTTTTGCTTCATTTGCACAGAATAAATATACACAGGGTGAATTGCTCTTCATTTTTTTTTCTATAAATACACCACTTTGTGTTTTTTCACATCTGTGCATTAACCCAGCATTAAAAAGCTCTTGCAATTTTTCTCTGAGCAGGAGTTCCCTGTGATTAAAGCGGTAGTAAAACTATCATGTTCATATTCCACCATCTCAAGCATTGTAAAACATTGAACTTGTTGCTCTGTGCAGAATCCTTCCTATCTTCTTTGTTTCTATGAATGCTATCCTTTTCTTTGCACTAACGTCATCGGTGCATGCACACTTGTTACGATTTTTCCAGCATGCTTTTAATGCCGCAAGTCCTGTGCCGAAATGCCGGGGCTATATTGTTTTCCTTGCGCAGCGTCAGCCCTAAGATCCCACAAGACTTAACCCCATGTGACTCGCTACGTTACACAGGGGTTGTAAAGCTGGTCAGCAAAGCATGGGACTGAGCAATGAAAACTAGGCTTGGCTTAATAATTACTGAGCATGCGTGAGATTATTGACAGGGAGAAGGAGAAAGGATGGCAGTTCTTATCACATGGTATGCGAAAGACAACATTTAAAGTGGATGTAAACCCATTCATGAAATTCGACTTGGGCACATATATCTGTAGTGTTTGCCTATCTCTCTCCAAAGCCCTGAGTCCTGTGTCTTTCTGCTGCTCTGTTCCTCTGTTATCATTAGGATAACTTCTGACAAGTTTTCTGACACAGGAGATAAAAGCAGCTGAAAATTTGTGTCGGGGTGGGTGCATAGAGATAGATTAGCAGAGAGCTGGTCTATTTAGCGCAGAGCTCTGCATGTTCCTTCTTTCCTCTGCCTATGTGGAGGGGGGGGGCGGTGCCTTTCCTCCAATCAGCTGTCACACAGTGTATGCCAAGACTCCATACCCAGTGCTGGAACAGGAAGAAAAAAAATCTAACACGATGTGTCAAAAGCGGAAGACAGCAGATATACAAATAAAACCTATGTAGGGAGATTTGTATCATCTCTGTGCATCATCTGAGGCTGTTCACTTCACTGGGTATATGTGAGGGTTTGTATCCACTTATATATAGCGACGGCTGCACCCAGAAAAGTGCATAGGCATAAAGTAGGAAAATTAAAGTAAGAAGAAATGTCTAATGTGGCTTCAATTTGCTGTGCAATGTTTTAAAATGATTTAAGTCAATTCCTACCTAGTTTACTACCACTGTGGAACTGAGGAACCTATGGGGTTAAACCTCTGCATTGTGTAAAAAGGCTTTGTGACCCTGTCTTTTCTGATCCTGCCCTTTTTTTTACTGACCCCAGTCTGTCTGCTGATAGTACAGGGCCCTAGGAGACACTCTGCACATGCTCAGTTTGGTGTGTATTGCTTGGGGTTTTTTTTTTTTTGGGGGGGAGAGGGTGCTTGTGATTAGCACAGGGCCAATCAGCACTGTCCAGACAGAGGGTCAGGGGTCATGCAGCCTCATAGGACAGTCAGAGGAGAATGGAAACTCCTCCAACAAGCTTTAACCAGTGCTCAGCCAGAAACTGATAGACATGACAAGACTGCTAATGAGAAATGGTATCTAGCAATTTATATCTACTAAAATAATTGCATTTCCATGTTCTTTGTACTGTGGGAGACCAGATATAGTAAACACGGGTACTGGGTTTACCAACACTTTAAGACTGATTACTGTGCTTTCTATCCTCGGCTGCTGCAAGTATTCCAGTGGTTGGATAGGTTGATAATACCTGTTTCCCCGCTAAAGCTGGAATGCCCCCTGCTTGCTTGTAACCTCAGTTTTCAGCGTAGAAGCAAGTATTTTACACACCTACAAGTATGAGGCAGTAGCTGAGAAGTAGCAACGTGACCGCATTATTAGCAAACAGGCTGCTGGAAAAGTAAGTACATCCATGTTGATCATGAGTGTTGCTCAACCATTGCCTGTTTGACCGAACTTTAGAATTCAGAAAATTCTAAGCATCTAAGCATCTCTGAATGTACAATGTAGATTAAAGGTTGTGTCAGGCATGGTGCTTAGTTAGTAGTATGCCAGAAACTACAGATCTTGGATCCTCATACACTGCATTCTCAACATCTTACAGCTAATGCATGTTAGTTCTGTGGGCAAAAACACATAAACAGAACAGCTAAACTCATTCAAGCTAACAGGAAGTCCACATACAGTATGCTTAAATTGAGTGACTATTCTTCTTAAAATTAGACAAATGCAGGTTGGGGAAAAAAGAAAATGTAGTCTAGTCTTAAAGTGGTTGTAAAGGCTCAAGAATGCATAATACTTACCTGAGCCTGATCTTCCTACAGTAATGTGCACAAGAGCCTCAGCTTTCCGGTGAGTCTCCCTCCTCACTGGCTGAGACAGCAGTGGGAGCCATTGGCTGTCAATCACAGCCAGTGAGCCAATGAGGAGAGAGAGGGAGTTTGGCTGAACCGCGGATCTGTGTCTTAAAAAACCACAGCTCATGCAAGCTGCTTTCTTTGGGGGGGACTTGGCCAGAGGGAGGAGCCAAGAGCGCTGGCAAGGGACCTGAGAAGAGGAGGATCAGGGCTGCTTTGTGCAAATCCAACTGCACAGAGCAGGTGGATATAAAAAAAAATGAAAGCATTTAAAGCGGAGTTCCAGCCATTTACTCACCTGTCCAACGGTCCAGCGATGCGGCCGCCGGAAGCCTCGATCCTCTCCCTCGGCGCCGGCATCACTGCTGTGGGCACCCGGCTGTTACAGTTTGCGGCTTCACAGCCGGGTACCCACTGCGCATGCGCGAGTCGCGCTGCGCGCCGTGATTGGCCGGCAATCTTCTGGGACCTCTGACGTGTCCCAGAAGATTGCAGGGAGGGAGGGGGAGAGGAGAACTTCCGCTCAGGGCGCCGCGGCGCTCCGAGCGGAAGTGGGAGCGAGTACCTGTCAAAACTAGGTACCCGCTCCCCCCCCCAAAAAATGACATGCCAAATGTGGCATGTCGGGGGGTCAGGACTCCCTAAAGCGGAAGTTCCACTTTTGGGTGGAACTCCGCTTTAATAACCATTTACCATTCAGAGAGCATAACTGGGATATGTAATATGCAGTATGTCCTGTGTTAATGGTAAAAGCAGGTTGTGCTCGT
Organism: Pelophylax lessonae; assembly: GCF_965119305.1. Taxonomy (NCBI): domain Eukaryota; kingdom Metazoa; phylum Chordata; class Amphibia; order Anura; family Ranidae; genus Pelophylax; species Pelophylax lessonae. The sequence goes on from NC_138768.1 coordinate 563,971,407, forward strand.
TTATTGCTGTAGAATTTTTTTCCATAGATATGAATTAGGTGTCTTGTTAACATTTCAGCATAATTTAATCACTTTACGACCGCCCACCGCAGATATACTGCGGCAGGCAGCCGCTCCTGGGTAGGTATACGTCGCTCGCTCTCAGGAGGCTAGGGGGTGAGCGCTCGCCGCCGGTGGCACGCTCCCACCTCTGCTCTTTAGCGGGGAAGCCGTTGCATGTGTCAGGAGGCTCCGATTGCCGCCTGACACCTGCGATCGTTCCCCGCTGAGAGAGAAGAACGGTCAGCTGTTGTAAACACAACCGACCGTTCTTCTCCCTGCAAAGATCATAGAGCCCATGTGATCCTGCTATATAGGATCACATGTATCTATGGTCATTTCAGAATCCCCCCACAGTTAGAATAACTCCCCTAGGCTCACATTTGATCACCCCTTGATCACCCATAATGTTAACCCCTTCCCTGCCAGTGTCATTATTACAGTAACAGTGCATATTGTTAGCACTAATTACTGTATTAATGTCACTGGTCCCCCCAAAAGTGTCAAAAATAGCAGTCAGGGGTCTAATCTGTCCGCCGCAATTTCGTAGTCCCACAAAAAAACGCAGATTGCCGCCATTACTAGTAAAAAAAAACCAATAAAAATGACATACATTTTTCCCGTTAGTAGACACGATAAATTTTGCGCAAACCAAACAAAATACGCTTATTTCGATTTTTTTTACCAAAAATATGTAGCAGAAACAAATTGGCCTAAAATGTTAAAAAATTTGGATTTTTAAATTTTTTTTTGTGAATATTATATAGCAGAATGTGAAAAATATTGTTATTTTTTCAAAATTGTCACTCTTTTTTTGTTTATAGCGCAAAAAATAAAATCGCACAGGTGATCAAATACCACCAAAAGAAAGCTCTATTTGTGGGAAAAAAAAGGACATACATTTTATTTGGGTACAGCGTCGCACGACCGTGCAATTGTCAGTTAAATTAACACAGTGCTGAATCACAAAATAGGGCCTGGTCATTAAGGGGGCAAATCCTTTCCGGTCTTAAAGTGGATAAATACCACAGCATACCTGGCTATGGTTTCTGCCATGTTTAGTCCTTTTGGGTTCTATATAGATGTACCTAATAAAGTGGGCATTTATTGTATATGCAGCAAATATTATATTTATATTCATCGTATATTCCTATTTATTATAAACAGGTTCATACTGTGTGTTGCAGTATCACATTATATCGCACATGTACAAGCCTTGTATAGCAGCATCAAAAGTGTCAGTGCAGGTCCACCATTTTTCTAATGAAACATATACTCCCCTACTCCCCATCTTTATTATTAGCAGACCAATATAAAACACAGAGGGCCACCAGTAGGTTATTGAATAAGCACCATAGTTAGTTACCAAATCAGAGTAATATATAAAGTGGTACTAACAGAATGATGGCAGTTTTATAGAACTTTACATCTCCTGAATTCAGAGTTGTCACTCTTATGTAGGCTATGTGTGGTTATTAATATTGTCCCTGCTGATTCACAAGCCTGTAACCTGCATCTAGCCACACCAATTTTATTCACTACTTTTTGGGTGGACAGCACCACCTCTGTTGCTAAAACCCTCCCACTTTAAGCTGCAGAATCCGGGAGGGGGGTATGTGTGATGCATCTAAAGGAGGGTTTGGCTCAGTAGCAAAGAAAGATTGTGTTTACTTTATGAAGTTTGTGCATCACATTTGCTTAGGTCCCAACTGTTCCTGATTTCAAGAAACTGTCCCTCTGTCCCTCTTTCCTCTTCATTAGTCCCTAAGTTTTGGTCTGATTTATATAATTCTATATAACATGCACTACTTATCTATCCACACATATTTTATAATGCTAAATCTTTCTTCCAATTAGTAAATTGCTTCCTCTGTATATTCCAAAAGTCAATATAAAGGAATAGTAGTAGGTTTAACCAGTAATTTTTATATAATTCTCCTTTAAGAGGGTGTGGCAGGGGGTGTGTTCTATGCCTGCATACAGTATGTCTGCTAATAGATGTCCCTCATTCCCATCTCAGAAAGTTGGAAGGTATGCATTTGGGATTTGAGACTTGTTTTAAACAGGAGCCTTTAATTGTGTTTTAAAGCTGAACTCCAGGGACAAATAAATCTTTACCTTTGCAGTGGTTCCCCCTCCCGCCTAGGGGGAACCACTGCAAAGGTAAAGGTAAAGGTGATAATTTTGCCTAGGGTATGAAGAATGAGGTCATTTGTGTAATTGGTTCACTGAAGCCCCTTCCCTTCACTGCCCAATCAGTTGCAGCAGAGGGTCCATCTATTACTTGGACCATCAGACAGCGAAGAAGAGCACCAGCAATTGTGAGTGTGAGGTATAAGATACGGGGGCGTGGCCGAACCGGGCATGTGAGAGGACTCAACTCACGGAGCTCCCGCACTTGATCCTACAATCTCATCCTTTTCCCCGGCCGGATTAACCTATATTGCAGGACGTTCGCCATCCGGGGGTCCCCGTGATCATCCTGGTGCCTCTTGCTCCCCGCTGCGTGCCCAGATACCGGAGATCCCGGAGGACTACAGGGTGAGCCCCGCTGGCGCGGCCGACCATCTCCTGCCATCCTCCTTGCCCGGTCCATCCACGGGCTCCATCCCACCCCCAAGTGTCTCCCCCGCACCCCGGGTACAGCCTCCTGCCTGTATTTTTCGAGAGAGGCTTGGATTTGTGGAGATCCGTTTTGCGGCCTAGTCGCGGGCCGAAGCCGCGGACTTTCCTGAGGCCGGCGGGCCGATCGCGGAGGCGCCTGGACGTCCGTGGACCGGGTGAGCTGCCGATCCTGTCCTCTTTGTCTCCTCTGCCTCCTGATTGCTCCGGACTACCTCCTGCTGCTCCCTCCACCATTGGAACTCTGAAGTAATATCCCAGCTCTGCGCTGCTCCTTGCCTGTGATTACAAGTGCAGCCACCCCTCCATACATCAGGCTGCGTCTCCCTCTCCTCTCCTGCATTTCTAGCCTGACCTGCCTTGCTCGGGAGAGCCCGTGCTGTCCCACCCCCTCCTCCCCTCTGCAGAAATACCGCCATGACTCGCGGCAGCAAACCTAAAGAGGACAACACAATCTCAGCGGCCCTTCAAGATGGCGCTGGCCCATCAACCCCACAGCGTGTCCTGCGTGGCCCTGACAGGCAGAAGGAGGCTGCGGTGAAGCCCAAAACGACCCGTCCCGCAGGTAAGGACGCTGCTGGGGATATCTTACTTTATGCTAAGAAGCTGTCGGAACTCAGGGATCAGGAGGCTGGGGACTGTGCTCAGGCTGACAATGGGGGGCGCCCCGATGCAGTCTTGCAGGGCCTGGGGGCTGCTCCGCAGCCAATGCTGACTGACTGGGACCTGGACGCAGATGAGGGGGTGACGGAGGAGGAACAACAACCTACGCTTAGCCAAATACTTCGTGCGGTGCACAAATGTACTGCCTCTGTGAATAATGTTCAGGAGCGGTTGGGGGGTCTCACTGAAGAAGTGGCTCTCCTTCGCCAAGACCTACAAAAGATCCGTGAGCGCACTACTGCTGCGGAAAGCCGTATTAGTGACCTGGAGGACCAGCTGCCAGCGCTGCTCACTGAATCCAGAACAACTGCGAGGCAGGTCCAGATCAATAAAGACAAGACGGATGATATAGAAAATCGTTTGCGGCGCAACAATGTGCGCATTGTGGGACTCCCGGAGAAGGTGGAGGGCAGAGAACCCACTGAGTTTGTTGAAACCTGGCTCTGTGACATCTTTGGCAGGCAATCCTTCTCGCCTATGTTTGCGGTGGAAAGGGCCCATCGGGTCCCCACCAGAGCATTGCCGGGCAACGCCCCCAGGCCCATGATGGCCAAGCTGCTGCACTACAGGGACAGGGAGAAGGTGCTGAGGCTGGCCAGGGAAAAGGCAGAGGTCAAGTTCAATGGGGTACGGGTGTCTTTCTACCCGGACTTCTCTGCAGAAGTCCAAAAGCAGCGAGCAAGATTCACCGATGTTAAGCAACGTCTCCGTCGCCTTGGACTCATATATGCTATGCTATACCCAGCCCGTTTGCGGGTCACCGCGGAAGGTAGAGGGCACTTTTTTGATACTGCTGCAGACGCGGCGAGTTGGCTCGACATTAATGAACCCGCCCTCCGTCAACGCCAGCGAGCTGCTCCTGATGAGTAAGGGGCGCCACGATGTGGACTTTGCATCTCTATGTGTTTGGACCCTCTGAAAGATTGCCCCGGCCGGGGTGCGTATCCTTTTTGTGATGGCACAGCTGTACTTCAACCAGCGAATACCTCTTCTAGTTCCGGTGTTCTGGTAAATGCATCTTCCCTGGATTACAAAATGCACGGTGCGCGGTTGTGCACATCAGGTTGGCGGGCCACTACTGGTTTGTGGGGCTGTTGTCCACGGAAAGCAGACTGGTTCTCCTGCCCGCCTCCTGTGGTTTGATGGGGCACCGTTGTGCCTTGTCCCGTTGGACTGTGGTCCTTTCTTCTTTCTTTTTGTTTTTGAGGAATCGCACATACCATTGATTTTGACAGCAACTTGGCTACGGACCTTTGGGGTGACTCCGAGCACCCTGCTTCTGCTACTTTCCGGACCCCTACCCAGGGCATCTGTTTTGGTGGCAGGGGACGGACACATGCTACCCTTCACTACATGGCTGGACTACCTATAGTCTCATGGAACGTGAGGGGTCTTGGATGCCCTCAAAAGAGGGCCATGATAGCTGCTCAATTACGCAAGTACCACCCAGCGATTATAGGACTGCAGGAGACTCACCTGGTAGAGGACTCTGTAGGCTGTTTGAGATATTCCTGGGTGGGGCGAGGCTACCACTCCACTCACTCTTCTTATTCCAGGGGGGTGAGTGTTCTGGTGCATAGGGCCATTGCCTTCCAGGAGTTGGGGGTGAGGGTGGATCCTGAGGGTCGCTTTGTATTTCTGCATTGTAAAATATTTCAGGTCACCTGTGTTTTAGCGGTGGTATATATTCCTCCTCCATTCTCTTCCCGGGTGCTTCGCGAATTTCTAGAGTTTACAACGGGTGTGGCGGATGTACCCCTTTTTGTAATTGGTGACTTTAACGGGATCTTGGACCCTGTCAGAGATAGGCACCCGCCTGCTGTTCCCCCGGTTTCCGTGAGGGGTACTGCTCTCTCGCGCTTTCTGGGGGAGCTGGGTTGGGTGGATGTTTGGCGCTCCCGGCATCCTGGCGTGGTCCAATTTTCCTGCTTCTCTAAGACCCATTCCTCCTTATCCCGTATCGACCTGTGCGTGGGCACTGGTGCTGCGCTCGCGCTGGTGGAACGGGTGGAGTACGCTCTGAGGGGGATTTCGGACCACTCCCCGTTGGTGGTCTGGATAACAGTGCAGCCCCAGACCGGTCTGCGAAGGGCCCCTTGGCGCCTGAATGCTTTCTGGCTGAAGCTTTTTCCCCCAGATACTGATATTTCCGCTGAGGTCTCTCGTTTTTTTCTGCATAATGACCGGTTCCCTGACGCCCTTGTACGGTGGGATGCATTTAAATGTTTCCTCCGGGGTATCCTGATTACCAATATTAAGAAAGTGCAAAATGCCTCTAAAGATTTTGAAGAGCACTTGGCTCAGCGAACCCGTGATTTGGAGGAGGAGTATATTGTCAACCCTTCGGATGTAACGCGAGATGCATGGTTGTCTGCACAGAGGGTGTGGGTGGGAGAGGTGCAGTCTAAGGCAGATAAGAAACGTTTCTTTGCTAAAACTACCTTCTATGAGGAGGGGGAGCGGACGGGCCGCCTGCTGTCACGCATCGTGGGAGTGCGCCCCTCAGCCCCCCCCATTGGTGCCCTCAAGTTGTTGGGTGGTCGGATAGCCAACACACCTGAAACCATTATGTCTGAACTGGTGCGCTTTTATTCTGATTTGTATTCCTCTAGGGTGTCTTATGCACCGGCAGACCTTCGGCGGTATTTGGACGCAATCTCCCTCCCGCGGCTGACGGAGCATCAGTGTGCAGATCTGGAGGCTCCCATCACTGTGGATGAGCTGAGAGAGGCGGCTGCTCTCTTCCCGAGTTCTAAGGCTCCCGGTGATGATGGCCTCCCGGTCGAAATCTATCAGCAATATTCTGAGGTGCTTGCTCCTGAGCTGCTGAAGGTCTTTAATGCGGCTAGGGAGGCGGGTGCTCTGCCAGACTCCATGACCAGGGCTAGTATTGTCTTACTGCTTAAGCCGGGTAAACCTGCATCAGACCCGGGCTCCTATAGGCCCATTTCTCTACTCCAGACTGATGTGAAAATACTGGCAAAGGTTTTAGCTAGGAGGGTTAATACTATTATTGCACATGTTGTCCATGAGGATCAGGCGGGCTTTATGCCCAATAGGTCCACTGCAATTAATCTTCGCCGTCTGTATGTAGCCATGCAGACACCGGCAGATAATGAGGGGGATAGGGTGCTGTTATCGCTGGACGCCAACAAAGCGTTCGACAGCGTAGAATGGGACTACTTATGGGCAGTGTTGGAAAAGTTTGGGTTTGGCCCTATATTTATCTCCTGGGTGAGATTGCTTTACTATCATCCGCAGGCTTCCATTAGGGATGGTGGCAGGATGTCGGAGCACTTCTGTCTGGGGAGAGGCACTAGGCAGGGATGCCCACTGTCCCCGCTTCTATTCGCACTGGCTATCGAGCCGCTGGCGGCTACCATTAGAAATCAGGACTCCATAGTTGGGTTTCACTATGGCCCCCTTCGGGAGAAGATTCTGCTATATGCGGATGATATGCTCCTGATGCTTGGGGACACTGGTGCCTCTTTACAAGCCACTATGGCCACCATACAGGATTTTGGCCGATACTCTGGCCTCACTATCAATTGGTCCAAGTCGGCCTTGTTGCCGCTGGATAAACCTGGGGATCCTCTCCTGGGAACGCTCTGTCCAGTACCTGTGGTAACTAGTTTTAAATACTTGGGGATAGTGGTTTCCGCAGATCTGCTTCAATATTGTCATCTAAATGTCCACCCACTCCTGGCTCGGTTTCGCGACACAATTAAGGTCTGGAACAAGCTGTGGTTATCGGCTGCTGGTAGGGTGAACCTGATAAAGATGGTTCTGATGCCGCAACTCCTGTACTTCTTACACAACTCTCCCGTAGTCATTACGCTGAAAATCTTCCGGGTAGTCAATACGTTGTTTAGGTCCCTTATCTGGCAAGGGCGGGCGGCGCGGATCCGGATTGAGCAATTGCAGAAACCCAGGGACATGGGGGGCCTTTCTCTCCCCAATCCTTGGATTTATTATCTAGCCTCTCAGCTGCAGCACTTGGTTGGGGCTGTGGCTGGAACGGGGGGTGGCCCTGCTCTGACACTGATGGGGCATTTCACAGGTGCCCACGGCATTCCTGAGGGGTTGGAGGCTCAACTCTTTGCTAAATCTAACAAACTCCACCCTACCTATAGACTTCTTCAGAAGGTCTGGGATAAGGCCAGACAGTTACAACAGGTTACCGGCTACACTTCTTATAGTCCCATATGGCATAATCGCACATACCCTGAGCTGGACAAGCTGGATCAGGCTGGAAGGTGGCTGCAGTTTGGGGTTTCCCACATTAAACACGTTCTGCTCAATGGGGCGCTCATACCCTTTGAGCAACTGCAACTTCGGTTCTCCTTGCCAAATACTATGAGGTTCTATTACCTGCAACTTCAGCATGCATTCCGGGCACAGCCTTCCTTGTCCCACTCCAGCTTGTCCTCCACACCGGTATTTTTCCTCATGGAGCAGTATACTTCTACTAAGGGTTTTATATCAGCCTGCTATGCAGCCTTATTGGCTCTATATCTGGACAGATATCCCTGTAAGGCGTGTGACCAGTGGGGCGGGGATGTGGGGGAGATACCTGCTGAGCAGTGGGAGGAGGCCTTGGAGTCAGTTAAAAAGTGCTCGCTTAATGTTTCCCATCAAGTGTCCCAGCTGTATATCCTTCTACGGGTACATCATACCCCGGCGAAGTTGTTTGCTATGGGTATCCGATCGGACAATATGTGCAATAGATGTGAGAGAGAGGTGGGGGACCTAATTCACCTGTTATGGAGATGCCCAAAACTGCATCGGTACTGGACCTCAGTGACCTCCACTATTAACAAAGTTCTAGGCTTGGCGATCCCTGTGGATCCCAAGCACTGCCTCTTGGGTATATTGGATCACATTATAGATGATAGATATTTGCGAGAGGCGGCTGCGCGAGCTCTGTTTCAGGCTCGACTGCTTATTCTCCGACATTGGGTTGATCGGGATCCTCCTACATTTCGGATATGGCTGGAGCGACTGGGCGCCACCCTTCGCATTGAAAAGTATATTTACCTGCATAGAGGTGCCCCGGCTAAGTTCCAGAAAATCTGGGGAGTCTGGCTGGGTTCTCCGGGGATGGCTCCTACCGACCTGGTCCTCGACCGTCTGCTGCTTTAGGTGATTGGAGGGGGGGGGGGGCCTCTGGTGGTATGTGTTGTGAGAGCTGCTTTGATTTTGATGCATGACTGTTTTTTTTTTTTTTTTTGGTTCAGGCTGCTCTCTGATTTCTGAGGTATAAGATACAGAAAGTATATCACCCTATCTATCATTCCCCACTGCATTTTTCCGGTCCCTTTACTTAAGCTTTAATAGACTAGAACTCAGAAACAAGTTATTATAACCACAATGTCACTTGTTTATTAAAACGAATGTGATCATCACCATCTCTATATTTTTTTTTGTATTGCAAGTCCAATTACCTGTATGAGTGAAAGATAAGCTAGGAATGCTGGCATGGGTTGCTACTCTTTGCAAATTGCTCTTTTCCTTATCCTTATAAGCCTTTAAGTGAGGATTTCTAGTCTGTCTGTCCTAATCCCAAAGTCAAATTATGAATGATTCTTATTTTGGTTTTGCCATTTGATTTAGCAAATTAAAAGTTGTGAGCCGAATACAATTTTTGCCATGAACTAAAAATATTTCAATGATTTCCATGATATCGCAGTATTTATTGCTCTTTTTTCAAATTTTATGGAAATGGGGTTTACTGAAAAAACATATGTGTTCAAATATTTAATAATGTACACACAAACTAAATATATGACTTTGAAATGTTCTTTTAGCTAAGTTACCACAATATTAGCGAACATTTTTTCAAATATAAATTTTATTGAGGCAAGGAAGACGAGATATACAAAATGATATGCAAGCAGTGAGGTAACCAAAGCAGATAACAATCATGAAAGAGAGCATACTTGCATAGATAAATGACTTACTAGTGAAAAATCTCAGTTCTTCCCCAGCTATCTTTTACAAAAGGGAAGAGAGTAGATGAGAGAAAAAGGTGGAAGAGAGATGAGAAGAGGAAGGGAGAGAAGAGAGAGAGAAGAGAAAATAAAAAGGGGGGTATAGAGGGTGAGGAGGGTGTCCAGCCAGGATTGACTTGAGATGGGAGGGGTATGTTCCATCTTGAGAAAACTACATTCCCAGCAGGGCGGCCCCCTCCATCAATACAACAAATAGGTCCCAGTTTTGCCATAATTTGGAGTATTTCTCGTGTTGATTTTGGGAGGACAGAACAAGGTCCTCCATCTTACTAATATCCTCCACCCTATGCACCCAACTCGTGACCGTGGAAGGTGAAGACTGTTTCCACTGAAGGGGGATACAGGATTTGGCAGCATTAAGGATATGTCTGATAAATGACTTTCTGTAGGAAGACGCTGGTATGTCCGAGAGATGCAATAAAAAGAAGGCAGGGTCATTTGAAATATGATGGTCAGTAAGAGTCTGTACAATCCTGCGTACTTCCGACCAAAAGTGTGATAGCAATGGACAGGACCAGAAAATGTGCAACAGGGTGCCCTCAGCCCCCCGACATCTCCAGCAGCGGTCCGACACCTCCGGGAAACACTTGTGAAGTTTTTTGGGTGCATAGTACCATCTGGTGGAAAGTGTAAAAATGGTCTCCTGCAGTTTGGTGCATATTAAGGATTTGGGCATAAATCTAAGTATGTATCGTATTTGCTCTGGATAGAAAATGTGACCAAGGTCGATTTCCCATCTACGCACCCAGGGCAGGTCAGGCTGGTCAGTCAGGGAGATGAGAAGACCATACATTTTAGAGAGAGAACCTGGGAGGATGTTCTGCCCAGGGCAAAGATCCTCGAAGGGTATCAAGGGGCGGCTGAAGGAACTCGGGGATAGCAGAGAGTGGAGAAAATAGTGTACTTGTAGAGCGTTCCAAAATAGGAGTTTCAAGGGGCCCCCGGGCGTCCGTAAGGTGGAGAATGGAAGGCCATTGAGTATTCAGAAGGAAATGAGAAGCTTGAAATGTGCCGGAGTGGCGCAAGAGTGTGAACGGCTGTGCTAGAGCGCCTGGAGCAAATTTGGGATTACCTAACACAGGGTATAGGGGGGACTCTGTGGTAAAGAGCCCATGTAGGGTACATATACATTCACAAATCTGCAGGGTAACACCTATCAAAGGGTGGGCCTTCAAGGCTGGGGGCAAGTCATGGAACACCCAAGGGGACCTACATAAAATGAAGGGTGTTTGGGCTTGTTCAATTTGCAAGGAAAGTTTGGTATTGAAGTGCCGACACCAATCAAGGACTCTGCTGAGTTGTAAGGTTTGATGGTATTTTTTAATGTCTGGGAGTGTGACTCCCCCATACAACTTAGGAAGGGTAAGGAGGTGTCTTGGGAGCCTGGGTTTTTTATGGGACCAAATAAATTTGAGGAAGAGGGAGTGGATCTGCTTGAAGAATGTGGGCGAGTAGAGATTGAAGAAGGCTCTCACTGTCCTTTTTGATGAGCGAGCCATGTTTAATTAAAACTCCCCATAGAACGGATTTATAGGCCTATGTCACAGTCTGGGGTGTCGTTAATCTGAAAATAGGTTTGTAGTTCATTGGTAACATCAGTAAGAACATCCGGTCACTGAAGGAGGCTCTCGTTTAACCTCCACACCCTGGAGGAGGCCAATGAGGCCTCACCCAGGCGGTAGAACATAAGAAAGATGATCAGACCATGTGATGCTAACAATGGAATTGTGAGTGACAGCGTGAATTTGGCTGTGAGGCACAATAAAATATTAAATTCTGGAGTACACCTTGTGTTGGGTTAAAAAAGAATGTAAATGCCCTCTATCTTAGGGGGTGTAGATGCCAAACGTCAATCAGTTGTGACTTGTGTAAGGATCGGTGGATTTTTTTGTTGACCTGGGGAGGTATCACTGTAATCCCCAAGGAAGTGTCCACAGAGGGTACCAGGGGAACTTTGAGATCCCCTGGCCCTCTTGAAAGTCTGCCAGTCTGTCTAAGGTGTGGGAGATGAACGCGTCCTGTTGCGAGTTGGGTGCATAGACAGAAACCACAGTAAGCAAGATATCTCCTATGAGGCCCTTTACGATGACAAAGCGACCATTTGGATCTAAAAGCGAGTAGGGCTATTTCGACCCTCAAGCGTTTCAAATCATTGAGTAACATACGCCGCTTCTCCTGTATATTAGCATTCAGGGAGAAAATGGTAAGGTCAACCATAACAAAACACCAAGGAGGGGGGGAGAGAGAGAAGGTCCTCTGTGCCGTGGCCTCCGGCAGCCCCCCGTAGCTGTAGATTGTTACGCCAGCTGCGGTCCTCCATGTCCTCCATATGGAGTTGTAGGGAGATGGCAGATTGTATGTGAATGTCCTGGGCAGACTCTAGGAAATTGGGATGACCCTCCAGCGCAGAGAGGGAGGTTTCCCTTACGGTCACAAGGACCTTCTTGGTCAGCTCCTGAATTTCCCACCGGGGTGCCATCTCTATGCAGCCTATCAGTGATTCAATGTCCGCTTTGGTGGGCAATGCCAGGAGCAGTGCACAGAGCTCTGATTCCGTTTGCTGAGGAGGACGCCACTGCGAAGAGGAGTGGAAACCGGAGCTTGGGAGCATGGGTAAGTCAGATCCAGTCTCTGATGCAGAGGAGGCCGCAGAAGGTGAGCCACGTGGCTCCGCCATATTAGAAGTGGGGGGTGGTGGCCTGGAAAGAGGGAAAAAACGGCTCATTTCCTCAGATGTAGTGGCCAATCTGGTAGCCCTGGAAGCACTCTTCGCTCTCCTCTTAATGTTCACGATCATAGAGTATTTTGGGGATCAAGGTTTGCAAGGCTGGAGAGGAGATGGACTGGAGCTCAAGGCAAGCCCACCCTCACTCGGCCATGTCCAAGCCATGCCCCATTATCAAATATTTTGATAGTATTAGGTGGTGCCATGGTGTGAGTATAGAAAAAAAGCACACAAGATTGAGAGTTTCTGTACTGTACCAAATACCCAGTTTTCTCCAGGTTTTTAATCCCGAATCAAGGTCTGGCTTCAAGGTGTCTTGGGTGGGACAAATCCTTCAATCCTGTGTCCAGGTCTTACTGCAGACCAGCAGGTTTTGTTAATGTGCAGGTGTGCACATTTTTTATAAGTAAGGAGCTAGGAGGTGTGTATTTCTGCCAGGAGGCTGAGGTGCTCTACTTGAGAGACTTCACTCCATTTTGGAGTGATTCTTTGTCCAACCAACTGAGAGAGTTGAGGCAGCTAGGAGATTTTGGGAGACTAAGAAAGCTGGGACAAATAGGCGAGTCCAGGGGACTGAGGGAACGTGTAAGTCGTAGAGGATTGAGAGAGCCTGGGGTGTTAGAAGAACCCCTTCTGAGGGGCCAGGAGTGGGCCTGTACACTTGGGGACTGTGACTACAAGCTGAGGAAGCCAGAAAAGATGAGATGGTGATACCAGAGGCAAAAGCAGTGGTGCTGCTGGCATTTTCTGTTATGTTTTGCTGTGTGAAACTGAAATCCCCTGCATGGGAAACCACTGTATTGAACTTGCACTTTTCATTTTTACAAAAAAAAGCCCCTTCCTTACAACTGGTTTGTTATGGCTGTCAGATTTCTGCAGCAGTCAACTGTGTCTAGGCTCAAAACCGCTGCTTATTGCTCTGTGTGCGGCTACATGAAATCAGCAAATGTTGATCGCATAATCTGGTCATTCCATCAGCAAGAATCGACACAATATTGCTGTAGGAATCCAGCGGCCACAATAAACTGTCAATGTGAAAGGAGCCTAAAAGTGGGCCCGCCAAGCCCTTAACCACAGTTCAGACTGACATGAACTCATTAGAAAGCATCTACTATTGAACTAAACAACCCCAATATGACAACATATATTATCAAAATGTATACAGTAGTATAATGTGCACAATATTAGTTTAATTAGAGTCAAAATGGTATTTATTTAATGATGTCACATATTGTTCTTGTCAAGAAATATCTAATTGGGAATTGTCATTATTGTTAGAATTTATTGCCTGCAAAATAGGTTTCCTCCGGGTACTCCGGTTTCTTCCCACACTCCAAAGACATATTGGTATGTTAATTCACTCTCAATTAACCCTAGTATGTACTGTATATTCCCCTGATGATATCATATCTGACAAATTGCGTAGAGCGGAGCCCAAAGTTATGTTAGATTTTTTTGCTATATTGCCTACCCATCAGTTGGACTGCTTTTAGACGTCCCATACTGTAGGTTTAAGACTTCCTGTGTCCCTCAATAGACCAAAATGAAATTTTTACTCATTGTAAAATACTTTTTTTGGAGTCCATTTAGAGAGACATGTCCAATTCATCTGTGTTTATATTGATGCTGTTGGTGCTACAGATCTTAGGCATTCTGGTTGTGGGCGAGATTATCTTGTTGTGGCTAACAGATTTTGTCCATTTTTGTCCATTTCTTCTGTAGGCAGCAGTAAAAACCAAAAAAAATCAAACTTCCTGTGTCCCTAAATGAATTAATCTGCTTTAAATTCCAACTCATTAGGCAGATAGAGAAATAATCACATACATTTTTTATTATTAGTGGTCTTAAAAGTTCAGTTTTAGCTTTACTCAATCACTGTAATGCAGATAGATTTTACTCCGCTTTCCAATTTATCTGTCTTTGTTATTTTAATAATAAGCAATTGGCAAAGAATATATTTTTATTTTTTTAGCATTCATCAAATGTTCATTGAGATTTTTGCATACAGACACATTTTTGTATCATAATTACATACAAAAAAGCACATAATTCGATTTTTACCTTTGGTATCCGTAAATCATCTAACCTCTATTGGACTGTGGTGTTTAATGAATATTAGGGTCCTAAAACATCTTATTATGAATAACACCCATCATAGTTAACAAACATCTGATGACTTGAATGCTCTTGGGTTCAATCCAAGCAGAGAGCAGGTCAAGCAGAGAAGTTTTGATAGCAGAGAACACATAGGAGTTGATTTACCAAAGGCAAACAGGTTGTTCACTTTGCAAGTAAATTTTAATTTTGCAAGGCAATATTGCCTTAGCTTAGTGAATGAGGTGAAGCTGACTTCTATCATCCAGTCATGTGCAAGTAGAAAACAATTGTTTTTTTTCTTCATTGCATGTGATTAGGCATTCTTTGTAAATTGAATTTTTTAACACATTTGCTAAACTAAAGGAAAAGTCCCTTACAAAGTGAACAGACTGCTTCACTTTAGTAAATTGACTTCGTAGGGTCACTGGAAGGTTTTGGCCAGGTTGCAGGTTTTGGGTGGTCTCATTTCTGGAAGCTGATGTTTATACGGGGTAAAGGTTGTATCCAGGTGGCAAAAGTATAGCTGGGGAGTGTAATCACAGGTTAATCCAACAAGTAACCAGTGTCATAACATAAAACCAAAGCAAGGGACAAAAACTTAGTTGAGAAACAAAACAGGCACAGCAGGTAGAGTCAGTACAAGCTAGGTCATCATCTAAAAACACAATAAATGGAGCGTGAGAGTGTCACATATTTTGCTTATAAAGAGAGGTAGACCAATCAGGAAGTATACACCCCTTAAGGTGAACAGTAGGCTTGCGCTTACGAAAGGGATACTGATTTAGTCATGCATACTCTGGAGTGTGTATTGTAGGATGACCCAACACTCCATACTCTGGAGTGTGTATTGTAGGATGACCCAACACTCCATACTCTGGAGTGTGTATTGTAGGATGACCCAACAGAAAGAGACATAGACCAGGGTGACACTCCAGACAATTGTCCTTTACCTCTGTTGACTCCCACTGAAGCGTACAGATGGCTAAGGAGCCCATGGCATATACTGGAAAGGGAAAAACACCGCCGCACACCAACCCGGCCCAAAAGGTGAATTAACAAGATGGTGCCACGTACCTTGGTTGGAGGCCAAGTTGACCAGTGGGCTTCCCTTGCGGCTCTGCTCCAAACACCCCTAAATGTAGTGACAGAGCCTGGTAGCAGGTGATTGCCATAGTCAGAGAAGTAGTCAAGGTTAACCAGGGTCATACACGGTGGGGCAGCAGTATGGTCAGGAAGCAAGCTGAAGTCAGTACCAGGGAAGCAAGCAGAGCAAGATCCATTAGGAGGCAGAGCAAGGTCCATTAGCAGGCAGAGCAAGGTCCATTAGCAGGCTGAGGTCAGTAACAGGAAAGCAGGCAGAGAAAGCAGGAACACAGATCATAGGAAAGCTGAAAAACATCCATCAATTAGCACACACCAGGGTCTTCCTTTATGGACATGTGCTCCAATACATACTGGTGCACACAGCTGTGCCGACGTGTCAATGCACACTGGGTGCTAGCATGAGCTCGTCTGTGCTGGGACACGTGAACGAGCATTTTCAGCACGGGAATGATCATTAGCTGTATTCGTTTCCTGACAGACATCTTCGGCCTGACTCAACCCAGGCCACTCCCCCAATGCATTTCACCCCAACCATGGGGATTAACAATAGATAAATCATGATTAGGCCCCGTGGACAGGACGAAATGCATCGGGAGCATGGCCTATGTAGAGTTAAGCTAAAGCCCTTTTCTTGATTCACCTTTAGGGCCGCATTTGTGTGCGGCGGTGTTTCTCCCTTTCCAGGTCTATTATACAGATCATTCTGCTAAAAAACATATTTTTATTTCTACATTGTTGCTGTTTATTTGGAAGCAACTGTTTCTACCTAGTTGCTTAGACTAATTAGGAGTTTGACTTGATTTTTGCGTTGTATCTATTTTTTATTGACCTCCAGTGGGATAGCTTACACATACAAAGTGCTTTTAGGAGGAGCACCCATTCCTAGGCATACTTTATCAATGTAAAAAAGCAGTTCACATTGAAGACTGTGATGGACAGAGTAAAAGCAATACCTCTCGGTCTCTTCTTTATTGTAATATAAATGTAGAAGAATCATTTTGTAATACATTGTTAAACATAAAAGTGAAAAAAAAGTTTATCATTAGGGTAGGTTGTATTTTGAGAAAAACTTACTATTCCCACTGTGTGCATTTTTAAAGTACCTGTACAGTGATAAATAAAAAATAATATCCTCCCATGTTTCTTGTCTTATGTAAATGAGCTTTGCAGGGAGCTTCATGAATGTGGATCTCATGTTAGGGATTTGTAGTTTTCTTGACACATTCATTGTCCTAGTATTTCCCTTCTGGGGAATTTTTATTTATACCCCTTGTCACTCTAGCTTTATATATGCCATCTGCAGACTGGTTAACATTATTAAATAAAATTATTGATCATCATCATAATCTTTTCTAAAAGTGTATATGTTCTTTCCTGTGGGATAACAGATGTACAGACTGTATATTTGTCATACAATGGCCTTATGAAGAAATGTCTTTGTAATTCATTTAACAAGTACCCCTGGGACTTGGCATTTTGTAAAGTTCACACAATTTGCAGCGCTTTTTCCTTGTAAGGCTTTAGACGTGATAACCATGGCTGGATAAACAAAGAGCAACATTATGGTGATCACCACATTTTAAGTCACAAGTGTTTAATTAAAGTCGAAAAAGGCATTGTTGATATTTAAGCTGCAGTGCATACTCCAACCTAGCTGCAATGATGCTTTATCCTATTACTGTATAATTAATGCTAAGAGACTGTACAACGTAAGATTGCAGCTAATGGTCTGGAAAATGTAAGTTGAACAATTTTCTATGACTATTTTAATTTTTTTCAACACAGTTTCATTCTTTACAATATATAGTTAAAGTGTTACTAAACCCACAACAGTAAAAACAGTGTGTATATGCAGTAAAACATGTTTGTTATACTAACTGTGGAAGCTAAGGGGTTAATCCTCCACATTGCGTAAAAAGGCTGTTTGATCCTATCTTTTCTGATTCTCCCCTTCTTCCACTGTCCCCAATTCATCTTCTGATAGAGCAGAGCCTTGGGGGAACCCTACACAGGCTCAGTTTGGTGTGTATTGCTAGAGAGGTTTTTTTTTTAGGAAGGTGCATGTGATCAGCACAGGGCCAACCAGCACTGTCCAGACAGAGGGTGAGGAGTCATGCAGCCTCATAGGACAGTCAGAGGAAAATGAAAACTCCTCCTACAAGCTTTAACCAGTGCTCGGCCGGACACTGATAAAAATCACAAGACTGCTATATACTGCTGATGAGAAAGGGTATTTAGCAGTTTATATTTACTAAAATATTTGCATTTCCATGTTCTGTGTACTGTGGGAGACCAGATATACTGAATGCAGGCTCCTGGGTTTAACACTTAACGGTTTTAATCCTATGTGTTTCAACTTCTTCATCAGAATGATCAATAATTTAGCAAATTTTCTTTCTGTCTTCACACAAAAAATATTTGTATTTATCAGAATTTACAAAGCCATTGCTTTTTTGATGCTAAAATGAAATTTGCGTTTACTGTCCCAGTGTTTTATTCCTGATGATCGTCAATGCTGAATTTGGGATTGCTTTTAAACTGGAGAATCCTCTGCCTGCATTTGATACATGCCTCATATTACCTTTTATCTGGTAAGAAGATTGTGAGATCACATTGTGATGGTGTGTGCTACAGTGCTGGGGCAAGGTCATCTAGAGCCCAGGGCGAATATGCCAAATTGCACCCCCCCCCAGGTATACGAGCATTATGTGTCAGTAAAATCCCCCCCCCCCAAAAAAAAAAAATTGAGCGCTAATCTGCATGCTTATCTCAAATCCTTTCATTCCACATATGCTCCCAGCACGATATGCCCCACCAAAAAAACATTTTCCCCTTCCTAGCACAAATCCCCTACTCACACTCCAAATCCCCCCTCCCAGCACAAATTCCCCTCCCCCAATCCCCCATCCTAGCACAGATACCCCCTCCCCCAAATGTTTCCACCTAACACAAATGCCCCCCCCCCCCCATCATCCCTACTAGCATGAATCTCCCTCCCCCCAAAAAATCTCCCTCCTAGCACAAATACCCTCCCCCCCCACCATTTTATTTTTTCTAGCAAAAACCCTCAAATCTCCCATCCTAGCACAAATCCTCTTCTCTCATCTCCCTTCTCAATAGAAATCCCCCCTGAATCATCACTCCAAGCACACCTCAACAAATCTTCCCTCCCAGAACAATTTCTAGAACTTCCTGCCACCCCCCCCTAATTACCCCTCCC
The DNA here is from genome assembly GCF_965119305.1 of Pelophylax lessonae. Classification (NCBI taxonomy): domain Eukaryota; kingdom Metazoa; phylum Chordata; class Amphibia; order Anura; family Ranidae; genus Pelophylax; species Pelophylax lessonae. The sequence continues at coordinate 563,989,888 of NC_138768.1, forward strand.
AACAAAAATCCCCTCCCCCAGTCTCCTTGGGGTGCCCCTGAACCTCACATGATATCACAGTGCCAAGGGCAGCCGACCCTCCTGCCCACCCCTTGTGCTGGCCCTGGTGTGCTATCTCGTGCCCTGAACGTGGTGGAGGAATCTTCCTATCCAGCGCCGCTTATGAACTTTTTTATCCTATTAATGTAAAAACTATGTCAGTGACCTATTGGGGAATTGTCCCTTCCTTCCTCTTCTTGTGATACCCATACAAGAAAAAGCGGGAGTGGTTGTCTCAGGGACAGGAAGGCACAGACAAGAATAAAAAGAACGTTGTTAAATATTCTAATTCTTCCTGACACTACTAAACATGTATTTTGTTTTTGCCCCTGTTGGAGAGAACCCCTTTCCTAATTGGAACTAAGGGAAATTCTCCACAATAGGAACACAGAATGAAATATCTGAGAGAGGCTCTAACCCTTCCCCACTATTTACAACACAAATTAAAACATTTTGGCTGGTGTTGGACAGTTTTAATTGAAAAAATAAAATTAAAAACACCAGCTCACTCTACCTAGTCCCCTAAAACGCAACTGCACTTTTTTTTAGTTTTGGATGGGGATTAGAAGGTCTGACAGGTAGGGTTATTTGCGGACAACCTGTTAATATATTTGTCCAATCCTAGAATAGGTCTCTACACCTTAATGCAGGAGATTAAAGAATGTGGGATACTTAGCAACTATAGAACTCATTTACAAAAACTGAAGCAATAGATGTGTACCTACATTATATGAGTCACTATATGTTCAAAATACTTTCTCCTTTAAGTTGAAAGTGGATTATTTTTCCTACTTGGGGTGCATAAATCTTCAACACTGTGTCATTTATATGAGCTTAATTATAAAACTTTACTTGAAAATATATATGCTAAATTACAGTCATGGTCAAAAAGTCACCAACATACTTGGTTTGGGAGGGCTGCCATTGTTAAGATCAATCTTTTACCTAAATGTTTATATTTTTTATTTAGTTAATTCCACTTCGCCTCCCTAAAGCCTTTTTGCTGTATTAAAGACAGCACATTTGGATATTTAAGAATATAGAATTCTATTATAAAGCATCACATCTGGCCCATATAGTGGATTGGTTTGATAAATATCAATTCAGGTTATGGGTTTCTATAGAGCAAGATGTGAGTATAGTTCCCATATACACATTACCATGGGTAGCATCTGCAGTATGGGCTCCACTTCCAACTTTATTGTTTTTTTAAGGGCATATTTTTGAAGATATGGAAACATATTAGTTAATTTCCAGCTTGCTACAATTCTTGGTCCATTAAAACCTATAATAGGAAATCCTGCATTCCCACCGGCACGTAAACATGCACCATTTTTATGCTGGCAAACGGTTGAGCCAAGTTACATTATTCAAAGTCTGCAAGGAAAAGAAATACAATCAATTAAGCAATTATTCCATCCTTTAGCTTCACCAAGAAAAGCATAGTTTCAATACCTACAGCTAAAACATTTTATCAATTAGATAGCTAAGCATAATCAGTTAAATTGTAAACTCACTTTGTTTGAACAGATATGCATTTCTGGGGAAATACCCTCCCATTCAGAATTTCAGCCCCCCCTCCTCCTTCCCCCGCCGCTGGGCCATTCAGAAAGCACAGCACGCTGTGTCCGTTTACCCGGTTTCCCTTACAGACAATTGCAGCGGTAGCACCTGAAAGCCGATGGAAACATCAGTTGGAGTGCCGACATCGCTGGATTCCAGGACAGGTAAGTGACCTAATATTAAAAGTCAGTCGCTTCACTATGTGTAACTAATGACTTTACATTTTTTGCTGGGGGGGGGGACTCTGCTTTAAAAGAATGGGAAAAGGGAAAAGGAACTGAATGTTTGTTTAACAGAAAAATATATATCTAGATGCCTCTGGGGGGTTGGTACCCACATATGTAGTGGAGCTGCTCTCTAATTAAGCAGTTTTGGGACAAAGTAGCACAGGTTGATAACAGAGTAGTTTCAATAGACTCTAGATAGAGTAGTTTCAATAGACATCCAAGATTGTGTTGCTTTCAATAATCCCAAGTTCAGTTTTCTCAAAGAGAATAAGATTTTTGTTGATGCAGCCAAAGCTCTGATACCGAGCCACTTGCAGCCTACCAAATCCCCAACAATTGGGGAATGGGCGTTAGAGATGTGCCGTTTGATGAGGAAAAGGTTGCACAACAACATAATAGATAGTGATGGGCCAAACACCCCTGGTTTGGTTCACACCAGAACTCCCCAACTGAGAAAAAGTCTGGACCCGAGCTACAAACTCTATTAAAGTCTATGGGACCCCAACATGAAAAATCAAAACTCCTCATTTTGAAGGCTTTTATGAAAGTTACTGGCCTTAAAAAGGGTATGGGGGCCCGGGTGCTGCCCAGGGGGGTGACATGTATTAATGAAAAATGATTTTATCTTTTTTTTAAAATCGTTTTTAAATGAGCAGTGATTCTAATGATGCTTAAAGTGAAACAATAAAAATGAAAAAATTCTTTAAATTTAGTGCCTGGGGGGGGATCCCCTTAGTCTGCCTGTAAAGTGGCGCATCTGTATCATGTACTGCCAGCGATACAATAAAAAGAAATGAAAAAAACAAAATCCCCAGAATCCATACCAGACCCTTATCCAGCATGCCCCCTCCTGAACCATACATGACAACATGTCCTCAACGTGGGTGAGAGCTTTGGGGCAGCGGGGCTGTGCTCTGGGCGGTGGTTGTGGGGGTCTACGGGCAGGGGGCTTATCAGAATCTGGAAGCCCCCTTTAACAAGGGGGCCCCCAGATCCCAGCCCCCTCCATATATGAATGAGTAGGGGTACATTGTACCCCTACTTATTCACCAAAAAAGTGTAAAAAAATAAAGACAGGTGGCAATTCCTTAAATAAAATAATAAAAAACCAATGTCCCCTGATGTAGATCCATCGTCAATCACGACGCAATCATGAATCATCTCTGCCAGCGATGAAGGCTAACCTCCGAATGCCTGCTCCTCTATCTGACAATTCTTAAATAGGTAATGGGCAAGGCCACCTGGTAATGTCACTTGGTGGCGCCACCCCCTTGTGACATCACTGACTGGTGCATGCTGGGTCGGGGACATCACAAGGGGGCGATGCCACCAGGAGACGTAACCTGGTGGCCCTGCATCTTACCTATTTAAGAACTGTCAGATGGAGGAGTAGGCATTCTGAGGTTAGCCTTCATCATGAGCAGAGCATTTTTTCTTTTTCGGGTCAGTGGTGGTGGCGGGTGTTGTGATTGATGATGAATCTACATCAGGCAACATTGTTTTTTTATTTTTTAAATAATATAATTAAAACTGCCACCTGTCTTCATTTTTGACACATTTTTGTTGAATACAATGTACCCTATATTCATTCACATGGTGGGCCAGGATTCCAAATTTGGATAAGCCCCCTGCCCGCAGACCCACAAAAAACACCAAGGGTTGTGGGAAAGAGGCCCTTGTCCCCATCAAGCCCCCCTGCCCCAAAGCACCCCCCCCATGTTGAGGGTATGTGGCCTGGGTTGGTTCAGGAGGGGGACACTCGCTTGCTCGCCCCCCCCTTTCCTGGCCTGCCAGGCTGCATGCCCAGATAGTAGTCTGGTATGGATTTTGGGGGGGGACCCACTGCATTTTTTTTTTTACTTTGGCGTGGGGTTCCGCTTAACAAACACTGATACCAGACCCAAAAGGCCTGATATGGATTTTGCCAGCAAATTACGCAATGTTTTTTTTTTTTTTTTTTTTCAGCTGTCAATGAGGGAGCACATCCATTGTTAAGAACAGTGCAGCCGACTCCCCGGTCCCGCTCCTTAACAATCTACTGACTGTGCGTTTGGCGGGCAAACATCCTGCCAAGTGCATAGAAAATTTGGGTGTTCAGGGAACACCCGAACTAAGGATGTTTGGGCCGAACTTATGGTGGGCCTGAACCATTCGCCCATCCCTAATGAAAGATACAAGGTCTTTCATTTAGGGTGGACCCCCTGGATCATACTGTATATAGGAAAACAGATGATTTCAAGACCTTAATGTAAAACTTTGTAGCTGTAAAATTGGTCATATTTGGATATGCCTTTTTCACTGTCATATAACTCAACACACAGTCATTAATGTCTAAACCACTGGCAACACAAGGGCGTACACCCCTAAATGAAAATGTCCAAATTGGGCCCAAAGTGTCAATATTTTGTGTGGCCACCATTATTTTTCAGCACTGCCTTAATACTCTTAGGCACGGAGTTCACCCAGAGTTTTACAGGTTGCCACTGGAGTCCTCTTCCACTCCTCCAGGACGACATCACAGAGCTGGTGGATGTTAGAGACCTTTCGCTCCACCTTCCATTTGAGGATGCCCCACAGATACTCAATAGGGTTTAGGTCTGGAGACATGCTTGGCCAGTCTATCACCTTTACCCTCAGCTTCATTAGCAAGGCAGTGGTCATCTTGGAGGTGTGTTTGGGGTCGGTATCAAGTTGGAATACTGCCCTGCGGCACAGTCTCCAAAGGGAGGGGGTCATGCTCTACGTCAGGATGTCATGTTGGCATTCATAGTTCCCTCAATGAACTGTAGCTCCCCAGTGCTTGCAGCACTTATACAGCCCCAGACTATGACACTCCCACCACCATGCTTGACTGTAGGGCAAGAAACACTTGTCTTTGTACTCCTCAGCTGGTTGCCGCCACACATGCTTGACACCATCTGAACCAAATAAAGTCATCTTGGTCTCATTAGACCACAGGACATGGTACCAGTAATCCATGTCCTTAGTCTGCTTGTCTTCAGCAAACTGTTTTTGGGCTTTCATGTGCATCATCTTTAGAAGAGGCTTCCTTCTGGGACGACAGCCATGCAGACCAATTTGATGCAGTGTGCGGCGTATTGTCAGAGCACAGTGCTGATCCCCACGCCCCTTCAACCTCTGCAGCAGTGCTGGCAGCACTCATACGTCTATTTCCCAAAGACAGCCTCTGGATATGATGCCGAGTATGTGCACTCTACTTCTTTGGTCGAACATGGCGAGGCCTGTTCTGAGTGGAACCTGTCCTGTTAAACCGCTGTATGGTCTTGGTCACCATGCTGCAGCTCATTTTCAGGCTCTTGGCAATCTTCTTATAGCCTAGGTCATCCTAATGTAGATAAACAATTTATTTTTCAGATCCTCAGAGAGTTCTTTGCCATGAGGTGGCATATTGAACTACCAGTGACCAGTATGAGAGAGTGAGAGCGATAACACCATATTTAAAACACCTGCTCCCCCGTTCACGCCTGCGACCTTGTAACACTAACGAGTCAAATGACACCAGGGAGGGAAAATGTCTAATCGGGCCCAATTTGGACAGTTTCACTTAAGGGTGTACTCACATTTGTTGCCAGCGGTTTGGACATTAAAGGCTGTGTGTTGAGCTATTTTGAGGGGACAGCAAATTTACACTGTTATACAAGCTGTACATTCACTACTTTATATAGAAGCAAAGTGTAATTTCTTCAGTGTTCAGTGTCACATGAAAAGATATATTAAAATATTTACAAAAATGTGAGGGGTGTACTCACTTTTGTGAGACACTGTATATACAGTATATATATATGCTGTGTAATGAGTCCTCATAGACATGCATTAGGTTGTGAACCTAACATCTCTAGTGCGGGAGTATGCCTCTAAGTCTATAGAGACTTGCCGTGCAGGTGCCACCACCACTGGAGACCATTTTGGAACTGCATAAGTGAAAGTAATGCAGGAAGCCACCATTCTTATAACTAAGTAAACCACTTGGTGGGGGCTAGGCAAGGTGGGCTTGTGAGATTTTTTTTTTAAGTAAACTTGTCCTTTAAATAATTATAGCTCCCCCAAATAATTAACATCTAAAACTTAGGATTAATCTCCACTGTCTCCTAATGCTGACACTTCACCGTATGCTCTGTATTTTCTGTTGCAATTCCTGGGTCTTACTGCTTTTTTAATCCCTCTTTCTGTACTCCAGATTCTCCTTTAATATGTACACAGTAGAACCAGGGTTCCTTTGTACCCTTTGGCATCGTGTGAGGTTCCTCCTGTTCCAGTTCCCTTTTTAAAGGCAATTTGCAACACTAGCAGGTTTCCAGTTGTCTTTTCTCTGGCTTTGGCATTTAGCACTGTTTACCTATGGCAATGACCTTTGACTGACTGATGATATTTATTCAGTAAGATACAATTGTGGGTAATAAACTTGCTTAACATTTGGTACTCAGCTTAACCACTTCATTACTGACATATGTTTAAGAACTGTGGAGATCTGAGGTGTCATCGTATGGCTTGAATCACATACACAGTGTACAGAGCCAATCCAAGTGGCTCAATACCTTGTTATCCCTATGATATTCACTACAGTGTTTACATTTGGGAGCCCGCCTCTTTCTCTTGCAACAAAATAAGGAGAGGGTGTTAGGATTTATCAATTAAGGTGAATGAATGAATGGTTCATCAGCAGATTCATAGTGGGGGGTTTTAACTGATTGTGGGATTTTTTTTTATTTTTTTATTTTTAACTTACTCCTCTTCTGTAAATCTCTTCTCCAGCCTTTCTGTATCTGATTTGCATATACATCCTTAACTACTCTTATCCTGCACATTAACCCTCCACTATATGTGATCTGTACAATAACCCTTTCATTTTCCCCTCCCCCTTTTGTGTGTGTACTGTATCCAATGCTCCGTTACCATACTCCATATTTTAACCACTTCAATACTAATATGTTTCTTCATTTAAAAAAAAACAGTGGCATTTTTGTTTAACAGAAAATAAGGGAAATCGTTTTTTTTTTTCAAACTTTTTGATCTTTTTACCTTTATATATTAAAAAATTAAGACCCAGTGGTTATTAATTACCACCAAAAGAAAGTTATGTCTGTGCATAATCATGTCATTGTCAGTTAAATTATGACAGAACTGAAAAGTGGTGTGGTACCAAAGTAGTATTGCTGGCTGGAACTCAAGTGGTTAAGCCAAAACCTTTTTTTAGCGTGGGAGAGGATTAGAATCCTTGTCAGTTTTTTCTGCCTTTGGAGTCCTTGTTTGAAAGATTCCTTAAATTCCTATCTGGTAAAAAGTTTGTTCCCTGGACAGGAAGCAAGAAGAAGTATCTCCAAAAGCAACATATACAGAAATAAAAATGCTTATTTAAAGGTATTTAAACTCAAGGTATATTCATTAATACATATGCAGCACCCTCCTAGGTAGGTGCTAGTGAGAGAGTATAGATTTTGGCTCTGTCTGCCTATCAGAGGAGCAGCAGGGAAATCTATATTGCTCTCTGTCTACCAGAGAGCAGGATCTGTGAGTTAGGTCTGCTCGTGTACTCAGTGTGTGATTCATTGGGTCTAGATAGTGTTTCACACTGGTCCAATAGGGAGGCATGTTGGACAGTGGGAGGAAACCTGACTAATGGATACACATGCTTTGATACAGTCCCGGTGATTGGTAGAGACTGGTTGTCTCAATGCATTTTGGGATATTGTATAAAAGCCAGGAGCACATGTGCTGCAGGTCTTTGGCTGGTTAACAAAGTCCCGGAGGGAGGGTGGCGGCTGCCTCCTCCTCTGTAGCAGTGGCACATGATCACAGGCAGTCGGCCTGGGGGATCAGATGGAAGGAACTGAACCCTGAGGTCCAGGAGAACTGACTGGAGCGGGAGAAACACTGGAGACCCACGAAAAACAGTATTGTGAGTGCAGGGGATCATGTCTAGAGGCCTGACCTGAGGGGGGCCACCCGGGTCAAGGATAGTCAGAGGAGGGATGTCAGTCTGTGGAGTGAAAGGGGATACTAGGAAGGTATCCTCAAGATAATCTACTCAACTGTCATCTGTACAGAGACTTAACTTAAGTTAATCTAGTGGAAAGGTGAATCTGCAGCCGGGCTGCATCTTCAGACAAGAGTCCTCATTCATTGTGAATAGTTTGATCTGCAGTATCCCACTCTTTCCTTCTCCCATCCCTATTTAAAATAAAACACCAAAAACAACTACATACCACTGGACTGATCATTGTAGTAATGTGTTAACCTGTGAAGGCTAGTGTTGCTAACGGTAACCCAGGGGGACCTGAGAGTGTGTTATCCAGCAGCCCTCAAGGGGGCAGTGCTACACATACTTGGACCAATGTATGCATATCTCATTCCAGAGGGGCCACTGAGGAAGCAGACAATCATGGCAGTAACTATACCAGTGATCTTTCGGGTCCTATGCAGAGCAGCCTCCCCACTGCGCACTGACCACAGGGGGTGCTCACTTACTATTGCTGCCATTCATGGAACACCTCGTATTTTTTTTTTTCAACGAATACAAGACATTCTCTGTTTGGACAAGGTAAATAGGAGAGGCAGTGGACATGGGACTAAGGGAATATAGGTAGTTTAAGGCTACGTTCACATGTTAGCGTAGCGGATCGCAGGCAGAATCACAGTGATTCTGCCCGCAATCCGGAAATCATTGCAAATCGCGGCATGCCTGTGCGTTGCTGTTGATTTGCAATGGCACCCCAAACGCTGTGCGATGTTACAGCGATTTCTGCCTGCCGAATCGCAGTAACATTGCGCAAACAAAATTGCGGGTCGCATGACTCCCCAAAGAAGCTCTTGCACCTTTTTTGGGCAACATGCGACCTGCGATTTTGTTTGCGCAATGTTACCGCAATTCGGCAGGCGGAAATCGCGGCAACATCGCACAGCATTTGGGGTGCCATTGCAATGATTTCCGGATCGTGGGCAGAATCACGGCGATTCTGCCCGCGGTCCGCTGCGCTAACATGCGAACGTAGCCTAAGAGAGAGGAGACAGGGTCTGCTTACTGGGCTAGCATACTCATTCTCACTACAACTCTCACACACAAAGGCCTCTGTGTATTCTTGTACACTCCCATCAGGTGGGTTCCAGCAAATTATATCAATGATCCCAGGCTTTGAGCTGAGTTTTGTTTTAGATTATTATACAGGATGAAACTAAAATTATAAACCCTTGCTCCTTACAAGAAGTAGCAATACTGAACAGTTGTGGAAAGAAAATAACACCATTGAAATCAGGAGCCTTGTTGCGCTAGGAAAAAAAAAGCTTAGCCAGAGCAAAGATTTAAAGGAATTCACTCTGTGCCATGGAATATCCAGCATTGTCCTCTTTGCAGCTGAAGGTTTCCTTGTGCATCTCTTCCTCTGCTTGGCAATCTTGATTGTATCTTCACCTGGAGCCAGCTGTCACTTCTTGTTTCTTTAAGCCAGCCCCGGGATGATGCAATACCAGGTGTCACGTAAGTATAGCTTGAGATCTGGTGCCATGCCATGTTGTTTACAGATTTGTGGGAGCTTAAATTGGATTTTCTACTATTACTGACCAGTCTTCTAACGACCCCCAGGCATTTAATAACTAGAAGATTAGTCAGCGGGGTTGATTTACTAAAACTGGAGAGTGCAAAATATGGTGCAGTTCTGCATCAGCTTCCAGTTTTTTTGTCAAAGCTTAACTGAGCTTAAAGTTAGAAGCTGATTGGCTATAATGCACAGCTGCACATGATTAGCGTTTTCTGTTTTTAGTAAATCAACCCCAGTGTTACAAACAGCAACCTGTTGATATCCACTTTGTGATCTTCATCGGCCTTAACACAAAGTTACTTGATCCTGTCTTTAAGGAGGTATATGTTTGTTTTATATCAACGATTCATAGATATCAATTTTTTCATCTCCAATGACTATGCACAACCAAAATTCCCCAACAGGGTAATAATGATTGCCAGCTGCAAAATATAGTATCAAGTGAGTTGGAAGCAAAGGTACTTGTAGGTCGTGGGGATTCAGGGACGCATTTAACAATTTTATTTTCAAAAAATCTGGACAGTAATGGTTTTGAAGCTGAAATTAATAAGAATGAAACCTAAGACCTTGATTCTGACATAGTCAATACAATTCTTCATGTATCCACTCTTCCGTAATCCAACAGTGTCATGTGTTCAAAAAAATGATATAGTGCTATTTCATTCCAACTCAAAGTTGTGTGATTGATGTTGTTCAATATCGGTGATGCCCATTTGTTTTCTTGACACTTCTCTCTATAAACAATGAATAATTAACTGTAAAAGCAATATTCTCTAAAGATTTAATTTTAAAATGTCCTCTGTAAAATTGTTTACAGCAAAATGTGTACAGAGATAACATTTCTATTTGTTAATAACAATTACCGGTTGATGAGAAATTGTTACATTTAATTCAGTAAAGAACATACAGAAATACATACAGTAGCTTTATAGGCAGAGGTAGTATGAATGCTACAAAGTAAAACGTGTGTTTGCAGCTACTGTTCAAGGCAAAATTCCTCCTAGCAGGGGTCATGCTATTTACAAAAAAAGTTCTCTAGTTGTAGATGATTCCATCTTCTTTCAAGCAATGTCTCAAGCACATGAGGGATTTCTTTATAAACTAAAAATATGTAATAATTAATTTATTTTATTTCCTGCAGACTCATTGAGGTTGAGGTTCTCTCGCTTTAAAAGCTGATCATGGGCCTGGTAGATATTGCCAACTGTGCTATTGCTGTAGCTATGGTGCTGATTATATTTGTTTCCTTTTTTTTTTCTTTATTACATTTTTATCTATCTATCTATCTATCTATCTATCTATCTATCTATCTATCTATCTATCTATCTATCTATCTATCTATCTATCTATCTATCTATCTATCTATCTATCTATCTATCTATCTATCTATCTATCTATCTATCTATCTATCTATCTATCTATCTATCTATCTATCTATCTATCTATCTATCTATTTTTTTTTTTTTTTTACATAAGGTTCTTTTAACCTGCCCTACTTTGGTCCATTTAATATCATGGCTAAGCACAAGGGAGAAATTGATGAGTTAGGCACAAAGTCACCGAGCCAAACAACTTTTGTTTTCTTTCCATGAAAATTCAGCTTAGCAGGTCAGGTCTTAGGCATATGCGTCATAAAAGATGTATTTAAAAATGTATGAACAGTATAATTTGCTTGTATAATTTACATTTAGTTTATTTGCCTACTACACAGTACATGGGGGTATCTACATGACATCCTTTGTAAATTTGGACTGAGTGGCCTCATTTACTTTGATATTTCTGCCCTCTATACCGACCCTTCCGTTAAAGTATATGCATCCTTGGCTCATCTGATCAATTCAACACTACTAATGGTATACATCAGGGATGTCCCCTATCTCCATTAATATTTTAACTGTTAATGGAACCACTAGCTGCAGCTATCAGAAATAGCTCATTCATTTCTGGTGTCCAAATTAACAATACTTCCCATAAAATATGGATTTCGCTGATGTTGTTATACTCACTCTGACAGATGTGGCTTCTTCTTCTGTGTGTGGGCTGTACAGTTTTTACTGGATGAATTCAGTTCAGTATCATACTATAAGGTAAATGTGACTAAAGACATATTCTGCCACCCTTAACATACTGTGGCCAAAGCAGTATCCTCATTGGCTTTGATATCCATCTGGTAAAATTCTGTGAACGTATGAATGAAAATAACCGTGTAGTGGCCTTAAACACCTGAGCCACTGACACCTGATGGCAGATGGCCCAAGATGCCCTCACACACCTGGTAGCGATTGCTTTCACCAAAAAGGGGTGGGGACCTTGCCCTTTCAAGCCATAGACTTAAATAATTAACTGGTGGATCAAAAAAAAAAAAAAAAAAAATAGGTCATTTGGATGCCTCCTGCACTTCCAGGGCTCTGCTGGCAGCACAAACCAGGATTTGTGACCTGCAACGACCATTACAAGTAAATCCTTACCTCCTGAACTACCTCCAGAGGGCTGCTCTGACTTTGGACTTGATAAAACACAGTGGACCAACACCAGCAGACGATATGGCTCTCCAAATCATCACTGACTGTGGAAACTTCACACTGGACCTCATGAAACTTGAAATATGTGCCTCTCCACTCTTCCTCCAGACCCTGGGATTTTGATTTCCAAATTAAATGCTTAATTTTCCACGTGATTTGAGGAGCCATGCCATCTGCTGGTGTTGGTCCCCTGTGTTTTATTCATGCAAAAGGAGCCCCAACCAAGTATTAAGTGCATACTATACTGTACATGGACATACTTTTCAGTAAGCCAACATTTCTGTATTAAAAATCCTTTTTTTACAATTTTATTTATTCGCTTACTCAGGTCAACTTGTCCAAGTCTCCCGAACAGGCATTGCTGGGACATTTCCTGGGCCAGGTGCCCCGTGGGGCTCGGAAATTGGTTAGCGTTTGTCTTTACGGCGGCTAGGCTGGCTATAGCACGCTCATAGAGGTCTCCCACTATTCCGTTTGACCTTGTCAAGCAAAAATTGACCTGGATCATGCTGAATGAACGCCTCTCGGCTACCCTTTTGGACAGGCGCTGCCAATTTAATAAAGTTTGGGAACCCTGGATCCAATATCTATCGGCCTCTTTGTAATTCATGCCAAACAGACTCCATTTCCTTACTTGATAGAATCACATGGTCCGAATGGTGCCCACTCTGAGACTGCTCTTGTTTCTTATATCTCCTGTCTCTTCATTCTGTTGTTTCTCCCTTTCCTTTTTCTTTGTCTTTGTCCTTCCTTCTCTTGTTCTCTAGGTTATGTTTTGTGACTCAGCTACAGTGTGATTATGTTTTTTTTTAGTGGCCTTAGTGGTGTCGTTACCCCCTTACTGAATGGCCCTGTTGTTTTTGAGGCCAGGTGGGGGGGGGGGGGGTTCCTCCACCCTCCTGGGGTGCCCGGACGACTGCCTTCGGGGGTAGCTGGGTGCCCGGGAGACTATGGTTGCGATCAGTGTTGGGGGCGGATGGGGGTTTTTGGGAGATCATTTGGTACATGTGATCGATTTTTCTGCTCTTACTCGGATCACCCTATATGCCTCTGATTTCTGAGATGTCCCACTGTATCATGTTACCATTGTTGCCTGTGTTCATTATGCTGAGTTTTCTTTATGATCTTAATTTGTTTGTTCTGCACTGTTGATGGTTGTCATCTTGTCATTTGAAAACTTAATAAAAATGATTGCAAACTAAAAATCCTTTTTTATATTGGTTTTATGTAATATTCTAATTTTCTGAGATACTGAATTTTGAGTTTTCACTAGCTGTAAGCCATAATTATCAAAATTAAAAGAAAGAAATGCTTGGAATGTATCACTCTGTGTGTAACACATCTATATAAAATATATGAGTTTCACGTTTTGATATGAATTACTGAAATAAATAAAATTTTTGATGATATTCTAATTTTATGAGATGCACCTGTATATATCATAGTTTGTAGACACTATAGCTATCGTGCAAACAAATCAATATATGCTTATTGGGATTTTTTTTTTCTTTTACCAAAAATATTTAGAAGAATACATATCGACTTAAATTTTGAAGAAATTAGATTTTTTAGTTTTTTCATTGGATATGATTTATGGCAGAAAGTAAAAAAAATAATTTTTCCCCAAAATTTTCAGTCTTCTTTCATTTATAGGGAAAAAATAAAAACGCAGTGGTGATCAAATACCACCAAAATAAAGTCTTATTTGTGTGAAAAAATAATTGAAATTTATTTTGGGTGCAGTGTTGCATGTCTACACAATTGTCAATTAACCACTTGCCGACCACTCACATTGAGCCTACTGCGGCAAAGTGGTTTGTTATCGTCCAGCAACGTAGACCTACGTCGCTGGAATCCTCCCCTTGTGGGCGGCGCGCACGCACCGCCGGAGGCTCGCTACCGCTGTATTCAGTCACAGCGGGAGTCGGGCCAGGGGAGGACCGGCGGTGATAACCGCCGCTCTTCCCCGATCGCCGGGGATCGAGTGTGGAGATCCGCCCGCTTGTGTAAACAAAGCGGGCGGATCTCCTAAGTGACAGGCAGGGACAGATTGCAGGATTCAGCATAGCTGAACCTGCGATCTGTGCCTTTGTCACACAATCCCCTCCCCCCACACATGTCAGTAAGCACCAGGCATACATTAACCCCTTGATCACCACTAAAAGTTAACCCCTTCCCTGTCAGTGTCATTTTTACAGTAACAGTGCATATTTATAGCACTGATTACTGTAGTAATGTCACTGGTACCCCCGAAAGTGTCAAAAATGTCAGTCAAGGGTCCGATCTGTCCGCTGCAATGTCGCAGTCCCGCAAAAAAAATCGCAGATCGCCGCCATTACTGGTTAAAAAAAACCAATAAAAAATTACATAAATTTCCCGTAGTTAGTAGCTGCGATAACTTTTGCGCAAACCAATCTAAATGCGCTTATTGCGATTTTTTTTACCAAAAATATGTAGCAGAAAACAAATTGGCCTAAAATGTTAAAAAAATTTAGATGTTTACATTTTTTGGGGGGAATTTCATATAAAAAATGTGAAAAATATTGTTATTTTTTTAAAATTGTCGCTATTTTTTTGTTTATAGCGCAAAAAGTAAAAATCACACAGGTGATCAAATACCACCAAAAGAAAGCTCTATTTGTAGGGAAAAAAGGGACATAAAATTAAGTTGGGTACAGCATTGCACGACCGTGCAATTGTCCGTTAAAATAATGCAGTGACGAATCGCAAAATATGGCCTGGTCAGGAATGGGGTAAAATCTTCCGGTCTTAAAGCGGTTAAAAATACGCTCATGAGAATTTTTTTGTCAAAGACATGTAGCTAAATACATTTTGGCCTAAATATATGACAAAAATTTAATATATTGGATATTTTTTAACTGTCAAAGTAGAAAAATATTGTTATTTTTTCAAAATTGTCGCTTTTTTTTTATTAATATCGCAAAAAAAAAGAAAAGCGCAGAGGTGATCAAATACCACCAAAAGAAAGTTCTGTTTATGGGAAAAAAAGGACGTAAATTTAGTTTGGGTACGGTGTTGCATCACCGCGCAATTGTCAGTTAAAGTTGCACAGTGCCGGATCGCAAAAAGTGGCCTGGACGTAAAGCAGGAAAATCCTCCGGTGGTAAAGTGGTTAAAGTAATGCACTGCCAAAATTTAAAAGAAAAAAACAGCCTAGTCATGAAGGGTGGTAAATCTTCCGGAGGGCAAGTGGTTAAAGTCAGAGATTAATTAGAACTGCTTATCTCTATGCCTTGTTAGTGGCTCACATAGTATTTGCACTGGTGCATCTGCATGACACCCATCTTCGGGGCAAGAATTATAACTACATTTCTAGGCCAGCTGCCTTGTGCTACACTGCTAATAACAGTCAACTAGCCAGCCAAAGTATTACACTGACTGGAATGGACATTATAACCACTCAAGACATGTCCAACTTACTCCAAACATTAGACCAATTCACTAACATCACAGGCTTTAGGGTTAACCAACAAAAATCTCAAGCCCTCTGAATTAGTACACCTGGAACCAATGGCTAGAAGATCTCTTAGAACCAAATGACCCATGTTTAACTGCTGTTCACATACAATCCTTCTCAGTGTTGGCTGAGAATATCCTTATTTGAATATTTGCTAGAACCACCAAGATTTGCACCAATAAACTGTCATTTTATTCTGTTTGAAGTTTAGTTCTTAGTGAAAGAAACCTGTAAACCATTCCTACAGGAAAGATATGCAAACTGTGAAAGCAGAGCACCAGTCTTTTTTTTACCTACAGAAATGTGTTACAACATGATGTAATGCTGACCATGTGCCTCCCCTGATAGTCTTGCCACCCTAGACTACAGCCTGCTTTGGCTATTTAGAAATCTGGCACGTCCCAGACATACTGCATATTCAGAAGGAGGGGTCAGCAAAGGCATCCTCCATATTTCTCTTTGGGCAAGGGTTTTTTTGTTTAGATGGAATCTAGAGACTGAGTTTGATCGGCATTAGAAACGAAAGAAAAATTTTGTGTTTAGACCAGATGGTTTATTACAACTCACTTTGTTGTTATCAATAAGATTCAGAAAGAAGCAGAGTATTTTATTCCACAAAATATGTTTGGAAAATCCAATTATCAAGAATATCGGTACCATCCTAATATTTGCAGATAGACAAGGTCACCACAACCCCTTTTTATTAGGGTGATATAGCTGACAGGCTCATATTACTTTATTTGAGGATAGAATCTCTTTGCTGTCACTTCCCAGACAGAAAGCACTGTTATAAATTCCCGGGTGGCTAAGTGCAGTGTATTTCAGCATGATAGACACACTGGTGTATTTGGTTCTCTCACTCTTGGATAATACATAGGCATATATAAATCAAACTCATGGGACTTTCAATGATGTGACTTTCAGATAGTTCAACCGAATGCAGTAATTTTGTTTCAAGTACAGCAGCTTGTGCTGTAAATAATATGAGACCATAGATATGGAACAAGCTGGGTTGGTGTGTTGTCATTTGCCACAAAATAATTTACTTTTTTCCTGTTCTTTTATGAGCATGGTAAGATATATGATATTGTGAGTGTGACTGTGATCATGAGCCATTCATAACTGAATTTGCAAAGAATATAACACTGTTGATTTAGGATAATATTTAAGTGTAGCACTGCCCCCATAAGGACTGCTGGATACTGTCTCTGCAGGCTCCCCTGGTTACCAACACACGGTTATGGTTAAACAGCTCCTGAATCCCTCCTTGTTCCTATTGGCTCTTGGCAGAAATTAACAGTCTAGGGGTGTTGTTTTTTTTTTTTTTGTATTTTATTGAATAAATGGAATAGGAGAAGGGAATAGAGGGATACTCCAATTTGAACTATTCACTATATCTGAGGACTTCTATCTTCCAATCACAGAAGAAAGATATGGAACAGCCAGGCTGTTGATTCACCCTGCCACTGGGATGAAAAGGGTTCTCTTGTTTTCTATACTCTCTCTAACAAGGAGACTTGATGGACGATCACCTATCTTCAGGATACTCTCCCTAGCATTCTCTTTCCTGCTGACACCCGTCCACTGACCATCCTATGAGCAGCGGTGCCCCCCCCTCAGGTCAGGCCCCTTGACACGAGTTCCTGTACTCACGATACTGCAAAAACAGTATCTCCAGTGTCTCCCCTCTCAGTCAGCTTCCCTGGACCTCTGGCTTTAGCTCCTGTCGACCACTCCTCTGGTCCTTAGAACGACCTCCTGAGACCGCATGGCACCTCTACAGAGGAGGAGGCAGCCACCCCCTCTCTCCGGGACTCCGCTCTCCAACGAAAGACCCAATGCACGTGTCCTCCTGGCTTTTATACAGTATCCCAACATGCACCAAGGTAGACTGCACTCTGCCAATCATCAGGACTGTATCAAAAGTCTATGCACCCATTTGTCAGGTTTCCTCCCACTGTCCAACATACCTCCCTATTGGACCAGCGTGAAACACTCTCTAGAATGAATGAGTTGCATAATGAGCACAATGAGCAGAATGTACTAACAGATCCTGCTCTCTGGTAGGCAGAGAACAATCTAGATTTACCAGCAGCCCCTCTGGTAAACAGACAGAGCTCAAAACGATACTTCTCTCACTAGCACCTACCTAGGAGGGTGCTACATAAGTGAATATTTATGTACACTTACTAATTCATATTCTAGCTCCTGATTTTTGAAAAGAATATAACACTGTTGATTTAGGATAATATTTAAGTGAATATTTATATACTCTTACTATCTCCTATTATAGCTTCAGTGTACATATAGCACTATTGATTTACACTTATCGGATCAGCTACTGTATCTTTTTAAAGCAAAAATGGGCTTAACTGGGTGGTAGAACCATTGGTTTGGGTATTCAGTGCTTGGATCCACCCTACACACATATTTCTAAAGAAAATTAATAATAGTAGGACCTGATTTCTAGAAAGGCCAAAAAGGCCAGGTGAGGCAGAAGACTGGACAATGATGACTGGTCAAGGTAGAAAAAACCTTGCAGTACACAATAGTCCCTCTTCATACACTCTTAGTTTAACAGGGATGCATCAGAATTTGACAACTTAGTTGACATAGCCAAGCATGTTCATGCTTAGAGTGATTCAGATAGCATCAATAGCATAGAGAAAATCATATATGTATTCCACAAAATGTGTGGGGGATGGTAAGCCCAATAGCTCAAACCTATAGTGCTTGGAGTGCAGAGCAACATAAACTGAATTTAGTAGGAGAAAGGGAGGGTCAAGGAGGGTGGGGTCAGGGTCTCCTTCAGTCTTACCAGCATGCCTAGCTGTGTTAGCAAGGCCAAAACCATAGTCTTAAGTTGACCTCATTTATGGTTCCAGAAGAATGTGGTCAAAGCTCAGGGGTAAGAATTTGTCCACGCATGGCTTTTATGTGTTTAGGTACTTGTTCTAGTCAAGTAGCCTATATTTTACTAAGGGTTATATCTTATGGTGTTCTATGCTTTGTCTTAAGGAGGCACGGTTTAGGCATCTTCCACGCCTAACAATTGTTTGCTAGGATGCTGTAGTGACATATAGGAGGAGCCTAAATTGAGCTGGAGTTAGATCAGGCAAGCGTTTGGTTATTAGGGCCACTGCAGAGTCTGAGGTCAGTGGGAGGTTTGTAAGCTTGGTTTGCATCTGCATTATCTCTGCCCAAAATTAGGAGACTAGTAGACAAGACCAGTACACATGCAGATAGGTTCCTGGTTCTGCACATCCCCCAAAACTGTTAGGAGGAAAGTTAGGGACCATTGTGGCAATTCTTGCTGGGACTAAGTACCACTTAGTGAGAACTTTATAGTTAGCCACTAGGATTAGTATATTTATAATCGAGGATTTAGTTGACTTACCAATATTTAGCCCAGACCTCTGAGTCTAGTTGGAGATAGAGGTCTGTAGCCCACTGGTTGGTGTAGGATAGAAGGTTTGTGCTAAGGGCGCAGTTTAGGTGTGTGTGTGTATAATTTGGGAAATTAAACCTGGGGGATGTGGATCAGATAAACATATATGTTTGAAATGCATTAAGGAATTTAAGGCAATATGGCCCTTGCTATAAGTGGAGTAGAAGTACGAGATTTGAAGGTACCTGAATATTAATGAATTTCGAAGCTGATGCTGCTTCTGTAAGGTGGAGAATAAGTATACGGAGGATGCTGTAGCCAAGTGGTAAAATAGATTTTCAATTCTTCCAAAGTTGACAGGAGATAGGATCGACACGTGCAGGATAAAATGATGGGTGCTTGAGGAATGAAAGGGGGTATGTGGAGATAGCAGTTTATATAGGATTTTCCTCCTATCCCAAAGGACAATTAAGTGCTGAGTAACTGGATTTGGAATAAACTTACATTCTTGGTGATGTAGCCAGATGAGGTTGCCTATGGGGTTGCAGTCAGCTGTCTCAAGGCTAACCTATCATTGAATTTAATTGTTTGTGTGGTTTTGAGCAATTTGTACAAGCTGGATAGCTTGATAATATTTAAAAAAAATTGGCAGACCAAGTCCTCTTTGAAGTTATGAACGCATCAAAATTGACCTGGGAAGCCGAGGTGTAGTGGATACCCAGATATAGCCATTGACTCAATGTTGGAGTATTTCGAGGTAATAAGTCAGAGCTGCAATAGGAAGGATTCTTAAAAGGTAAAGGGTTTTAGACAATAAGGACATCTTAACAGCCGTTATTCTACCCATCCAGGATGCATACAACAGATCACATCAGGACGTGCACTGTCCAGTGAGTGAGGGATAATTGCCTTGGTATATGGATGGGCGAGATGTCAGATTGATGCTCAAGTAATTTGAACTATAAGAAGCCAATTTGAACAAAAAGGTAGCTTGTAATTGAAGCACATCCTGGCTGGGACAAGTGATGATGAGGGCTTGAGATTTTTGTTGGTTAACCTCAAAGCCTGTTATGTTAGCGAATTGGCCTAATGTTTGGAGTAAGTTGGGCATCAAGATTAAAAGTGCTGTGAGAAATAAAAGCAAATAATCAGTGAACAAGCATAACATAGGTTGATGGCCAGCCAATTCAATGCTGTGGATGCTTGGGTTGGAGCATATTAGGGCCATAGGGGCTCAATGACCAGGTCAAAGAGGAGATGAGACAATAAGAAAACTTGTCTCATTCCACAAGCTATTTTAAAATGGTACAATTTGTAACCCTTTAAAAGCAAACGGTTTGGGACTTTAAATGAAGTACGTGACACATAGCTGGTAAAGTGGTCAAATGCATGATAGCACATTTATTCTTTCATTTATATATACAGATATCATGATGGCATATTATCATTATAATTCATATATATATATATACACAGATGTCATGAATAACACATTGCAGTATAAAGTAAAATTATGAGCTGGCTTGTAATCCATATCATAAGATATATATATTTAGGATTAATGATTGCAAACGTTCATAATAGTCTAAACTGAAAACGCATGATTATAATGCATCTAAAAAAAAGCTTGATGCGTGAGTATCGTGGAATTCACTCCACTTCTTCAGGAGCAGATGCAAAAAAACATATAGAGACCAATGTGGTTTGATGGTTAACTAAAAAAAAAAAAAAAAAAGGGAAGAAAAAGTATCAATGAGATACTTACAAGTCAGTTCCAATTTGATGGCTTCCAGGGATGTGTCTGCACTCATTAATGATTTTAGTATATATCTTATGATAGGGATTGCAAGCCAGCTCATAATTTTACCTTATACTGAAATGTGTAATTTCATGACATCTGTATATATAAATATGAATTATAATGATAATAAGCCATCATGATATCTGTATATGTATATATATATATATATATATATATATATATATATATATATATATATAAGGATAAATGTGCTATCATGCATTTGACAACTTTACCAGCTATGTGTCCCATGCTGCATTTAAAGTCCCAGACCTTTCCCTTTTAATTTTCAGATTCACGGATGGAGGCGTATGAGTATGTCGCTGGCCTCATTTAAATTCACAAAACCCCTCATATTCCCAATTTGTAACCCTCATATTTTATGTATTGTTGCAGTTTCACATATAATGAGGAGACCGACAGTAGATAATCTGGGCCAAAGCCCCATTTGTCTAAGATTTAGTTCAGGTATGGTCACAAAAGCTTTGCATATATCTAGTTAAAGGAAATACACAGGGATGCATCGCGGTGAGCTATGTGAGTTAAGAAGGTTGCTTTACGCATGTTATCATCTACTTGGTGATGTGGTATGAAGCCCACCTGGTCTTTTTTGATCAAGGAGCATATAATGGGGTTCAAGCGGTAGAGTAAGAATTTTGAGAGAGCTTTACATCAAGGCTGAGCAAAGAAATCAGCCTATAATTGGCCCAGTTGTTGGTATCAGAGTTTGGTTTGGGTATTATGGAAATTATAGCTACAAGGGTATAGAAATACTTTTTTTTTTTTTTTCTAACAGTGCATTGAAGTATTGGATAAGAGTGGAGCCTTGAAAATTTCTTTATATTGTTCATATGCACATTGACACTTTCACCTACGGGAACTCATAGTAGCAGAGCACCCTGTGCCCATCACACATGCAGTAGGGGTTAAAAGCTTAGGGTCTGTCAAGCTGCATGAGCATCAGTATGGCTATGGCTCCTGAATTCCCAATATTTATTCCACAGTGAACATGTGCATTATGGTATTTGCTAACAACAGGGGGTTGAAGTAGGGGGTAGAAACACTAGGCGATGCAATTTATCAAAGCTACCAAAGGGGTTTAAGCCACAGGAGAAGAAATGTTGTAGCAGATGTTGAGTTTGAGGATTGTTTTGTCCAAAGTTTTGATCTGGAACAAATGCATTTTCCTTTTTTAAAAAAAAAATACTGTACTGGAGGTGACTAAGATTTTAACCTTGCTCAGATGTATTCAGCAGCAGTGAGCATCAGTTTCAAAATCAGACTAATTAGCAAATGTATTAATTGAAAGTTGTTTTTATTTTTTTATTCTGACAATGTAGATATACATTTGAAGATAACACATAATGAAGATGTAGATGATGTGGATCTACTCTGCAAAGAAACATACATTTCATCAGTTATAAATGCTTGAATTCCTGCTTTGTCTTATTCTATGTGGATAAGACAAACTGACATACAAATATTCAGGAGAATCTAAATGTGCTGAATTGGTTATAGTTCTGTCAATCATCCCAATATTAGTAATTAATAATAGTCAATCATCCCTAGTAATTATTTTCTTATACCTCTTTAGGATAGAGTGACAAAGCTATCCATAGATAGGTGGAAGACCAGTGGCTGTTATATGATGCAAACACAGGAGGGTGATAGCAAACACCAACCTGTAAAAGGACAAAAGCTTAACATTAGATTATGTTCAATAATGACTCGTAGACAACAGTTTATATAAATATACAGTATATGATCAAAATCAATATCAGATCCTTAATAGGAAATAGAAAACGTGTATAAGATATGAAATGAGAACAATCATTTTCATATACTGTTTACATTTCATAAACCATACATTCATACATCTTGATAAACCATGCCATAAGATCAATCTTTCCTCCCGTTTTCATGATCCTTTCAGTGAATTGTATTACCCTGCCACACGTTTTCTACACTAAAACTGCACTTTAATTGCACCGTGATTTTGAATGAATGCCTGATTACGTATTTAAATATGTTCTACAATCTGATTATTTCTTATAACAATGTTTGTGCAGCATCTATGCATAATTTGGATTGTTGACTTCCATATCATTATGGAAAGAGGTTAATTATATTCTTTGGAAACATGCAATATAAAATGATATTCCGCATACTTGTTTATGCAAAGCAGAAATATTTTAGAGTAATTCAAACAGGGCATTTGTCTACAACCATACTAAGCTTCCTCTTTCTACTTTCCTTTTACAACAGGGATTCAGTAATCAAGTGGATGTGTCTTATATTGCCAAACATTACAACATGAGTAAAAGTAAAGTTGACAACCAGTTCTACAGTGTGGAAGTAGGGGATTCGACCTTCACGGTTTTGAAACGCTACCAGAATCTCAAGCCTATAGGCTCTGGGGCTCAGGGAATAGTTTGGTAAGTGAATTTATTGTATTTTTGTGAATCTCATGCATAATTTGATAGAAGAAATACTGGTTTACTTGATCATGGTGCATTGTTACTAGCAGCACACTGTAACTGTTATAGCAGAGGGAGAAAAACTTGCATGATGTATTTAATAGGAAAAAATTAGTAATCAATATCTGTAAACTTTTCTTGAACCAAATTCAGTCATAAATTAAAGTAGAACTAAACCCTACCATCCTATCCTGTGTCCTTTTTTTGGAGGAGGAGGGGTGGGCGCTGATACCAGAGGACTATGCTAAAAAAAAAATGGGTAACTGTCAACAAAGTAAATGGCTAGAGATGTCCTCTTTCATTGGAAAAAGTCTATTGTTTTTAAAGAGTGGAATCTACCTATATGACCTATAGTGTTTCTCCTAGAAAGCGGAGCCATTACAACACATTGGTCCCACCCTAATTCATCTTATTTCATGTATTTTTCTTCTACCAGCATCTTACGGCTTTGGGATGTTTGGGGATTTCTATTAATAAAAAATCACTGTGAGGCCACCATATTTTACCATTACAGGTTTCCCACTGTTGCTAACTTCTCCTGGGATTTTAACCAAAGCAGATCACTTGTAGTTGACATCTTTCTTTTCTGAGCAAAGGGAAGAACTGGGTAGGTCACAGAGAAGTTTTAAAAACCCTGTTAAGTATTTTTCAGTAGCAGTGTAAAGTGGTTAGGCAAACCTTGTAGGAAGTCAAGCTCCAAACTTAGCACTGGACCCTCCCAAAGTCTATGGGAGCAGAATCTTGAAATTTTTTTACTGGCCTTCTTTAAGACTAATTTGAAAGCTTAAGTTAAATAAAAGGGGATACACTGGGAACTACCATGGTAGACGTGTTTCAATGCAAAAAAATGTTTAAAAAATACCATTCAATTAACGTGGCTTAAAGGCACATTTGAAAATACACAAATCCCTTAAATAACATGCTTGGAGGGTTCTTTAAAATGACAATAAAAATTATGATCCCTGGTCAACGTAGGTTTGTAAGCAAACAACCCAAGAACTTTCTGTGATGTCATTGACCAAATATAGACATAACCATATCTGGTTAATGACATCACTCATGGCTCATCTTGACAAAGGGTCATCATGAATAACAACAAATCTACATTGCTGGATGATGTGATTGATGAAAGATTTAAATTATGGGGCATTTGTTTCTTTTTCAAAGGAATTTTTTAATAAAATAATTTTTCATGGTGTGAGTGTTTATAATTTTTTGACATTTTTGATATTTTTGTAGGGGGGTACCCTTATTTTCCTGGGGGATATATCTGGGGTCCCCTTTTTTTTAACCACTTGCCGACCGCCCGGCACAGTTTTACTGTGGCAGGCTGGATCGGCTGCACGAAACTACGTAGTACTACGTCGGTCACGCTCATGGTGCTGGGGAGCAAGCGCGCTTCCGCCCCCACTAGGCAGTGGGGATGCCGATGCACGGGGCTGGCGGCTACAATTGCCACCAGGCACCCGTGATCGCTTCCCGCTGATAGAGAAGAACGGTCAGCTGTTGTAAACACAGCTGACTGTTCTTCTCCCTGGAATGATCACAGAGCCCCAGTGATCCTTCTATATAGGATCACAGGCCTCTATGGTAATTTCACAAGCCCCTCCCCCCACAGTTAGTAAACACTCCCCTGGGCTCAAATTTAACCCTTTGAGCCCGCGAGGTTAACCCCTTCCCTGCCAGTGTCATTATTACAGTAACAGTGCATATTTTTAGCACTGATTACTGTAGTAATGTCACTGGTCCCCCTAAAAGTATCAAAAAGGTCAGTTAGGGGTCCGATCTATTCGCCGCAATGTTGCAGTCCCGCTAAAAATCGCAGCTCGCCGCCATTACTAGTAAAAAAAAAATAAATAAATAAAAATGACATAAGTCTTTCCCCTAGTTTGCAGACGCGATAACTTTTGCGCAAACCAATCAAAATACGCTTATTGCGATTTTTTTTTACAAAAATATGTAGCAGAATACAAATTGGCCTGAAAGGATGAAAAAAGTAGATTTAAATTTTTTTTTCTTTTGGGAATGTTATATTGCAGTATGTGAAAAATATTGTTTTTTTTTTTTTTTTTTTAGTATTGTCCCTCTTTTTTTGTTTATAGCACAAAAAATCAAAATCACAGAGGTGATCAAACACCAAAAAAGAAAGCTCTATTTGTGGGAAAAAAAGGACATCAATTTTATTTCGGTACAGTGTCGTGTGACCGCTCAAGTTACCGTTAAAATAACGCAGTGCCGAATCACATAAAATGGCCTGGTCATTGGGGGGCAAATCTTTCTGGTCCAGAACTGGTTAAAGAGGGCTTGCAGATTCCAGTTATGTGACTTTCTGCTCTTCCTCCACAGTAAAGGCCCGTACATACGACGAAAAAATCTGTAGGGAAAATTTGTCCGACGTCCTATTTTCGGATTGTTAGTATGGTGCTTTTGACAGCCGACTCCGACTTTTCGGCTGACAAAATCCTGATGTGTAGGCTATATAATTTTTAATATTTTCGTCTCATTAGTACAGATTTCGACGGAAAAAAAATCTTAAGAGCAAGACTAGGCATGCTCAGAGACGAAAGAACACATACAAAACAATCCAGCACATGACATCACTTCTGAAGTAGAATTCTGTCGTACGGGAAAATTCGTATGAAAATAACCTCTTCAATTTCCACAGTAGACTAGCATGCCACAAAAAACGGACGACAGATCGTTCGATATTTTGATCATGTGTACGGGCTTAAGGCCTCATGCACACTGGACATTTTTACAGCTGCTCCTAGGGGAGTCTGGCGTTCTTTTTTTTTTCCCTGCCTCTAAACTCCCTCCATCCTTGTTAGCCTGTCCATGCACACACAGACTTTTTTGCAGCGTTTAATGGCAGGAGAGTTTGGAAGCATGAAAAAAACCCACTGCCAGTGTGTCCAGGAGCAGCAGACTTTGGCCAGAAACAAACGCTTGATGCTACTAAAAGCTGCTAAAGGCACCGAAACATTAGGTGCGTTTAGCGCTTGAGCATTAATTCATTTCAATTGTAAGAATAAATGATTTATTCTGACCAATGAAATCAATTACCGTTCAAGAGCTTGACACCTGTAAAAGCTCCTAAAAGCTTGTAAAAGCTTTTGAAATTTACATGCATCAGGCATTTTTCCTGCAAAAACCCTGCTGGCTTCTCAGAGAGTTAAATAAATGTCCTGTGTGCATGAGGCCTAAAGCTCTGAGCACCTGAGTAGCCTGTTACCAGGCCAGGATGAGGATACTTTACTCTGGGTAACATCTAACCCATAATGACATATAATAAACACAGGACTGGGACGGGAGTCACTTTGGTTGGGGGGCCTGTGGAACCCAGCTTACCTTAGAGAGGTTGGGAAATTCCTCTCTCTGCCCCCTAGGCTTCTCTTATGTGTAAGTCCCCCTGTGTCTATTAGGGGCACAGGATGGCCAAGGAAATGATGGACTTTATGGACACAGAATATGGTTTGGATTACTCAAATGAGACAGTAATAATTATCAACAATATGTCTCAAAGAATATATGAAGCCTCTGGGACTCTAGGCCTAGCTGCCTATTGCCACTCCTAACCCATTGCCAGCTCAATCACCTGTCTTCCACACCTCGTAATTATGCTGATTTACTCGGTATTTAGACTTCTAATAAATATGTAATTTTGTATTTTGTTTTAGCATTGTTGCTGGCAGTCTGGTCTTCCAGTCTGCTTTAAGTGCGCTGAATTAATTAACATGTTAATGAATACTTTTGCAAGACACTGTAGATGGGATTAGCCATGAGTCAGCTGTACCTCGTTATCTAACCATTGTGTGATGTTTTGGGTAAATATTCAGGTCATTGTTCGTGTAGTGACTGACATGCTTCTCAAGTGTATAAAAGCTTGTTTCTTGTGCAGTAAAGAGTTATTTGCTTGCAGACACATACAAGCTAAGTTCAGGCTAGTTTTTGTATGAGGGGTGGTGGGCGGCTGGAATCTCTATCTATGTTCAGACTGTAGGAAGCTGTATACTGAGGGAAGCCCACAAGTACGGTGTGGGTCGGGCAGCGCTTCTGGTACAAGGACTTTTTTCAAGTTTTTATACAGAGCAGTGAGGGAATCTGGAAAAGGTAAGTTTTTGCAGTGTAGTGGTGGGCTATCCAAGTGAACCTGTTACTTTGCCCTGAAAGGAAAATGTACATGTTTGCTTTAAAGTAGTGATCGACCAATATCGTTTTTTTACCGCCAATACTGATATATTGGTCATCGGACATTGGTATCGGCCGATATCTGCCGATATTTTCGGACATTAAATTATTTTTTTTTTTAATTTTCTACAGGTACTGTGGTGGAGGGATCTGGGGGTCTTAAAGACCCCAAACCCCTCCGCTGCACTTAAAAGCATTCAAAACGCCAAGTTTGTCTGTTTTGAATGCTGTAAGTTTTTAAATTCGGCGCCGCCAGTACATCACTTCCGGGTATGCAGCAGCGCGGAATTCAAAGAAATGGAGACCCGGGTCAGACAGAGGTGAAGGTAGGATTCCCGGGTCTCTCGATGGGACGGGAGACCCGGGCGAGCTGCGGAAGGCCGCGGGAGGGGGCGTCCCCTCCCGCTCTTTGGAATGACAGCCGAGCGGCTTCTCAGCCGCATCGGTTGTCATTACAAGACAGCCGACCATCGGCTATGGACACCGGTACCAGGGTGATGCCTCTAGCTGCAGGCATCACCCCGGTACAAGCACTTTCCCTGAAATAGCGGCAATATCAGGAAATTAAAAGCCGATCGGGGAAAGTGCATATCGGCCCTCGATATATCGCTTTGCCAATAATCAGTCGATCTCTACTTTAAAGTAGTCATCCACCTTTTAAATGCTACCTCCCCGTTGCTCTGCTCCTACCTGCAGTTATTAATAAATCTTAACACAAATACTTTTCTTTTTCCAAATGGTCTGAAAAGCTCTGGAGTGTGTGTCTGTCAGAGCAGGGCTGAGCTGTGACATCATCTTCTGACATAAACAGTTCTAAGATGTTAGAAAAAGTAGAAAAAAAACGATGTATTGTTATTTATTTTTAATGGAATGCAGGAAGAAGAAGAGCAGTGGGTAGACAGTGTTTAAAGAGGGGTGACTCTATTACCTGTCCCTCGACCTTAAGGATTAGCATGACTAAATACTAAAAATGTGCACATTAATATAATTCTTAAACTATATGCTCTTTGTGCACATAAAACATTTAGAAAGAGACCGTTATAATATTGTATATAAAAAAAATGAATTGTAACATAGTTTTGCAGTAGGTGTCATGATCAGTTAGAAGAGAAGATTGCTCAAAGTGTTTTTCAACTAGTTCGGGGAAGCAATTGGAAAAAGATAAAGCATCTTGCCTGTGGTTACTGAGCTTTACAATCCACAATGTGTTATCCAGTGCTAATGTGCCCTGGAACTTCACATGGATCTGTTCAGCATATGGATAATGTCAAAATGCATTTGGAATTTCCGGGATGGATTCAAACAGCTTAAGTGTTTGACGAACAGAACCGCTTTAATTATTTTTAATAAAGTAAAACAAAAAAAAAAACCTTAAAAAAAAAAAAAGACTTGCATAATTGTTGTGGATCATTTATTTGTGCTACAGTAAAATAGGATTCTAAAATATAAACACAACTGAAAACGTCAGTAATAGTAATTATAGTTTTTTTTAATAATATATATATCTATATCTATATCTATATATATATATATATGTATATATATATATATATATATATATATATATATATATATATATATATATATATATATATATATATATATCTACATCTATATATATATATATATATATATATATAGCATATGTGTGTTTGTATTAGTAATAATAATTATAGTAATGCAATGTGCTTTATAAGCCTTTAAAGACATTTAAAATGCGTTATACATTGGTAAATTAAAGCCAAATAAAGTATTTTCATTTATCTTCAATTACTGTATGTGAATGGGCAACCAGTTAGATGTCCCTGATCGTGCTCTGACTTTTCTAGTATGCTTGCTTGTCCCAGTTTGCAGCATTGCAACAGTGATGATATAACGCTTATTTAGTACAGCTACCTATATACCACTATCAATTTACACAGCGTTTACATATTTATTACACATTCACATCAGTCCCTGCCCTCAAAGAGAGTATAATCTAAGGTCCCTAACTCACTTTTATACATACCAGGACCAATTTAGACAGGAGCCAATGAACCTACCAGCATGTCTTTGGAGTGTGGGAGGAGTGTCTTCAGAGTAGTCGGAGGAAACCCACGCAGGCACAGGGAGAACATACAAACTCTAGGTTGGTAATCCTGTGTTTGGGATTCAAACCGATGACCCTGGTGCTGTTAGGTGAAAGTGATACCCCCACTTTATTATAGAGGCTTTGATGCAGGCAGTGTAGAACTGTCCAGGTGCATGTCTCAGAGTTCTCTGTATTTTACATTTTGGGGCTTATTCATAGCATGACATACAGGAACAGGAAAATGTATTTTTCAAACAAGGAGATACGGAATATGACAATACTAGATGTGTCAAGTATAACTCTGATGTAGGATCTAATTTTGCTATCCACTGTACCATAAAAATTATGTGTGTGATGGAAAAGAATCAAACTTCCTTTTAGCAGGGACTTTCATACAGTCAAGTATGGCCCTGGTCCATCATTTAGGCATTTTTAGTCTATGGACTGAAAGCTATTGTTCTACAGATACCCAGTAGGCCATAGGTTAAAATAGTTTATCAATATACATGACATTCAAAAAAAGCTAACATGTTGTTGGTTGTTGTCAGTGAAATAGTAATTTGGGTTAGTCCCTGCAAAGCTTACATTTTTATGTTCCTACAAAAACAGTGCCAATTTATTGTAGACCCCATGCACATTGTAATGTATTTCCACCAAAGCAAGGATCCAGCAGATTCCAATGGCTGGATTTACAGGTTGTTGTGGACAGTTGTGTTGCCTCAGCCTGCATAAGACTATTTTCTCTGGTTAGGGAAAAATGATAATTCTTGGACGTAAGGTGCGTGTCCAGTGGCGATCGCTTGTCCCTAACCACATCCTGATGTAATTATATCTGAATACAGGAAGATGACAGTGGACATTGTCAGCTTGCCCAGGCAAGTCTTTAATATTAATTGGACCCTGGGCAAACATTTTCTTGTCCCCCCCCCCTATCCAATTATGCTCTCCACCCGCTCTGAGACATACGATAAATAGCAGCTAGACTTAAAATCAGTTTACTGAATCAGATTAGGCAGTGTTTGCTATTGGTTGCCAGAGGTTACACCATATCATTACCGCTTACTGACTGGTTGCTACTGCTAGAGGTTACAGAACACAATACAGCTCACTGAATACTTGCTAGAGGTTACAGTACATCATTTCCTCACTGCCTGCACACCATAGACTGGGGAGGTGAGGAGACCCATCAATAGACAGAAAACTCCTAGGGATCCTCCTGGGTTCCGTGTCAATGCTGGTAGGAGGGGAGGTGTGATCAATGGCAATGCTGGGGGGTTGATGGGATCAGTGGCAGCGGTGGGAGGATGGGGTTAGTTAGGAGGTGGCAAATTTTAAATCATGTAGACGAACGCTTGAAATCTTTGGCAAGTATATAGTGGGGGATTCTACATTGACCACCAACTAAATGGGGGATTTACAATTACCACTAATAGATTTACACTGCCCTCCAATGTAATGGGAAATTTACAATGACTACTAAAGTGAGAGGGGATTTACACTGGCCACTCATGTGAGGGAGAATTTGCACTTACCACCATGTAGCAGGATTTTTTTCGCTACCCACCAATATAGAGAGGGATTTCTACACTGACACCAAGGTAATAGGAGCATTTACACCAACCACCAGTGTAAGGAGAATACAGTATACAATAACCTCCATGTAAGGGGGAATTACGCTAACAACTATTGTCCAATGTCCAGGAGATTTGTACTGACCACCAACATAAGGTGACACTTCTACACTGACCAATGAAGAATTTACAATGACAACCAATGTAATTTTGGATTGTACACCAACAACCAATAAAGGGGGATTTCTACACTGGCCACCAATGTAAGGGAGGATTTACACTCATGACCATTGTAGTTGGATATTTACACTGACCACTAATTTAAAGGAGGCTTCTACATAAACCACCAATGCAAGGGAAGATTCAAAACTGACCACAAATTCAAGTTAGTAGTTTTTACCGACTACCAATATAAAAAAGAGTTTCTACACTGGCCACCAATGTAAGGAGGAATTTACACTGACCACTAATGTAATAGGAGCATTCACAGTAACCACCAATGTAAGGAGGAATTTACACTGACCACTAATATAAGGGGGGCATTTACACTGGCCACTAATGTGAATGAAAGGATTCTACACAAAGCCCCAATGTAATGAGACAATTTACACTGACCACCAACATAACTGAGACATTTAGCCTGTGTTTAGGTTTGTGTGTCAGGAACGTATGCAAAATCACTCTACTGACACCACATAAAATTGCTGCCTTTTAGCAGATACACAGCAGTGCCACTAATTGTTATTGACACCCTCATGCGTCAGTGGACATGTACGTTTTCACATGCAACAAAATTCATGGTGCTGTGGCACTGTGTGATTTTGAAAAATGGTTAGGGACTTTTTCTGCATTTCTAGCGCATAGAGCAGCCCATTAAAATTAATGGGCTGCCCTACATGTGACCTACATCTTTATCCACCCTGTCATATCTTTACCTATACCCTTGCATCCTAAAACCCCTGCTAACCTCTGCACTCGAAGCGTCCCCCACCCCCTCCACTCCAACCCCCCTTTAACTCTACCTGCCTCCTCTGCTCGTCTTTGCACCCACCTTCCTTACTTCTATACATCCCCTCCTTGCTCACCTGTGCACCCCAAAATGTAATTCATTCTCTGTCTACCTCTGCACACCCCACATTACCCCCCCCCCCCAATTTTCTTACCTTTGCAGAACAGGCAGATGGTAGGCTTAATGACCACAGATGCAGGCAGGACATGCAAGCTTGCCCCTCTATCTCCCCAGTAGGCAACATTCAGCAGAGGTGATGGTGGATATGATCTTAGGGGGGCACGATATACATATCAATGCCACCTCTATGTACATATCAATATAGCTGGCCCACTGCTATTTGCATATCAATGCTGGTTATTTACATGTGAATACAGGCTCTGCAGGTGGGTCATCTGTATACGGCAACAGGGTAGAGCTGGGCAGCATTTGTAGCAAAATTTTACACTGAGATATCGGGACACAGCATGGGACTAAATCTTTAAGTGACAAGAGAATTTAAACCAGGATAGTTGGCAAGTACGAGGCAGCTGCTTTGGGCCCCACAACAATGACAGGGCCCAGGGCAGCTTCCCCTTTTGCCCTGCCTTAATGACGGCCCTGAGCTTGCCATTACTTTGTATTGGCTTTAGGTTTGTGAAATAGGGGGAGGCAGGCAAGGTCTCAAACCAGGAAGCATAGAAGTTTTGCTCATTAGAAAAACCAAAGTTGTCCACCTGTGTTCAGATGTAATTGCATATTGAGCAATTCAGATGTAATGAATAAATTGAGGAGGGGGGGGGGGATAAAAGGCATAGTTGGCACTTTTGAGTAACTGTAA
This sequence comes from Pelophylax lessonae, assembly GCF_965119305.1. NCBI lineage: Eukaryota > Metazoa > Chordata > Amphibia > Anura > Ranidae > Pelophylax > Pelophylax lessonae. The sequence continues at coordinate 564,022,595 of NC_138768.1, forward strand.
GAGGTTCATTTTAACCCCTGCACCACCAGAAGATTACTGCTGCTAGGGGGGTCAATGGAGGGAAGATTTCATCAAAACCACCAGCCATCAGTACAAGGAACACTTCACATTGATATCAAGTACTGTTCCCTGTGCTGATTTAAAAAAATAATAATTTGACTAAACTTAGGCTTTAACGGTGAAGATAAGGTATGTAAAGTCATCTCCATAAGTCTGCACTTTTTCCCAGACAAAAGATTTTTTTTCTCCATGACAGAGCAATATGGATATGTAGTTAATGACAATCAAATGCTGAATGGTCAGCATTGAAAGTGCATATTTAGAAAACAGAAGCAGTACGGTACGTGGCAAAAACATGCAATCGTTTCAGATTTATAAGTTAACAAAAAACTAAAATAGGAACATTTCATGGTTGCTTGCTCAAGATGTTGCCATAGTGTTCTGTGCTCAGTGATATTCATGAGCCAATTGCATTGCATTATGCTGCTTCTGATTTACAGCAAACAATTGGGGCCAATGTGATTTAACAGTAATGGCTTTGAATATAATATATACACAACCCCAGTGTCATATATGCAGTAATCTACAGTTAACTGAAACTGTGAACTGAAGTATGAAATGAAAGCTGAAAAAAAGACTTGTATGCTTTAAACATCTGACACATGAAGGATGGTTGTAAGAAAAAAATATTTTTTTCTAAGAAAGTAATGGTCAATGAAAATCACAATCTTTGAAAAAAAAAATGGATCTCACTCTACTGATATGGAAAAATTTGTGACCCAACATAAATGACAGTGATTCAAAGAAAAAAAATGAAATTTGATGTACCAACAGGTCCTGTTTGAGGCCTGGATTATAGAAAGACCACATGGGCCTCAGCCTTGTGGGACAGCTTGCTAGCACACTTCACTATACGCAAGAGAGTATGAAACACATTTTCCTTTTAGTTATATAAACAATGACAATCCAGCCCTACCCATTCTCCTAAAGGGCTAATCTTCTAAATCAAAATCTTTGAAAAAGGAACTGATGGCTAGAAAAAATGTAGAGGTCTTTTTATCAATTCATTTTCACCCAAGATTCACTCATTTTGCTAACTGAATTTTATGTAAAAAAACATTGGGAAATTTGCGTGAATTGTGTGTAAAACATTGAGCAATAGGCCTCTTACAATTTTTCTTTTTAATGTTACAAATGAACTCTGACAGACTGACAGGGCAGGACTGGAAACCTTTGGCCTGAGTGCAAATCCACCAAACAACCCTTTCTAAGAAGGCTCATATTTTTTTTTGGGCTAAATAAAGTATGCAATGCAAAATTTACCATTGCATTGATTGGTGGGCATGGTGAAAAGTGGATATTCCTAAAGAACATGGTTTATTATGGCACACCTTCACAACATCCAGCATCAACTATCTTTGCAGCTCTCTGCATTTATTTACATGGCATCCCAGAGCCACAGAAGTACTTGGTGTTGGATGACTCATCACTGCTAGATGCTGTAATCCCAGAACTAAAGGAGGAACAGATAGCCATATAATGCCCAGCAAGTTTCACTGGCTGCTAGGCTCACTCTGATCGATGTTTAAATAGAGAAGTGTTACTCAGAGCTACCAACTCAACATATTCTTTGATCACTGGCCTGGATAGAATATGACCCATCAGCTACTAACAAACTACAAGTCCAAGGATTCCTTGTCATTGCTGACATCTTTAACAAGATTTAAGGTATTCAAAGACATTTGTGGGCAGTTGAATGTAGAGTGCAGGTAAAACAGACACAAGAGCTCACAAAAACACGTGCCCCCTTATTTCACCAAACATAGATACTTAAGCTATGGAAAGGTTGGAAGCTGATGGTGGAACACTGGATGATCACTACAGCACTGCTTATCTACGTAGTTATAGCAGCCAGATAAGGGATTCTAATTTATCTGGTTGACTGGTCCCCCTAGCTGACTGGTCAGCTGGACTGGCATGTCATACAATAGGCAAAATATGATTTTTTTTTTTTTCAAAAACAGTTTAAAGTGCGTAATTTAATTTCTTTTTAATGCTAGCTTTAAGACAGTCATACAGACTTCAATAAACTTGTGTAGAGTTCAACATGTGAGCTGACTTTCAGACACTTCATGCATACTTTAAAGTCTCTGAGGCTGGTTTAAAAAAATACCTTCCTTAAAAAAAAAAAAAAAAAAATATATATATATATATATATATATATATATATATATATATATAGATATATATAGATATATATATATAGATATATATATATATATATATATATTTTTTTTTTTTATTTCACCTTTATATAAATACATTTATTATTATTGCCTTTTTTGTGTGTGTCTCATTGGGGAGATTTCCCCTCACTTCCTGTCCTATATAAAACAAGAAGTGTGTATAAATCCTTCTAAAGTTTGCCCTCACCTCCTGTTCCAATTAAAACTTTCAAAAGGACAAGGTGGACACAGACAGAAATAAACTCTATCATTTACTGCACATTCTTGATGCACAGTAAGGTGAACCTAGCCTTAAAATTATACTAAAGCTTCCTGTTTTTTTTTTTTTTCATTAAAATAACAAACATGTTATACTTACTTGCTCTGTGCAATGGTTTTGCACAGAGCAGCCCAGATCCTTCTCTTTTCAGGTCCCTCGCCGGCACTCCTTACTCCTCTCCCTGCTGAGTGCCCACCATAGGAAGCTGCTTGCTATGGGGGCACTCGTTAGGGCTCAGTCCCAAGCCGGACTGTTTGTGTTAGACACACAGCCTGGCTCAGCCCCGTTCCCCGCTCGCTGCTCACAGGTTTTGACTGACAAAAGCAGGAGCAAAGGGCTCTTGCTGCTCTCAGCCAAGCCTGTGAGAGCCAGGAGAGGAGAGAGGAGCTGCTGCAGACGTGCACAGCACTGGATCGAGATCGGGTTCTGGTGAATATTTAATGGATGCTGTGGGGGCAGCATCATGTTAAATGATTTTTACCTTAATCTCTTTCCGCTAGCAGTTCATATATATGCAGCCTCTTGGCGGGTGGGCATTAATTCAGAGAGGCTGCATATATGCATCCCTATGTAAAAACTTCTCTGTGCTGAGAGTGGGACTGGAAAGGGGGGGGGACTGGAAAGGTCCCGATGCATACTTGCAATTGGGAGCTTTCTGATCATGTGACCGCTGTGATGACCAATCACAGTGATCACATGACCCGAATGATTCTCTCTGCCTCCCAGCATCTGATAGCTCTTGAAGGGCCAGGAGGTGGCGGCGGGAAGGGGTTAAGACATGCAATTAAAAAAAATTCTTGCGCACAGAGGGTGTATGCCCAACTGATGGGTACAAAGTCCCTGAACAGTTTCTTAAAGGGATGCAGCGAGCAAACACACTCAGTCCATGATAAAAAGATAGTCCATAAATCATAGAACAGTAGTGGCAGCAGCTATCCTAAGACCAGGGCCGCTGATAGGGGGGGACCACCAGCCCTCTTGTAGGGGGCCCGAGCACACAGAGGGGCCCACACAGAGAGGGGGATTAGTGATGGACAACAAATACAGAAATCTTCCTCCAGCACCTGAATCTGATCTGTCCCTCTCCCTGCTATCAGCTTTTATCTGTTGAGAAAGAGACAGTCGTCCCTTCACTAATCCCCCTCCCTTGTGTGGGCCCCCCTCCCAGCACTTATCTCTGCTCAGGAGTTTATTTGTAAATTGCAAATTTGTTTCTCTCTCTCTGATCACTGAGCTCCAACTGCCCAGCCTGTATATTTTTCTCATCTCATCTTCTTTTTTATTTAACATAGCTTTTTTTTTTTTTTAGATTTAGCAGGAATTATGCAAGTTATGTTTAAATGTGAGTGCTGCATTCATTTTTTTTTCACCCATTTTTTCTTCACCTGCTGATTTTTTACCTGCAGTAACACACTTTCTGTCTTAGCGTGACAACACTTACTCTTTCTGTGGAGGAGCGTTGTCTCTCTAAGACAGGACGTACCTTAGCACTACATAACCCCTCCCTCTCTCCTCATCTTTCTTTAAAAAAAAACAACGCAACTAGGTTACTGGCAGAATTAACAGACATTTTTGCACTTAGATGACATTATATGCACTTGTACAGCTTATAATCAAAATAACAAACAATTAAGATTGAAATTGTATTAGCTCTAAAAACCATGTAAAAGAACAAATTATTTGGTAAGAATAATTAATATTGACATCAATGTAAAAGCTGGAAAATCTACTATGACAAACAATTATTCAAACGACATTATATGCATACATATACTGTTCAAATAACTGTTATTGTTAATATTGTTTTGGGAGACATGTTGATATTTTTTGTAGCTTTGATGAAGGGGGTGTGATGTGAGCCCCAGAAACGTGTTTTATGTGAGGTTGCTAAAGGACAATGAAAGCATTTGGATTCTTTATCATTTTGGCTTGATGTTCCTGTTGTATCTTCATGCTTAGTAAGGTAACTTCTGGGATAAGAATCAAATTTTATGTCATAGTAGGGATGTCCCTGGAAGGTAAAATGAAAACATAATTTGGTATATGGATAAAGTTTTTATTTTGTTTCTGTTCACTACTGTGGGTTTTACTGCGGTTTTTTTTTGCATGACGATATGGGGAATTAAAAGCTTCCATATTCAAGAAGAACATTCTGGTTGATGATTCCTGGCGGTCTTAAATGAGCCTGTGCTTGATTCAAGTACTGCTTATGTTAAAACAGGTCATTCGTTATTTAAAGAGTAACTCCACTTTTGTTAGGAACAAAGCGTTCCCCTCTGGGTGATCTATGTACATTGCATGGATTTTAGCAAGCTTTGTTGCAGATTCCTACCTTTTGTTATTTTGATGAAATAGCTGTTTGTTTTTTGGTCTGAGTGAATGTGAATGGGAGTGACTTTATATGTATCAATCAGCTGCTGCACATGCGGTGTTCTAATGGGGGCATACATCCATATAGACATGATTTCCCTCTAGGAATATCTCACTAAAAATAATTTTTTTGTTGCAGGGGCTGCCCAAATTCTGATTTGTATCTTAGTGCAGATTTCTGGGAAAATCAGTAATCCAATCACACGTGCAGGAAATGACAATTCTGGGGGGCGTTCTGTACACCTTTAATTGCAAACACAATCAAGCCTCAGCGCTCACTCTGATGGTTAAGGTATTCTTAGCGATGCTGCTCTCCTTGGTTGGGAAACTCCAAAACACTACAAGGAACAAAAGGAGGGTGCAAAGGCCTAGTGTATTACCTTAAACACCAATGAAATGTATTAAAAACTGCCAAAGTAATACTCACAAACATGAGACGGTAACAAGCATCATGAATACAATTTGCCAGTGACAGAAATAACACCCCTCCACAGTTGGTCCAACTGAATGAGACCACCATTTTTATATAATATTGCAGACCTTGGGTCCCTCCCATCCAGCAGCTGCTTTGGGCAGGGCCACTTAAAATCAGGGACATGGAAGAGTGATTAACAAATGTTCACAGATAGAGCTCTGTCCATCGCCACGTGCAACAACTGCTTCTCAGATCACTTGAGCCTCACCTGCAAATAACATTAGAAATAAGATATACTGTAGTGTACCCTTTGGGTATCACAGTGTGTTTCCTATTTCACTCACATGCTTGCCTACTTTCTGCCATGTGAACAATGTCTCTTGGTAGAGAGTGTAACCTCTGGAATGCACACAGTTCTCCCTGGCACGCAGACAAGACTTCGGGCTCTGAAAGCTGAAAACGAATTGTGTGCGTGGTATCCGGTGGCGGGGCATGTTGTTGGAGCCCCACCTCTGGTTCCTGTGAGAGCTGTTTCCCATCTCTCCCAATGGGTTGCCACGCAGGAGCTGGAAGCCCATGCCAGGACCCTCTCCCACCCTAGTTCTGTAATAGTATATAAAAATGGTGGTCTCATTCAGTTGGATCAGCTCTGAGCAAGGGAGCGTGTCTCCTGAAATGCGTCAGCTTTCCAACCATGAAGGGGTTTGTATTCCTGATGCTTGTTATGGTCCCATGTTTGTGAGTATTACTTTGGCAGTTTTTAATACATTTCATTGGTGTTGAAGGTAATACACTAGGCCTTTGCAGCCTCCTTTTGTTCCTTGTTGTATTTTGGAGTTTCCCAACCAAGGAGAGCAGCATCGCTAAGAATACCTTAATACACTAGACATTTGCTCCCTCCTTTTGTTCCTTGCACCATTAATTGCACTTGATTCTGTTTAACAAACATCAACTATCCGTGTGACAGATATAATGCAAGATTTAATATAAAACATAGATTTCATTTTAGGCAGCTGTACTTATTGCGTATGATTAATGATGTTTGATTCTGCTGCGTGTCCCACTAGATGAACTACTTGCTTTAATTCCTTTGAAGATTCAGAAACAAATAGGTTTATATTTCATGCAATGCAGACGACAAGACAAAAACTCTAGTTTAAAGCATAATACAAATGTATTTGATCATCTGAAGAGCCCATTCTGGGATTCTCATTTATAGTCTTGAAATGTATTGAGAAAGGAGAAAATCTCATTATTTTTCAATAAATAATGCCAAAGTAAGATGGTGGCATGTCAATACATGTTGCAGATAATATAAAGTGTAATTTTTGCTGGTACCTAAATAGAGATTTAGGAGCCACATGCAACTTTTAGCAGTCTCCTAGCAATTGCTTCATGCTTGTCCCTTCTGTATTAGATACATTATATGTTTGAAACCAAATAGCTTACTTAAAGGAAAGCTTGTTATTGCAGTGTTTACTTTAAATTAATTGTAGATGTCACTTTCAAATTGTTCATGTTTGCTCTTTCATATTATTGTATTAAAAATAAAGATTTGTAATTAGCCATTAGAGGGAGTAAATACTCAATTTGCAATGATTCTGTCTCTCTTTCTAACAACTTTTCAGATAAGGCTTTAGCCACATAGGGAGTTCATTATTCTTAATGAGTCCATGGCATTGTGCATTGTGAAAAGAGAAATTAAGCACACGCATTCTGTGTCACAGAAAAATAGGAAGAGAAGCCTAGACATGTAATGAACAAATGATAAGACTATACATTCCCTTTAAACATATTGAACACAATGATAGAAGTGTCACCTTGCTTTTTTAGGAGAAAGTGAAGGAGTTTTTATTTCTGTTGGTGGGGGGATTTTCTCTCACTTCCTGTCCCTGTGATGCCAGGGTAACGCCTAGTACACACTATCAGTTTTTTATTCAGTGGGTTGAACAAAAAAAACATGTCAGCTTCGGTTGGAGCCATTGCACTAATGATCCAAGTACAGCGATCTCACCCGCTGAGCTGTTGTGTTCTGACAGGAGGGCCCCCCCATCAGAACACTCCAGTCAGCGCTCTCGGAAATTGGTTTTCTTGCATGCATATCCAAACGGCTTCTATAGGACCAGCTGGCATACACACGGGTCGAATGCCAGACTTTTTTTTTTTTTTAATTGGCCAATGTCTCCTGACATTCTGCCCGTTTGTACGGGGGTTAAGAAACGGGGAGGTTGAAGGGGTAAAAACTTCACCAGGACAGGAAGGGACAGACAACAATAAAACAATTAGTAACATTTGCAAACTTTCTTTACTAAATATATACCTTTATAAACAGATCTGAAATAGACAGCTGATAAATGCTTTAACTCTTCCTTGCTCTATAAAACTCAAAATAAATATGGGTGGAGCTGGGTATAAAGCACCAAGCTTTCTAAGCATACATTTTTGTTGGCACACAAAGATAATTTATGTTTTCATCTGGTCTTTTATTTACTCCAAAAAAGTAATGTGTTTTCATGTAAACAAGTGAGGTTCATGGACATCCAATAAAAAACACTGCAGCGCTAAAAACAAATATAACTATAAACCATATAGATCATAAAGAAAGTTCCATGCAGTGAAAAAGGTGCTCCGGATAACACTTGTGGGTGATCGAGTGTTAGAGTTTCCTCCACCAGTAGTACAAGCCTCTTACCTCTTCAAAAGACCCCTGAATTAACAGTAAGGTCTAGACCAGTGTTTATCAACTCCGGTCCTCAGGGCACACTAACAGGCCAGGTTTGCAAGAAAACTGAAATACATCACAGGTGATATCAATTGCTGCTCAGTGACTGCAGTATTCTAGTCTGCATCTCCCCAACGTAATACTTAAAATCTAGCCTGTTAGTGTGCCCTGAGGACCGGAGTTGAGAAACACTGGTCTAGACAAGCTGATGGCCTTTAGGGCAGGGGATTCTCCAGCACAGTTTCCCAATACAGTCAGATATAAGCAAAACAGGAAGAGGTAAACCACATCCTCTCCCAGATATTCACTCCAAAACTCTCCAGGCCGGTATCATACAAAAATAAAGCATGCATATAGTGCTCTCCTTTTTTCAAAACAATTGCTTTAATGAAATAAAATGTGTTTACATAAAATACACTGTAACCCAGTGCACAGCGATATCAGCGTGTGTATCCAACAAAGCAGCAGGATGACCGCGGGTGATGTCAGACCCCCCCTCCTCCTCCGTATATGTTACGTCCCGTGAGCGGGACTTTCTTTAGAGGTTCATGGACAACCTATGTTGTGAATGTCCCAAGATGTAAATAAAAGTAAATATATTCAATTACCCCTACCCTTAACAAGTACTAAAATACTTAACATTATTTCACATTTCCAACTGCCTAGGCCTTTGCTCACATAGTTCCTATTAAAGAGTAGGAGCCATTGATGTAATCTCCTTTTAGCTAAGACCATGTGGCCATTGTCCCAAAACAATGTTTAAGACAATAAAGGTACACGATTTAGGTATTTCATTGCCTTTGTTGATTTTTTTTGTCTTAAAGGAGCAAGGTGAGCAGGATAATGCATGGATCCTTTTTGGGAGAGGTCTATTTCAAATATACAGCTGTCAATCAAAAAATATCATTATGATTTTTTCTGTCTCTTGCTGTATTTATTTTATTGGGTATACTTGAAATATCAATTATTTCATGATAGAATTAATTTAAAAACCGTTGTAATTCAATGTAAACATCATATTGTTACTATAACTAGACCAAATTAAATGCACATAATATTGATAAACTAAACTTTTACTTAGGATCATCTAATTTCAAATGTTTATTCCATTAATTATGTAATAGTAAGTATACAAATATGAAAAAACACTTACAAATTGCAAAACTTCTGCACTTTTTTTGTGATTTTATTAGTCATACTTCTGTTATGTCCGTCTCCTTAGCTAAAAAAAAAAAAAAAAAATACAAGGTTGATGTGCTTGGTTTTATCACTTTAGGCTCCTGCCTTTTATGTGTGTGTTGTCATGGTCACATTTTTTTGCAGTTTGAAGGCTGTGACTTTTTTTATCTTTGTAAACAGCAAAGGTACAACGCTAATAAAGGCAGCATTGACCTCTGTCTCTTCTACTTAATGGTAACCTGCAAGAGGCAGAAATTCAAGACAAAGCAGCTGGCTTAGACAACGAGAGATCATATGACCCATTCTATCACTTGTTTCTCTACATCTAACATCTGCTGCAGGACATCAGCAGATTTCAATTTGAGGCCCAGTTTTCTTTAATCTTTTTTTTACTAACCTTTCTATGATCAAATTGTAATATTATGTCTTCAATCACAGAACTTGATCAATGTACCTAACCGAGAAGGGATTGCAATTTTATGGGGTGTAATGAATGATTTTCTTAGAAATATTACTACCAGGCCTTGCAATTCTCATGTGTGCATCTTGCCTTTCAGTGCTGCTTACGATGCTGTCCTTGATAGAAATGTGGCCATTAAGAAACTCAGCCGACCATTTCAAAATCAAACACATGCCAAACGGGCATACAGGGAACTGGTCCTAATGAAGTGTGTAAATCATAAAAATGTAAGTTTTCTGTCCTTCATTACTATTTCTGTGACTTACTTGAGATAAAAAAATTAGACAAACTACGATCAGTGGTCACATATGTTATATGAACATTTATTTTTCTGGGTCTACTTTTAATGTTTGATATGCTGTTGCCTCTTGACTTCTGAAAAAGATTATAACATTATAACAGTCCCGTTGATTAATCACTGGGGGAAAGGAGACTGAGGATATTATTTCTTCCTGCCTGCAGCAGGCTAATGACATCATTCTCACACACTGAATCCCCCAAGACTAGGTACAGGCCTAGTTACTGTGCTCACACAGAGCCCAGCGGCCTGGATTTCAAGTGACCTGGCACACCTCTACACAAAGTGTTTCAATGAAACGTTTTGTTCAAGGAGCCTGATTGTTGTTGATTGGAGCGCTGTGCTGGGGCTGTGTAGGATCACTGGTGATCTGGAGATGGGCTTCTGCGTGGCCTTGATCTCCAGCATGCTGCCATCACAGATGATTTTAACAAAGGCTGCTGCACTAACCATAAAAAGGAAAAATATCTCCCACACACTTTGCTTTTGATGCAGCCTGACTGCATCCCAGATATATAAAAGGTAGGTTCAGTTAGGCTTTCAAAACTTCTGTAAATGTTTTTTAAAACTTATCAACTCACCCTCCCAGTCAGGTGCTAGGTAAAAGCATTGGGTTGCTTTCCTGCTTATCAGGGAGCAGGATTTCTAGTTAGGCCTGTTACATGTGTCCAGGTGTGATTCACTTGGTCTGAGGGAGTGTCCCCACTGTATCCAATAGGGGGGCCTGTTGGACAGTGGAGGTAACATAGCCAGTGACACACAGGCTTTTGTAGCAGTCCCAGTGGGAGGGCACAACAGTGGTGCATCCTGGGATTGACCATAAAAGCCAAGGGCACATATGACAGGGTGTCTTTGGGCTGGAAGTCAAGTCCCAGAAGGAGGGCATGGCTGTGTTTCCTTCTGCAGCTGGGAAGGGTGGTCACAGGCAGTCAGCCTGGTGAACCTGAAGGTGTTGCTGATGCAGAAGTCCAGTGGATGCAGACAAGAGGAGTTTGGAGGCAACGGTGACTCTGAAAAAACAGTGTCCGTGAGTACAGAGGAACTTGCCCAGGGGACTACCAGGAAGGGGACCATTCCGGAAGCTAGGGTCAGCGGACAGGTGTCAGCACACCAGCATTGAGAGTAAAGGGGGTGCCAGTTTCAGAACCCTGAAGAGAGTAACTTAAACAGGAGCTTTTCTAAACATCTTCACCTTAGTGGCAAGGTGAAGCAGCGGTCTTGCCACATACACTACAGCTAGTTGTCCCAAAAATTGTGCATAGTTAAAAGTTGGAGTATCCCACTCATCCCTTCTCCTATCCCAATTCAAAATAAAATACACAAAAACCAAATCCCCTTGACTGTTTACTGACTGAGCAAAGGACTTAAAGTGTTAAGAATTTGCCGGTTGTTGCTAAGGGTAACCCAGGGGAATCCGCTTCAAGCAGCTCCCAAAGGAGTAGTGCTACATCTATAAATAGCAAATGTTATTATTAAGTGTCAGCCATAAATTTTAATCCAGGCTCACCCATAAACAATACATCAAAATGTTACACTATTTACAAAAAACACAACAATCTTATTATTCCAAATTCAATACAAAAAAATGAAAGGAATATAAACCATATAAAAAAAACTTTCTGGGCCCTACACTATACATACTTAATTACTGAAAAAACTGTTAGGTAGAAGCTTGTTCAGTGAACTGACAGACATGGTGTGGTGACTGCAGCTGTATTAGTGCACATGTATTAAAACAAAACAGTACAGTACGTGACACCTTCTTATTTCCAGTACAAATAATTTTTTCAGACAAGCTTTTGAGAGATGCAATTTCTTTTTTTTTTTTTTCAAAATTGTATGAAGAAAATGGTAAATCTCTTAAAAGCTTGGCCATCAAAACAAATATAGTCAAAATGAAATAAAACAATTTATAGACTGGAAAGGCCAAACATACAAATTGCTCACCAACTTTCAAAACCTCGAACATGGGACTAAATCAGCTTGTACTGTATAAATAGGGAGATCAATATCAGTACAATAATCCCTAAATTTTCACATAATGTACCAAAAATGTCTGATTTAATTGGACTTTAAAGTTAACCCGTGGTTATTTGAAATGTGGTCACAAATCTCCTGAACTATAAAACAAGCAACCTGCCTAAACACAAGTTCAGACTTCTTCTTGACTGGTCCTTGAGTTGGTGTTTATTATACGAATACTGTCCAGAGATTGAAAAGTTGAGCTCTTTGTAACCTCTACCTCCACCTGCTTTTCACAAATGGTCTGTGAGACATCTCCTAGTATTGAATGATTATTAGTAACGTTAGGGCTGCAGCAAGACTAACCCAAAGCTCCACAATAATTAAGAGTTCCATATTTCCTTGCTTTAGGGGTGCTCACAAAGTAATTGGAAGCCAGACACCTGCCTTAGAGCCGGTTCACATTAGCGCGACTTGTCAGGCGACTTGTCAGCCTGACAAGTCGCGCTCCCTCGCGGTCCATTGACCACTACAAGACCGGTTCTAATAGGAGCGACACAAGTCGCTCTGACTTAGAAAAAGGGTCCTGTACTATTTCGGGGCGAGCTCGGAGTGACTTGCATAGACTTCCATTATGTGAAGTCCCTGCAAGTCGCTCCGAAGTCATGGTGCAATGTAATGCACAAGTCGCTCCCGAAGTAGTAAGGAGTCGTGTCGCGCTAATGTGAACCAGCTCTTACAACCCAACAATCTATTTGCTAGGGTTAAAGTGGAAATCCATTTTCTGTCAAGTTTCACTGCTGCCTTTGTTTCTTTCAGTTGTTGTTCAGTAATTGAGGGGACATCTTTCCAAAAGTTGGACATAAATGTAAACCAGACAGAAGTTTTTCCTATTCTAAACAAAAAAATGAAAACCTTCTACAGATCATGATCCCAGAGTTGTGTATGCACCATAGAAATATTGCTTTGAGCCAGGAGGTAGTGTTTCAGAGGTTTCTTTTTCCAAATGGGCTGACCTTCTACTAGCCTTCGGCAAGAGTAACCTGTCTTTGCCTAGTTTAAGATACTGTATCTGCGTATATTTTTGTGAACAGAGTAATTAGTCCTGTCTGGTTTCACTGACTGAATTTGCTGTAAGCATTTTTTATGTTGCTGCGCCACATTCATTGTTTGCCAGTAGACCACATTAAGACACAGGGCACATCTTGTGCTAGAATCAGGTTTATAGGGATTTATTAAAATATACAGGTAAGACTCTGTTAAGAACCCAGCAAACAAACAATTGATACACTCAATGCTGAAGGCACTTTCAGACTTCCAATTCATGCAGAAGAAAACAAATGCTTAGCCTTTGTAAATGTACAGCAAATACAGGGATTTACAGAACAAGCTTGTTCAGTGAACTGAAGACATGGTGTGGTGACTGCAGCTGTATTAGTGCACATGTATTAAAACAAAACAGTACAGCACGTGACACCTTCTTATTTCCAGTAAAAAATCATTTTTTTCAGACAAGCTTTTGAGAGATGCAATCTCTTTTTTTTTATGGTCAAAATAGTATGAAGAAAATGATAGAAGCTTGCCCATCAAAATGAATCATTAAGTAAAATAAAAAAGGATTGTTTGCAGCATTCAAATGTTCATTCATAGGTGTAATTTCATTAACATTCTTGAAAAATTGTGTCAGCCTGCAAAGTCTTTGTGTACAGAAACTGATTAGATCCAGTGTAATTTATCTGTGTATATACTGTAGGTGTATGGCAACAATGATTCTAATAAAAACACTGGCACAACTGGAAGTCACTTGCAAAAAAAAAGATAATAAATGTTTTTTGATAGAGTTATTAGTTAATAAGTGTGAATACTAACATTTATTTAAAATTTTAACATCAAAGCCTATCACCAATCAATAAATGTCTTTTGTTTTGGATAGAGAAGGGGAAAGTTAAATTCTGTATCAATTTTTATTTCTATATTAGGGAAATTTTGCATCCCTTCTTGTCCCTGATGCCCACACAAGATATAAAAGTGTTGAAACATTAAATACAAGCTAGCGACCCACTGGTGGTCCACTGTTGATTACTACACAAGAGCAACTCAAATTTAAATGTAAATTTTAAAGTGTGCTGTACCACTACATTCTGGCACTCAATTTTCTTTAAGTATGACAGATTTGCTTCAAGGTAGCCATAAACATTAGGTGATCTTTGACTATTGTATCCATATAAACCTCTAGATCAGAGCAACCTCTCTGGATGATCATCCTTCATAGAGTAGCTATTTGACTTTTCTGAGTTTTCAATGCCAAACTTGTGGTTTTCTTGTGACGATGATGTCAAAATTTGTCTATGTCTAACTTAGTCTGAACCTTTTTTTTTTTTGAGAGGTAATAATACAATTATGTGATATTTTTCTTTAAAAGAGGCATTTCCATTAGGCTAGTTATATACAAGCAAGTTTTTTTGTTTTGTTTAACAGAAGACCAGAGGTTCAACCTGGAATATTAATAAAATTATTGCTTCTCAATCTGGTCTTTCCTGGTAAATGGCTGGATTGGGGGAGGGGGGGTGTCAGCACAAGTCTAATCATTGAAAGAGAGCAGGTTGAGTTCCCAAAACTAACCATGTCTAGTGTGGTAAATTTTTAATAGGAAAATGGGGGAATTAGCAGGAACACCAGGTATTTTACACAAAGGAAGCAATACAAAGAGAAAAGGATACTTTTTCATGCAGGCACGTGGTACAGCAGACACATATGAAGAATATATATGAAAGGGGTAACATATTCCTTAATCTCAGGGCTGTTTTTTTTACAACTTTTTATGGAAAAATGATTAAGCACATCAAATTATCTTGCAAGATTTCTGTGATTAGTAATTCTTTTTATCTGTCCTTGCACATGTTATCTCTTTGTTCGTTCACCTATATAAAATATGTACATGATTGCTTAAACAGCAGTTAGTGAATGTCAAAAATTATATTTGGGTTGATTAACGTAATTTGTAGAGCATGTTTGGTTTGACGAGTGTATTTTCACTTTGCAAGGGAATTGATACTTAACTTAATGTGGAGAAATGTCACTTTGTAAAAGAATACCCAATCATGTGCAAGGAAATGAAAAAAAAAACAGGATTTTTGATGGAACATGATTGAATAAAGTCAGCACGGTGTCTCCTCATTCACTAAGCCAGGGTTTCTTAACCTTTTTTCGTCAAGGCACCCTTGAAAATTATGGACAATCTTGAGTACTAATGTGACCCCAAAGCTGATGGAGAGAGGCAGGGGATAGTCAAACAAGGATGCTATACAGACGACTGACATCTTTCTTATCAACTGATGACACCATTGCTTGTTAGGAGGTTGGCAGCTAGAAGGTCCTAATGGTGCACAATGAAAACCTGTGGCTTTGTTAACTCAAAAGCAGGCTTCATCCACCCGCCACCTTGTATACAATTGTTGGGCAATTTTTAGGCATTTTACTGAGGCATCACTAAAGAAACCTCAAGGCGCCCCCGGATGCCTGGGCACCCTGGTTGAAAAAGGCTGCACTAAGCTAACTTAAATATTCCTTTGCACAAATAAAATGCACTTCGCTAAGTCATTATTTTTTTGTAAATCAGATTTGTAGTGTGTGTCTAGAATAAAATATTCCAAATGCCAAAAACGTTCCAAAAAGGAAAAACAATAAGAGAGGAGTCAGTGCGTACAACACCTAATATCTATGGGCACCAGCAATCAACATCAGAGGTCCAGAAATGTAGAGAGTAATAGGATCTATTTGCTATTTTAGGCCATTGTTCTTTCTATACCCCAAAACATGTGATGCTGGAGAAATCTAAAGATTACTGTCTACAAAAAGTATAATTCAGAGGTTGGATTGTGCCTGCATGGCCAAGTGCCCTCTGATGTTTATGTGCAAGCTTTATCTTTTCTGCACTGCCCCTTCTTCAGTAAAACTACAGCAAGTTGTTATCGAAATGCCATTTGCTTAATGATTTTGTAAATTAAACCATAATTGCATTTTACTTCTTATCATAAGCCTGACTTTGTTTCCCCTTTTCTTTCAGATTATCAGTTTATTAAATGTCTTTACACCACAGAAGTCTCTTGAAGAGTTCCAGGATGTGTAAGTAATTCTGATTACATTAAGACAATCTTCAGAGGTTGAGAAAGTACCTTCATTTATTAGATAAACTCAAGACAGTATTGACTGCAGGATACAGCTGTACTTGCAGGAAGTTTAAAACAGGAGATACATTATCTTCTAGGGCTATATGTATAAACAGCAGTTACTGCGCAGACTGTCTACCAAGTTAACAAATCTCTGTTTGCAGTAATGAGCACTGATATTTCTGATATCAATATACAGCTCAATTAGAGAAGGCGATGCTTGAATCAGACAATAAATATCTAGTTGTATAGGGAAGATTTAGAACATCTTTTTGGATTTACAGCCTGTATCCTGAGTGAGACGATACATCACTTGTCCCTGTGGCACTGAAAGAAAGGAATTGGTGCCATGGGCACAAGAAGATATAGGTAGAGATTAAAAATAAATAAATATTTAAATTCAATCCTGCACTAATCTACCAATGTCCCTATGTATGTATCAACTGCCAAGATGTACCTTTACTCTCTGTACACATGATACAATGTCATTGGGGACATGAAGGGATGGGGAATGACTCTATTACAGACAGAAGTTTTAAATCTTCCTATTAAATAAAACATTTTTATAAATAATTTTAATAAAAAAAAAGGTTTAGGCTGAAGTCGAGCTTCCAAAAAACAACTCAAAAGAACCTTTTATTAATTGTTTTGTAATCCCACAATACACACGGTGATTGTAAAATAGTATTTTTCGGTGTTGGAAATAGTGTTGAAAATGAAGCTACATGTTCATACCACGTTTAACTGATATCTCTTTTGACTCTTTTCCTTAGTTACCTAGTAATGGAATTGATGGATGCCAACTTATGTCAAGTGATTCAGATGGAACTGGATCATGAGAGGATGTCTTACTTGTTGTATCAGATGCTATGTGGCATTAAACATCTTCACTCTGCTGGAATTATACACAGGGTTAGTAGTAGCAATATACTGGACAAATGAATAAATTGCTCTAGTTATTATGAATAATTTGTGTTATGACCTGAAAACAAATGACACAATATCTAGAATGACAGTATAAGGCTTATATAGTATAAGTATTTTTTCTGTATTATTAGCAATGCAGGATAACGATTTTGACAGCCTGGATAGCACCTTTCCTAGAAAACTATTTATTTAATTGCATTTAATTATTTTCATTGATTGCCTGACTGATCAAAAAATCAGACAGGTTCAGTAATATATGTATAATGATGCAGTGGGAAATTACATTTACATTTGAAATGTGCAAGATAATGAGAGTGACCAAATCAGAAGAATTGCTTTTTGATTGAGGTACATGTGTTGATTCTCCTGAATACTTGTAGATGTGTCTGATGTGCAAAGAATCAGGTAATTTCTGAAACTTGGCAATCATAATTCCTGAACTTTATGATTCTCTGCAGACCAGGCAAATCTTCATGAATATATCCAGGAGAATTAGAAATTTGACTTACCAACTGACTTACCAATTTCCTAAGAGGAATGTATGATAATCATAATGTTGTCGAGCTTGTTTGAAAAGACCTTCAAATACAACTTGTAATTTATTGATTGATACAGCATCATTAAGATCAGTACCAGTAAAACTATTCTCAGCCATGTAACCACAGTCTGGAGCTCAGCTACCATGATGATCAACAAAAAAGGACCACAAAATTGGATTTTATATATATAACCACCAATGTGATTATCCCCAACTAACTCTTTCAATCTTAACCCATTTTGCTGGTACTTCAGAGAAAATTATGAAACCATTTATTGGGTTTGTGAGTGTCCTTCCTTAAAGCTAAACTATAGCCACTGCATATTCTAACTTGGACATCTCTGTTTTCTCTTATCTTACCTTTGTTATCCTTGTTGTAAGCCAAGAATGCTTCCTCAGTACTCCCTACTGACAGCCCAATAAAAACATAAGCACACACGTACTTGTTAAAAAGCACAATGTCCATGGTCACAGTGTGTGAAGCCCCTTCTTTCCTCAGTACTGTACTGTGATTAATCTATTATCATATCTTTGGACCTGGTTTAACAAAATGCCCAGCAAGTGAATGGCACAGTCAGGGTGCAGAGTGCAAAAGGGAACAATGAGAACAAGACTCAAAACCACCTAGTGGTAGGACGACATTGGGGTGTTGTGGGCCCAAAGCAGTGAGTAGAATAAAAGGGGCTAATGTTGGTCAGGATCTAATTTTATACAAACCAAAGGGAAAAACAGGCTGTTGTAAGGCTCTGAGATGGAAAGTGATGGATGGGGAGGAAAAAGACACAGAGAAAGGATATAGTGTGGTGGTCTCCACGTGGTCACCAAAAAGAAAAACGAATAAAGGAAAAAAATACAATTTACAGTGGAAAGTTGCCATAAAAAAGTTGTTTATCCACGGGAACAGATAATGTTAAACTGAGTCATGGGGGTTGATTTACTAATGGAGCATAGGCTGTTAACTAAGCAAAGTGAATTTTCACTTTGCAAAGAAATTTCTCTTAGCTTAATGAATGTGGTGAAGCTCTTGACTCCAATCATCCAATCATTTAAAAACAAACCCATTTTTTAAAATTGTCCTTGCATGTGATTAGGTATTATTTGCAAAATTGATTTCCATCACATTCACTAAGCTAAGTAGAAATTGCCATGCAAAGTGAGAATTTACATTTGAACACACTCTACTACTTTAGGAAATCAGCTTAATGGAATTGATTAGTTGTTTTTATTTTATGTTTTAATGGACTAATAATTTGGATCATGCTATTTTAGTTCACCTTTAAATATTAAAATATATGGGCAGAATAAAAACTGTGGCATTCTGCATAGATGTGAATGGTGCATGAGTGTTTTTCTGTATATTTCTGAATATAGCGCAAATCAGGTAATATGCTAATGCACTGTTATTTCCCAAACAGGATTTAAAACCAAGTAATATAGTTGTGAAATCAGATTGCACGTTGAAGATTCTCGATTTTGGATTGGCAAGGACGGCTGGCACTAGCTTCATGATGACTCCCTATGTAGTAACACGTTATTACAGAGCACCGGAGGTCATTCTTGGAATGGGATACAAGGAAAATGGTAGGCTGTGCCTTAGACACAGTCTGTTGGTAAACTAAAAAAGATTGAAAGAAAATGATTTCACATGATATATTAAGTGGATACGAGTAGAACATAGTGATTCTGGAAGAATTATTAGTCCCTGTAATATGCAGTAGGCAGGCCCTTACACTACATGGTAAATCTAAAAGAGTTAGTACAAATATTATATAATCAGGTTGCGAGGTGGGTGGCTATATGTCAGCACATTTGATAAAGTAGTCAAGAATGTGTACAGTACAGTAATCTAAAGTAACAAATCAGCAAGTACCTTTCATTGTTATTCAGAAAAATGGATTGGTTACTAGTTCATTCCCTTATATAGTCCTTGGTTTTAACAATCTTCTACTATAAAAGGTGTAGTGGGTATACGGCAACTTTATTAATTGCTTCTATATTATACAAAAATAGTGTTGACTATATACTGCACATTGCAAAAATAATGTAGGATTAAGGTAAATGAGAAAACCAGACTAGGACTGTGATAAGCGTCTGAGTGTTATCATAAATGGGATGTGATTAAGCACCGAATGTACAATTAAGTATGGCGCAGTAGCTTTTCTGCTGTATGCCACCTTGTAGAGCGGTGTCATAATGACAGTTATATGTCAAGCATGGCTCACCTGCTGTTTTTTTGTTTTAAGTGTCATTTATTATTATTTTATCATTTTAAAAGAACCAGCCAGTATTATACTGGCTTCCATAATACGCTATTTATTCATACTGTGGTACAGCTAAGTTGGTCTTAGACACCTTCTTTAAGGTAAATCTGGCACATGTAAATCGAGATCACAGTTAGAGCAGATTGATGTAGTGATTGATGTAGTCATGTTGGCTTCCTAAAGGACAACTGCACTTTGAGTGAAATTGTCTTTTAAATATACCTCCACACACTGCAATGTAGCCAGCACACTGAAACAGCTACCTTCATTCCACTCCTAGATTATTTTCTGTGCAACTATTCCCAGTGCCAAACAGTCTTTACAATAAAAGCATCCCAGGCTTGGTCCTGTTCCTAGTGTGCACGTGTGCTGTTGCATCTTTCCTTCCTTATGGACTTTATGGATGGACCATATGGATGGTCCATATTCATAGCGTTCTCCAGCTATACAGTGGTGTACGGACCATCCCTAGGAATTAACTGGGCCATGGCACATGTGCACACTTAATACTCTTTAGAAGACCCTGTAGAAATGAGTTATACTAACTGTGGCCACAGCAAAGTTTCAATAATACAATTATTATAATTAGCTAGCTACTTTTTTATGAGCATTCATTATGACCTAATATAATATTTCTATTTTTACTATTCAAAAAATTTAGGGGTGCATTTATCAATGAATCGGCAAGAAATTTCCCTAACATTCAACCCAAAAAATAAAAGTTTTTATTTGTGTGTGGTGTCTTTTTTTTTTTACAACTTTTGCTTACTTGTGCACACCTTTGGACTTATTAGGGATCAAGGGAACAGGTAGGTGAAACACAAGTCCCCACTTATCTTGTCCACACCCCCTCTTGGGCACTAGGTGTACAGACCAGCCCGGTGCTAGTGAGCACCCTGCTTTGGAGGGGTCCCATTTTTTGAGGGGAAAACCCCCTCAAAACAGCCCCCAATGCCAAGAGACATGTGGACTGGTATTAGTTATAACAGGAGGCTTCACACTCACCACTCACTAGCTATGGGCATACCAGCCTGCATTTAAAGCAGAACTAAACTCTTCTATTGTTTTCAGCCAAGAAAGCCATCTTGGCCTCTGTTTGATCTTCAACTGCCATGATGCTGCTCATGTGATCAGTTATGATACCAGCCATTTGATGGTTTGGGAGTTTGATTGAGAGCATAACCAATGTGACCTTTACATTCATGACACGTTTTGTTTTTTGAAACCGTTAAATTGATGGGTTTAGTTCTGCTTTTCTTAAATAAAAATAAAAAATCTTGCAACTGCTAAAACTGTGAATATGCACAGGTTCACCGCCATGGAAAGCATATTAGCTAATGTACAAAAGGACATCCATGTTATTTAACAAGATTCCCCCAAAACATTGCCACAGAGATTAGTGAAAACTAGTGCGGCTGTACTATCAAGATCTTCCCTGGAAAGATTCAACAAACAAGATTTGCCCAGCAAATTTCATATATTACAAGGGATGAGTACTGAAATTGAAAATGCTGGTCTAATCCTTTTGAATCTTACTTTAGCTTTTTTTTTCACTGGTTGAATTTCACCAGCAAATCATTGATAAATACATCCCTTAAAGGCATGATGTGCATTTTATACATAATGGTTAGTTTGCAAGGACAGCAGTACTTTTTGCTTATATTTATGTTTCTCCTTTTTTCTGTAATAAGCAGATATTACCAACATTTGATATGACTGAAATAAAGCTGTCCCGCGCTTCCATCATATCATATTTATTTTAGTCTAATCACGTTCATTACATGGGTCAATGACATGTCCTTATTAGGATCTTTTCACATCCATCATTCTACTGCACTTTATTGCCTATTTTCTGACTGTCATCTTCAGTCTTTTCATTTTCTTCAGTTCTGACTTATCCCCATCTGTACAATTGCAAGGTGGCATTTAAAATCTGCTCACCTGTTTGCTAAAAGGGGTATTTTGTTAACAGAATTGTTTTCTTTAAGCTGCTATTTTGCTGCTATCATATGCCTGTTTATTTTAATTAAAAGAAGGAAATGCTTATGAAAAATGGCACATTGGGTAATAGCTCTAAGGCCCACAGCAATCAATAACACTCTTTTGTTTGCAGTATTTTAAGGAATTCTGATTGGCTGGTGTGGGTTCTCAACACATTTACAAAGCCAGTTTTTATAAGTATTCCCAAATATTTTTGTGGGGTGGGGATAACATGTTTTTTATGCCATTTAATCTGCTTCTTCCCCTCCATGCTTTAGGAATTTCCCTTCCTTGCTAACCTTGCTTTTTTCCTCTTTCCACGTCTTAATGGCCTTGTTTCTGCACTTTTAGTGGATATTTGGTCTGTGGGATGCATTATGGGAGAAATGGTTCGCCACAAGATCCTCTTTCCAGGAAGGGACTGTATCCTTGTCAATTCCGGATCTTCAATTCACAGAAACATACCTTCCAACTTATCTAGCTTACTTGTCTGATAATTAACCACCATATTTTTTGTCTCTATATACTAACTCTGCTGAATAATAATTTCATGATTAGAGTGACCTTTAGCTTGCCAACACATACTTAGAAGTATGTGGATTGTGCATCAATGGAGGTAGTTGAGATGCAGATTTTAGATCTAATATAATCTGGAACCTAAACACCTAAATATAACTCTGTTAAGGTTTTTGCTTTTTATATCCATCATAGTTAAAACCTTCACTAGAAGATGTTGCATGAAACTATTGAAGACAAAATATAAAGGTTGAAACTGCTCATTCCTTATAGTATTTTTCCTAGCTAAAGAATGTCCCTTAGTGAAATTCAAATTAGATTTGTGGAAAATTCTAACTAAACTATAAAATAAAATATCAGTTTGTCCAGACATGAAAACAATTTTCCAATTTACACTTTTTTCAGCTTAGGACTGGAAAAAAAAAATCTCCTCAGCTGGGGACTTAGGTTCCCAAGCATTTTTTATAACAAATCAGAACTGACATTAGAAAGGCCAGCAGCCATGAGTGCATTAAGGACCTTCTTAAATTAAGAAATACATGCAAATAGTGCAGTAACAAATGGCAACCTATCAGAATTTATTTTGTAGAGATCTGAATTCTGATTGATTTCAATGGTTTACTGGCCGACTACAAAAAAAATAGCACTTAGGAATAGAAACTCTTTAATGAGGCTTACATCTAGTGGAAGGTAAGCATATTAATAATATGTATGTACAGACATGGATATATATATATATATATATATATATATATATATAAAATTACCCTTAAGAAATTGATGAATGATGATATTCCATTCCTTTCTACTTTCTATAATGGGACTGGAGCATGCTATACTGGTTACAGAGCTGCCACCATAAGCATGACTGCAGCACTGTGATGAGAGTCAGGTATGCATCATAGGTCTGCAGTAATATTCCAAAATTTAAAGAAGAGGGTGAAATATTTTTCTTCTTTTTGCATCAGGAGCAAAGACTTTTCTCCCGCCCAACGCATTATTGGCAGATCATAGATTTGATGTATTATTAACAAGGTGAACTTTAATGTAGTTTTGCATAAGATGCTTTATTTATGTCAATTTTATGTAGTAACTTGATAACCAGTGGGGCATTGATTATGTAATTTTAGTCTTGCGGCATAAATATAAATACCAGTCGTAAACTTAAACCATTAGGGATACACTTGGGAGGCTAGGTAGGGGTTTTACAATAAATCTGCTCACCATAACAATGTGATTCCACAATACTGTGGTTCTGGCTCACATGGGTCAGCATTGGCCTGTAAGAGTCTGCCGATGTGCCGATGCCAGAAAAGTATTAATTTGCTTTTACTGATGACTTTGCTGATGTGAATGCTCCAATGCATGGTTGCCACTGCAGTAGTCCCAGTGCTCCAGAATCAAAGCACTGTAGAATATCATGGTTATAGCACACGAGTTTGTTTATGCTCATTCTATTGCCCCCACTCATCCCTCAAGGTTCTTTCATTATTTCAGCAGACAATTTGTGCTATATTAAGTATTATAAAAACTGATTTTGTAAAGTTTTCCATGGCTGTGCATACACATTACTTTTGGAGCGCAGCCATAACCTGGAACAACCAGGGCTCTTATTGTTAATTTTGGGCCAGAGCTTATTGCTGCAGCATTGTGCATACTGACATACCCACTTTAGAATCATTACTAGTTCCTTCTTTCAAGAGACAAGCAGCTGCTACCTTCGGCAATAAATGAAAGATGCCACTAGGTACCTGACACATTTTAATAACTGGCTTTCATTTACCTCTGTTTTTTGCTTTCCTTTATATTGCAGGGTAACTTTTGCTTAATCTTTAATTATAAATATATTAAGAGTATTGAGCAGGCCTTCCATTTTTCCATTGCACTTGAAAAAAAAAGTTAAACATATACTACAGTTCTTTGATAACTACTGTTGTAAACATAAAATAGTTCAGTTATGTGGCACAATGATAGCAGAATACACATTTTATTTGCCTTTTGCATTTAAAATTAGGTAGAGGATAGCATTTCTGTATAACACCTTTTATACTAACCCTACAAACTATTTAACACTTTTAATTGGTGTAACTTGTACTTACGGTATATAGTATTTACTGACACCATAAAACCATTATTGGTAAAAAAAAAAAAAGGTTATTAACACTTTAACACTTTAACAATCTTCATCAGTCTCATGGAATGTCTACAGTTTCAGTTTCCTATCCTCATTTCCCATTATGAATTTTTATAAATAATGTACTAAGTGGTATATGACAGTACAGTCCCAGTAACAATCAACTTGGCACTAATCAACACTGACATATATGTCTCATACGTCTCTTGTTCATGTAACAATTTATAATTTTACATAGGAGTAAATATTGTGTATTTGCTGTATATGTGGTCTGCCACTTTTATGGGGAAGCAGTAGACTGAATCAGCAATTCCCGCAAATGCGATGTGCTGATAGACTAAGCTAAGCACAAGGCCGTAATAACAGGCTTATTTGTTTATCACCTTTATCATCATTTTCTAACACCTATCTAGATGTTAGTAAATGTGACACACATGATTTTGTTTTTCGATAGTATAACTATTGACTCAGTATTTGGCGTGGTTGGTACAATGGCACCATTGTAAGCTGTGCCATTGCCATAGCATCCACTGATTATTGAGTAATACAATTATGGGACTCCCAACAAGAGAGTGGCTTGGCTGAACTTCTTCTTGTATAGTGAGTGTGTCCTAGCGGAATAGTATTACTATCTAACATTTTCTTCTTCAGCAGGTTGCAGAAAGCATTTCCACTGTATTTCCTGTTCATTCTCAGAGTCTCAATCATTCTACAGTCTTCTAGCTTCATTAGTTACCTGTAATAGTCACAGTCAAAGAGCGCTAGGTTGGAAGGTATGTATAAGTCATAGAAACGAATTACCTAGAGGATGAAAACTCAACGTTTTTTAGAAATAACAGATAATGTAAATATGCCCATCATTACACATCTATGTTGAAGCATTGCTTATTTTATTTTGGGTGGTCCTAATTGTATGGTTTTATTTTTATAACTGTTTTGCAAATTCCCATTGCATAATTAAAACATATTCACATTAACAGTAGTAAAAGGAATGCGGTATCTTGGAGGTCTCATGGCTTTGCTTAAGCTATGTTTTGTTATTCACATTGATGCTTGCAGCTTGGCTTAACTTTGTGTTCTAGTTTGCATTTGATTCTAAATTCCACTCTGTGAAATTGTAAGGCCGTTTCTCTCATCTTGTTTTCCTTTAAATGCTATAATTTAACAGTCATCAAGACATTTCATTTTTTTTTTTTTTTTATTCATTTTCAACTTTAAAGCATGTAACACCAGGTATTAGGTTGTCATAAATTCCTTTGGAAACGCTAACAAAATTAAAGACAATGTAAGTTGTGAAGTCTCAGAATATATGTTAGGTAGACAAAGGGACTCATGATTAAAATCTGAATGAACAAAAATGGTGTTTTTGCCGTTATGTATGATTTGAAAGCCTGCTTTCATAATCTGCAGGTGGAATCTGACTAAATTTGTATAACAGGTCACACCTTCTTTTTTCTTTGCTTTCGAAACATGTGCCCCATGTGTTTAAAACGAAAGATTAAATTTGCACATAGCAGTCAGAATGATGCTTCCTTTTCCTATCCATCTTGTTCTGAAAAAATACATGTGAATTGTAATTGATTGCTATAGGCAATATAAATATACTATTTTCCTTCATTAGTTGCACACCCATTATGTCCGTTAGATTAGATTAGATGATTGAAATGTACATCTAATTGTAACTGATGATTTTGTTTTGGATAGAGGCCAATAGTTTGAAGAACACGCCATCCTCATGTATATGTCTAAGAATAAATCAGGAAAACCTTGCCTTGGAAATTGCTGAAAGCTACCAGAAGCTCAGTCTGTAGGCATTTATTCTCTTATTCAGGCCATATGTTGGGAGATAGTTCAATTACTAGACCTAAATTTGAGCCACACAATAGAGTCAATGTGAGGGGAATCAGGAAATTCAGAAGAGAGTTGTTGATGCTGGTGTCCAAGTGAAAAAAAAGTAGTGGGGGTTGGCTTCAGACCTCACAATGATGAAATATCATTTTGGGAAACCATTGTGTTTTCATCTCTATTTTATAAACACTACTTTTCATAATATTCTAAAGTTCAGCCTAACATTTATTTGACCTCTTAAACTTCAACTAGCCACTAGATCATATTTAATAGTATAAAACATAACATTGGAAATTATGTACCTCCACAATGCTCCTGAATTTTCTTATTATTAGACATTATGTTCATGCTCTTTTTATGATATGAATAACACTGAGAAAATTAAACCTGAACAATGCATAAATTTAAACATTTCTGCCTCTTGCGGGAGATTATGGATTATGAATATTGATTCAAAGTTGTAAAGTGCTCAGCACTCATCTACTACTATGGTAAATTAATATTCAGGACTTCATTAGTTAAACTGTGCTCAGTGAATGGAACATTGCTGCTGCTGCTGTGATAATATATATATATATATATATATATATATATATATACTGTATTATAAATAAAAAGAACCATTTTCATTAGGAAAAAATTCAGTTGTGGTTGAAATTGTATTTCAGGAGAGGAAAAAAAGATTAATAACATAGTTTGATAAAAAGATAGCATTGCCCTTATATTAAGTCGACTTATTAAAGTTAACCATATATGTGCTAAAAATTTTTACATCATATTAACATTATTAGAACCTCAAGTGAGAGAGAGCTGGAAAGCCCATTTTTATTTAAACAAAGAGGCTGGCAAATTACATCTGGTGCACTTAAAGTGTAAAAAAAGGAAAATGATCAGGAACTTGAAGCAACCAATTGGCTGACATTTTGGTTTTATAGAAATATTAAACACATATTCTCAGTGGCTACCATAAACAGCAACTTCAGCTTTTTGCTGAGCTTTTGTTTTAGCCTTATTCTTTAAAACAAAAGTTTAAACTTTCGCATATAAAAAAACAAATGATTTAGCTTGTGTGCAAATTTCCCCCTGATTTCTAAAAATTTGTGTGCACCGAGAAATGCAAAATTGTTCCTATGCTAAGATAGTTTGCATACTTATCTAATATGAACTTATCTGCACCCACCATACTGTGCTCATCTGCCAGAAAGTATGCACAGTAAAAAAAAGAAAGGAGTTTTTCGGGAGAGTGGTTGCTGGTCTTTCATAAATGCAGCATTTCAAGCCTTAGAAGCCTACATTACGTACCAAATTAAAGCTGAAGTTTAGCCATGAAACAAAGAATTCTCCATAGCTTTTGTGAGCTAACTCCTTTTTGATGAAGGATGAGTTATGCTGTGTAGGCAGCTGTATGCTGTAGAAATCTTCTATGCAGGCATGCCCTGTCCTCTTCCTTCTGCTCAACTGCTGGAGCTGAAAGGTTTAATAGCTTTTGGTCTTCTGTGAAGCTGCTGAGAAAAAGTTTTTGATGAAGAACCGGCCCTTCCGCCATTGAGAAATATTCTTTCATTGCTTTTAATGCTTATAACACAATCTGTGAATGGGGAGAGTCTGATGAGTAACAGAATTTTTTTCCTCATTCACAGATAGAGTTACAGGTAGGGGAAAGAGGAGTGCGGGGAGGGGAGTCCTCTTTGGGTTCTTTTTCATAGAAGCATCACAGAAGACCCAAAGCTTTTAACCACTAAAGCCCCAGAAGTTTAGTAACAAGAAGAGGACGGGGAATCCCTGCACCAAAGATTTCTAGTACATGGAACATGTACTTTACAGGTATGTTAGCTCACTAAAGCTATATCGTTTTTTTTTTTCTTTTTTAGCTAAACCTTCGCCTTAAGCATAGTTATAAAAAAAAAAAAATACAATTTTGAATACCAGGGATATCAGGAGGAAATGTAAAGAAAGTAAGTATAACTTAATTAAAAAATCAATACAGTTTGTGTTTAAAAAATGCATAAGTGGTAATTTGCATTAATTACATGTTATGTACACTGTAAAAAGACAGCCCATTCTTTTGAATAGGTTGCCTAATGCACCACCACAAGCCTAAAATTGGACCTGCAGTATTTTTATATCACAGTGCCCCATTATGAACCTGGAAAACAGGTGTGTTCAGAACATGCATTGGGGTGGGATTCACATTAATAGGTACCGCAGGTCTTACAATTGGTGTACAAAAGCCCTAAAGCATTCTTACTTGTGCATCAAGGCTTTTGCCTCTGGGTCTTTCAAATCTATGAACCATAAATTACAGGAGTCATGGATGACAGTACCAAATTCACAGGTTCTCATCAGAACTAATAATATTAAAAATAACAGTCCAATTGGGGAGACACAGCTGCTTTCTGCTCATCTAATTCAAGCATTAAAACTATAATCTAAAGGTGACACCAAACACTATTTTGGTGTCACTTTTTGTCAAAACTGCCACAAGCACAGAACAGTAGGCCTCCTAGAAAAGTTTTATGATAATTTAAAAGTAAGTTATGTACATGACAAATATCCTTTACTGTACAGGTGAAGATACTTTACATATTTCATAATTACATTATCATTTTTTTCAGTAAGTTGTACCTAATACTCAGTTATCAATCCACCTTATACAAATTAACCTATACCAGATGAAAACCTCAGCCCATATATATAGCCTTTAAGATGTTCACATAGTGAACAAATATATCAATATCCCATAGATATACAATGATGCAGAATAAGTGTGATAAGCCATTTCATGTTCAGTCAGAGACATTCAGAAGGTAATTGTAGCCAGGGCAGGTGCTAGCATTAGGCAACCACCTTAGGGCACCAGGATATGGGGGCTGTTGCAATCCAAATCCTAATCCTATTTGCTGGGGATTTGTATTTTTAAAACACCTTTCTTCTGTTGCAGTCATTAGTTGCTAAGACCATCTGTGTCCTAAGCAACTGATGACATGCTGTGTAGGTGCTGTGTAGGCGAGCACAGCAAGAGGAAACACTCTGTGCAGAGCTGCTCTGCCTACCAACTCCCCCCTTCCAGCTCTAGCTTTAGCTTCCTGGCACAGTAAGAGGAAACCACGGCTGTGCAGAGCTACTCAGCCTACAAACTCTGCCCTCCGATTCAGGCTCCAGCTTCCTAGCTCCTGGCAGCTCCTGACATAATAATACAGTGATGGGGGAGTGGGACACAGTAGCAGGAGAAGCACAGTGATGGGGGATACAAAGATTGGAGACACAGTGATGAGGACAAAGTGATTGGGGACACAATTATGGGGGACACAGTGGCAGGAGGAGCACAGTGATGGGAGACACAGTGAGGGGGGACACAGTGGCAGGAGAAGCATAATAATGGGGCACACAGTGATTGGGATACAGTGATGGGGGACACAGTGATAGGGGGAGAAAAGTGATGGGGGGGCACAGTTACTATGTTTATAGTCTGGTAATAGTTTGGCCACATCCACTTAGCGATCTACATCTATAGCGTCCCGCTGGTCACTTGTCCCTCGTTGTCAAGTTCTAAAGTTGGGAGGTATGCATATGGGGGAGGGGGGTGGCGAGAAGACGTGTGTGTGTGTGTGTGGGGGGGGGGGGGGGTGTTGGGCAGCAAAATGCACTTTTGCCTGTGTGGACAAAAATCCTTGCATCAACCCTGACTGTAGCACTACTATGTGACACCTCAGAAATCATTTTCATACTACAAAATTCACAGCCTTCAGTTAGGCGTGCGTTGGTTGATTTGCTAAATGACTACAAAAGGGATATTGTACCTAGCAAAGTGGGTGCCCACTTTGCAAAGTGAAAGCTGGTGCATAAAGTGACAATGTTGCCACTTTGAATACACAATCATGCTAGAAAAAAAAATCCTGTTTTTTTAATCAAAAATCAATCAAAATGAACACAAAAATCAACCCTAATATATAAGGTGCATTAAGTCATACAAACCAAATTGAATTTTCACTGCAATAACTACTGTAAATGTAAACTTACCAGTTGCAAAGGTTTATGAATTATCAGCATGCCTTAAACCCACACATACAGAGAAGGAGCAGCTCAGCAAACATTCATTTCTATTCAGTTATCATAAAAATCATAACATATGTAGCCAAATTCAGTATTAACGGAAATGAATGGAAATTGCATTCTGAACACAACATCTTTCTGAGCCTTGTAGACGCAGCATGATGAATCATTAGCCATTACCATTATGCTCACGGCTGTGAACTTTCTCAGCTTTTCTAGCTCAAATTTATATAGGATCTGATAAGTCAATAGGAACAATACTGCAAATGTAATTATATCTGGCAGCTTACTAAACTAACATGTTTAAAAATAAACTGCTTAATGAATTTGTCACTGCAAGCAGCTACAGAATATAGAATGACCATGGATAAAACATGTAAATGTCATTTAAAACACATATTTCTGGATAACTGGATTTTCAACTTTAGGAGTCAATCAAAGTTCACCAAAAAGGAATGTATAGTAAACAATGGCACGCATGTAGAGCACTGCGAATCACATTTAACTAAACGCTACTACCGTGTTTCCCCGAAAATGACCCCGGGCTTATATTACATTTAGGTACAAAAAATGCATTAGGGCTTATTTTCGGGGGATGTCTTATTTGTCCCCTGTCTTCTCTCCCCCTCTCCCTCCCTGTCAGCTCAGGAGTCAACATCCCTGTAATCTCCAAAATAAATTCTAGATAAAGTCCTTGTAAAATCATTTAATCTGCTCTGTAAATGGATTACATAATGTCCAGTGTGTGTCTTTATGTAATCTTATAGAAAATACCTTATTTACAGTGTTGCTGGGCGCTCACATGACCCGCCGGAGCTTTTCTTTCCCGCTCCGAGCACTGCCGAGGGAGAAGCAGGGATCCCCGCTGAAGTCAGCCCTGCTCTGAGTACTGCAGGGGGAGGGGCTATTGACATCACCTGGGAGGAGAGCTCCGGCAGGTCACATGACCACCCAGCGTCGCTGTAAATAAGGTATTATCATGTTACATACAGCCGGGAAGAGGAGGAGAGCTCTGGCGGGTCACATGACCACCCAGCGGCGCTGTAAATAAGGTATTATCATGTTACATACAGCCGGAAAGAGGAGGAGAGCTCTGGCGAGTCACATGACCACCCAGCGGCGCTGTAAATAAGGTATTATCATGTTACATACAGCCGGGAGGAGG
Organism: Pelophylax lessonae; assembly: GCF_965119305.1. Lineage (NCBI taxonomy): Eukaryota > Metazoa > Chordata > Amphibia > Anura > Ranidae > Pelophylax > Pelophylax lessonae. The sequence continues at coordinate 564,054,097 of NC_138768.1, forward strand.
AGGAGAGCTCTGGCGGGTCACACGAGCACCCAGCGGCACTGTAAATAAGGTAGTATCATGTTACATAAAGCCAGGAGGAGGAGCAGAGCTCAGGTGGGTCACATGAGTGCCCAGCGGCGCTGTATATAAGGTATTATCATGTTACATACAGCCTGGAGGAGGAGCAGAGCTCAGGTGGGTCACATGAGTGCCCAGCGGCGCTGTAAATAAGGTATTATAATGTTACATACAGCCGGGAGGAGGAGCAGAGCTCCGGTGGGTCACATGAGTGCCCAGCGGCTCTGTATATAAGGTATTATTATGTTACATACAGCCGGGAGGAGGAGCAGAGCTCCGGCGGGTCACACGAGCACCCAGCGGTGCTGTATATAAGGTATTATCATGTTACATACAGCCTGGAGGAGGAGCAGAGCTCAGGTGGGTCACATGGGTGCCCAGCGGCGCTGTAAATAAGGTATTATCATGTTACATACAGTCGGGAGGAGGAGCAGAGCTCCGGTGGGTCACACGAGAGCCCAGCGGTGCTGTATATAAGGTATTATCATGTTACATACAGCCGGGAGGAGGAGGAGAGCTCTGGCGGGTCACACGAGCACCCAGCGGCGCTGTATATAAGGTATTATCATGTTACATACAGCCGGGAGATGGAGGGGAGCTCTGGCGGGTCACATGAGTGCCCAGCGGCGCTGTAAATAAGGTATTTTCTACAATTATGTTACTTACAGACACACACTGGACATTATATAATACTTTTACAGCACAGATTACATGATTATACAAGGATTTTAGCTAGAGCTTATATTCGGGGTAGGGCTTGTATTGCAGCATTTTTAATAGAGAGATGAAGATGTGTGACTAACGCTGGCCATGCATTATACCATTTACTTATACAATTTTCCTTTAGACTTACCAAAACCATTAATTCTCCTTTTTATTGGTTGAACTAGTCTTTTTTCAACCAGCCTAAAGCCTCATACACATGCGTCGAAATTCGGCAGGGAATTTTCGTCCAACGACCGATCTGACGATTTTCGGCTCGTTAGTACGATGCTTCCGACAACCGACTCTGACTTTTCGGCCGAAAAAAATCTGGTGTGCAGACTATAAAATGTTTGTCCTCCGTCAAAACACAAGCCAATTTTCGTGCAGTCAGTACAGATTTCGACAGGGAAAAATCTTATGAGCAAGACTGGGCATGCTCAGAGAAGAAAGAACACAAAGAAAGCAAACCAACACATGACATCACTTCTGAAGTAGAATTTTGTCAGAAAATCGTTGCGTATGTACTAGGCTTTACTATGTATCTATATAATATGAGGTCAAACCTAAACACTTTCAATGTGGATGCAATCAGGCAGGCCCTTGTACTACATAGTTGAAGAAATTGAACAAGAAAATTGTATAATGGATCGGCAGCCTTAGTCACCTAAACTACTGCTTACATTTATGCTGCCTAACATAGGACTACATATTGTTTCTGCTATGTAAACTCAGAATGTGGATGACAAACATCTAGCCTAGAAACTACAGTCCTTCACCTATTACTCCAGAAGAAAAAGGCACGATTTCTTACTTTTCCTAGGGCAGATAGCCAAATACTGTAGATGCCAGCACAAACACACCTGAAATCAGCTTTCTTTGGTCAATATGCACCCAATTAATAAGAAAAATCTTAAATGATTGCACTATAATTTAAAAATTTAAAATAGCTTAGAAATAGGTAAATATCTTTAAAATGTTCTGTAACAAATCAGTCCATTCCGCTGTCACTTGGTTTGTTTTCATACATGTGCATTGTTTTGTGGCCTTGTTCCTGATTCTTCATTTCATTATTTCTTATTTGTTTTCAGTTGACATGTGGTCAGTAGGTTGCATCATGGGAGAAATGATTAAAGGTGCTGTGTTGTTTCCTGGCACTGATCGTATCCTTCCAGAAATCCATGTACCGCTGACTGCCAGCTGCTCACTTTGTGCTGTAAATAGAACAGATCTGAAGAATCCTTGGGAACACTAAATTTGTCTGTTTTGCTTTGTATTATTTTCCATATCTGTGAGAGTCTGATAAATGCAGAGGTCCTTTTAGTGGTTCTATGGATACTTTATGTGATGTTAAAGATAGAGTCTCTTCTCATAATGAGTGCAAAAAATGAACATCAGAAAGGGGTTTATATGCCCATTTTCTACCTTGAAGCTCTTAAGAAAGTCGCAATTCCTGCAGGACAGAAATGTTCTTGTTGTTAACATTTCTCTTCCCATGAAGCAGCATGGGTTATGTGTACGTTCCCAGGTTTTTTTTGCAGCCGATCATGATGTACTCTATCCCCCACCAGCAGTAAGGTAATTCTGGTCATTAAGTAACCTTTAGAGCTTTAGAACATTTGTACTGCTGATGAGATTTAATTCAATGCTTCAGGTAACATCAACAAGTCATTTGAATCTTCTTGTAGCTTCATATATTGATTAACCACTTCTGGACCAGAAGTATTTTCCCCCTAATGACCATGCAATTTTTTGCGATTTGGCACTGCGTTAATTTAACAGACTATTGCGCGGTCGTGTGATGCTGTACCCAAATAAAATTGATGTCCTTTTTTCCCACAAATAGAACTTTTTTTTGGTGGTATTTGATCACCTGTGCGATTTTTTAGCTATAACAAAAAAAGAGCTACAATTCAGAAAAAAAAAACCCTATATTTTTCATCCTTTTAGGATGGCCCAGAACCAGAAAAAAATATAATTTGTCTTAGAATTTTTAGTAGCGCGGGGATGGGGTTCCGCTCCTTTCACACCTGGGCGTTTTTGTTGCAGGCGTTTATTGGGCATTTTTTGGGCGTCTTTGGGGGCAGGCATAACATCTGAACTTCTGTATAGGGGTACATATGCACATATATATATATATATATATATATATATATATATATATATATATATACACATATACACATACACACATATAGGTGTTAAAGGAGTGGAACACCATCCCTGTGCTACTGAAATCATTTCAGTAGCGCAGGGATGGGGTTCCGCTCCTTTCACACCTATATATGTGTATATATATATATATATATTTATATGTGTATGTGTGTGTGTATATATACCCCTATACAGAAGTTCAGATGTCATGCCTGCCTCCAAAGACGCCCAAAAAATTCCCAATAAACGCCTGCAACAAAAACGCCCAGGTGTGAAAGGAGCGGAACCCCATCCCTGTGCTACAAAAAATTCTAAGAAAAATGATCTTTTTTTCTGTTTCTGGACATGCTACAGAGCTGAAACTTCACAGGTACACCTTTTAGACCCACCAGACACTAAATCCAAAGAAATCTCATTTTTTTTTCAATAATTTTTTCAATAATTGGCTCTCTATCAAAAACGACAATTTTTAAGAACTTTTTTTGTGTGATTAATAGTCCCTGGGGCATGACCCAGAACCCTAGGCACGTTTTAGGGGCATTTATTGGGTTTTAGGGCTTCAAAATGGTGTTTTATGATTACCGAAGTTTGGGTCCCATTGATTTCAATGGGGTTCTGGAATCCGGACCCAAACTTTCAGGACGTTCGGGTGTTCTGGCCGAACCAAACTTTTCAAAAGTTCGATCATCCCTAATCAGGAGTGAATACGCCCCCAGTATATAACATAGCCCTGCCTAACCTCTAGCACTGTAATACAGAGGCTTTGGAAGAGAGTGGAAGCATTTGTGTTTCTCCTGCTGTGTTAGCCGGTTGCCGACCGCCGCACGACTATATACTGCGGCGGTCAGCCCCGGCCAGGCAGAGTGACGTATGGGTACGTCACTCGCCTGTCACTGACTTGAGAGCCAATTGCGGGCGGGCGCGTGCCCGCCGCGGCTCGTTCACTGACAAGTCAGTGCATGTGACCGGCAGACCCGATGTCCGCCGGTCACACTACGATCGCTCCGGTGAAGGGAGAAAGGCGGATCGGCTTATGTAAACAAGCCGCCCGTCATTCTCCCTGGTGTAAAAATGAAGATCAGACGGTTCTACTATGTAGGACCGTTGATCTTTGTTTTTACACCAATAGCCATGTCCCTATACAGTTAGAATCACGCCCCTAGGACACACTTAACCCCTCCCTCTCCAATACAGTTAACCCCTTCCCTGCCAGTGTCATTTTTGCAGTAACAGTGCATATGTATAGCACTGATTACTGCAGTAATGTCAGTGGTAACCCCAAAAGTGTCAAAAATGTCAGTCAAGGGTCCGATCTGTCCGTCGCAATGTCGCAGTACCGAAAAAAAATCGCAGATCGCCGCCATTACGCGTTAAAAAAAAATGACAAAAATCTTTCCCTTTGTTAGTAAACGCGATAACTTTTGCGCAAACCAATCAAAATACGCTTTTTGTGATTTTTTTTACCAAACATATATAGCATAAAACAAATTGGCCAAAAATGTTAAAAAATTTTGATTTTTACATTTTTTTGGGGAGGAATTTCATATAAAAAAATGTGAAAAATATTGTTATTTTTGCAAAATTGACGCTCTTTTTTGTTTATAGCGCATGATCAAAAAATCGCACATGTGATAAAATACCACCAAAAAAAAGCTCTGTTTGTGGGAAAAAAAGGACGTCAAATTTGTTTAGGTACACTGTCGCACGACCGCGCAATTGTCCGTTAAAGTCACGCAGTAAAAAATCGCAAAAAAACCCCTGGTCTTTTAGCAGCCAAATCCGCCGGGGCTTAAGTGGTTAAACAATGTTCCTGCATAGCCGATTGCTTGTAAAGCTCCATATCAGCAGAAGAGCAGTCAGCTTACAGAAAGATTGTCAGTGTAGTCTGAAATACAGCGATTGTGCTGTTTGAGTTAGAAAAAAAAAAAATTTAAAGGGACAGTGTCAGTTAGAAATTATCTTCTGCTGTATGGAGCTGTTCTTTTAGTGTGAGGAAAGGGATATGCAGTGTAGTTAGGGTACTATATACCACTATAGTTAGATTCAATAATCTAGTTTTTGTAGGGATACTTTTAAGTGTCAGGGTTCCGTCTAGTGTGCATGTTGCACTGCTGATATCTCTACAGCAGGTATACGTGCTTGCTAGTCAGCTATTGTGCAAAATACATTTCAGCGATACACACATCTGCTGTATTTAGCTACAACTTTGGGTCGCATAGCAGTGTGCATTTTGCAGGTGAATTTCACCACGCAGAGTTGCCAAAGCCTCAGTGACAACTTAACGGCTGTTCTTGTTGTAAGCGTAAGTCCACTGCAAAAGGCTTTGCTACTCTGCGTCACACACATCTGCTTTATTTAGCGACAACTTTGGGTCGCATAGCAGTGTGCGTCTTGCAGGTGATTTTCACATTGCACAGTTGATGAAGCCTCAGTGACAACTATACATAAATTAAAATTCATCACAAAAAAACAGATTATTTTTCTTAGAATTTCAGTAGCGCAGTGATGGTGATACCAACCTTTCATAAAGTGCAAATAAATAAAGTACATAAATTGCATAAATAATCAAAAACATCCAACTAAGCAAGAACAGAGTCCTTCAAAAGTCTTTGTTTATGTAGTGCCAGAGCTGGTGGTGGTGACATTGTATGGCGATTCTTATAACTGACACCAATGACCCTGCATTAAAGGCACTGTGTATTGCTCTGGCACTACATAAACAAAGACTTTTGAAGGACTGTTCTTGCTTAGTTGGATGTTTTGGATTATTTATGCAATTTATGCACTTTATTTATTTGCACTTTATGAAGGAGGGGAACACCATCCCTGCGCTACTGAAATTCTAAGAAAAATAATCTGTTTTTTTGTGTGATGAATTTTAATTTATGTATAGTTGTCACTGAGGCTTTATCAACTGTGTGATGTGAAAATCAACTGCAAGATGCACACTGCTATGCGACCCAAAGTTGTCGCTAAATAAAGCAGATGTGTGTGACGCAGAGTAGCAAAGCCTTTTGCAGTGGACTTAAAGCCTCAGTGACAAGTTAACGCCTGTTCTTGTTGTAAGCGTTAAGTCCACTGCAAAAGGCGTCACACACATCTGCTTTATTAGGAGCAAAAGAAAGGTGCGGTTCTGGACATGCTACAGAGCTGAAACTTCACAGGTACACTTTTTAGACCCCCCAGACACTAAATCCAAAGAATTTTTTTTTTTCCAATAATTGGCTCTCTATCAAAAACGACAATTTTTAAGAACATTTTTTGCCTGATTCATAGTCCCTGGGGCATGACCCAGAACTCTAGACATTTTTTAGGGGCATTTATTAGGTTTTAGGGCTTCAAAATTGTGTTTTTTGAATCCCAAAGTTCGGGTCCCATTGATTTCAATGGGGTTCGGGAATTCGAACCGAACTTCTGGGAAATTCGGGTGTTCTGGTCGAACCAAACTTTTCAAAAGTTTGATCATCCCTAGTCCCCAGTCTTGAGAGGGCAGCAAGACAAGCGCGATCCCGGATGACTAGCACCTAAACCCTGGGAGCCTCTGTGTGTGAGGCCCACCTCCTAGCACAGGAGAGTAAAGTGTTGGTTTGAAGAAAAATACTGTAGCTGCTGACTTCTAATATAAGGACAATTACCTGTCCAGGGATCCCGCTTTGTTGGCACCCCTAGACGATTCATCAGTTGGCTTCGGGTGCAGGCGCTGGCATTTGGGAAACAGGAAGTGAAGCTATTTTCTACTGCACATGTGTGAGTCGTGCTGCACTTTCTGAAATTTCCCGCCGTTTTCTGGGACCTCAGAGCTTTCCCTTTTGGGTGGAGCTCCGCTTTAAGCACCTTGTGTTTGTCTATTGTTGTGACTAAAGCCTGGTACACACTATAATTTTTTTTTTTTTCGTTCAACCCAGCAGGCTGAATGATAAGAAACTAAAGAGCTTGAGGAGAACTGTGCAATATTAGTACAGTGATCTCCCCCGCTGAGCTATTGTGTTCTGACGGGGGGGAAGGCGGCTCCCCCCGGCAGAACACACCAGTGCTCTCGGCCAAAAGCAGACCTTTTTTGGTCATGCCCCTTTGACAGAAGCCAGCTGCACGACCAGCTTCTGTCAGACTTGCTACCATACACACGGACCAAATGTCAATAGAAACCCACCGATGCCGTCTGATTTTCCAAAAATGTATACGGCCCTTAATGGGCAGTTGCATCTGCTCACACCAAACAACTTGTTTGTGTATCTTTCCAGTGGATAGGTCAGGCTGAGCAAATGAACTTTAGGTGATATCAGTGCATAGGGGGAAAAGCTTAAGGTTAACAGGCTGAGAAAGTCTTTTACATGTTCAGATAGTGTTAGAGGTCAGTGGCGGAGCCAGAGGGCTAGCTGGGGTGGCAATTGCCACCCCAGACGAAATCCTTGCCACCCCTGTTGCCACCCCGTTCGCTTATGCTCATAACGTTACATTAGCTGAACGAGAGGGCGCCTGTGCAGCAATTTCTCTGTGACTGTGACTGAGCGCTGTGAGCAGCAGCGGCGCCGTGAGTCGCTGTACAGCTAACCAATCACGCGTGCCTGCACACCTGATTGGTTCGCTGTGCCGCTACTCACCATGAGTAGCGGCACAGCGAACCAATCAGGTGTGCAGGCACGCGTGATTGGTCAGCTGTGCAGCGACTCACAGCGCCGCTGCTGCTCACCGCGCTCAGTCACAGAGAACTAGCTGCACAGGCGCCCTCTTGTTCACTTCTTCTACCTGTAACCTTAGGTAAGTCTCTCTCGTCTCTGCATGATTGAAGGGGACACGGCATGCTGGTCACTACATTGATGGGTTGGTACGCTGGTCACTACATTGATGGGTTGGTACGCTGGTCACTACATTGATGGGTTGGTACGCTGGTCACTACATTGATGGCTTGGTACGCTGGTCACTACATTGATGGGTTGGGATGCTGGTCACTACATTGATGGCTTGGTACGCTGGTCACTACATTGATGGCTTGGTACGCTGGTCACTACATTGATGGGTTGGTATGCTGGTCCCTACATTGATTGGTTGGTACGCTGGTCACTACATTGATGGGTTGGTACGCTGGTTACTACATTGTCAATTGATGGGGGGGCATGCTGGTCACTACATTGATGGGGGGCAATATTGTGCAGCCCTACTCATAGGCATGCGCACGGGGTGTGCCGGGTGTGCCTAGGCACACCCTAATCACCCTCGTGCAGTGCTTCTGCCATGGCCGCCGCTGCTGTGTCTGCTGCTCTCTGCCCCTGGCTACTCAGCTCCCAAACCCAATCCTGTCGGTGCAGAGACTGAGAGGGACTGTCTGGGGGAGGACCCTGGCTTGCTGTAAGGGGGGATCTATATAGGGGACCTCACCTCACCCTGGCCTGCTGTAAAGGAGGATCTATGGGGGACCTGCCCTAGCCTGCTCTAAAGGGGGATATATGGGGATCCTTCTCTAAGGGGGATCTATGCCATAGATCCCCCTTTAGAGCAGAGTCCCCATAGATCCCCTTTTATCGGTGTGCGGCCTTGAGCCCCGGTTCACACTACTGCGTGTGCGGGGTTCGCATGTCATGTCGGAGCGCACTGCTCCGACATGACATGCGATCAGCTGTGCGGTGCGAGTTTAGCCATACAGTTTGTATGGCTAAATTCGCATCGCACCCGCAGCAAACACGCACAGGAGGCATTTTTGCTGCCGCATCAGGATCGGATCGCACAGCGGTTCACACTTGTGCGATCCGATCCTGTGCGAACTGCACGATCGCACTGCGATATGCGATCAAACTGGGGGTGTCGTTAAGATTACATTGACACCCCCAGCGGATCGCATATGGCAGTGTGAACTGCCGGGGGTGCGTGTGCGATGCGGGAACAGGCTGCGAATTCGCAGCCTTCCCGCATCGCATCAGTGTGAACCGAGCCTAAAAGAATAATGTTTACTTTGATAATTGTTTATTTAATTAAAAATGTTTTAATACCGTTTAGAATGTTTGTTTACATTTATTTATAAAAGTGTGTGTATATGTATATATGTGTATATATATATATATATATATATACACACATGCATGTATATATATTGACCCCCCAAAATAATACCTTGCCACCCCTTTGCCACCTCTGTTTTAAAAGTCTAGCTCCCCCACTGTTAGAGGTTCCACCACTGAATGCTTAGAAATGAAGGCACAGATTGATAAAAAAAAAAGAAAAATAAACTCTTAAGCTGGCCATAAATGGAGGGATTTTCTTTCCTGCAACTATGGGCTACAGGAATGAAAACCATTTGATTCTCCCATAAACACAGACAGTGTTGAAGGGGGAAATGCTCCCGGTATGGAGGGGGGGGGGGTAGGGACTGTCCCAGCTGGGAGAACACACAGTGATCATTGCTAGCAGCTATAGCAGCTGGCAAAAATCACATGAAACGCCCTACAGGCTGGTTGTACCCAAGCTGATGGATCGATACATACATGGTACAAATCTCAGATGGTCAGTGCTGAACTGGGCGAGATTAGAACCGTCTATCGCTGCCTTTAGTTTCTTTTTTTGTTTTCACAACATTGAGTGTGTATAGTTGTATAGAGCGACAGTGGGCTTGATTTACTACAGGCAAATAGGCTGTTTACCTTGCAAAGGAATTTGCACTTTGCAAGGGAATTTCTCTACAGAATAGCAAATGCAGTGAAAATTCACAGGGAAAAAAAACTGTGTTTTTGCTTGTGAAAAAGATAGGGAGCTGCTCTCCAGAAGTCCACGTAGTCCTGATGTGTGAAAGGTTGGTTTCAGCTTGCCTCCTCCCAAGCCATGCCTCTCTAACGTAATTCACCCTCTACAATTAAGCTTGTAGGAGGGCTAAACATGTTAGAGGGATGTGGCTTGGTAGGAGAGAAGCTGAAGCCAACCTTTCCCACAATAAAACTGGGCTGATTGCTGAAGCGCGGCTCCCTATCTTTTCCATAGTTCGTTTGCCCGCTGGACATTGGCACCCTGCAGCTTTGGAGTCACTGGATTTCTTTCATGTTGGCACATGGAGCAGTGGGCAATGGGTTTCTTTAGGGCTGCAGTATTTTTGCTTGCACACAATCAATTGATAGAAGTCAGCCTCCATTAACACTGGTTATTTCATGCTCTGATCCCCACAGCAGCACAGTCAAAACCTTGGAACTTTTAATGGAACATATAACACACCCCCCTCCATGCCATAGTGCAGCACTTGGTGCACGGGAGGTCTGTCAAAAGTCCCAAGTGCTGTCATGTAGGGGTGAAATACACCTGTAATCCATATAATTGATGAGGCTGGGAGCAAAAGAGAAGAACAGCACCACACAAACTATAGCAAGGGTATGTAAGACAAGGAGCAGAAAATAAATTATAAACAAAATCACTATGGTACAAGCCAAAGGGCTGGGATTGCAGACTTAAAATGTTCACAAGATAGTCTGATAATTTCACAGCAGCTGACCAATGAGAAGATAATCTTAAATACCTGCAGGAAGAGTATGAAGAGTGGGGGAGGGGAAGCATATCTTGAGATGCAAGAGAAATACACTATATTACCAAAAGTATTGGGTCGCCTACCTTTAAATGCACATGAACTTTAATGGCATCCCAGTCTTAGTCCATAGGGTTCAATATTAAGCTGGCCCACCCTTTGCAGCTATTACAGCTTCAACTCTTCTGGGAAGGCTTTGGATGTTTGACCATTCTTCCAGGGAGCGCATTTGTGAGGTCAGGCACTGATGTTGAAGATAAAGGAAAAGGAATTGGCAGTACTCCAGGTTGAGTCAAAATCCAGATTTATTAACTGGACATCCAAATTATGACAATCGTGACAAGGTAGACGCGTTTCACACACTGACTGTGTGCTTAATCATAATGATTAAGTCCAGTCAATAAATCTGGATTTTGACTCAACCTGGAGGGCTGCCAATTCTTTTTCCTTTATCAAGTTTCCACGGAGGCGAGCCGGGGCATGCACCTGTGTGAGTCATCAGGCGATTACACCACCTTGAGCAGTGAGTCCTTGTCTCTTCAACTGATGTTGAAGAGAAGGCCTGGCTCGCAGTCTGCCCTCTAATTCATCCCAAAGGTGTTCTATCAGGTTGAGGTCAGGACTCTGTGTAGGCCAGTCAAGTTCCTCCACCCCAAACTCGCTTTATGGACCTTGCTTTTTGCACTGGTCCAAATCATTTGATAGAGGGAGAATTATGGTGTGGGGTGTTTTTTAGGGGTTGGGCTTGGCCCCTAATTCCAGTGAAGGGAACTCCTAAGCACATTAGCATACCAAGACATTTTGGGCAGTTCCATGTTCCCAACTTTGTGGGAACAGTTTGAGGTTGGCCCTTCCTGTTCCAACATGATTGCGCACCAGTGCACAAAGCAAGGTCCATAAAGACATGGATGAGCGAGTTCGGGGTGGTGGAACTTGACTGGCCTGCACAGAGTCCTGACCTCAACCCAAAAGAACACCTTTGGGATGAATTAGAGCGTAGACTGCAAGCCAGGACTTCATCAACCAACATCAGGGCCTCACCTCACAAATGCACTTCTGGAAGAATGGTCAAACATTCCCATAGACACTCCTAAACCTTGTGGACCGCAAGAAGAGCTAAAGCTGTTATAGCTGCAAAGGGTGGACCAACTCAATATTGAACCCTACAGACTAAGACTGGGATGCCATTAAAGTTCACGTGTGTGTGTGTGAAGGCAGGTGTCCCAATACTTTTGGTAATATAGTGTACTTCTGATAGAGGGAACCCCAGAGAGGAGTGCATAGATGGGAGGTAGTACAGAATGTGGGGAACGTACTCAGAGTGGAGAAACAAAATAAAATCCGGACATTTTTCATTAAGGCCCCTTTCACACTTGTACAACCTGAAAGTCGCCCGACTTTGCCGCAACTTTGATGCGACTTGAAGCAATGTCTGTGTAATCTTGAGGTCTATGGACCTCAAGTTGCCTCAAAGTCAGACCAAAACTACTTTTAATTCACTGCGACTTGAAGTCACAAAGATATGGTACTCATTGGAAATCATAGGGTACGACTTGTCATGCGACTATGCAGTCCCAAGTCGCAGGACAAGTTGCACAAGTGTGAAAGGGGCCTTAAACAGCTTGTTTGAAAATAGGGCCACTTTTAGGGTCCATTCACACTAGCACGACTTGTCAGGCGACTTGGTCGCCTGACAAGTCGCGGTCGGTCGCTTGCCATTGAATAGTACAGGACCCGTTCTAATAGGAGCGACACAAGTCACTCCGACTTAGAAAAAGGGTCCTGTACTACTTTGGGGCGACCTGGAGGTGACTTGCATTGACTTCAATTATATGAAGTCCCTGCAAGTCGCGCCAATGTCACAGGTCGCCCCAGCAAGTCCTATCAGAGATGTCTGCTTGTACTGTCCTGCAAGATTCAGTAGACATGTATGGTTTGAGTATAGGTTTTGACGGCATACATAATACATACACATAATACATCATCGGAGAGAATTTTTGGTGGGTGCCGGTGCTAGAACTTACTAGAACATTGCTTACAGTACTTGACAGCAGTATTCTTCGTAATGCATCTACACACCAGCTCCCTGTTAAAAGAATTAGGTTATAAAGAAGGAAGTTACTTGTTTAAATACTGAATATAATTGTACATTTTTTTTCAAATATTTTATTAAAAAGGTACATTAGTGACTTTTTATGAAAAAGGGACATGAATTAGTGAAAAATATGGCTATTTACCTATAATTGTGTATATTTTAAGCCCTGATCTATAAAAAGAAGTTTTCAGGTACTGACAAACTTGTTCTTCAACGATTATAAACGTAACGGTTGAACAAATTGAACAGTGCCAGATGTTTTATATATTCATATACTGTATATTATAGCTCACCAAGACCAAAATCCTTGCCTAAACATGGCATGTGGTATTTTGCTAAGCCTTTTTCCCAGCATGAAAAAGTAAATGTGCCTATATTTCAGTTCTGTAATCCACCTGAAGTGTCAAGCTGTTTAATGGATCTGTTTTTGTTTTTTTGGAGAGACGAGGAATGGGTTTCCCTTTTTATACAGAGGGTTTTTGTCCTGCAGGAATACTGTAATCCACTAACTAATGTCCTCTACAAGCTATAGACTTCTGTTCAAGTGCTGCAGTTCATCAGCAGAATTTCAGAGCTCAAGGTTAATATCTCATGCTTTTCATGAGTGTCTTGGCAACCACTTCCACCCACATGCATTCATTTGTCTAAAGAGAATGTACACTTGAATACTTAGAGCGCCATCTTCTGTTCACTTTGTAAAACACAATGGTCTTCTACAAGATCTCAAGTACATATCTGCTTTTACATGTATTATCAATATTAGCCACTATCATTTTTCAACATCATATCCTTATTGGTTTGCAGTATGTTTTTTTTTTATTTTATTGTAAGGGAATCACAATTATCATAGTTCATGAATATAATAGGGTAAAGCATTATGCATATAGGATACATTTACTACAGATTAAAAAATAAAACAACTCTGTGCAAAAATTCTTTTTGAATTAGATGATTTTGTTATAGTTTCATGAGTACGTATTCATGTTTATGTATATTAAATTGGGCAATGATGATTGTTAATGCAGCATCCATTTGCATTTCAGCATACAAGGAATGGCCAGAAGCAATATGTTTTGTTTCCATGTTGCTGATGGTATTGGAAGAGTTAAAGATTTTGTTTTTTTTTCTCCATTTTTTTTTTAACCTTGAGCACACATTAATATGGTGATAAAGTGAAGAATCTCCCAGCAAGTTACTTCCTCTGTACACCAAAAACCATTCTTAAAGTGTAACTCCACCTTTGTTGAGAAAAAAACATTCTCCTTGGGGTGATCTATGTACATTACAAGGATTTTAACAAACTTTGTTGCAGATTCCTACCTTTTGTTATTCTGAAGAAATCATTGTTTGTTCGTCGGTGCTGAGTGGGTCTAATGGGAGTGGTTTCATAAATATCTATCAGCTGTGGCAGCTGCAGGGCTCTAATGAGGAAATTTGCTGGGCCTTCACCCCTTTTGACATGTTCCTGTTGGAAGTATCTCACCAAAAATGAAATTTTTGTTGCAGGGGATGCCAGAAATCTTGCTTGTATCTTAGGCAGACTTCTGGGAAAATTGGTGAGCCAATCACACAAGCAGGAAATGAGGTTTCTGGGGTTTGGTCAGTACATATTCTGTGTACAGAACACCTCCAGGTAGCCATATTGATCAGAAAATTACAACAGCTGCAGATTGAAAAGGAAAGGTCATTTTAATACCATTAACCACTTTAGCCCCGGAGGATTTGGCTGCTCAATGACCAGGCCCTATTTTGCGATTCGGCACTGCGTGACTTTAACGGACAATTGCGCAGCCATGTGATGCTGTACCCAAACAAAATTGACATCCTTTTTTTCCCACAAATAGAGTTTTCTTTTGGTGGTATTTGATCACCTGTGCGATTTTTATTTTTTGCGCTATAAACAAAAAAAGAGTGACAATTTTGAAAAAATAACAATATTTTTCACATTCTTTTATATGAAATTCTCAAAAAAAAAATCTAAAAATCTAAATTTTTTAACATTTTAGGCCAATTTGGTTCCTGCTACATATTTTTGCTAAAAAAAATTGCAATAAGCGTATTTTGATTGGTTTGCGCAAAAGTTATTGCGTTTATTAACTACGGAAAATATTTGTCATTTTTATTGTTTTTTTTTTTTTTACTAGTAATGGCGGCCATCTGCGATTTTTTTCGGGACTGCGACATTGAGGCGGACAGATCGGACCCATAACTGACATTTTTGACACTTTTGGGGGTACCACTGACATTACTACAGTAATCAGTGCTATAAATATGCACTGTTACTGTATAAAGGACACTGGCAGGGAAGAGGTTAACAGTATGGGTGATCAAGGGGTTAAATGTGTCCCTAGGGGCATGATTATAACTTTCAGGGGGCGTGGCTTGTGAAGTTATCACAGAGACATGTGATCCTATATAGTAGGATCACATAGCCTCTGTGACCACTTCAGGGAAAATGACAGACCGCTGTGTTTACATCAGCAGTCTGTTCTTCTCCCTCAGCTGCGGGAGATTGCAAGTGGACACTGGCCATCGGAGCCGCCTGTCACACGCACTGGTTCCCCGGCTGACGAGCGGGGGTGGGCATGCGCCGGCGGCGGCACGCGCTCGCCCCCTAGAGTCTCCTGAGCGAGCAACGTAGTACTACGTCGGTTTGCCTAAGAGCAGCTGCCTGCCGCAGTAAATCTGCGGTGGGCGGTCGTTAAGTGGTTAAATTACAATATGATTTGTGTCGCAATTGTATACACTTTACTGTTTTTTCTTTATTTGCTATTTTTTTCCCCCACGAAAGTGGAGTTACCCTTTAAGTTGGTATTCCCCTTGCTTTCCTTGCTGCATGTGTGCCCAGTTGGGGTTTAGGAGCTATAGAATATCAATTTTATTTGTAGTAATAAAGTGGGTTTTTTAAACAACATTTTTTTTTTGTTAAACAGTGTTCCTGTATTATGTCTGGAACCCTACCATACGTGCAATAACAATCTGTTTATACCCTTGTAGAATGTGGAGCGCTAAAGCAAGCGTAACCGCTGATGTAAGCTTTCACCAGTGAAATCGATTTTTTTAAATCAGCTGTTAAAAAATTGCAATCAATGCCTTTATAACACTGGTTCCTCTTTTATAGATCAAGTGATATAATCATATCTTATTGACTGATAGTCACTAAAAAATCACTCAAAATGCCACATCTCACTTTTGCATACTGCATTGTGTTGAATTCTCAAAGCACACTGCTGAAGGTCTCTAGACCTGAAATCAGTAAGGTAGGGGTTCCCACGCTTGCTGGGTCTTTACAATGGTGAAATCAGCCTGCATGTCACTATAAACTTTATTTTTCATCTCAAATGAAAAATGTAATTGTATAAAAAGGAACACTGACCTCTTTTGTATGCAAAATGTGTAAAATTGTGGTTAAAAGACTTCTGGCTTT
Organism: Pelophylax lessonae; assembly: GCF_965119305.1. Classification (NCBI taxonomy): domain Eukaryota; kingdom Metazoa; phylum Chordata; class Amphibia; order Anura; family Ranidae; genus Pelophylax; species Pelophylax lessonae. The sequence goes on from NC_138768.1 coordinate 564,070,030, forward strand.
GCACATTTACTGTTTATTGGACTTACTATACCTGCTAAAAAACAGTTCCTGTACTTAAAACACTCACCAGATATTAACTTACTGTACTTAGCCTAGGTTTATATATGTGCTATGTTTGAGTACAGCAGCCTATTAATTTGAATGGGCGGCTGGAAGTCCCTAACCCTTTTTATTAAATCGTTATGCACCAAGTCACATGGTGCCGCAGCACTATGTGATTTGGCACACCCAGAAAATTTCCGATACATGGGGGGTGCAGCCATTAAGAATTAATTTATGCTAATGAACTCACTAATTATTAATGGCAACCCCACGTGTTTTCTAAAGAGCAGTCCGTTTTGACCGGGGGTCAGGAACGACTGCAGTTTTGCGTGAGGGTCAGGAATGAGCGCATTTTTACAAACACAATCACGCACATTCCTGACCTGCACAAGTCTTAACCTACCCTTAAGGCAATTGTCCCCAGTGAAGTACTTGTAACAATCCACTGGTGAATGTAAATGTGTCCCTATGGTCCCATTCACACTTGTAGGATGAAGGAATGCAAGCAAAATCATGCGCATTCCCCTAGCACACAAAAACTTGCATCCTTTTTTTGCAGGCATGCTGCAGTGCCATTTATTTTTAATGGCATCCCAGTGCACCTTCCTAAAGTGCTTGATTGCCTTCGTATGTCTTATGTTTCTATTTTTTTAAGCATAAATATTTGATGACTCTGAGCCATTTAGAGCTATTATCTTCTACCCTTTTTTATTCATAGTTATTAGAGAAATTTTTCACACCTTAGGAGATGCCCTGAAGAAAATTCATATAGTTATCTTTTATTCTTTCAATAATAACATTGCCAACTCCATAAATGTTATTTGATATTGTAAAGTGCCATGAAATACTAAGGAGTTATGTTATAGGTATTTACAATGAAAATTTAGGAAAAATAATAATATATATATATATATATATATATATATATATATATATACATACATACATACACAGTATTTACTATATATACATTACCTCATAAAAGTGATTACACCCCTCACATTTTTGTAAATATTTTATTATATCTTTTCATCTGACAACACTGAAGAAATGACACTTTGCTACAATGTAAAATAGTGAGTGTACAGCTTGTATAACAGTGGAAATTTGCTGTCCCCTCAAAATAACTCAACACACAGCCATTAATGTCTAAACCACTGGCAACAATCTAAGAACACCCCTAAGTGATAATGTCCAAATTGGGCCCAAAGTGTCAGCATTTTATGTGGCCACCATTATCTTCTAGCACTGCCTTTACCCTCTTGAGCATGGAGTTCACCAGAGCTTCACAGGTTGCCACTGGAGTCCTCAACCACTCCTCCATGACAACATCACGGAGCTGGTGGATGTTAGAGACCTTGCGCTCCTCCACCTTTTGTTTGAAGATGCCCCACAGATGCTCAATAGGGTTTAGGCCTGGAGACATGCTTGGCCAGTCCATCACCTTTACCCTCAGCTTCTTTAGCAAAGTAGTGGTCGTCTTGGAGGTGTGTTTGGGGTCGTTATCGTGTTGGAATACTGCCCTGTGGCCCAGTCTCCGAAAGGGAGGGGATTATGCTCTGCTTCAGTATGTCACAGTACATGTTGGCATTCATGGTTCCCTCAATGAACTGTAGCTCCCCAGTGCCAGCAGCACTCATGCAGCCCCAGACCATGACTCTCCCACCACCATGCTTGACGGTAGGCAAGATACACTTGTCTTTGTACTTCTCACCTGGTTGTCACCACACACACTTGACACTATCAGAACCAAAAAAGTTTATCTTGGTATTATCAGACCAAAGGACATGGTTCCATTAATCTATGTCCTTAATCTACTCGTCTTCAGAAACTGTTTGCAGACTTTCTTGTGCATCCTCTTTAGAAGAGGCTTCCTTCTGGGACGACAGTCATGAAGACCAATTTGATGCAGTGTGCGGCGTATGGTCTGAGCACTGACAGGCTGACCCCCCACCCCTTCAACCTCTGCAGCAATGCTGGCAGCACTCATAAATCTATTTCCCAAAGACAGCCTCTGGACGGTGAGCACGTGCACTCAACTTCTTTGGTCGACAATGGCAAAGCCTGTTCAGTGTGGAACCTGTCTTGTTAAACCACTGTATGGTCTTGGCCACCGTACTGCAATCTGTATGGTCTTGGCAATCTTCTTGTAGCCTAGCCCATCTTTATGTAGAGCAACAATTCTTTTTTTGTAATCCTCAGAGAGTTCTTTGCCATGAGGTGCCATGTTGAACTTCCAGTGACCAGTATGAGAGGGTGAGAGCGATAACACCAAATTTAACACACCTGTCACATGACATCGGGGAGGGAAAATGACTAATTGGGCCCAATTTGGACATATACACTTAGGGGTGTACTCACTTTTGTTGCCAGTGGTTTAGACATTAATGGCTGTGTGTTGAGTTATTTTGAGGGGACAACAAATTTACACTGTTATCCAAGCTGTACACTCATTACTTCACATTGTAGCAAAGTGTCATTTCTTCAATGTTGTCACATGAAAAGATATAATAAAATATCTCCAAAAATGTAAGGGGTGTACTCACTTTTGTGAGATACTGTATATGTGCTATAGTCCAGTACCATGTACATTTATACATGCCCTATATCCTTTTGTTATTTGCAATACAGGGTAAGAAAAATTGCATGGAGGCTAATAGAGTAATGCTACTTACAGATCGTTTTACTGAATATTTTTTTATTCTGCATGCAGTAAACGAGGGCAGCTTACTAAAGCTGAAGCACCAAAAGAATGGGATTGCACTTGAAAACCCAATTTGCTTTTTCTAGTGCTGGTTTGTCAGTTAAAACATTTTTAAGGTTTTCTTTAGATTTTATAAACTAGCTGAATGTTATTTTCAGAAAGTAAACAGCAAAAGCAGCGTACACTGGTCCATGACTGCTTTCTTCCTTTATTGCCATGATATAATATTGGTTTCATAAGTGGGCAAACCCAAAGACCCACAATTGTGTTGCAGTTTAACAACATGTAATTGATGTAGCTGCTGGTAATGATGTGTGGCACAGCCAGGGGCAAATGATGCATCCTTCCCTGGGTAAATTCATTACAGTGATATGTGATTTTGTTAATGATATTCAGCTGTTTCAATAAGCTTGCAAAGCACAGCTCACCACATTGCATAATAAAATAATAAATTTTCTGTACCCCATTGTTCCCTCTTAGGCTAAGTTCACAGCTTCTGAAAAGCAATCTGCGGGGGGTCACTTTTTAGAGGAAGGCTAAGCAGCCTCTGTCAGGCATTTAAAAGGTGCTCCTGCATCTCCTGAATACTTTTTTTTTTTTTATGGAATGGTGATTTTTGGCTCACTTTTTCAGCAGAGCCATGACGAAGTTTAACAGGCAACTTGACAAACTCTATCAAATTTGCAGCAGCTACGATGCTGTGTGCATGTGTGCAACCGCCTATGACTATATAGTAGTTTTAAGGTGAGCAGCTGAGGGGGGTTAAGACTGTGGCTGAACCTCTAGTTTTTTCTGCCTCCCCTGGCCACCCATGTGAAAGAGGCCTTAAAGAGGTTCTTCAGGAAAAAGTTTAAAATTTTGTCTACTAGCTCATCGATGGGGTCCAGAGCTCTCAGCATAATAACATGCACAAAATAGCTGAAGGCTCTGAAATGTATGATCCCAGCTCTTAAACCAGCCATGTTTTACATAGTTGCTGTCTGTGCCTTCCTGCTCAGGTGCCCTCCAGGCCCCCTATTTCTACTGCAGGCATCACATTTGTAAATGTGTCACAGGGACAAGAAAAAGAAAATCTCCAAACTGGGGCCACAGATAAAAATACAATTTTACCATAATTTTCTCTTCTTCCACCTTGAAACAAAATAAAATAGCTAAAGTTAGGCCAGCCATAGACGGTTCGAATCACGGCCCCCCCCCCCCCCCGCCAGGAGAACACAATAGCACAGCGGGAGGGATTCCCCTGTCAACTCTGTCGGTATTAATGGGGGGATCAAGAAAATTCACCCTGTCTATGGCTGGTCTCTGGCTTTCACTGACATGCAAGTTATACTGTACAGTGTATATGGTTCATTTGTTTCAACTGGTGACTAGTTTGATCTGTGATAATTCAATTAACCAGAGATCTTGCATAACACATACTTTGCACTTATGCTACCTGGGGTATTTGTTCTTCCATTTGTGACCTCTATGAGTTTATCCACTTTTACAATTCCATTCTTGCAAATATTGTACTGCACCATCAAGACCTAACAATGATAGTTAAATGCTTTCATATGGCATTAAAATTCAAGTGATGAGGTGGAGTGGTTGTTGAGGAAGGTGCTCCCTGTGATACATATATGTTTCTTTGAATATCATTAGCTTCACCTACCCTATGGAAAAGCCTGTGTCAACTTAGCTGATTGCATATTAAGACTGAAACATAAAACAATCATATGGCTATTATACATTTGCTGTGCAAATTAATGAGCTGAGGGTTTTAAATCATTGAGCAGTCCTCATTTGTAAGTTGAAACAGTTTGACTTTTTCATATTGTTCCTTGGATTATTGCATTCAAGTTATTTTGGGTTTTCTATTTCTTGACTTTCTCATAGGGGCTTCATAAAACCCAACTACAGCTATCTGAAAAAAAAGGGGGTTACAATTTCTGTTTGATGACATTATGGTTATTTTTATGTAACTATATGTAACTGTGGTAGTTGGCCCTCACCTATACCGTCTCTTTCCAAAAGGACAAAAAATGATGTGAACAGGGACAGGAAGGCACAGATCCTTTTTGTTGCTGGCTCTCTTTCCATTGCAGAGATTTGACATCACTTCCTGTTCCTCAATTCTATAATATCATCCTGAATATAGGAAGTGGGGAAGAATCTCCCCAGCGGAAACACAGACAATATTTAAACAAACTTTTACTGTGGAAGCTGCACCCAAAAAATACAAATGTGGGCACAGGGCTAGTTACAATTATTCCCAGTAGGCTCTCTGTCACATTCATTGTTTTATAAATATACCCAGGGGTGCTGATAGAAATCACGGGGCCTCTTACAGCCTACCTGGCAGGGTCCCCCTCAAATATATCAAAACAAAATTTTCATAAAAAATATACTAAAATCATTCTTAGAGGACACAAAGATAACAAAGAAGCTGTGTGAATTATCCCTTTTTTAATAGTTGTTTTTACATTTTTGAAAAAACATTTTATAACTAAAAAATGTTTTACGATTATTTGATTTTACATTTTCTTTTTAATTTTTTTTACAATTTGCTATTTTTGCATGGGACAAGGAAGCCAGCAGTCTCTCCTTGCAGCAGCTGAAAGCCAGCAAGAGGGAGAGAAATCAGTTTTCAGCTGCTGCAGAGCCGCACAGTGCATCCTGTAATTGCCCCTTATCAGCTGCCCTGAATATACCTAATATACAGTGGGTATAGAAAAGATTCACACCCCTTTAAAATCATAACATTTTGTTGCTTTGCAGCTTTAAATGAAGACAGACACAGTTTTTGCTTTATCCAGCTGTATTTACTAGTGCAACTTATAACATCCAAGGAAAAGATATAACACCAACATGTCAGAAAAACAATAAACAGAATCACTGAGTTGGAAAAATGATCACCCCCTTATGTCAGTATTTTGTTGAACCACTTTCTGCTTTAATTACAGTCTTTAATTTAAGCGCATCACTTCCGGTTCCGGCATTCGCGTGGTACGCATTGCGTTAAATACTCCTGTACAACGCTCGTTTTTACACTTGAAAATTGTGAGTACCCTTCTCTATGTTCTATGTGAATTAAAAGCTTATACAGTATTACACTATTGGCCTCTTTCTTGCCCCATATGATCCACCTGCATATATCCTGTCCCGCTTAACTGGCTGATATTGGAGTACATACCCTATAAGAGAGCGGACCTCCTGGAGACACGGGCTATTCCATAGGAACCATTCCGGAGCCCTACTGGGCACTCCTGGCACACCCCCTCCCTAGGACCCCCGGAGAGGAACAGGAGCCATCCGAGGGAATACTTCCTATATTCATATACCTGCTCTTTACCCCTGTGTGGGGTGGGTATTTCTGGTGAGTGGGCTACCTACCTTAGGGGTCACCGAGCACCTCACCTACCACCCACCACGGGGTTGTTTCCAGTTTCATACGAGGATATATGTCACTTTTATGGACTAAATATGTCACATATTGGATCGACAATATCTTATTTATACTTATATCTACGAGTATAATTTTAAACAATTTTGACACACCAGATATATTTAACACAGTTTTAAATTTTTGGCATTTGCTCATCAATTTTTACTTATTTGCACTGGTCACCTTACCTATTTAATTAATTCTTTGCCATTTACCATACACATTGCACTTTTATTGGACTTATTTATATTTATATGTTCCTTATGCACTTGGTCACTTTATTAATTTATTAATTGATTAATTTATTCATATGCACGCTTGTTAAAGTTGCACTTTACACTTCAGTCACATCATATTTTATTTATTGCGTTATATATTTATCCTTGTGCATATTTATTTATTTATTTATTTTGCTACATATTGTACATACCTCTCCTGTCATTATTACATACTCTTTCAGTAGGCAGTGCCATTCCCATACTTTTATCTTTAATTACAGTCATTAGTCTGTTGGGATATGTCTCTGTCCCACAATTTTAGTCTCGTCTGACCACCCTAAATGCATCTTGAAGATTCGGAGACCACATGGAAAAACATGTTATGGTCAGATGGGATTTGGCCTCAATACCAAACAAAATGTCTGGCAGAAATCTAATCCAAATAACACCATTCCTACAGTAAAGCATGGAGGTGGTAATAACCTGTTATGGGGGTGTCGCTCTGAAGCAGGAACTGGATTACTTGTCAGAATAGAAGAAAAATGGATGGGGCAAAATACCATCTAATTCTCAAGGAAAATCTGCTGCCCTCTGCCAGGAAGTTGTCAATGGGAAGAATGTTTACATTCCAACATGACAATGACTCAAAGCACACAGCAAAAATGAGCACACAGTGATTGAAGGAGAAAAAGCTGAATGTCCTTACAGGGCTTAGTCAGAGTTCAGATTTAAACTCCATTGAAAATCTGTGGAATGACTTTAAGACTGCTATCCACAAAAGGTCACCATCAGATTTAACTGAACATGAGCAGTTCTGTAAAGAAGAGTGGGCAAATATTCCAAAGTCTATATGTGCAAAATAGAGACATATCCCAAAAGACTAAAGGATCTAATTAAAGCAAAAGGTGGTCCGACAAAATATTGACATAAGGGGTGTGATCCTTTTTCCAACTCAGTGATTCTGTTTTTGAATTTTTTGTATTGTTTTCTGACATGTTGGTGTTATACCTTTCACTTGGATGTTATAAGTTGCACTAGTAAATGCAGCTGGATAAAACAAAACCTGTGTCTGTCTTCATTTCAGGCCGCAAAGCAACAAAATGTGATTATTTTAGGGGGGATGATTCTTTTCTATACCCACTGTACATTACTTCATGTTCCTCAAATCCATATTATCATTCTCTCCAACCAGAACACAAACAGCATTTAAATGGAACTTGTACTGTAGAAGCTGAACCCAAAAAATACAACAGATTGCAAAGAGCTAGTTACAAATATTCCCAGTAGGCTCTCTGTCACATTCTTTTTTTTATAAATGTACCCTTTAGCTGATTTCTAGGGCTTTTTTTAGAGACTTTTTTTCTGCTCAAATTATTACATGTCAATTATTTTCTTTGCACAACATGGAAGAAGTATAACGGTTCTCAGCCCTATACACCAATTATGGCCATTACCAGGGCGTTTATTCTTACTGTTAAAAAAATGTATTTTATATTAAAGATCAGCAGCATATTCAACTGAGAATATGATAACTTTTAGTAGGGATCCAATACAATCATAGTGGTTCATTTCAGCTATGATATAAATCCAGTATTTATATGGAATACTCAAAAAAATTAACTTATTGCCATATTACCATTTTCATGTGTTACATATACTGTATATTGGTCCAAAGTGTCCATGAGTGCTACTAGAAATGTGAGCTATATATACTACTTTTTTACCCATCCAGGGTAGTATGGATTTGTGATGGCTGTAGGTTTGAAGAAGTGTTAGAACCTTTCGATGACACCGAGGTAAGCAGAATACATTGTTTTTTCTTTTATAAGCCTCTTCCTTCCTACTTCTATGGGATGGTTCAGTCATCACTGTATTCATCTCCCTGCTACAACGTGCTTGATAAACATAGGGACAACTGCTTGTAAAAGAGCCCTAAGCACACAAACACTCAAGTATTTTTGCCTTCTTCACCAGGTTTCCAATTGGTAATGGTCTTTAAATTGTTCACACTCAAAATCATATGGAAAGCCCCTTGCTGTATAAGATTGCATGAATACCATGTTGGAATGGAAAGTTTGTCTTTTCCTTGACTTGCATTTTCTAGATATTGACCAGTGGAACAAAGTTATAGAACAACTGGGAACACCGTGTCCAGAGTTCATGAAAAAACTTCAACCAACGGTTCGGAATTATGTGGAAAATCGACCCAAATACGCTGGTCTCACGTTCCCCAAACTTTTCCCAGATTCGCTATTTCCAGCAGATTCAGAGCATAATAAACTCAAAGGTAAGTTATATATATATTTTTCTATTAGGAGATCGTGTATTTATCTGAATTGTCCTTTTCTCTATGTATTGTCCATTCTTGAAACTCAATTTGCCTTGCCTAAATTTCTTTATTTTTGCCTAAATTTCTTTTTATTTACTAAGCACTACATGCAAACAGAAACATTGCATACTGCTGATTTTTACTAAATTGATTTTAGGCTAATCTCTGTGGGCAGTCTGTTGAAAATAATAAGAACAAACTCTCCACTGAATTGTATTGAGACTAAAGCCTAGTACACACGCGTCGAAAATCGGCAGGGAATTTTCGTCCGACGACCGATCTGCCGATTTTTGGCTTGTTAGTATGATGCTTCCAACAACCGACTCCGGCTTTTCGGCCGAAAAAAATCTAGGCTATAAAATTTTTGTCCGCTGTCAAAACTCGACAGGGAATAAAGAACACAAAGAAAGCAAACCAACACATGACATCACTTCTGAAGTAGAATTTTGTCGGGCGAGAAAATTTGTGTGCAGTCTAGGCACATTCCAACCAACAAAACACCACTCTGGACAAAAGACGGACGATCGGTCGGCCGATAATCGTTGCATGTGTACTAGGCTTAAATCTGCCACAAATATTGCAATACAATGGGAGAATTTGATTGCTACAAAAAGCAAACAATAGTGGTTGTCATGTGATTTACACCAATAATCCTCCACTCTAAAATGGCGCTCCAGCTGGTAGAAAAGTAATCAGCGCCTCCTCCTTTCCTAGACAGAAATGGTTTTGTGGTTTGCAGAAGCAGGAGACAAATCAAAGGAATCTGACACAATCTCAGTGTGTTTCATTGCTTCTCATCATACCGAGTCCAACCATTAAACATCCGCCAACTCAGTCTAGGAAAGGAGGAGGCGCTGATTACTTTTCTACCAGCTGGAGCTGAGGACCAAGGTGGATCGCCATTTTAGAGTGGAGGATCATTGGTGTAAATCAAGTGCTTTACCCAAGTGTTAAGGGTACGTGTTCACTGCATAGGGGGGAGCACAGCGGTGTGGTAAAGGATCTTGGTGGCTGTTGTTGGAACAGCAAAGAAGTTTTTTCAGTGTTTATACAGCACCATCTCTATCTAGCTCCGTCAGGATATATGATTTTCTCATCACCCCGTTTTTCTGCATGACCCAACCTTATGAACTTTATGTACTTTGATGAAAAATATATATTAAAGATCGACTTGCTATCATTATAGCCATATATTCGCTGCCCTTGTTATAAGGACTGTGTGTAGCGCTGCTAGTGCATATACAGGCTTTTGCTCTTGTACGCACCCTTTTGAATACTTACCCCATGCCGTCCCCCAAATGACCCCTTCCAACACAAATCCGCTCCCCCCAATCTCCTTGTGGTGCCCCCCCCCACAGCTCACATGATACCGTGATGCCCAGGGCAGCCTCCCCTCCTGCCCACCCCTTGTCCTGGCCCTGCATGTTTGTTGGGGGCAGTGGTGTTCAATAAAGTGCAAGAGCATAGGGGCAGGAAGATGGAAAAGAGCATCAGTGAAATGGTAGACAGTAGTGGCCAGCAGAAATGTGTGGGGGTGCAATGGCAGCCAGTGAGTGAGTGCACGTGGTGAAGTGTTGGTCAGTTCGGATGTCTGCCCGTTTGTTGAATAGGATATTGAATGCTGAGAATGCTGCAAATCCTTGAGGTATTAATGTACAATACAGTGTACAACAGTCTGCAGAATGTATTATACTGTATATAGCACAGTACACATGAAGCCAAAGTATATGGAATGTTATGTGCCATTACATTAGTAATAGTCAGAGGACAAGTGTGTGGATTTGCATAACATAGTGTTCCAAAATAGTGTCTGCAGTATGTTGTATTTACCTGTTGAACTAATGTGAATTTTGTAACTACCTTTATTTATGCAGCCAGTCAAGCAAGAGACCTCTTATCAAAGATGCTTGTCATAGATCCAGCTAAGAGAATATCAGTTGATGAGGCACTACAGCACCCGTACATAAATGTATGGTATGACCCTGCGGAGGTGGAGGCGGTAAGACTTTTTTTTCTCCTTTGTGGCTGAAACATAACAGAAAGAAAGCTGGCCTGTGATGAAATTCTCCAAAGGTAACAAAGAAAAACTCCAGTTTGATAGGCTGCATGTGAAACAGTGGGAACATCTTTCCAGTTTTTGTTACTTGCTACCTCATTGAAAAAAAAATTCCCTCACTTCCTGACATGACAGGAATTAAGAGAAAATCTCCCCGTATTTAGGTAAAGGTGCGCTTTGGACCATTTCCACTGTAATAACCATTGCCATTAGTTAATTATCTCCTCCCTTTTGTTCTGGTGTTAACAACAGGATTTCCATACTGGTGTGATTGGTCACTGGTATAGGACTTAAGACAGAATCTCCTGAATGTGGGAACATTCAGGAGGTATCAACCCTTCCCCAAAATTGGGCTACATTTTATCGGGCAGCTCCACTTTTATATATATTTACAGTATATACATATATATATAAACAAAAACCTGGCGCTAAAGGACAGGACAGTAAAATTATAACTTGTATTTACAGTGGCAAGGAAAAGTATGTTAACTCCATAGAATTAACCGGTTTTCATCCAGCAATTGCCATAAATTGTGATCTGATCCTCATCTAAGTCACAAAATTAGACAAACACAATGTGCTTAAGCTGATAAGTCTATGGGTTCACAATAAGTAAACCCATAGACTAATTACAGTACTTCAACAAATAGCTAATTGAAATCGATAGTTTGCACACCTGGAGTCCAAACAATAAAATTAGTTTGAAGGTGTGGTTTAGAGCTATTTTGGTTGATTAAAGACACTTTAAATGTGGTTGAGTATGAGAACCGGCAAAACTCTAAAATAATATTTGTTTAGGTAGTTAGGTCGTTTTTATGGCATGTATTCTCCCGAACCAGGGGATGGGGAGTGACTTCCATGAAATAAGAAGAGTGGCCAGGTCCCTTAACAGAGATGGATAGTTAGCTCTGTAAAGTGTTTAAAAAGATGATGTTAATATAATGCCCAGGTAGGGTAGGGAGGCAGGCCAGGCGAATGGATAGTAATCTTGAAGCATCCACAGGTGTTCGGGGGGATGTGAGGGTAAGGTTCAATGCTTGAGATTTAGCTTTGGCATAACTTAAAAGTCTGTGAGGACCGCAAAAAGGTTGGGGAGGGTGATATGGGGATAGGAGGCATACATTAAGATGTCGCCTGTAAAAAGCATCAGTTTTGGTGTTTCCCAGCTATTTTAATGCCACGGGTTTGTCTGGGTTTGCTCTAATGACTGCCACCAGGGGCTCAAGTGCCAGAACAAAAAATATAGGGAAAAGAGAACACTCCTGTCTCATATTCCATCGGATTGCAAAAGGGGCTGAAGTAAAGCCTGCATATGTTGGTGTGGCTTGGCGTAGAGAGCTGAGATCCATGATATAAACTGCTCAACAAAACCCCACTTCCAAAGAGCAAAGAACATATAGCTCCAAGAGGGGGTATCAAAGGCTTTTCGGACATCTAAACATACCAGCAAAGCTGGAATGGTGCAGGATTTAGCCAGATAGACTTGTTGTATTGTTCTGTGCATATTGTCACCTGCTCCTCTAATTCCACTTTAATTTTTGTGGATAAACTTCCCCAGAAGTGAGTTGAGTCTAGTTTGACAATACCTTTGCTAGGATTTTCACGTCAGTGTTTGGAAGCGATATAGGTAGGTAAATGAATCAGAATGTGGGTCTGTGGCTGGTTTAGGAATCATAACCACATTGGCCTTCAAGAATTATGGAAAAAAGGAATTTCCTGATTTAGGATGATTAAAGCTACACTGCAAGTGTGGAATGAGTGTTGGAAAGCTTTTTGTAAAATAAAGCATTGTATCTATCCAGATCATATATTTTTTTTACATTAATACCTTGAGGCTTTTAATTGCAGCCTTGACCTTGTGGGAGGTAATGTCAGCGTTTAGGAGTTCCCGCCTGAGTGCCGAGAAGGTGGGAAGCTGGGTCTTACTAAAGAATGCCTCAGCTTTGGTTACTGAAAAGGGGCCAGAGACTGAGTAAAGGTGGGACAGGTGGTATTCAAATTCGGTCAAAACTTCCATTAGGTTTCTAGTGAGGACATCAAACGTAGAGCGATAGATTTTATCTTCAGAGTAAGGTGATGCAAGCATTTCACCAGCATGGTGCTTGGTTTGTTGCTTTGGGCATAAAACTTTTGTTTGGCTCAGAGCATCTGTCTTTTTTATATATTGGTAAGGCAGATGTTCAGCTCAGTCCTGCCCTTGTCTAGGTGAAATTTCATGTAGGGAGGGGTGAAGCCTTGAAGCCTGTATGCTATGGTAGCCTGTGTCAATTCCAGCTCTAGTTGTTGCTTATGTTAAGCTCTTTTCCTTCACCTCTGCAAGGCCAGTTGCATCAAGTGAGCCTTGTAGGCTTTGCACACCGTGTCCAGAGAGGAGACTGATTGGACATTCTTGTGAAAGCAGTCTGTAGAGTGACAGGACACAGTTTATCTAAAACTTCAGGGTGCGATAGCAAGGAGTTGTTTAAAGTTCAAGTGGATGGCTTCAATTTATTTATCAGGGATGGGCGGTATATGACAAATGGGCCGTGGTCCTACCAAGGCACAGTAGGAATAGATAGATTAATAGGTTCCAGAAGGAAAGTGCACTGTATCTATGCATGACGTATGGGAGGTTATGGGAGGATGAAAAGTATGTGTAATTTCTCGAGAAGTGGTGCAGTTCCTTTCATGCATCAACTAGGCCAGCCTGACTAAAAAGGTCAGGAAAATACTTAGAGTCTGGATCAGGTGGGTTTACAGGACTGGAGGTGCGTGATTAAGTTAAAGCCGCCACAAGAAAAATAGCTCCCTTGGGATGGGAGGCGAGCAATTTCAAAAAGATGCAGCACCTTGAATGTTTAATGGGTGTGTTCAATAAGGACACAAGAAATTGAAATAATTTTGTGTGTTATCAGCTTAAGCACATTGAGTTTGTCTGTTTTTGTAACTTAGATGAGGATCGGATCACATTTTATGGCAAATTACTGCAGAAAATTTGTTAATTAGAAGGGGGTCACATACTTTTTTCTTGCCACTGTACTTCCTTGTGTTTTTTTTAATTATCATTGAACAGATTGTTAAATATTAATTGAATATCCCGGTTGTCTGTAATTTTTGGGACCGGTTTACTAAAGGTAAGGTAGTTTTAAATCCCCCTAATCTGATTGGATAACTGAAGTGAATATAGGAGAGAATGAAAGAGCAGCTAATATGAGTTTACTGAAAGGAAGATAGCACTCACTGTTAATTGACAATAAGAAAACATGCTGAGAGCCAGCTCAGCAGAAGACTATTTTCATAGTTTTAACCCCCGATAATATGACCCACCTGGTCTAGAACGTACCTCTAACCCCATTCTGGCGCTTTTCATTGTGCTTGCCAATCACATAAAAAAGACATTTATTTTTTCTACCATAGAAGATAAAGCTTCTTTTCAGTTGCTCTCCATGGTACTAAGGGAAATAAAATATAGACTTTATTGTCGCAGCATATGATCTTCTATTCAAAGCTGCCTTGCTTTCAAGCATCACCAGTTTTACCTGTACTTTAAATTATAGCACTTCAGAGGTTTCCCCTTTGTTCAGTGAAAATAGAGATAAGTAACACTAGCCAAAAAGAATAGCAGAGAAATGTAAAGCTTTTTGTGAGCCTCATACTGATGCAGCCATCATTTGTTTCACACAGCTACACAGACTTAGAGATGAAACATCAACCACTTTACAGATACATATTTTTTTTTCACGGCCGTGTGATATACAACAATGTAGTGTAAGAAAAAAAAGTCATAAAAAATAAAATTTTTCCTTGTATTACACCATTGGTTTAAGTCATTTTCCAATGAGTAGTTTAGAAATAAATCATTGCTCTAAGTTTTACAATGTACACAAGGTAGGTTTGCTTGAAGTATAGATGATGCATATACATTTATAGATTTTTCACATAAAATATGCTGTGCCTTCAGGTATTTAGTAAAATGAAAATGAGCTAATGATAAAAATTTACCAAAAACAAGCATTTATATAAACATATCTTAAAAAGCCTTGTTATTTAAGAATTTTTATCTTGTCTCCCTCTTCCATGTTGTATGAATTTTAGGTACATCATGATGTATTAAACAATATTTTTCTTCTTCTCCACATTCATATTAAGTAAACATTTACATACTTCATCATCTTATAACTGTTATTGTGACTATTAATAGTAGTAAAAGTAGCAATACTACTCACATGCTAAGTAGTAGTAGAGTTCAAATTTGTCTGACTTATGCAAGTCCTATTGAATCTATTGAGGAATGGTTCAAAACTGTGAGCCTCCAGGGACTCCCAGCTGCTGCTACTTGCAATAGCCACTTAACAAGTACTCAGTACTCATCTGTCTAATGACCTATTATTACTTTTTGCTAGTCTTCTTTTTTTTCAAATGTTTAACATTATTGTTACCAGGGGCTTGTTACATACTGTTTTATTATTACTTTTTTTCTAAAAGTTATGGGGTCTGTCATTGTTGCCTTCTTTCTAAAAATGCTAGGTGCCTGGGTATTATACTGATCCTGTGGCATCAGTCTGACCAGGAGCAATTATTTACATCAGGAAAGTTAGAGTAAAGTCAGAATCTTCCTATATATACTTTTTCTGGATTAGTGACTCTGCATTTTAGCAGGGTCGGATTAACATAGGAGCTATTGGAGCTGTAGCTCCAGGCCCCTACCTTTAAATAGGCCCAGCCCAGTAAATCACTAATGCTGCCCAGCCCTGCTCTGGGTGTGTACACATGATTGATATGTAAATTGCAGGGCAGCAGGCAGCATTGATATGTATATTGTGAGGCGGCAGGTGGCATTGATATGTAAATCGCAGGACAACAGAAGGCATTGATATGTAAATCATGGGCACATTTATGGGTATATCAAACTCCCCTGAGTCCCATGCCACCATCACCTCTGCTGAATGCCACCGTCATTGGTGATGTAAACACGCCCTGCCTGCCACTGTCACTGAGCCTGCAATCAGCCAAAGGTGAGCAGATGGGGGGGGGGGGGGGGCTAGAGGTAACAGAGAAGGTATTACAGTCTGCAGTGCAAACATGATCAAAGAGGAGGTGTGCCAGGGGGCTGGGGTACAAAAGTAAGCAGAAGCATGGGGAGTGCACTCCTCTGCTGCACATACTAACTATCACCTCTGCTAAATGCTGCTGACATTGGGGATCTAAACCCGCCCTCCCTGCCACTGTCACTGAGCCTGCCCTCAGTCTGTACTGCAAAGGTAAACAGATGGGGGGGTGGCCAGAGGTAACAGAGAACAGAGAAGGGATTACAGTTTGGAGTGCAAACATGAGCAAAGAGCAGGTGTGCTGAGGGGGCTGTGGTGCAAAGATGAGCAGAGGCATACTGCCCACCGCCATACACTCTGCACTCCTCTCCAGCACAGTCTACCCACTGCTATACACTTACCATTCCTCTCCTGCACATACTACCTGCTGCCATACACTCCACCCTCCTCTCCTGCACATACTACTCTCCGCCATACACTTTGCACTCCTCTCCTGCACATACTACCCACCGCCATACACCCCATACTCCTCTCCTGTGCAAACTACCCACCGCCATACAATCAACACTCCTCTCCTGCACATATTACCCACTGTCATATACTGCACACTACTCTCCTGAATATACTGGCCACGATTGCACCCTAATGACTCCTCTTCTATACATTCTACCCGTTGTCATACACTCCGTACTCCTTTCCTATACATACCATCATACCCTTTGTAATAAAGTAAATTCCCCACACACAAAGTACATATCACAATGGCTTGTTGAATGCACAGCAAAAAATGTGTCCCTGGAACTTTTCTGAAATGTTGGCAACTATGTTCTATGTGACTCTCAGTATAAACGCTATATTGTACTTTACACACTCCTGCACTATATACATGATATTGTATATTATACACTCCTGCACTATATACATGATATTGTACATTACACATTCCTGCACAATATACACATTATTGTACATTACACACTCATGTACTATGTATACATTACATACTCCTGCACTATATACACTATATTGTATATTACATACTCTTACATTATACATACTATAGTGTGCATTGCACACTCCTGCACTATATACTAGATTGTACATTACACACTCCTGCACTATATATACTATTTTGTACATTACATACTCCTGCACTATATGTACACTATATTGTATATTACATACTTCTCACCAAAGTATTCATTATCTCAACAGTTGCTGGTTGCTAAGGAGTCCCTGAATATTTTAATGAAGTTCTACTTTAAGGTCGGCTCAGACAAAGTGTTAGCTCTTTATTTTCAGTGTACACAAAATCATAAGTAATAGCAGTGTTTAATTTTTAAAATAATGATTGTGCTGAGGGTTGTATATGTCTCTGAGACTCTGGCTTACCTTACAGAAATTTCAGTATATTTTATGAATACAAGAAGACTTTTGTTTTGTTTGATCATGCCCCTTTAAGCCCCCCCCCCACTCATACCCCATTGTGGACCCACCCACACATGCCACATTACTACCCAGAGGCACCCTCTCTCTCCCCCCTGTCTTTTACCCCCCCTCTTGTTTACTCCACCTCTCTTTCCCATCCCTTCTCCCCCCCCCCATCCGCCCTTACCCCCCCCTCCCCTCTGTTTATTTTGATTTGCTTTAATAATTAATTTATTTTAACAAAAATTGTTTGTGTTTAGTTTTATTTATTCCCAAAAAAGGCCCACCAAATTTCTCAGCACTAGGCCTATGAGCCTATGTTGCTCTGCATTTTTGGCTAGGCAACCAGCATTCACCAAATTAGAAATCAATGGCAGCCTTTATGTTCCCCCTCATTGAAAGTTTTCTTTAAAGCAATATAAACCCAAAAACAAAATGTGGTGGCTGCATTACTATTCTTTTTTTAGCCCAACACCCCCCATCCCTTTATTTTCACCTGGTGATCCAACCAGTACAAACCACACTGTCTAAACAAAGTAACAGTGAGTTGAGACAAACCATTTACCACAAGGGTATTAACAATGATCAGCTATTATTTATTTATGTAAAACCCTTAAACCAAAAGGAGAAAAACAAACAGCACTTTAACTGCTTAAAAAATGTTAGCTGGAGTTCAGCTTAAATTTGAATGTCAAGTCCATCTAAATCTGCTACCGGTAGTCTAACACTACCGTCCCACCACACTGACAGTGCTGCTATCCAAAGGAGACTCCGTTGCTCTTCCAATCAGAGTAAAACAAGAAGTACATTTTGGGACAGATCGCCAGGTTAAAATAAAGAAAAAAAAGTCTAAAAACAGAAAACAAATACAGTCCCCACATCTAAGGATTGGTAAACTGCAACATAATACATTTTTGGTTTTGGGTTTAATGCCACCTAAAGTTTTACTCAGAGACATTTACTATGTGGCTGTAACAAAGGTTTAAATCTGTAGAATGCATTAAATAAAATTTAAGATTGAATATATTCTTCAAATGTAGTTTAATTTATTATCATAAGAGAAATAGAAAATATGCACTATTTTCATATGCAGTAAAGCTACATGTCTGCTTTCCTTGTATAAAAAAAGGCATAAGCTAAGACTGTCTAGAACTTTGGCTTAGACCATGCTATAGTTAGTAAAGGCACAATGGGTGGGGGGGAACAAGCATAACAAATGTGTTGTACTTTAAGGTCATCAGTCAATCAGATTTTTGTATTAGATGCAAATGTTTTTCTTATCTGTGACTGTTCCATTATTCGTTTATCAATTAAGGACAATTGAGTTGCACCTTAATAAAAATTTTAAAAAAACTACAGTAAAGCAAAAGCCTGGGCTTGATATAATGAGACTTATTTGATAAAGGTCTTCAGACTTGTCACTCAAAAAATTGTGTCATTTCTCAACTCAATTATCCAGAATTGTGAAACTCAAATTTCTGTTCACTTTAAATACCAAATCCCATGTAGACACTTTTCTAATGATTGGATAATTGAAGTGAATCTTTATTTATTTTTCACCAAAAGACTCTCAACCCCTTAATAAATCAACTGTATGTCATCTAAAATGTAAAATCTGTACATATCATTTGTTTATGTTCTTCATGTAGTGCTGTACTACTTTTCAGATCTTATGATCTTATTACCATTAAGCTATGAAACATTTCCTGTTTCAATCAATGGTATTTTTATGTCTGGTTAACCAGACAGAGGTAGTCATAGTCTTTCTGTTTATTTTGCATTTTACAGCCTCCTCCTCAAATCTATGACAAGCAGCTGGATGAAAGGGAACATACAATTGAGGAATGGAAAGGTATAGTAAAATTCACTTGCTGTATGATAAGTTTGCATTATCTTTGTGTTATACTCCATTCTAATAAGGCAAGATAGGTTTTATGGATGTAATATAGACTTGCCATAAACTGATATTAGGTATGATAGAAGATACATGTATAACAGATAGGGATAGTTGTTGATACATTACTTATATTAGGTATTTTCAAATACAGTAAAACCTTGGTTTGAGAGTAACTTGGTCTGAGAGCGTTTTGCAAGACAAGCAATATTTTTTTAAAACTTTTGACTTGATAAATGGGTGAAGTCTTGATATACAAGTAGCATCATGTCACAACTGAGTATAAAAGAGAAGAGAGGGGCCTCTAAGTGTAGCAATCTGGTTACATTTAATGAAGGTACAACATTTAGCAACTCACATGATTGATGATTAAAAGAGGCACATCTAAGAATGCAGGCATCCGGGGTAAAGCTGTTCACATAGACCATCCCTCGCACCACCACTGCCATCGACGTCATCCCTTCCACGTTGTGCTCCATGAGCGCTTCAAGCATCTCTTTCAGATCGCTCTACTACAAGATAGTCTTCCCGGTCACAGTTGTAGACTGACAGCGGTGAGATCAGAGTTGTATAAAGTACTCGAAACCCATACTTGAGTAAAAGTACAAGTGCTCGATCAAAAAGTGACTTGAGTAGAAGTGGAAGTGCTCGATCAAAAAGTGACTTGAGTAGAAGTACTAAAGTATTCAACATTTTTTGTACTTAAGTATTGCAAGTAGTTTTTTTTAAAATGTTGCTACTCAAGTACTGAAAGTAAAAGTACCAGTAGTTATGAAAAAAAAAATTGCTACTCGAGTACTGAAAGTAAAAGTACAAGTACTGTGTTACTTAGTTATTAAAGAAAGAAGTCAAAAGTTTGAACATCATATTGTTTTTTATTATTTCAAATGCAGCTTTTATTTATACATACAGTAGCATTTATTTTTGTATGCGCTGATAATACACACGTTTTGAGCTTCATGAAACCTGCCATCTACAGTTCTGGCAGTGGTAATTTTTATAATTGTAACGAGTAACTATGCAGCAGAAAAAAAAATATCGGAGTAGAAGTATTGAAATCATTGAAAAAATGCAGTGAAGTAAAAGTGGAAGTAGGAGAAAAAAATTCTACTCCAGGAAAGTACAGATACTGCCTTTCTATACTTAAGACAGTAGTGAAGTAGTTCTACTTAGTTACTATACATCTCTGGGTGAGATCCAGCGGTACGGAAGAGAGTCTATGTGGACAAATTTACCCCAGTTGCCTACATACTTAGATGTGCCTCTTTTAATCATCAACCATGTGAGTTACTAAATGTTGTACCTTCATTAAATGTAACCATATTGCTGCACCTAGAGGTGTCTCTCTTCTCTTTTATACTCTGTAGCTTCTGCTGGATTTTGCTTCTAATCCCCTTGTGGAGGCTGCCATTTGTGGATGTACATTTTATGGTTACACAACCTATCACATTGCTATAATCTTTGTATATGGACTATAAACTGAAGGACTGATGAATAAATGGTTGTGAAATTAATATTCTGAGTTTCCATTATTTCCCATGGGGAAATTCACTTTGATATATGAGTGCTTTGGATTACATGCATGTTTCCGGAAGGAATTATGCTCGCAATCCATGGTTTTACTGTATAATACAGCCATAGCATTTACACTGTAGAACAATTTAATCTAGATAAGTGGCTCTTTTTTTATTTGTTTGTTCATTTTTATCCGTAGAGCTCATCTACAAGGAAGTTATGAATTTTGAAGAAAAAACTAAAAATGGAGTAGTAAAAGGACAGCCTTCTCCTTCAGGTACTCTTTGTAAATAGTCACACGTTGCCAAATGTTTCAGCAGTTACTAATTGAAGCAACCCTGTAAAAAAAAAAAAAAAATAATTCATCCCTCTACTGTGTCCTAGGCACCATGTGGTGTCTATGCCTACCTTTGCGGTAACTCACCCAGTGACTATCATGACTGAGTCTGAAAGTTACTTTCAATCTCCAGGTCCTATTAGGAATAAAGGAAAAGGAATTGGCAGCACTCCAGGTTGAGTCAAAATCCAGATTTATTGACTGGACATCCAAATATGACATTTGTGACAAGGTAGACGTGTTTCACACACTGACTGTGTGCTTAATCATTACATAATGATTAAGCACACAGTCAGTGTGTGAAACACGTCTACCTTGTCACGATTGTCCTATTTGGATGTCCAGTCAATAAATCTGGATTTTGACTCAACCTGGAGTGCTGCCAATTCCTTTTCCTTTATCAAGTTTCCACGGAGGCGAGCCGGGGCATGCACCGGTGTGAGTCATCAGGCAATTACACCCACTTGAGCAGTGAGTTCTTGTCTCTTCAATTCCTATTAGGAATACCTGATATTTTCAACAATTCAACTCTGAATGGTGCATATCCCTGTCCCAATGTGACAGCGTTGGCGCCTGGCAATTGGTCTAATGTATTTTTTCCTTCTTTTCCCCAGAACTGATAGGAATGTATATAGCAGTGGTAGCAGCTGTCCATGAGGCAAACCAGCAGTGTGCAAAGAAAGGCATAGACATTACATGGTACTTAATACCTCAGAGATTTATTTATTAGGACAGGTTGCTGTTAGGGTAACTTCCTATGATGTAGGTTTGTGTTCAAAGGAATTTACCAGTATGGTTGATTTACTTATATGGATTCCCTTCAAAATCTATAACATACTCTTATCCTGGGCACAAAACAGTGTGGGAGGAGCAGAAACTATTCACTATGCAAAGTACATTTTCAGTTTGCTTAGTGAATGAGCTAATGCAGTGTTTAATTCAGTCATCCAATCATATGTAAGCAAAAATGATTATAATTTTTTTCCCTTGCACGTGATTGGGTACTAAAAAATGAACTCAGCTTCACCATATACATGCATTTTGTTGAATGAAAGGACCGACTATATTCATATACAGTATTTACCAGAGTAAAGTAACAAAAAATGTTTTTAAAATATTTAGCTATAAACACAAAAATTAAAGAATGAAAATAAATAAAAAGAACTACACATTTCCTTTATAGGATGAGGGCTGTTTGGACAGCAGAAGTCTAGATTGGACACTGGGGTAAAGCGTGCTAAGCAGATACTTGGTTTTAAGAAAGCATCTAATATGTAGGCTCTTCACCCCTGTGAATAATCTATCTGAAATGATTGTGCAGCACTCGTTATAATAATATATCCTACTTTATGTCATAACAGTGCTGGGAACTTGGTGGAAGTATTCCCTAGATAGAGAACATCCATCATGCTCTTATTTGCTCTACCAAGCCAAAGTCAGTCTAGAGAAGTTTCCTACTAAGAAATATATTTTCACTGAAAGAAAAAGCAAGCAATCCTGAGGGACAATTTTTTAAGCATCAGTGTGAACTCTGATGACAAAGTGAAAAAAAAAAATGAAAAGAAGTAGGTTTGGGAAAAGAATGACATAGCAAGAAATATAAAGAAACAAAATAAACAAACTTGGGGACGTTTCTACCTCAGCTGCTGGTTAATAAATGTTAGTGGGCTAGTTTTAGGCTGGGTTCACGCTAGTGTGAATTGGGTGGGGGATTCCCTCCATCCAATTCGCACATCTCGGTGGTTGCTGTGAAGCGTGTGCTGTGATTTCACAGGGGTCCTGTGTGTTTTTGGCTCCATTTCAGCTCTGAATTCAGGCAAAAATTCAGGCCTGATTCATCCCTGAAATGAAGAACAGGGACTCACTGGACCCCTTCTGTGAACGCATCTGTATTAGGTGTGAACCCAGCCTTAAGGTGGGGAAAATTAAGGGAAAATTTTGGCAAAAAATATGCAGAAGGTCTTTTTTTTTAGAATAGAATTTGTTGAAAGAACATAATATTGAACAAAGGCATTAACGAGCAGGACACTGGGATTTAGCTGTGTGGTCTAAAACAGAATTTTGAAAAAATTGCTAAGTGTGCACTAAAATAAGTTGCTGGAGGAACTGTTGCCATACATTGCCACTGAACAGTCCCAACACTTTGAACAGTGTGTGATTGGTGCCCTCTTTTTTTGAATGAAACGTGATTTGAACAAGACCATGGTGGGTCAAAGTCTGATTTCAGTGATTTAGACCAGGGGGTCTTCAAACTTTCTAAACAAAGGGCCAGTTTACTGTTCTTCAGACTTTATAAGGGGCCAGACTAGGCCCAGTGGGAGTAGAAAATGTCCTGGCATCCAGTGGGAGTAAACAATGTCCTATCTTGGGTGACAGTGGTAGGGCTAGTGCTCCATCATTGATGTCAGTGAAAGGAATAGTGCCCCAATGTTGATGTTAGTTGGATGAATTATGCCCCATCATTGGTGTCAGTGTAAAAAGAAATGCTGTCCTATAGGTGTCAATGGGAGAAATTCTGCCCCATCGTTGGTGTCTGTGGGAGGAATTGTGCCCTTACACTGGTGTCGGTGAGAAGAATAGAGCCCCAATGTTGGTGTCAATGGAAGGAATTGAGTCCCACTGATGGTGTCAGTGGGAGGAATTGTGCCCCTTTGATGGTGTCAGTGGGAGAAATAATGCTGCATTGTTGGTGTAAGCAACAGGAATTATGTCCAATTGTTGGGTGTCAGTGGTTGGAATTGTACCCCAAGGGCTGGATAAAAGCAAGCAAAGGGCCACATCCAGCCCCTGGGCCACAGTTTAGAGACCGATGATTTAGACAAATAAAAGCAAAATAAAACATCCTTTCAGAAGTCGTTGAAGCCTAGATAGCCTTAACAATAACTCATATGGTCATATATGCACCAATCATCCACAACTTTATGACCACCCACATATTATTGAGTATGGCCCCCTTTTGCTAAAACAGCCCTGACCCATTGAGGCATGGACACCAAAGTAACATCCACATAAATGGAAGGACCCAAGGTTTCCCAGCAGAACATTGCCCAAAGCATCACAGTGCCGACTTGCCTTCTTATACCGCTTCCTGGTGCCATCTCTTCCCCAGGTAAGTAACACACACGCACCTGGCCATCCACATGATGTTAAAGAAAACGTGATTCATCAGACCAGGCCACCTTCTTCCATTGCTCCGTAGTCTAGTTCTAATGTTCATGTGACCAATGTAAAAGCTTTTGGCTGTGGACATGGGTCACCTTGGGCTTTACAGCCCCATACACAACAAACTGCAATGCCCATTTTTTTCTGCTTTCCCCACATCAACATCATGGACAACATGTTCACTTGCTGCCTAATATATCCCACAATTTTTCAGAGGCAATTGTAATGAGATATTCCCTTTACCTGTAACTGGTCATAATGTTATAGCTGATTGGTGTGTAAATCAGTTAATGTGACATCCATCACACATTCATTGCAGGTGAATTAATCACTGTAATTTAAAATGCAAGCACCAGGAAGATGCAGTGAATGTTTGAATCTCACTTTGCTGCTTCATAAATAGACGTGACTAAATGCATTGCCATATAAGACTTTTCATTGGGATACTCTTTAATATGTAACTTGCTCAGGTTTTTTTTTTTTTTTTACAGGCTAACAAGTAATCATAGTTACATAGTTACATAGTAGGTGAGGTTGAATAAAGACAATAGTCGATCCAGTTCAACCTGTGTAGGTGTGTGTGGCTGTAATCATTTCACATAGCTCTTAACGTCCTGATCCTAGAGATGTACGTCTAAGAGTCTTTTGAAAGCCACCATACTTCCCGCAGAAACCACCTCTTGTGGTAGAGAATTCCACAATCTTGTAGCCCTAACAGTAAAGAACCCCCCACGTTGCCTGAGGTTAAAACGCTTCTCCTCTAATCGCATTGTATGCCCTCTTGTCCTCATGCAATCCCTTCAACTGAACAGCTTTTTTCTAAGCTGAGATCCCCATTGAGATATTTATAAATTGCTATCATGTCCCCCCTCAGGTGTCTCTTCTCCAGGGAGAATAAATCGAGCGATTGCAGCCGCTCTTCATAGTTAAGGTCCTCCAATCCCCTCCAATCAGTTTAGTTGCCCTTCTCTGGACTCTCTCCAGCTCCAACACATCCCTCCTGAGGACTGGGGACCAGAACTTTACAGAATACTCCAGATGCGGTCGGACCAGAGTTTTATAAAGTGGAAGGATTATAGACTTATCTCTGGAATACATCCCTTTCTGCTGGCTTTGGCAGCCGCCGCTTGACACTGCATGCTGTTGCCTAATCTATCATCAACCAAGACTCCCAGATCCTTCTCCATTTTTGATTCTCCCAAGGGTTCCCCTCCTAAAGTGTATTGTGTTTTTATGTTTTTAGTCCCCAAGTGCAAAACCTTACACTTCTCCACATTAAACCTCATTTGCCATGTCATTGCCAACTCCGTTATTTTGTCCAGGTCATTCTGTAGGATATGTGCTTCATGCTGTGCAGTTATTGCCCTGGCCAATTTTGTGTCATCTGCAAAAACTGATAACGAACTACTGATCCCGTCCTCAATGCTGTTTATGAATAAATTGAACAAGGTTGGTCCCAGGACTAATCAAAAGTATAATTTTTTTTTAAATTTTATTTATTTTAATCCTGTATTGCTCTTTTGTATTTTTAAAAATGGTACTGAGAAATTCTATATCGTCGTCTTGTGTTTTGGCAGACTGAAGGTCCCCATAGATGGCTTGAGAAAAACTAAATTGATTCCGCTACCCACCCTGACAGCATAGATGGAGGAGTCTCCATCGCCAGCTATTGTATCCTGGCGGCCACAGATGCTGGCGCTGCTGAACATTTACAGCAATCATTGTTCAGCTGATGATTTTTCACCTACAGATTTGTAAATTAACTTTTGCCAAACCAGGTGGTACTCATAGGGCCACTCACGGCTCAAATATTAGCCAAGTCAGCAGGAATTGAATGAAAATCAGGCTGTCTACAGGTGCCTTAAAAAGACAGCAGGGATGTGCGGGGAGGTCAGTGGCTGGTGAGGCACTGGCTAGTATCAAATATAAAATATTAAAATATTATGATATAACATATAGCATAATAATATAATATTGTGCTTGACTGTGTGAGAAAAACATGGGATTATAGGTGAACCTTATACCCATAAACCCATGTTTTTTCCTTGTAGTTAAGAGGGCTGAAAGGGAACATTTGTCTTTTTGAGACATGACCCCTTCTATGACACTGCAATGAGAGGAGAGCCTCCACTGCAGCATTTTTATTGGACAGCTTGGACCAATGGTGCTTTACCATTGGTCCAAGGCTGTAATCTGTCTATTGATCTCAGTGCCTCTCTGACAAGCTGTACAAGGAGCACCGTATCTCCGGAACCATCTGTGCTAGGTGCCCCAGATTTGACCAGTGGTGGGGTAGGACTTCAGGTACCTACAGCCCAAATTTGTGGTCTCTGTGACCCCAGGTCGCCAAGCTATGACCCTCGAAGCTCGGTTGTTTTTTTTTTTTTTTCCATTGTAAGTGAGGCTCTGCCTTCCCTGCCTCCCCTGCCTCCCTTGACTGCACGTCCCTGACATTAACTGTGTTTTCACATAAATAGAATCTGTGCAATTTGATTGCTTACTTAATCAAATGATTTATATGCTAAGTTGAAGTATCTTTTAACTGCTGTGTACAGTCCTTTATTCAATGGTCTGTCCAGGATCTAAAAAGAACTTGGAACTTAAAGTCTGTGGGAAAACTGTGCACTGTTTGTGTTTCTTTATTTATTCCAATTGTGAAGTGCCTCATTTGTATGCAGCATTGGGCAGATCTGCAATTGGGGTATATTAGCAATGGAAATAGTGCCAGATTTACCTCCAGAAAAAAATGCCCTTGTCATTCATAAGCCCCGGAATAAATTTAGTTTTATTATATATTTAATAAAAGAAGAATAGCTGAGTATTCTAGCCGTTGCCAAGGACATTATAATTTATTGCTACCTGGCATTTTCTGCAGCCACAGAGGCATGCAACCTTGAGCACCCAACATTTTGTATGGGATCATTTTCATTCAGTTTGTGATACGTCAAAAGATTTCATTTTCCAAGGAAAGGAAAACCGACTAAGTGGAGGACAAAGGCACGAATGTCAGCATGACAGAGCAACCTAAACATTAGAAAATGTAAATTTCTCAAGGAGGGGTCCTTTGTTCCTTTCATTTTTTATTTCTTCAGTCTAGATGCATTGCAAATAACTCGAGGAAGAAAGCAGCCTAAGCACTGTCTCCTACTCACTTAACTTACAGGGTTTGTCTCTCCAGCAGACTCCCAATTATATTTCACAGTACATTTATGTTTGACTAGAGGAATTATGGCATGCTGTGTTTTATTTGTTTGGAGATTTGTGTGGCATCTTACCCACTGTGCTCAGTGAATTACATTCTAGAGGTGTTCATGCATACAAATATAATCAATTAAAACATGCTTTCATAAAGACTTTTTAAAAAGCTATATGGCATTATGTGATTTTCTACCCAATGAATAAGTAGGTTTCACTGATCTTTATTCGAATAAAGCAGCAAGAACAGTGATTTATAATGTGTTGAAATTTTAGTTTTCTCGTTTTCTATATCCCAGGGTAAGCCTACTTACCCTGGGAAGTAGGCTTACCTCAGTGGTCATTTTTAAAGAGAATATATCGCCCGACCATTTATTTCAGCAATAGTCTTCCCAGCAGATTATATGCACATTTAACATATTTTAGGCATGCTATTGGACTGTAAAAACCTCTCTTGTGTAGACATTCAAAAGACCTAAGACCAACGCCAGATCAAGTTCATCCAGGTAAAAAAAATTACAAACTGTTCCCCACTCCCTCTGGTTTATTACACTTGAGTCAGTGTCTTCTCAGGGCAAGATATTTAAATAATCAATGTTTTAAAATAGGTTTAATTACATCAAAACAGAAGATATTTTATAATTTGTAGTAAAGAACAGGGAATAGACAAACTATGAAAGCTGAGTTGTGTGTGTGTGTGTGTGTGTCTACTGTATTTATTGAATTGGAGTGACTGATCTCCCTAGCAGATTCAAAGGCAAATTACACATAAAATAAAAATAATTTATGGAAAGGAGAAATGCTGCAAGTAAGCCTTTAAAATATTTAAATTCTTGGTCTTAAAAAACACCTTCACAAACAGGAACATAGATCTTGAGATATTAAGAATTATGTATATGGTATATTATATATATGATATGTATACAATGATATGTATCATAATCATTCTATGTAAAGAAATGTGTAGGGATGGGCGATGTTCGGCCCAAGCATAAGTTTGGGTCGAACATTTGCCTGTTCAGCTATCCATCAAACACCTGAATTTCTAGGGTGTTCACCCCGACAAACACCGTGCAATACACTGAGCGCTGCACAGTGCATTCTGTGTCCTAATTTGGAAAAGCTTTGCCCAATCAGGGCGTAGTGTAAGCTGGTTGTTAAGGAGATGGTGACCTTAACAACCAATGAGTCATTAGCTTTCAATGGGTTTTCTGCTGACAGCTGAAAAAAATATGTCTGGTAAAAAAAATAAAGAAAAAATCAGCGTGAGGTTAACCCCAGTCCATACCAGGCCCTTCGGGTCTGGTATGGATTTTAAGAGGAACCCCTCGCCAAAATTAAAGAGAAAAAAATGGTGTGGGGTCCCCCCTAAATCCATACCAGACCCTCATCCGGGCATGCAGCCTGGCAGGTCAGGAAAGAAGGGGGGGGGGCGAGCATGTGCCACCCCCCCTCCTGAACCATACCAGGCCACATGCCTTCAACATGGGGGAGTGGGTGCTTTGGGGCAGGGGGGGGGGGGCTTGGCTACACATCTGTTCCTTTGATGTTGTTGTAAGTCAGGAAATCAGTCATTTTAATTTGCACCTCTCTAGTATGTCTTAGCTGATGGTCTTCTACCCCCCCCCCCCCATACACCATATCAGGAGGCCTATGTGAGAACATGCTTCAGGAGATGAATTCCCATTCATGACTCCTTGTTACAAACACGCTGCTGGGTAATCTTGCTCTGTTAGCTTATCAGGTTACCCTCAGCTGTATCCATATGTCTTCCATATAACCTGGTTTCAACTTTTCAGAAATATCTGATATTAAAAAAATGTTGACTTCCAAAAATTGGTCCACACAATAGAGCTTAAAAGCCACATGTACACTGCTGCCGGGGCTATCTCCAGCTTTAAAGCCTTAACCAGCTCAGCCAGCCCCCTCTCAGCTCTCTCTCCAGGACCACTGTCCTCTGTACAAGCCATGCCCTCTAGTAAATCGACTGAAAAGGCTAATATTTTATTGAAAAGACACATCTATTAACACCTTAAAGCAAACAGGTTTGGTTTAAAACCCAACTCTGGGAATTAAAAAAGACTAAACTTGCAGTGCCTACCCCCATTAGGAGGAATATAAAATGTAATAGTTTATCTGTGTGACTGGTCCCCCAAAGCCTCATCAATAAGGTGCTCTGAGCTGTGGTTGTATGATGACATCAAATACACCACAGGACCCATAGCCCTATATTGTGTGTGAGAAGAGGAGAGCACTGGAGCCTTCCGCAGTGAGGACTAACCTAAAATGATATTAAAGTATTTTCTTTGTTAAATAACAAACATGTTATGCTTACCTGCTCTGTGAAGTGGTTTTGCACAGAGCAGACCTGATGCTCCTCTTCTCGGGTCCCTCTTTGGTGCTCCTGGCCCTTCCCTCCTACTGAGTGCCCCCACAGAAAACAGTTTGCTAAGGGGGGACCTGAGCCAAGCTGCTGTTCTGTGTGTCCATTTAGACAAGGAGCTGTGGTTTGGCCCCGCCCCCTCTTTCTCTCCTCAATGGCTCACTGACTTTGATTGAGAGCAGCTGGAACCAATGGCACCCACTGCTGTGTCTCAGCCAGTAATGAGGGAGAGCAAGCTGGGCTGGGCTGGGCAGCCAAGGCTCTTGTGCAACATTATAAACAAGCGTTTATTATGTATTCGGTCTGACCAGACTTCTGGGGTTGAGCATCCCACCCCCCACACACACCTGTACTCTATCAGAGTCCACCATCAAGTAGATATAGGAGGAGTCCTTTGTAGTGCATTAGCACATCCATCCCAGCAAGGAGTGTTGTCTCCAAGGGTTGGAGAGGCTGGATTCACCCCTTTTTTATGGATAGTGTAGGACCCACTGATAATGGGGTACTTTGACGCAGTGGTGGGCTTGAGCAGGATATGGCCATATGGTGGGACTAAATCCCCATTTTTATTTTTGGATTGTCTCCATATTTAATAGTCATTTCTTTTGCATGGTTGCGCTATTCTTTTTTAATATATCTTGTACAACATTGCTGGATCAAGGTGGGGCTCAGGTAAGTATTAATAGGGCTGAGGGGGGCTTCAGTACACAGATGGTCTTTTATTTTTTATTTATTTATTTTTATTATTTATTTTTATTATTTTAATGCATTGAATGTATTACACCTTAGGAGACACCTATTCCTTACTGCCTAGAGTTAATGAGCATTTAACCCCTGCAGTGTGGGGGTTCTCTTCAGCTATTATATTTCCTTCTCTAATACCTAATTAGATAATGACCTGAAACAAGCATGTGTGAGACACTGGATAAGCATATGCTTGAACCAGGTCAGTAACTCTAAGTGGTGAAGCAAGCATAAGGATGACAACACCAGAATATGCCTATGGCATTGCTATGCACTATGCCTATGCCATTACTATGCACATGGCAGGAATGGCAGCTCCAATATTTATGCTGGCAGGTTTCCTTTAAGCATGTAACTATATTAGATATTTAGAGATTTCGACTTCCAATAGAAAGTCCCATTTAACACAATAAACTTTGTACTCAGATGCATAGCATACAGAATTTAGTAATCAAATTGATGTGGTGCCAAAAGGCAGTCTAGCCCTGAAGGGTTAATTGGGAGAAGGTGGCCGAATTTAGTAAATTGTAGATATACTGATCAAAACAATATAGAACTCCTTTTCAAGTCTGAATCAGAATAACATTAAACATATTTGCATGCACATACTAGTTATTATTCATTACATCTTCTAAAGTTTAACAATTCATTCTAGCCATTAATATTTATTTCCAGATAAAGCATTACTTAGTTTTTTTCTCTTTCCTTGAAAGCACAGTGATGTATCTGACACTTTATTTTACAAATTTTATTACACAGATTTAATAAAGTAAGCTTTCAGGCAAGCTCATCATTTTTCCTTGAATTTTTAAATGGTTTTCAGGAACATCATAAATTTTATAGGTAAAATAAATATTATGTTCTATTGCACTTTCAAACCCACATTCACATAAAACTAGTCTAGTTATTCTTTTATGGAAGAACAGTATTGTAATACACCAATTTTACAAGTTTTATTTGACCTAGTGTCTGTGAATATATCTACTGTATACATATATTTTTCCAGTTTTCACTCGCATATGTGTGTAAACCCAGACTTTCTTGCTGTTGAAAATACAATTAATAACATTTTGTTATATCTGTCTGATAAGTATGTAAATAAAATACCTGAAAACTTAGAAATTCAATGAGCTCCTAACCTGGGTTCTCTGCCTGTGCTGAACTAAAATGCCAAGCAGTGCTATCAGCCCCGCTCAGTTCTCACCTGTGAACTGCAGAGCACCATACCCCAACCTTACGGAGATGGCAGGTGTTCTCTAGTCCTTATATGCTTCCTGCCCTAGAGGAACAATGTTGCTCTTCCATAGATACAGTTCAATGAATGAAGGTTCAAAGAACACATAAATCAAAAACATATATATGTATATTATTATTTATATTGTGGTATAAGATCCATTAACCAATTCCTACACCAATATAACAAATAAAGTGCTAAAAATATGAGAACATTTCATAAATTCTATATATCAAATAAATAAATAAATAAGGTGCTGTGACTGATATATATATACTTAAAAATATTCATAAATCCTCTATGTCCAAAATAGCAAAAGTATATATACACCATATTACCAAAAAGAGCTGCCTTTGCACGCACATGAACTTTAATGGCATCCCTGTCTTAGTCTGTAGGGTTCAAATATTGAGTGGGCCACCCTTTGCAGCTATAACAGCTTCAACTCTTCTGGGAAGGCTGTCACAAGGTTTAGGAGTGAGGCTTGCAGTCTGTGCTCTAATTCATCTTAAAGGTGTTCTATCGGGTTAAAGTCAGGTCTCTTTTATGGACCTTGCTTTGTGCACTGGTACACAATCATGTTGGAAGAGGAAGGGGCCATCCCCAAACTGTTCAAGCAAAGTTGAAAGCATGAAATTGTACAAAATGTTTTGGCATGCTGATGCCTTAAGAGTTACCTTCACTGGAACTAAGGGGCCAAGCCCAACCCCTGGAAAACAGCCCAACACCATAATCCCCCCTCCACCAAATGATTTTGACCAGTGCACAAAGCAAGGTCCATAAAGACATGGATGAGCGAGCTTGGGGTGGAGGAACTTGACTGGCCTGCACAGAGTCTTGACTTCAACCTGATTAAACACCTTTGGGATGATTTAGAGCAGAGACTGTGAGCAAGGGCTTCTTGTCCACATTGGGCCTGACCTCACAAATGCGCTTCTGGAAAAATGGTCAAACATTCCCACAGACACACTCCTAAATAAATATGATGTAATGTACAGTCTTCCATCTAGCAAACGGCTCTCACTCATAACATACCCAAATGCTTAGGTCCCATATGTATATATATATTTTTTTCAAATTATGTTTGGTATGTTATGAATGAAAGGTTTTCACCAGACATATTGCTCAATTAGCTTCTCCTTTTATCCTGCATGAATATACTACATAAATCTCTTAACGCTGGGGAGTGGGGACTGTAAGAAAAGCACTGTGGATCTATGAGACTTATGAGTCTAACCAGTGTATATGACCTCCTATTTGTTTGAGGGGTCCACTGGATGAAGTAAGCACATACCCTAAAGGGCTTTGGTGATGGGCACGATGGTGTCTGGTGTGTGAAGATTTATGAAGATCTGTTCACTTATATAGGTGGAATTGGAAATTTCATGGACTTTTGCATTTGATGGGACATTTATTATACATGCACATTTATGAATTACTAAAAAACTGTGTATGAAGCTTTATACAGGGTGATATCAGCAAATCTACTCTTCTGGCACGGTAGTCCCCTTTGAATGTTCCATAATGTAGGGGGGAATTAAGAGGGTCCTTTTACCAGGATTGACTTGGCTTGCCAAGTGACGAAATGCAAAATCCCGTAAAAATCATCTCATTACAGCTACTCTGTGTGTGCAAAATGTTGGGTTTGTTTCAATTATTTGCCAATCCATCATATGGCAAAAAAGTGGTCACATCTGGGATAAATATAGTTACATATTTATTGGTACACATGTGTAGACTATTTTAGGTGTAGATATATTTTGGGTGAATTTACTAAGGTTCATTTGCTTTGCCGTTCATTTTCTTAGCACAGGTGCAGCAGTGAACAGCAGCGAGAGCCTCCCTCCGTCCTCATCTGTCAATGATATTTCCTCCATGTCCACTGACCAGACACTGGCATCCGACACAGACAGCAGCTTGGAAGCTTCTGCAGGACCCCTTGGTTGTTGCAGGTGACTAGCCGCCTGCCTAAGAAACCCCACCTTCTTCCGACGATGATGCGATTGGGAACAAATCAGTCTATGTATATTTGCAAGAAAAGGAAAGAAAGGAAGTAGAAATGTCAAATGTTTCCCTTCTAGCCTGCTTCTCCTAAAGAGTTATGTCATGCAGCTAAGCTCAAATGTATATTTAACTTATAGTTGCTCTGCTTTGGTCTTCTGGTTATGCTTACTACAAGAAATAAATGGGTTATTTCACAAACAAAAACAAAACAAATTCTCTTTGCATACATTGTAATGGCTGTGAAACCAGCAAGTTCTGATTACCTTTTCTTATTACGACATGACAAAGATGTGCAGTCGCCATTCAAGCGTGTGCGTGTCCATATGAACGTATGCGTGTACTGTACGTACTTTTATTTCATCAGAATCGTTTAAATATTTGTTTAAGAGCCTTCCATCTTTCCAGTAGATGGATGTAGATAATTTCACACTTGTACATCAGATGTACTGTATACATGCAAGCATATATGTAATATTATAAAAAAAAGCAACACAATTGTACAGTAGTTATTACATAGAGCAGTATATATAGTAATAAAGAGCCTGTTTTGTGTTAGCTACAGAAATTATTGCTGTAATATAATGCTTAGTATGTAAGATGTTCAATTCATACATTTGTCAGATTGTGATAAACAAACAAAAACCTTTGTATCATATGTCAAGAATGCATCTTTAGCAGAAAAGAGCATGAAGACACAAAAGTACAGTAGACAGAATAACATGGGTCAAACAGAAACGCAGACTTTCTGATCACTTCACACTCCTAATAGCAATTTATTTTTTTACATGCACAATATTTTTTATTTCAGATCAGATGTGCTGTATTAAAGCAGTGGTTAAGGTAAAGTGATCTTGTATACAGCTGTATATTTTAGTTTTTTGGAGATATTTTTTCTTTATCAGGTTCAGGAATAAGAAGCATGCAGGTTTCGCGGTAAACTTCTTAAACAGCATGGTAATCATTGCCATGGCATCTTCGGAGTCACTGTCTTGAAGTATGCCTGCTGTTTTACCATTCATTGCTAGCAGAACATAGAATAATCTTCTAATGTGCTGATGATATTTTATAGATATAAGCCTCAATTCACAAAGCTTTTACACATGGATCATTAGTTTAGCCATGAGACTTTCATTTTAAAATTTCATTGAGCTCAGATGACGGTCATGTTTTTTTTTCTTTTTAAATAAAGATCCTTATCCTGCCATGCTAGTTTTGGGAATTGAGCCTATGGTCTAAATTCATTGTATCTCCATTTATCAATTTACAACATAAGCCATAATTTTTTTGTCACATTAAAGGGGATTTCAATTTATTTTTGCTTACTTCCCACACTTCCCGGTTTCCACAGAATTATGAGCTCTGATTTTCTGTGGAGTATGCTTGTGAAATCTACTACTGTGACCCTTCCAACCAAAATCATGTCCAGCTTAGTGTGTCTGCCAGAGATAAATCTTAGTTCACCAATTAGTTTAAACAGAAGCAGCATGAGAGTATAGTTGTCCCTAATGCAAGAGGAGTATCGGGTGGCTAAGTGTGAAAAAAAAATGGACATACCTTTTAAGATTTTAGCAAGAAAAAAATGAGAAAGAATCAGGTTTGGATGATTGTTATAGATATTATTGAATAATTCATGGTCACAGCTGAAAAGTTACTTTTTGCTTTTTGAATTATGCATCAGGGACAAAATGTATCATTGTGTTTTATGTTTTAATCCTCAGGAGAATAATACTTTGGAGTCTTATCTTGTTTATGAACTTAACATGTTTTGTTAGATGTTGGCATTTTGTGGACCGGCTTCTGAAAAATAAAGTTTAATCGCTAAAATCTCTAATTAGAGACGAAAAATGTTTGACCAGACTTTCACAGTAAACACTGATCACAGAATTACTTTTATTTTAAAGCGTTAATAAGCCTGTAAGTAGAATTTATGCCATGGGTTTTTCAGGGTCACTTCGGCAATTAACTAACAAACAGGCAGAGCGTCCGATATTGAAACCAATAAGATCAATAATTAGTAATATTTTGGATTTCCCCTAATGGTAATAATTTGGATGTTGGCATAGAGGCATCTCCATCCTTTGGCTGTCATTAAGTAAATACAGGGGTGCCTGTAGTTTGGCTAGTTCTCTGGCTATTAAATAACAGCCGAAGGAGGCAAGCAAAGGATCCTTTTCACTAAGTAGATATAGTTATATTAGATTAGAAAGAAAACACTCTGAACAGTTATTTCTCTACTCCCTTGCACAAAGCCACTTTTGCTATTGTTGTAAACCGTGCTCCTACACTGTTGTTGTTGCCTCATCCCTAAAGCTTATGTAAACCCCCAAACAGGAATGTAATATATGACAGTTTGCCAGTTCTTGGGTGTAGTGGCATACGTTTTTATGTTGTAGCTTTTTTCCCCCTTATTTTCACCTGGTAATCCTGTAAATAAAATGCAATTCTCTTTCATATCTATTGAGGGAGCCATGGTTGTCACCCAGACTGGACATAAAAAATGTTTATCCCCTTTACACGATTGACTGTTTGGGTTAGTTGTTTATACAAAGAATATGGTTTCTTTTCAGCTCACAAGAAGAGACAAGAATTAAAAATTTCTGGCAAGATCAACAAGAATTTCTTGTACATGCAAAACAAGTTCTTAGCCTGAAAAAAAAAAAAAAAAATCTTAAAACTGGTGGATTGCAAAAAGGTACATTTTTTTTTTAGGTTTAGAGCAGTGTTTCTCAATCTTTTTTCAGTGAATGCACTCTTTAAAAATTCTGGACAATCTTGAGGCACCCTCTAAATAGATGGACAATCTCGAGGCGCCCCATTCTAAAATGTAAAAACGATTCTAATAGTTTTACAAAATGCAGCATCATCCACACACGTAGGACACCCAACGTTAGAGGGGATTTATTCGTCCAAAGCAAATACTGGTACTAACTAGTATTCCAATGTTTCTCTTCTCCCTCAGTTTTTCTCCATCAATCAGCTAATGTTACCCCAAAGCTGATGGAGAGGGGCAGGGGAGGGTCAAACAAGGATGCTATGCAGGCAACTGACATCCTCCTTATCAACTGGTGATGCCATTGGTAGTTGGGATGCCGGCAGCTAGAAGGTGGTAATGGTGCACAATGAAAACCTGTGGCTTCGTGTAACTAAAAGGCAGGCTTCATCTTTGTGCCGGCTTGTAAACAATGTTTGGGCAATTTTATAGCCATTTTGCTAAGGCACCCCTGAAGAAACCTCAAGGCACCCCAGGGTACCTGGGCACCCTGGTTGAAAAAGGCTGGTTTAGACTATGAACACATTGCATCAGTAACGTTTTAATGTGAGCTTATCAGGCATCACAAATGACATATGTGCGATGTATTCACAGTGTTCCTGCCGCTTCAATGTAACTGGTGATAATGGCAGTACTCATCACTGTTAGTGGTTCCCCGTAAACTAATAAACATTCACATGCAATAATGGTGCTTTACAAAATTGCTGTATCTACTGCATAGGTGACATAGGAAGCCCTGGATTAGCTTACACCAATTTGATAATTATAAGGTCAGTGGTATCATTTTAATTAAAAATACTGTCAGATAAATTCATAGGAAAAATCTAGCATAGCACTGCTTTACACCTATGCAATACCAAGCTGCCACATTTAGTTTAAAGGCAGCCTGTATGGATAGAAATATTATAGTTTCTAATTGTCGACTACTGCCACTTTTACCCATGGTTACTATTCAAGGGGGTCACTGACCCATAACAAGTATGCAGGTCAAGTAATTTGAATTCACACTCTGCATTCTTATTCAAGGCCAGTGGCTTACTAGAAAGCTTGGAGCTTGTGTAAGTTCCAGGACAAAATTTGGAGCTTGCACAGGACAGGCCCCTGTCTCCCTGCCCCCAAATAAGCACCATTAGGTGCTTAAGTGGCCAATCAAGATACTCCATTCATATTATCTGGGATAAAGGGGTATGAATTACATTCTCACTATACCTTTTTGGTCCTGGTGTTCTGGTACTGATATCATTGTTTTTAGTGAGTGTTAATGGCTATAAATAAAAATATTTTATGCACTAAAGGGTCTAATAATGATGACACAGTTTCCCACACTGACAATAGGTGGGAATTCAGCAACTACATTATTTTTTGTAAAATAAATTCAAACATCCAAATTAAGCTGCTGCATGGCAATTGTGATACCAATAGCCAATGAACATAAACAAACTAAAAGGCAGCACTAGGTATAAATACACAATTCAGTAAACCACAAGTGAATACAAATGAATGTCAAACACAACAGTATAGTGTGTAAAAACACAACAGTGCAAATAAAAAAAATATACACCAATGGTCCATGATAATAAAACCACAACTAAAATCAGTGCCAAAAAGTGTTTAAAAACAAAATATAAGTCCATAATAAAATATATACAGTCACGTGTGTAAGGCAACTGATATGTTGCTAGTAGTGTCCCCCCATTCCTCCTTCCTGATGGAAATAATGTGTGTCCACCACCATGTGTCACGATTAATGGAACCTCTTACCAGATGAAGTTGCCCATTATGTTATAAATGGTCAAATAGCGCTCAAACTTAATCCACATCACAGAATGTTCCCTGACTCAAGGTGCGTCCTTCATCTGGATCTCTCCGTCGCCATTAGATGTATACCATAGGAAAATAAGAGTAGTACAATATCATGGTGAAGTATGTAAAAATAATTTTTATTTAAAAACAATCACTTAAAAGGTATGCAAATTGTAAAAGCCGCAAAAAATGTCACATATCAGGCTGACACAGCCACGTATGTATACAAGCAAAACCACTAGTTGGGCATTCAGTATAGAAGGCTGAATTAGCAGCACCAGGCTCCAGGCTCCGGACAGCTGGCGTGCGTGATGATGTCACGTCGCAGCCACACCCAACCTGTTTCTTCAAAGATGACATTGTCGGGGGACCGGCAAGGCATTATTCTGTGCAATAAATATTACATCAAAAGTAAATAACCCTACCCAATAGTCCTCACTCGGTACTTGCCGCAGTCTCCACTTAATCCTGCAGCAAATATGAAAAAAATTGGAGACTGCAATCCACATATTCATCATATCTGTACTAATGAAGACATGGTTGATATACAAAAAGAGCAGAGCACGTTTACTTTGCAAATACATGTAAAGCTACACTGCTACACTAAAGCACTTCTGCAAAGTATGGTCCATAACTCTACACTATCTGAGTACCAAGCTGGGATATATATATACAGTATAGCAATGCATACAATGAGAGCATGTATGTTTGTATTGTTGTAAGTGGATTATCAAATATCTGGTTTTCTCCACCTGACAAGCCAGACTAAGGGCTACGGTTTGGCCACTTGGTAGGTACAGCACAGTGAACCCACGGTTTTAGTGCGGATTAACTGTGTTTTCCCATAGACTTTTTAGGTTTTAGGTTTTCTGAAAGCACACCAAAAGTCCTGCATGCTTCATCTTTGAGGCTTTTCCAGAAAATACACCAAAGATGTGAAATCTAATAAAAGTCTATGGAAAAAGGTGTGTAACCTGCACAAAAACTACGGGTACACTGTGTTTCACCCAAACTTCATCCAAACTGCAGCACTTCAGTGTAAAACCACCCTAAGGCAGGTACTCACTAATAAACCATAGTGATAACAATAATAACCCAATTTTTATTCTCAAAATCTTTTGTTCTGAATAGGTTAGAAAATCTCCCATTTATCAAGGTTGTAGTTTACATACATAGCAATCTCTTTTAATTGGTACTAATAGAAATCACACATGCAACCGCTTATCCTGGGCAGCACAAATAACCATGAATTACAGCCTGATGAAAACAGCTTGATGAGATAATGATACATTGCATATTATCTTTCATAAGTCCCCAATAAATGTTCAAGCACTAAACAAAGCTGACCTATGTTTAGCCAATTTAGGACCAACCTGTTATTTCCCCATCTATGTCGCCAAATTGAATATTGTAACCAATGATCAGGCTCAATGTCCACCTTACTTTTTAGCCATAACTTGATGTTCATTGGGTAGGACAAACATTTGTTAGCAAACACATGTCACAAAAGCTGGTCAGTTTGGCAGGACAGAAAAGTGCCGTTTGTGACATGCCTTAAACTTAGGTTACACCAGTGGAGAAATTAGAACCTTTCATGATTAAGGAACACAGCTGAGAATGTATTGTTGTTTGTATGTTCATTTCATTCAGTGTTTTAGGAAATTGGTAACCAAAGAGAAAGGCCTTACAATTGAAACTGTGCCTTCAAGGCAACATAGATGTCCATGCACTGTTATTTCTTTAACCTTTAGCTTTTTATAATGAATTATGTTGTTCCGGAGTATGCCTTTTACATTAGCAGACAAGATTTCCGTTTTGAAGTCATGTAGTAAAATACTACCTGCTGTGGAAATGCAGCTGTTTCTGAGTATGCAGCATTTTTCAGTATTCACATGCACAATTCAAAAGCTCTTATTTATATTGCATTGGTGTTTCCTTAAAGCTGAACCCCAGACTTATATTCAGTCTTGCATGATTCTACTGAATGTGCTTAGCCGTTCTGTGGTCATAGACTAATATATATATATATATATATATATATATAATGTTATATGTGTGTATATATATATATATATATATATATATATATATATATCTATATATATTATCTATCAAATTGTTTTGTCTAAGCTT
Source organism: Pelophylax lessonae (assembly GCF_965119305.1). Classification (NCBI taxonomy): domain Eukaryota; kingdom Metazoa; phylum Chordata; class Amphibia; order Anura; family Ranidae; genus Pelophylax; species Pelophylax lessonae. The sequence continues at coordinate 564,110,432 of NC_138768.1, forward strand.
TTCACCCACTAACAAACACAACACTGATGTGGGGTACCACACTGATGTGGAATGCCGCACTGATGTGATGTACACAGTTGAACGTGCATACAATATGTCAGTACCTCTGCAAAATTTTGCAGGTTGTGTACACAGAAGCCCTCTGTAGCACTGTCATGGCTGCATGAACACCACAGCCCGGCAATCATCTTACAATTCAGGAACTAAACTATATACTATGGACTCTTTTTGAAGAATGTTTTCCCATGTTGGAAGCAAGGCTTATCAATTACTAGCACAAAAATATTATTTACTTTCTTTAAATGCAAATGGATTATGGAGTGAGTGATTTAATAAAGGCTTACCAAGTAGGGGGGACACGTGCTCACAAAAATCTTATTACTTTGATTTTGCACCAAGCACCCAGTCAAATACAGTATATTAATTATAGTAATCAACTAGAAATCATCAAATTGGCCTAATGACAGTGAAGAAGGTTAAAAGAGGTTCTGAAGCCTGCAAAATGCTCTACTTAAAAAAAACTGCAGAAAGCAACGCTTGGATGTAACTGCTATGCTGACTACAGCCTATGAGACCAACTTCAAAGGCCACCTGTTAAAAAGTGGATACTATAAAAATGGTAATATTAGTATCTACATACAAATTTTCTTACAATTTTCCGTACAATTTTCTTGAAATTTACCTTTAACTATGTAGTACAAAGGCCTGCCTAATTGGATACAAGAGAAAGTGTTGACTTCCTATTACATGGTTTGTGGTAAATCTAACAGAAAATTGAACATGTATGGCCAGCCTTAGTCTTGATGGGAGACATAAAACCAAGGAAATGTCAGTTGGCTTACCAAGATCTAAGGCTTCATGCACATTGGTCTTTAAAAAAAAAAAAAAAAAAACTCTTTTAAAAGAGTTTGGATTATTTTTTCAGCTTTAAAAACACCTCAATGTTAGCCTATGTGCACACATAGGCATTTACAGGCTTATTAGAAGAGGAGCATTTACAGACTGAAAAACAACATATATAAACCTTTTTAGGAGAGAAGCTTTTGAGCAGAAAAAACAGCTGACGTGTATAAACGCCTGTAAATGTGTCTAAGTGCTAGGCGCATTTAGGTGCATTTGAGTGTTAATACATTCCAATGGCTAGAATATATTAATATTCTGGCCAAAATAATCCATTAACAGTCAAGTGATAGATGCACCTAAACATGCCCAAAACAAGTGGGCAATACACAGCTTTGGGCATGCTTTTTAAGTAGCTTTTCACCTGCCAGGAGTTCTAGCATTCAGAGAAAATAAGGAAATGTCCTTTGTGCTTGAGACCTAAGACATGTCCAGAGCAGAATGCCTTCAGATTTTGGGAAATTTAGCTTATTTGATAAGGTTGTGCAAGAAGCAACAGTGAGTTAGCATGTACAGCAACTTGTTTCAACTTTCCTGGCATCAGAATACTGTTGACAGATGATAGACAGGATTAGTTCTTATAGGTCACTACAAGTCCTTGGACTTTGCATACCCCTATAGTTCATGAGCCGAATAGTGAGCTTTATATAAAAACAGTTCTTCTTTCCCAGAGCAAACATTTAGATTCCTCCTCCCTTTTTTCAGTGCAATAATGGGGAATAAAATGAACATTTTGATTGTTTCAATTATAAACACGATCAGCTTTTTTTTTTAGATACTTTGAAAACTGCACATCTTAGATTTGTTGTTTTTTCAGCTTTAATACATTGGAGTAAGTCAGTGTACTGATTCCTACACGTCTATTCCATTTTTTCCATTGTTTATCATTCTCCTACATCCATCAATGAAATAATATAATTTGGGTCTGTGATAACATGGAGCGCAATGGGACTTGTGGCCAGTATACGTTATTTGTGTTCAGCTTCTCCCTATTTACTTATCATTTCACTGCACATATCACCATAACACATACAGGTGTAGTATTATTGGTAACTCTGCATGGATGACTATTACAGTTTCCAAAACATAAAATATTATAACAACCTCTTAGTCTACTTGGAAAAAAAGGGTTCATAAGGGGCTCTTTTTAATGTTGGAACTGAACAGTTTACAATTTTTTTAGTTTATTGGTATCTCATTGATTATGTAATTTTGGTTGCATTTAAAATTGAACTCCTTACACCATTGTAAATCCAGTCTCCAGGTACTTGGCAGTCCTTTTCCATCTCTCATCAGAAAATCGTTAGGTAAAATAATTTTTGTGTGGCTAAATAAGACATCTGGGGTTGATTTACTAAAATTGGGTAGTGCAAAATCTGATGCAGCTCTGCTTAAAAACCAATCAGCTTCCAGGTTTTGTTGTCAAAGTTTATTTGAATAAGCTGAAGTTAGAAGCTGATTGGCTACCATGCACCAGATTTTGCACTCTCCAGTTTTAGTAAATCAACCCCTCTGTGACCTGCCTATATAAATAATAAACTATAAATAAATGGTGGAAAAGTTAAAATTTTGCAAAAATTTTCCAAAAAAATCTAATAGTTAAAATGTACACATTGAATGTATTTTGTTCAGTTATAGGTAAAAAAAATAAAATCTCTGCCTATTGGATTTGGGGAACACATGCTGCATTTTAATGTTATGTATAATAAACAAACAGCAGAGCTTAAAAGCCAGTCACAATGCTTGGTTAGACCAAGGAGAAGTCCAGGTGTTTAGTTATATACAAATTGTTGTGACCAGTAATAAAGAATACCGACAACCCATACTATATAGTGATGCCAAGACTTTCATCACTGGAGAGACTGTAGGCAAAAATGTTTTGCTGCTGAAAGCACACTCTTGGCAAGGATCGCCTTTTGTATTTTTCTTTTTTTTTTTTTACAAAGTTCTTGTTTTACTGCTCATAATTTGAGTTAACATCTTATGAAAAGGGGTACATAAGCATATATGGGACCGTGGTATTCCTATGTATGGGAAAATATATATGGCAGAAAAATATACAAGGGAATAGTTTTCTCTTTGCCCCTGCTGCCCATAGACACAGGCCTACTGTACCTAATGACAAATAGAGTGGGTGGGCTACAGTGATGCCTAGATCTTAATGACTAAAATCCCCACACTGCTCTTATTTTACTTGTGACACACACACAGCAAATGATTGAATAAAGGCAAAATATTATTATTTTTTTTGGAGAATAAGCAAAAGTGGCCCAGTGTGGCATTTCCCCTGCTTGTTAGAATAATTGTGCATCAGATGAGCTCTAGTATAGCATTCAGTTATCTGGGTGTGATATTATTCATGTTTGGCTGTTTGATCTTCTGTCTTTTTTTCATAATAAAACACTTTTATTGAAGAAGTGACCATATTGATCCTGGTTATATGTATGTCTTCAGACCAGAATCATTTATATTTACATGACACGGTACAGGCTCATAATGTGACAACTTCAGAAGTGTAATGACAACATAATATGTCCATGTGAAGGTGTTGTATATAGTAGGTATAATAAACAAGACAACAAATTAATGTTAGCAATTTGTGCATTTTGGGCATTCTGTGTTTGTCACCACCACATACATCTTAATAGCATAAATCTATGGGAGCTGTCAATGTTCACTTGTTAAAAAAGTTTACCTAGGCTGGCAGGCTCTTGATTCTAAATGAGACCATAGAGGTATAGATGGTATTAGAAGGTATTGTTGCATACCTTTTTATCATTGTCTCTATAGAGCACTGATGGAACCCCCAAGGGTCCTCTGCAAAAGTCAGCTCCCCCTCCCCTTCCAAGTGACAATTCTCAGGCTTGGCCATTGGCTGCTTATGCACCAAGCGCAGTCTTACAGGAGGGAGTGTGCCCATTATTAAACCTGGTAGTTCAGGTCTTCAGGTAGCTTTATCAGAGAGAGTTAAAGATGGGAAGGTATACAGCATTGTTTTGTGGTGTTGATCTATCTTTAGCTTTACTAGGTATTTGAATTCACAACCAGTACAGGTTTCCATTAAAATGTGCTTGCTCCAGTGTGTCCTTTTTATCCCTTATTTGCTACTTTGTGAGTAATGAAGGATAGTATAGCTAAGTAGATAAAAGGTGTAAGCACAATAGCCAATGTGCATCTTTATAAAAAAATTGTTAATTTCAGGCCCCATATGTCCATCCCATAAGGTTTCCTCTAAGAAATGGGGGCAGGCTAAAAACTAGGCAAATTCTGTGCTTTAATAAAATATGCAATTTTCCTAAACCTTTACCTTGCAGCATATTATAACATAATAAACACATCAGAAGAAATGACATGCACTTTGGAAACATATCCTCAGCATAGAATTTGAGAAGGTTTTCAGCCTTCCAGCTGTTATATCTAGTTTATTTTGTGTTTCCATTTCTTCAAATTCAAATTCCATTTCTTCTTCTTCAAATTCTTTGAGTTTGAGGTGATGGAAACGACCCTGCATATCAGAACAAACTAGATTTGTTACTGCTATAACAAAATATATTTTTGTATGGCAAGCAATCTCTAAAGATGTGGGAAATGTAAATAAAACTGAATCTTTAAGCATATGTGGTGCACAAAAGACAAGAGTATTTTCAGGTTTGCTTCTGAGTGTGTTTTCTCTTGGTGCTATAAAATTTAAAGTGGACAATGAGAAATGTTGTGGTAGATATCATATTGTTGGGTGGTTTACTCTGTTGGGTTCAGTAAAATGTTTATGAAATCCTGAGCCAGTACCAGTAATACAAAGGCCATAGCTAATATCACAAGGAATTGACACAGCATTTTTCCGTAAGGCTTTCTGTCTGATGAAGGTTTTTACCAGGAACTCTGTGCTTTTCCATTACCTCTTTGTTTAGAAGGTATTTTGGTGATTTTCTATTTGTGGAATATTATAATCCAGGGCGTACCATTTATTATGTTGTGACATACAGTCCGAATACCCTGGCTACAAATGTTTTCATCAGGTTGGTTATACATTTTTTGTGTTAATCATGCTATAAATTAAGAAGTTCTCTTGCTCTGAGAATCTGTTTGTAATGTAACAGTAAAGTTAACGTAAAATGCATTTGTGATCACACTAATTTTTCATCTGAGAAGCCTTACATGGAAGCTGCCATTTTCCACCATGGGCTTATACTCATTTTGGGACTAGGAAGCAATGAGGCACATGTTCAGCTTTCTTGTGAATAAGGCAGCCCCTGGGAACTAATATTTGGACCAGGGGTGGAGAGGGCTGGTGCAGTGAGAGGCTTGATCACAAATTATTCACCTTAGGAAAAAAAACCCTTTAGTAAATGACTACAGACTTGGTTAACAAATGTGCTTACTAAGAATACACTTTAGCAAATAAGAGAAATCTTCACTTGTGATCTCCTGTGAACTGATTTGCCAGGGTTTGATTCATTTCTTTTAAATACCGTAGACTTTTTGTAACATTTTGTGAAAAGTAAAGAAAAAGCACATGCAGATCTCAACTTCAATCACCACCATACACCAACTCATTTGCCTTTTAGTATAGGTGGGTTTCGCTATTCAAGTAAAACTCAAAAAAAGCATCCCTAAATACTAGTCTATTAGAATAGTAGGTAAAAAGTAGATTCTTTCTCGGCCTCACACTATCTGCTTGATACCTGGTGTTTTGAGAGGGCCTCCTTATCTTGAAGCAACAGTGAAGGGCATGTAGATGTAGGCGTCTGGCTGTTGGGAATCCCACAATCCAAGGAGATTTAGGTCAGTATCCCTGATGGTGGGAAGACTGGGCCTTGATAGCTAGCTGGTTGTGGTGATATATTTGGAGGGGGCAGTATGGTTAGTTCTTCTTTTATCTCCACAAGTAAAAAAAAAAAAGGAATGGAATATATAGCAGCAGATCAGCTGCTATTTACACTGGGTAATACCTTTGCCAGCTGCACTCTGGCTGTTTTGAGGTCCAGTCTTGAACTTTGTAGACCAATTTTCATCTATTGTTGGAAAGCAATATTGGAAAAGGATTTTGCTTATTTTGTTTTTAAATACTATGAAATGCTGTACCTAGGAAAATCTATACTGTCTCATCTTTTTATATATTTGCAATAATGCATCCATAGTTTGATGTGTTCAGGTCACAGTAGTAGATACCAGCAATGCAACTTCTTTCATTAAAATTGTACTGATGTAAGATTCAAAGTATCACTAATTAGCTATGAAGAGTATGCTGCAACACACATCTGCTGCATTATACTAAGATTTGTGCGTGAAAGATTATCAATACTTTGATGTCAACAGAACGTTCTGCCAGTACACTTGATCAATAAGACTTGAGCATGGCTCTGGCAAGCGCATAGTATCCTCAAGTAGACAACGCAGGTTATAAGCAGTGCCTACTAAATGTATTCTCTTATAAACCATATCTTGTGGAGGAACATAGTTGTTCAAGGGCGGGGGGGTTCAAACTGCTGAGAATTATTGTAATTATATTTGTGAAAATATTAGCAAATTGTCATTATTTTGTACTGTTTGTGGATCATTTTATTCTGGTTTGAGAATGAGATTTGTGCCGATCCTCTCCAAAACTGCATTGTATCAAACAAACTTAATTTGTTTTTTTTTTTTTGTTTTTTTAGTTTGCCGGTTTCGAACAATGATACTTTTTACAGCAAATATTCATTTCAATATTCAATTAAAGGTACAAGGTGCAGCACACATAACAATCGACCTTGTTTTTTTTGTATTACAAAAGTAAACAAAGCTCAAAAAGGCACGCGATATTTTAAAATTACTGTATATGAATAAAACTATATGTATGTGATTGAAAATAAAAGGAAAATGTTTGAACTGAAATCACATTTTACTGTCTTTTGTTCCAAAAACAATTGTTATTATTCGGAGGAAGTCAATAAAATGCATAGACCAATAATTATTTACACAGCCAGAAGCAGCAGTATGAATACCACATGCTTTATAGGTTGTACACATACAAACATAATTCAAGTATTTTTGGCAGTATCTATGTGTGTTAACATTTATGGACCAAACACATATAAGTGATTTTTCACCTGTGTGTATATGAACGTGCATTTTTACAGTAAATAAGTGAAAAACAAATTTAAGCTCAATGCTAACTAACTCTAAGTTACAAACTCTAAGTAACTAAGTAACTAACTCTAAGTTACAACAAAAGATTGTTATTTTCTTTAACAAAAAAAAGTTTACGCCATACAGGTTTAAACCACCCTGGCAGTTTTATATGGCTTGGCCAATTCCTTTTAACTGCTATTTTTGGTGCATAGCTAATATACTGAATATGACTATCATTTTTTTTTTTTTCATACTAGCCCTAAATAGTTACCAAAATGCAATAGGTTAAATGAAGGATTTGCATTTTATCAATGAATGCAAAGTGTTCTCTAATGGGACATGGTGAGAAAATGCAATGTGTTCTCTGAATGCCATCCGTGCCCAGGGAATGACCTCCTGTGTTCACAAGGCAGCAGGGCGGCTGGGACCCAGAAGCTACTTGAGATCACTGTAGTAGTGGTTCCTACTAGGGATGTAACGATATTGATGATATCGCGCTATCGTGGTGGTAAACGTGTCTCAATATCGTCGTGGTCGTGTCTCGATATCCGGAACAAATGTTGACTGCTATCCCCGGTGTGCTGACAGTGTAGCACTACATTCTGCAGTGTGACTCATTCCAGCACAGTGAGAGTGAATGAGTCAGTGAGAGAGCAGAGCTGTCAGATCGGAGCTCTGATGTCGGGGATGGGCGGGCTGAAATGTGGAGCTCCTTCCTCCCTTCCATCCACAGCCAGTCAGCATGCAGTAAAACACTCCTCCCTCGCCCCTCTCCAGCCCGCCACATTTGACTGAGAGCACCAGGAGATAGCTGCACGGCAAGAAGAAGGTATGACAAGAATTAGAGCAATGTCACATTGGAATGCTGGTGGGCTGCAGTGTGTTCCAGATAGCTGTGTGTGTATTCAGGCTTCTTACCGATCAGCCTCCTCTCCCCTCACTGCTTATGTTTTATCTCCCTGAGCTGTACATTGCCTGATAACACTAATAAGAAAGATGCTGCAGGAACACATTGCTGTTAACCATTTCAGCTTCCATTCAGCTAGTTTGAGCCCTGTTTGTGCTGTATGGGTTTTTATTTTATTTTTGGAGGATTTACTGTTGGTTCAGGTTAGAAGTTTAACAAACCCATTAACTGTTTACTGAACTCCACTAATCTTGAGCAGTTAACTGTTTGTAAGACGATTTTTATTTTAGAAATTGGATGTGCTGCTGTCTTCTTTCACTTTTACTGACTTGATCTTGCACAGCTGGTTTAAATAGAGTGGAGCAGCCCTGGGATACTATACTGATGATACTCTACCAATGATATTTGTATTCTGCAGCATGAGGGGGTTAATGTATTGTCACTGCTGGTCACTGATGAATTAGTCCTGTCCAGCTATTTAACAATACCGTGAGCTTTTCCACAATATCACAATAAATATCGTACCGTGAGGTCAATATCGAAATTGTATCGTACCGTGAGATTTTGATATCGTTACATCCCTAGTTCCTACTACAGCAATTTTCAGCTTCCAAGGATATCCCACAGGTATGACATGGGTATGCAGTGGCGTACCTAGAGCATTTGGCACCCGGGTCGGATCCTATATCTGGCACCCCCCCAACTTTAAAATGTAAAAACACCCACAAAAATTTGTAATGTTTTCAAGAATATTTATTGCACAAATTTCACAGCCCCCCATCACAGTGTCCCTTGCAGTCTGCCCTCCGTCTCTCTAATCACAGTTCCCCCTTTTGCACTCTCTGCCTCCCCTGCACAGTCCTACCTTTAGCATAAATAGATAGCTAATATTATTAGCAATATGTTAAAGTTTGAGTAAGAGATTGGAGACTTGCTAAAGGAGATATTCAGACACTGCATACATGATACAGAAGATGGTCCGAGACTGCAGACATGGTACAGGAGATGGTCAGAGACTAAGGACATGATACAGGAGATGGTCAGAGACCGCAGACATGATACCGAAGATGGTCAGAGACTGCGGACATTATACAAGAGATGGTCAGAGACTGAGGACACGATACAGGAGATGGTCAGAGACTGAGGACATGATACAAGAGATAGTCAGAGATTGCAGACATGATACAAGAGATGGTCAGAGACTGAGGACATGATACAGGAGATGGTCAGAGACTGAAGACATGATACAGAAGATGGTCAGAGACTGAGGACATGATACAAGAGTTGGTCAGAGACTGAGGACACGATACAAGAGATGGTCAGAGACTGAGGACATGATACAAGAGATAGTCAAAGATTGCAGACATGATACAAGAGATGGACAGAGACTGAGGACATGATACAGGAGATGGTCAGAGACTGAAGACATGATACAGGAGATGGTCAGAGACTGCAGACATGATACAAGAGATGGTGATACAGGAGATGGTCAGAGACTGAGGACATAATACAGGAGATGGTCAGAGACTGCAGACATGATACAAGAGATGGTCAGAGACTGCACACATGATACAGGAAATGGTCAGAGACTGAGGACATGATGCAAGAGATGGTCAGAGACTGAGGACATGGTACGACTGCAGACATGATACAGGAGATGCTCAGAGACTGAGGACATGATACAGTAGATGGTCAGAGACTGCAGACGTGATACAGGAGATGGTCAGAGATTTCAGACATGAAACAGTAGATGGTCAGAGACTGCAGACATAATACAACAGATGGTCAGAGACTGCAGACATGATACAGTAGATGGTCAAAGACTGCAGACAGGATACAGTAGAAGACTGCAGACATGATACAGGAGATGCTCAGAGACTGCAGACGTGATACAGTAGATGGTCAGAGACTGAGGACATGATACAGTAGATGGTCAGAGACTGCAGACGTGATACAGGAGATGGTCAGAGACTGCAGACATGATACAGGAGATGGTCAGAGACTGCAGACGTGATACAGGAGATGGTCAGAGACTGCAGACGCGATGCAGGAGATAGTCAGAGACTGCAGACGTGATACAGGAGATAGTCAGAGACTACAGACATGATACAAGAAATGGTCAGAGACTGCAGACATGATACAGTAGATGGTCAGAGACTTTAGACATGATACAGGAAATGCTCAGATACTGCAGACATGATAAAGGAGATGCTCAGAGACTGCAGACATGATACAGGAGATGCTCAGAGACTGCAGACATGATAGAAGATAGAAGAGCACTAGGGGGGCCGGAGAGCACAGGCGAAGCAGAGAGCACTGGAGGAGCTGAAGGGCACGTGTGGGGGGGGGACTGGAGAGAATTAAGAGGGGGTTTGGAAAGCATTGTAGGGGGGGTTGGAAGGCACAGGGGGTGGAGAGCACTGTGGGGGGACAGGGAGCACTTGGGGGGCGAGCAGGGAAAACCAGGGGGGTGGAGAGCACTGGGGGGACAGGGAGCATGGGGGGAGGGAGATGAAAAGCACTGTGGGGAGCTGAAGAGCATCGGGGGGGGCTTAAGAACAGGGGGGGTCTAGTGCACTGGGGGGGGGGTTAAGAGCACAGAGGGGGGGATTAGGAGCACTGGAGGGGGGGTTAAGAGCACTGGGGAGCCAGCAAAATAAGTTGTATAGGAGGGGGATGGGGCAGCTTCATATAGATGAATTGATCTTTCCCTATTCTTCCTGCAGGAGGGAGAGGAGGAGAATCAGTTATTCAGCAGCAGCAAGATGAATTCCTCTATATGCAGCTGCCCCATCCCCCTCCTATCCAGCACACACACTTGGGCTATGGGCACTCACCTTCTTCCCACCGAGGCTCAGCCCCCTACTTCCTGTCATGGCTCCGCCCCCTTATTCCCACTGCGGCCCCGCCCCCTTATTTCCACCGCGGCTCCGGCCCCCACTAGCAGCGCGGACTGAAGGAGCTGCCACTGCAGCTGCCTTCACATGTCCTACCCGGCGTGTCAAAGCACGCCGGGTAGGACACCGGCTGACACCCCCCAGTGCGTGGCACCCGAGGCGGGTCACCCCCGCCCCCCCGTTGGTACGCCACTGTGGGTATGTCTACATCCATGATGGGCCAATGTAAATATGTATAATTTTATTGAAGAGGTGAGCTGTGAGCTAGATAGGGGGAGACCTGTGGATGTGGTGTATCTGGATTTCGCTAAGGCATTCGACACTGTTCCCCACAAACGCTTAATATACAAGCTAAGGTCTGCAGGCATCGACCTCAGGGTTTGTTCTTGGATAGAGAACTGGTTACATGGGCATGTCCAAAGGGTGGTGATAAATAACGCGTATTCAGACTGGTCTAGAGTGGTAAGTGGGGTCCCCCAGGGCTCAGTCCTTGGACCTATTTTGTTTAATTTATTCATCAATAACACAGAGGACGGAATCAGTAGCTCAATCTCAGTTTTCACGGATGACACAAAGATATGTAGGGCAATAACTTCTCAACAAGATATAGAAATCTTCCAGGAAGACCTGAACAAATTAACAGAGTGGGCAACTACATGGCAAATGAGATTTAATGTAGAGAAGTGTAAGGTATTACACTTGGGGGCAAAAAACTTAAAAGCGAATTGTGCTCTAGGGGGCGGAACCTCTGGGGGAATCCAGAATGGAGAAGGATTTGGGGGTTCTAGTGGAGGAAACCAATTTATTCATAAAAAACGATTGCACTTACATTTCATCAACTTGTTATAGGCGTAGAGGAAGTCCTGAGGAAGTCACGTGACGTGACGTAACGCGTAGGAGGAGCCGCCAAAAAAACGGAAGTGACGTTACGGACCGGAGCCAAGTTCTCCCAACGCTATTCAGATTGTTTCTACGCCTATAACAAGTTGATGAAATGTAAGTGCAATCGTTTTTTTATGAAAAAATTGGTTTTAAATACTGCACCATGATGGCCCTCTGTGTTTGATGAGCCCCGAGGTCGTGCTAGGAGTTAAGGACCCCTTAGGACAAAAGCACCCCAATACGGACCCTGAGAGGTATCCCGGGACCACGAATAGGACTCTGGAGACAAGACACACAAGCCGTTGATCACCTAACCGGGGGTCAAATATATATACACAGGCGATTTTAGAGTTTAGAGCACCTAGAAGTGACACCTGGTGGAGGAACAAGTCACAGCACCTTTTTTTGCACTGAAGCACTTTGTGATTTAAGTTGAAGATACACAGCTGAATATATTTTTTCTGTGGTGGATGGAAAAAACGGACATTCACTGATATTGCACTTTATTAATTTAAATGAGTTTAAAGACTTTGTTGATATGATATGTATTTATTGAAGATTGAAAGCACCCAGCACTTTATAGTTTGGAATACCTGGTTTAACAATTTATAGATTGTATATTTATTTATTTAAATTTCGGTTTGATTGAAGTTCAACATATCCACAATCACAAGGATAAGGAATTGTGTAACAACAGCAACATTTTTTTACACTACACATTTATTATATTTTAACCCCCATATTTAAGTTATTGTATCAACTGGTTCCTGGTACCAGTCTCGTGGTGCAGCAATAAGAAGGGACCCTAACTACCTCAGATAGCGCAGGAACCACCCACACACACATAATTGTCTAGTGGAGGATAGACTAAGTAGTAGCATGCAATATCAGGCTGCGGCTGTCAAATCCGGCAGAATATTAGCATGCATAAGGAAGGGGATATACTCCAGAGATAAAGCTATAATCCTACCACTTTATAAAACTCTGGTTTGGCCACACCATGAGTAGTCTGTCCAGTTCTGGTCACCAATCATCAGAAAGGATGTGCTGGAACTGGAGAGAGTCCAAAGAAGGGCAACTAAACTAATTAGGGGATTAGAGGACCTTAGTTATGAGGAGCGATTACAAGCTCTTAATTTATTCTTTTTTGGAGAGGAGACTCTTGAAAGGGGACTTGATAGTGATCTACAAATACATCAATGGCGATCCTAGCATAGGTAGAAAACTATTTAGTCCCAAGGAGAGCAAGAAGACACATGGCCAAACAATGAGATTAGAGGAGAGGCGGTTTAACCTTAAGCTGTGTAAGGGGTTCTTCACTGTAAGGGCGGTGAGAATGTGGAAATCTCTTTCACAATTGGTGGCAGCTGTGGGGAGTATGGCTACTTTTAAAAGACTTTTGGACGTGCATCTCACAGATCATAACATTCAGGGTTATGGGAAATGAGCAGGCCACTGACACAAACAAACACACCTATACAGGTTGAACTGGAAGGACTGGTGTCTTTATTCAACCTCATCTACTATGTAACTATGTAATTATGTAACTATAAATTTCCATACTTCAGTATACAGATTCATGTGAACTGGAAAGTGAAACCCATATACTGTTTACACCTTATGGTAAATAATCTGGTACATAGCTCCCAGCTGTTTCGCATTTGGAGGGACTGTCCCTCATTTGGAAACTGGTCCCTCTGTCATGTTTTCCTCCTCATGTTTTTCTCTTTTTGGTTTGATGTATAGACCAATCTAAAAAATTATATTTAATTAACAGAAGTGTTATACTGCACTAAATCTTTAATCCAACCAAACTTTTTTTCCACTTTTTTTTAGTTGGCTTCTTTTGTTTTTGGCCTAGACAAAAAAAGATGTCATACAGAAGCCTTCATTTTTTTTTCTTACATTTGAAGGAGGGAGGAGGGGCTATCTCAGCTAAGTCCACCCTCCTGCCTGTGAGCCTGACCTGAGGGCAGATAGATTCCAGGAAGTAAATGCTGCACCCGTCATCTGCCCCTACTCAAAATGGCCATAGCTTCAAATTGTAGGGGGTGTTTTTCAATGTGATTTCTCAGCAAAATAAAGCATGTAGATATGGATGGATGGATGGATGGATGAGTTTACATTGAACATTAAAAATTAACTAAATAGTGTTTTCGTTTTGTGGTGCTCAGATACTGTTTAGTTTCACTTTAATGGTCTGTATAACTGGGAGTGTGGCAGGGGTATACCCTTTGCCTAATACTTTGTGCTGAAATGTATCCCTTTTACTCATATCAGAAATCATGGAGGTATGTGGTATGCTTTATAGAACACTACAAAGAGTTTACCTGCAAGTATACAATAGTAGTCTGTCAATATTACTAAAAACGTGTTGTGCTATCAATATAAAGTGCATAAATTCATAACAAATAATTAATCAAGTAAAACATTCATATATTACAAATTGTAAATAAAAATGTGTTTAAAACATTCCTAAATAATCCAGGAAAGTCCATCAGAAAAAAATAAGAAGAGAAGTGCTCTTGTGCAAAAAGTTAATTTATACTTGTGTATCAACAAAACTCCATATTTTAGTGTGGATAGCAAAATCTTTACACCCAAAAGTGCACACCTAACTCTAAAGCAGCTTACAAAGTACTCTAACCCCAAGATGGGGGTCTGGCTGTACTTTATCCCAGTATCCCCATGGGATGGTTGGATATCAGGAGCCAAGTTTCCAGGATGGGTTACCATACAACCAGAATGTTCAACAGAGGGCTTACTTAAGTAAGACAGCTCATAACAATCATCCTCATAGACATTGTCCCTCAAAGTGAGTCCAGGGTAGATCTGGTAATGCAGGTGAGCAGCTTGAGGGATCCAAGGCAGAGGATAAAGTGCCACTCCACTGGAACAGGAGTCCCCCTCAGTAGCTGGGTCTTTTAGAGACGTTGTGTAACATTAGGCTGCTGCCCAGCTGACTGTGCCTAGATGTATCCCTCTTACTCATATCAGAAATCTGGGGGGTATGCAGTATGCTTCATAGAACACTACAGAGAGTTTGCCTGCAAGTATACAATAGTAGGTTGTCAATATCAAAAGCAAATCTAGAGCAATAATACCTACAGACAAATCTGCTCCTCTTAGCAATCAGTGATCCCTAAGAATAGTGGTAGCTCACACTTGCCACAAGTGTGTTCATGAATACCTACAGTATCTCACAAGTACACTCCTCACATTTTTGTAAATATTTTATTATACCTTTTTATGTGACAACACTAAAGAAATAACACTTTGCTACAATGTAAAGTAGTGAGTGTACAGCTTGTATAACAGTGTAAATTTTCTGTCCTCTTCAAATAACCCAACAAACATTCATTATTGTCTAAAACACTGGCAACAAAAATGCATACACCCCTAAGTGAAAATGTCTGAATTGAGCCCAATTGGCCATTTCTCTCCCCAGTGTCATGTGACTCATTAGTGTTACAAGGTACCAGGTGTAAATGGGGAGCAGGTGTGTTAAATTTGGTGTTATCACTCCCACTCTCACTCTACTGGTCACTGGAAGTTCAACATGGCACCTCATGGCAAAGAACTCTCTGAGGATCTGAAAAAAAAAGAATTGTTGCTCTACACAAAGATGGCATAAGCTATAAGAAGATTGCCAAGACCTTAAAAATGAGCTTCAGCATGGTGGCCAAGACCATACAGCAGTTTACCAGGACAGGTTCCACTCAGAACAGTACAAAAAGCAAATGACTTCTGCGCTTGAGGGGTGGCCTTGAGGCTGGTATCCTAAAAATGCGATTCAGGTCTGGTTGAAGTTGTCCCGGCCGTGCTGCCACTCTCAACAAGTCGTGGTAACCCAAACAAATTCTAGAAAAGGAATGGACGGAGGGCGCACCAGCCTAGCGCATTATCTTTAAAACTATTTATTAAAATGAAAAGACATACACATTATACTCACAAAGCAAATGTGAAACACAGGCAAACATAAGCAATACAGGACCACCAAGGGTCTCCACTAAGCATCCTCTGCTGCCGCAGGCCGTGGAAGGATGTAGACCTCCAAAGAACCGCTTATTCATTTCGGGGTGTTCCCCTTACATAAGAGCTCTGGTGCACCCTCTGTCCATTCCTTTTCCACTCAGAACAGGCCTCACCATGGTCGACCAAAGAAGTTGAGTGCACCGGTTCAGTGTCATATCCAGAGGTTGTGTTTGGGAAATAGACGTTTGAGTGCTGCCAGCATTGCTGCAGTGGTTGAAGGGGTGGGGGAGGGGTCAGCCTGTCAGTGCTCAGACTGTACGCCACACACTGCATCAAATTGGTCTGCATGGCTGTAGTCCCAGAAGGAAGCCACTTCTAAAGATGAATCACAAGAAAGCCCGCAAACAGTTTGCTGAAGACAAATATACTAAGGACATGGATTAATGGAACCGTGTCCTGTGGTCTAATGAGACCAAGATAAACTTTTTTGGTTCAGATGGTGTCAAGCGTGTGTGGAGAAGTAGAGTACAAAGACAAGTGTCTCTTGCCTACAGTCAAGAATGGTGGTGGGAGTGTCATGGTCTGGGGTTGCATGAGTGCTGCCGGCACCGAGGAGCTACAGTTCATTGAGGGAACTTTGAATGCCAACATGTACTGTGACATACTGAAGCAGAGCATGATCCCCTCCCTTCCGGGACTGGGCTGCAGGGCAGTATTCCAACATGATTATGACCTCAAACACACCTCCAAGACGACCCCTGCCTTGCTAAAAAAGCTGAGGGTAAAGGTGAAGGACTGGCCAAACATGTCTCCAGACCTAAACCCAATTGAGCATCTGTGGGGCATCCTCAAACAAAAGGCGGAGGAGAGCAAGGTCTCTAACATTCACCAGCTTCGTGATGTTGTTCTGGAGGAGTGGGGGAGGACTCCAGTAGCAACCTCTGAAGCTCTGGTGAACTCCATGCCCAAGAGGGTTAAGGCAGTGCTGGAAAATAATGGTGGCCACACAAAATATTGACACTTTGGACCCAATTTGGACATTTTCAGTTAGGGGTGTATTCACTTTTGTTTCCAGTGGTTTAGACAATAATGACTGTGTGTTGAGTTGTTTTGAGGGGACAGCTAATTTACACTGTTATACAAGCTGTACACTCACTACTTTACATTGTAGCAAAGTGTCATTTCTTCAGTGTTGTCACATGAAAAGATATAATAAAATACTTACAAAATTGTGAGGGATGTACTCAGTTTTGTGAGATACTGTATGTGGTAAGGGCTGCTGGGCACTGAAGTACACAAATACTCATCATAAGCACAGTACAAATGTTTGGTATAGTTATAAATAAAACCTTTATTATTTTATGAACAATATTGAATGTATATGTCATACAGGTTAAAAATCTGCTAAAACATTCCTATGCCCGTCTTTCCATGATATAATCTGCTGTACAAACCTTTAAGGTGTTTTTAGTATAGTGCAATGGGAAAATTTGCTTTATATTAAACATACAAATACCTTTATAACTTAAGATAAACCGTTTTATTGATTAAAGTGTTCTTTTCCAGCAAACTTTATTTCATCACCAAAAAAAAATCACATAATTCATTCCAAGGCAAAGTATGATAGGTCCAAGTGTTGGGATTTAATGGTAATATGTATTCTTTCTGGAAGTCTTTAAAGTCTTCTAAGTCAGCAAAGAAAAGGTCAACAGTAATGTCCAATGTAAGATGGGATTAGTGACACTTCATAAAAAGCAACAAAGGTAAAGAGAAAAGTAAATCATATTTATTTTGGAGAGTTTAAAGAGGAACTGGGCCCTGCAAGATGTTTTAAAAAGGCAAGCAGAGGGCAAAGGACTAAGGCAGGGGTCTTCAAATGATGGCCCTCCAGTTGTTCAGGAACTACAGTTCCCATCATGCCTAGTCATGTCTGTGAATGTCAGAGTTTTACAATGCCTCATGGGATGTGTAGTTCCGCAACAGCTGGAGGGCTGTAGTTTAAGGATTCCTGAACTAAGGGGTTGATTCACTAAAACTGGAGGGTGCAAAATCTGGTACAGCTGTACGTAGAAACTAATCAGCTTCCGGGATTTGAAGCTGAAGTTAGAAGTTAATTGGCTTTTTGAACTGAAGTTAGAAGTTAATTGGCTACCATGCACAGATGCATCAGATTCTGAGTGCTCCAGGTTTAGTAAATCTCCAAAGTCCGATCGGCCGATTTTCGGCTTGTTAGTATGATGCTTTCGACAACCGACTCAGACTTTTCGGCCGAATTAAATCTGGTGTGCAGGCTATAACATTTTTGTTGGCCGTCAACACAACGGCCGATTTTCCGTCAGTCAGTACAGATTTCGGCAGACAAAAATCTGATGAGCAAGACTGGGCATGCTCAGAGAAGAAAAAACACACGGAAAGTAAACCAGCACATGACATCACTTCTGAAGTTGGTTTTTGTTGGCCGAGAAAATTTGTGCGCAGTCTAGAGCACATTTCAACCAACACAACAACACTGGACAAAAGACGGCCGATTGGTCGGCCGAAAATCGTTGCGTGTGTACAAGGCATAAGTAACGTTTTTATCTTTCTGAAACTAAGCTTTTCCCATTACTGACTTATTATGTCTTGTTCTGCATTTTTTTTTCTGTGTGCAGGGGGGTGCGGGTGAGCGGTGGTCCTCTTGGCAGGGCTTTGCTTCCTTATAGAGACTTTAGTACAAGGTACAGTACAGTAGTGACATCACCAGATCTCTTTCCAAGTCTTGAGACTAGCAGTTAGGGGCAGCATTGCTTCAGCAATTACACTGCAGATAAACCGCTAAACTAGTGTAGGCCTAGAAGTGCCTAGGCACCCTCACAAACCAGCAATTTTTCAGAAAGGAATTCCAGGAAAAAGGTGCATTTTCATGGTACTTCATACTGTAAGTACAATAAATATTTTTACATTTACCCTATCATATAGCAAAAAATCACTTTTTGAGTTACGTTCAGCTTTGATGTATTTTTATCATATTTTTTGTGTGTTAACAGTGCCGAGAATGAATATATGTTAAAGCGGAGTTCCGGGCACAGAATCGTTTTTTTTTTTTTCAATCACCCCCTAACAATCACCCTTACACATCGATACATCCGCTAATCCTGGTTAGAATGGTGAAATAATGAGTTTGCAAGAATAAAATCTTACTTTATATAATTTCTGATGTGCGGCGCCATCTTTGTTGTGGATTGCCGAGTCCGTTGTGGGGAAATGTCTTCCCTTCTTCCTGATTCCAGTGGGCGTAGGCCTGTGAGTCAAGAAATGAGAACAGTGGTCGGCCGCCCATGTGACTGCAAAGTGCATCATGGGAGGGCCGAGGAAGAGCTCCCAGGACGCATTGCGGCAGGAAGTGACGAGGAGAGCCGAGGCACAGGAGGGAGGAAGTCCTTTGAAAGGTGAGTATACAAACCTCTGTAAACAGGTAAGTGAAAAAAAAAAACCTATGGGAATATCCAATTCTGACTCAGCGGAGAGTAAGGAATACAATGCAGTAATTATTAGAAATTGAATTTTGTGCCCGGAACTCCGCTTTAAATCCACATCCAATTTGACATGAGCTTTGAGGAGTTAAGAAAGCAGACTTTAAGCAGTAATTGGTTAACGTACGCACTTGGCTTGACTTCATGAATACGTTTGCATGTACAATTCGTAATCATCAGCATGTTTGCTAGGTTTGGGCAGGCCACTTAATAAGTCCCTAGAGTCCTTGGAATAACTCAAAATTATTTATTTCAGTATGCTTATTGGTTTTAACAACTCAAAATGATTTCAGAAATTCAGTTGTAGTGAACTCGCGCAAATTTAAAAGCATGAAGGGGCAGGAAAATTTATAGCTATGAAAGAAACGTTTTGTGCCGTGTGGAATTATCTATATTTGCAATATGATCTGAGGTTTATTTGAATCATGATGATATATACCGTCAGTTTTATTTAACAAACAGCACATGGCTGTTCATCAAGGTCTTTGATTAAAGCGTATGCGAGTCCTTTAAACACAGAAACATAGAAAAGTGACAGCAGAAAGAGACCGAGTAGTCCATCAACCCTGCCCATTTTTTTTTTTAACTTTATTGGCTGACTATAGATCTTTGTTTGATCCAAGCATGTGTTAAGCCATTTACTGTCTCACCTACCTACGTACACCCAGCCCTCTTTTCTATCAATGTACAGTTAGAACCTTTGTCCAGCTTTCACTGCTGTCTCTTGAATTAGAATTCCCATCACTTTGGTGTTGACTGGTGTCAGACATTAAAGAAAGAGAACTTATCTAGTCTCCTCTATGAGAGCCCGCACAACATTTAAAGTGACCCAATCAGGGTAATAAATCCAAATAAAGGTGCAGATCTTTTATTCACCTCTCTGGCTTCCCGTGTCTCCTTGCTTTCTTTGGTTTCAGTGATTCCGCCTCTGTAAAGCTGGTCTTTTTTTTTGTTACTCTACAGGCTGAATGAAAATAATCAAATAGATTCTTCCATCCATGCTATACAGCATGGATTGAAGAATTCCCCCCTACTGAACCATTGTATTCTTACAGCCACCAGTTATGGCTGTCACAGTACCTGAACAGGGACAGCATGATTGGCTGTTGCTGTTTGGCTGACAATGTTCCTCCTGGCTCCTTTGGTTTTTCCATCAAAGGATGTTGGGCGGGTGAAGGCAGGCATGGCACCCACTAAGCAAATTTCAGCTAGCTCATGAGGTATGGACCAAATTTTGAACAGTGTATGGCTTAATACTATTCAGTGATACAGCAGTCAGAGAATAGGACTATGGGCCATGGCAGGGGACACAGGCATCTGTTACTCAAAGAAAAGTGTGGAATGCTCAATAGACTGATGGCTGCAGTGCTGGAAAAAAAATAAAATAAAATTAGGAGACACAGACCACCAACTTCATCTGCAGAGAACCTTTATTTGGATTTTTTTTTTTTTAGTCTGGCAGGGTCTCCTAAACAGACGCTCGAACCTCACTCTATCCAATACTGAAAGAAAATGTTTGAGCTGAAATTGGTCTTCTTCCTTTACAGGCAGTAGTGTCACATTTATTGAACAGTTTTTTTTCGGGAGGGAGGAGGGGGGAACAATTTAATTGCTGGGTTTAGTTCTAAAGTTCCAATTTAACTGCAGATTAGACCTGTGCAGCAGATATTTTGGTCCATCCCTGCAAGCTAAATGTTTTAGTTCCTCTGTATGATGGGATGCCTTGCTCAAACTGCTTGCCTGATATTATACCAAATCCTTTTGAGGGATTTGAAAGAAAAAGAAAAGCTAGCGCTCTGGTCTGCTGTAGTGAAGTCGGTATGACCAGTGTATAAAAAGCTAAAATAGTAAAAATATATCCATAATAGGCAAATTACCTTTATGTGCATAACATACTGTAATAGGAAATTCTCAAGTCCATCATGTGAGTAAATGAAGGAAATAAATGTGCCAATGTGCCTGGAATGTCAGTCTGCAGCAAAGGGCCGGCTCCACTACACAGGGAAGTCGGTTCTGTGGAAGATGCAAAAAACAAACAGGTGAAGCGCCTCTGAGTGCAGTAAGTTTTTAATCCAACAGGCATACAACATATAGCAACTCACATGAGGTACATAATGGTAGGCTCGATCTGATGCTGGGAAATGGTGGTAAAGTCCTATGTCCAGTTTCCGGAGGGAGAGATGACTGAAGCCGGTAGATGGTATCGGAGGACAAAGAAGCTGACTGTTGTTTTCCGGGGCCGGCTGATCTCCTCGAATCAAGCTGGAACGTCTGGGCGTCTGGGCGTTCCAGCTTGATACGAGGAGATCAGCCGGCCCCGGAAGACAACAGCTGGCTTCTTTGTCCTCCGATACCATCTACCGGCTTCAGTCATCTCTCCCTCCGGATTCTGGACATAGGACTTTATCACCATTTCCCAGCATCAGTTCGAGCCTACCATTATGTACCTCATGTGAGTTGCTAAATATTGTATGCCTGTTGGATTAAAAACTTACTGCACTTAGAGGCGCTTTGCCTGTTTGTTTTTTGAGGGATTTGAGGTTTAAAGTTAGGCATCTAAATTGGTTATTCTAAAATAGGGATTTTATTTTTTTAGCCACTCTTGTATTTTTCAACATATTTTCAGTCTAAGATTACAGACCGATGCTGTAAAACTTTCTTATACAACTCTGAATTTATCCAATTATTAACCATCCAGAAATCACTATAGTTGTACCCCTTTCTTTTCTCCCACCCTGCTTCACAGTTAAGATGAGGTGTCAGTGTGGGTATTGGTGCAATTGGTGCTACTTTTAGTGTTCTGTTTCCTCCAAACATAATGGTGTGTAAAATGACCATTACCTTCAGCTACTCCAGTAGTAGGGTACAATATCCAGGTATTCCTAAGAAACTTAAGATGAATACAAATTTCTTTATTTTATTTATGTCAACGTTCCATGATCACGCCATGTGTGTTTGCCTTTGGTAGGCTTTTGAACACAGATTATCAAGTGCAAGGAATTCCTACTTATTACCCTGATGTTTTTTGCCTGTTAGAAAATTATAGGGAGAGTCCTTTAAATGTTATTTATTTTTTTTTTTTTGGAAAGAAATATCACTTCTAAGGCGTTGTATTTGTTCCATCTGTAAACTAGTTGAATTTCAGAATGCTTTATCTTAAAAATTATTTTTCCAACACCTTGCAGCCTTAGGAGTGTCAACAAATCTTCTTATGAAGTTTTCTGAATTGTGTTTAAGATATATTACACAACTAAACAATTCCGTTGTGAAGTATTCCTTTTTATAAAGTGGAGCAGGCAAAACCCACAACTCATCAAGCTGATTTACTAAACTTATAGAATATTTGGCTAGCCCAGTTCAGCTCACACAATTATATGCAGATTTTTTTTCTTCAGTGAACACAGCTTTACTGGGATAATTAAACTGTCTGCTCATTTAGTAATAAAACCTTGTTGACTAGAGTTTCTGAATCGAATTATCTCTTTTTACAGTGTCATTATTATTTATTTATTATTTAACCACTTGCCGGCCGCTCACGTTGAGGGTACTGAGGCAAAGTGGCTCGTTATCGTCCAGCGACGTAGACCTACGTTGCTGGACAACGCCCCCTCTCGCTCGCTCCTGCTGTATTCAGACACAGCGGGAGTCGGGCCAGGGGAGGAGAGGCGGTGATCACCGCCGCTCTTCCCCGATCGTCTGGGATCAAGTGTGGAAATCCACCCACTTGTGACAGTCACAGATTACAGGATTCAGCATAGCTGAACCTGCGATCTGTGTCTGTGTCACACAATTCCCTCCCCCAAACACGTCAGTAAGCATGAGGCATACATTTAACCCTTTGATCACCAATAAAGTTAACCCCTTCCCTGCCAGTGTCATTATTACAGTAACAGTGCATATTTATAGCACTGATTACAGTAGTAATGTCACTGGTACCCCCAAAAGTGTAAAAAATGACAGTTAGGGGTCCAATCTGTCCGCCGCAATGTTGCAGTCCTGCAAAAAAAAAATCGCAGATCGCCGCCATTACTAGTGAAAAAATAAACAATAAAAATGACAAATCTTTCCCGTAGTTAGTAAACGCGATAACTTTTGCGCAAACCAATCAAAATATACTTATTGGGATTTTTTTTACCAAAAATATGTTGGCCTAAAATGTTAAAACATTTTGATTTTTAAATTTTTTTGGGAATGTTATATATCAGAATGTAAAAAATATTGTTTTTTTTTTTCAAAAGTGTTGCTCTTTTTTTCAAAAATTAAAAATCGCACAGGTGATTAAATACCACCAAAAAAAAAGGACATAAATTTAATTTGGGTACACCGCAGCATGACCGCGCAATTGTCCGTTAAAATAACGCAGTGCCGAATCACAAATTAGAGCCTGGTCAGGAATGGGGTAAAATATTCCGGTCTTAAAGTGGTTAAAAATACGCTCATTGAGGATTTTTTTGTCAAAGACATGTAGCTAAATACATTTTGGCCTAAATATATGACAAAAATTGAATATATTGGATATTTTTTAACTGTCAAAGTAGAAAATGTCTCCTCTTTTTTTATTAATATCGCAAAAAATGAAAAACGCAGAGGTGATCAAATACCACCAAAAGAAAGCTCAGTTTGTGGGAAAAAAAAGGACGTAAATTTTGTTTGGGTACAGCGTTGCATGACCGCTCAATTGTCAGTTAAAGTCGCGCAGTGCCAAGTTGCAAAAAGTGGCCTGGACGTAAAGCAGGAAAATCCTCTGGTGGTAAAGTGGTTAACAGTGTCCGTTTTTGAAACTTGTCATTATCTTGAAATTTTAAAAAAAGGTAATTGGTTGTTGAACTTATTTTTTGTAACTAAATGGATATGGAAATGTGTGTTGTTTGTTGAATCAAAGTATTTATTAGTAAGCCTTAGAGTGGATTTCTTGTGCTGCAAGAAGTGTGGTAAAAGGCACGTTATACCGCATGTTACTGCCCCAGCACATGTCAGTAAGCATGAGGCACAATCTCTCTATGTGCTGTACTGCTATTTATTTTAAATGGCATCTCGGCACACAAACAAGGCAGCAGTGCCCACATGCATTTTATAGGATGTGAACTTTTTTGTCTTATGGTGCATCTTGTTGATAATAAAAATAGGTGCAAGTGGATTGTGGGGGGATTGACCGCTCATCCAAAACAAATAAATGCAAAACACAATAATACGGGATTGATTTACTAAAACTGAAGAGTGCAAAATCTGGTGCAGCTCTGCATAGAAACCAATCAGCTTCCATTTTTTTTGCCAAAGCTTACTTGAACAGAGCTGCACCAGATTTTGCATTCTCTAGTTTTAGTAAATCAACCTCTACGTGACATAAAGACACTAACCATAACCTACAAAGCCATCCATAACTTGGCCCCCAGCTACATCACTAACCTGGTCTAAAAATACCAACCAAATTGTTCTCTTCCTTCCCTCCAGAACCTCCTGCTCTCTAGCATCCTTGTTAACTCATCCCATGCTCGCCTCCAGGACTTCTCCCGAGCCTCTCCCATTCTCTGGAATGCTCTACCCCAATCTGTCCGACTATTTCCTACTTTGTCCACTTTCAGATGATCCCTGAAAACACATCTCTTCAGAGAAGTTTATCTGGCCCCATCTAACAACTGTACATTTATTTTCTCCATCAGCGCATCCCCCCACAGTTATTACTTTGTGTATCTTCCTGACCATCCCTCTTAGATTGTAAGCTCTAACGAGCAGAGCCCTCTGATTCCTACTGTATTAAAGTGTATTGTAGTTGTACCTACTGTCTACCCTCAAGTTGTAAAGCGCTGCGTAAACTTTCGGGGCGCTATATAAATTGTGTATGATAATAATAGTAATAATAATACTGTAATGTGTGTTAACATACAGCAAAATGTGACATTCTAAGGGTTCACAGACATTTTTTTGCAAACGTACATCTGTAGGACCTAAACTTATTCAGAGAGATAGCATATATTCTAAATGACTAATGTGTGAGTTGGCATTTCTCAGGTTCAACCAGTATTTTGAGAAATGTTTACCTTTAAATGCCACCTAATTTTTAGTACATTTTTTAGCTCACGTTATGAATGTGATACAGTGTTTAAAAACAGTCTAGGCAGAAAGGAAACAGGTTAGAATTGCATAAGGCTCCGTTCACAAATTGGCGTCTCGGATCGTGGGCAGAATTGGCGTGACTCTGCCCGCGATCCTGAATCATTGCAAATTGCGGGATGCCCGTGCGATTGCCATGACTTGCAATGGCACCCCCAACGCGATGCGATTTTGTCGCGATTGTAGCCCAACAATTCACTGTAATATCGCACAAACAGAATCGTGGGACGCTTGTCACCCAAAATAAGTTCTTGTACTTTTTTTTTGATCCGATACGCCAATATGTGAACAGAGCCTTAATCTTTAGCGGTTAGTTTTATCTTTAAAGCTGTAAATCCAAAACCAAAACTCTAATATATTGTAGATTACCAATCCTTAGGTGTGGTGGCAGCATTATTTTTTATTTTTTCCCTTTGATTTTACCTGGTGATCTGGCCAGTAACACACCTCCTGTATTAGAGTGCCTGTACTCTAGATGAGGGAGCATAGGGGGCATCTTTGGACAGCAGCATTGTAAATTTGGGGGGAGGGGAGTGTTAGATGTACTAGTAGATTTATTGAATTTGATTGTGTGATATTATCCCTAACCATGAGCTTCTGACACATTTTCAGCATAAAACTTTTCCATGTAAAAAAAACTTTCAGCCAACTTTTATCCGTCCATGTAATAAATCTGATATATTTCACCTCCCACAGTCTACAGTCTCACCTCCGACAGTCCCTGTATAGTCAGCAAGTTTTTATTATGCATGGTCATGGTCACTCCTCAATACCAGCCTTCACAAGTAGGTGGCACCAGAAGACAGTGCAGGCACAGGGAGGGAAAATGTAAGCTTTGCCCGCAAAGTTCCGATAGAGATAGCTCACAGCAAAACAAGAGTACTTCGAAATTTTGTAGTACCACTAACTGATCTTGAACATTGCTAAAGCACTGCTGGCAACCCATACTATGATATTCGTCTATTTTTTCCTACACAACTTGACATCCAATGAATACAAATGTTAATTCTACCAATCTGAATGCTGAGTTTTACCAATTCTAGGGTGTGAACACCTCCCATCATCAACAAATCATATTTTTTATTACTTACAACAATGCCATTTTGTAGAACAAAAAAAGAGCCAGACATATGAAGTCTTGTGGCAATGCTTTATAAAATTCTGTACACTTTCTTTTGGTCATAGGCAAGTTGGTTGGCACAAACATCAAAAACCACAAGTATCATCCTATATTGTTTTTTTTTTTATATATTTTTTTATTTCCATTCCCTGTCAACATGGGAATAGGGACAATTAATATACAAAATAAGCCGATGATAGCACAATGCGCAAAAATATTGTATTACATTTTAAGTGCAAGGATATATATATTGACTTCATATAAAGCTCGACTGCAACAACATATCAGTTTGCTGTTTTAAATACAATACTTGCATTATTATTATTCTTGGAATACAATTCTGTTTTAAACATAACACTTTTTTTTTTATAATCTATGTACACATATCCAGTTTTAACACTTGACAGTAGCAATATGGATTATGTAATAATAGAATGGACTTGGTTAGGCAGATACTGTGAATGATGCTGATTCTTTTATTTTTTTTTTGCCCGCTCCCTACATGGTACCTAGAAATAGAGTGCTAATCTTGGTCAGGTGACCAGCCACCTGAAGACCATCCACCAAGGCTGCTTCCTACTGTCCAACGTACTTTGGCCCACTTCACTGAATCCATATTGTGTTCCCTCTCTCTGGCCTACGCGGTTCCACTGTGAGGTCACCAAAAGTTGAGAAAAACTGTTCCATCTCCTTCTGCAACATGTCGTTTCTTTTCTCAGCATCCTCTTTTGCACGTTCTGCATTCCTCATTTTAATTTCCACCATAGTATATTTCTTTCTTTCTTGCTCCAGTTCCTCTTGAAGGGCTAGTACTTCTGTCTCCAGAGTTAGATTTCTTTGTTCCATGCTGTGGAGATGTACAACGTGGTTATTAAAGGTATCTTTTTGATATGCAATACACATGAAATGGCCTTGTCTATTGTAATGTAAAAACATTATATATTATCTACCAAGTTGCCCTGGCAACACAGACAGTGGCATGACAATTTTCTCTGTAGTATTACTAGTGGAATTTATCAGACAAATATAAAATTTACATAGGTATTGTAGATGCAATCACAAGTTATCTAGTCGCAATTGCAGAACAAGAAATAAAACACAATGCCAGTCTAAATGATATTTACCAGTTGTCTTTATCCTAAGAAAATGGGCGTTCCGTATGTCCGTATATCATCCCATCCATTTGCGGGTGATGCTTGTCAATGGGATTGCGGATGTCAGCGGATGACTATCCGCTGACATCCGAATTGTGTCCTTTCAGTTCTGTTCCGTTTTTTGGAACGGAACAGAACCCTATTTTTCCTCCGTTAAAAAAACGGAACTGATGCAAAATCGGATGTCAGCGGTGTCATCCGCTGACATCCGCAATCCCCATAGACATACATTATGTCCGTATATCATCTGCAAAGGGATGGGATAATATGCGGACATACGGACCGGATAACACAAGTGTCATCCGTGTCCGTAAAAAAGAAAAAGTGCCGCAGCGGACAAAAAACTGGAGCGGCCGTGTGAAAGAGGCCTGAAGGGGGTCAATATGTACTGCAAATACTGTAGAATTTATATACTGGATGCACACTTGCAGATAACTCTTTGGTTTGTTTGGTGTGACAAGTTCAATTGTAATTCACCACTTTAAATGACACCATACCCTTCTACACCCTGATTACTTTACAGTAGCCATATATAAGTTTAGTAGCATAATGGTAAGGCTGGGTCTTAATTAGTATGTGAGAATAATGGTAATAGAATTATTATTCCAAAAATACCCACAACTTTCATATTTAATAGAGACAGGGGTTGATTTACTAAAACTGGGGAGTGAAAAATCTGGTGCAGCTGTGCATGGTAGCCAATCAGCTCCCAACTTCAGCATGTTCAATTAACCACTTGCCGACCAGTCACTGGGACTGTACTGCGGCAAAGTGGCTCGATTCCGTCCAGCAACGTAGACCTACGTCGCTGGACTCCTCCCCTTGTGGGCGGCACTCGCGCGCCACCGGAGGCTCGCTCCTGCTGTTTTCAGTCACAGCGGGAGTCGGGCCAGGGGAGGAGCAGCGGCTATCGCCGCTGCTCTTCCCCAATCGTCGGGGAATCGAGTTTGGAGATCCGCCCGCTTGTGTAAACAAAGCGGGCGGATCTCCTAAGTGACAAACAGTGACAGATTGCAGGTCAGTCACCTCCCCCCACACACGTTAGTAAGCACCAGGCATACATTAACCCCTCCCTCTCCAATGAAATTAACCCCTTCCCTGCCAGTGTCATTTTTACAGTAACAGTGCATATTTATAGCACTATTTATGTCACTGGTACCCCCAAAAGTGTCAAAAATGTCAGTCAAGGGTCCGATCTGTCTGCCGCAATGTCGCAGTCCCGCAAAAAAAATCGCAGATCGCCGCCATTATTTGTTAAAAAAACAAACACCAAAAATGACAGAAATCTTTCCCTTAGTTAGTAAACGCAATAACTTTTGCGCAAACCAATCAAAATAGGCTTATTGTGATTTTTTTTACCAAACATAGGTAGCAGAAAACAAATTGGCCAAAAATGTAAAAAAAAAATTGATTTTTACATTTTATTTGGGGGGAATTTCGTATAAAAAAATGTGAAAAATATTGTTATTTTTTCAAAATTTACGCTGTTTTTTTGTTTATAGCACAAAAAGTAAAAATCGCACAGGTGATCAAATACCCCCAAAAGAAAGCTCTGTTTATGGGAAAAAAAGGACGTAAATTTCGTTTGGGTACGGCGTTGCACGACCGCACAATTGTCAGGTAAACTCGCACAGTGCCGAATCGCAAAAAGTGACCTGGACGTAAGACAGCAAAATCCTCCGGTGGTAAAGTGGTTAAGCTTTGACAATAAACAGGGCTGTCTTTAACACAGGGCAAAAGGGGTAGCTTCCCCGGGCCCAGCCATTGTTGTGGGGCCCAAAGCAGCTTCTCCCTGCGCCCCCACTGCCCACAAATAGTTTATAATTGCATTTGGTAGGGCCGATGAAAATATTTGCCCAGGGTCCAGTCAATACTAAAGATGGCCCTGACAATAAAACCTGGAAGCTAATTGGTTGCTATGTACAGCTACACCAGATTTTGCGCTCTCCAGTTTTAGTAAATTAACCCCACACTGTCAACTTGGAGAGGAGGGTGATCCTCACCATGTTCAATCAGAGAACACCTTGTGTTCATTGAAGAAAATATAAGGCGATCCATGGTGGTGGTGCTGGGTGAACGCCCCCTATGGTCAGTATGCAGTGGGGCAGGCCCTCACATAGACCTTTACCAGGGCCTAGAAGACCATAGCTATCACTGTTGTAGCACCGACTACTACAGTGATCTTCAGCTTCTCCAGTGGTCCATCAGGTATGAGTAAGCCATATTTACATTGTGCCAAGCTGGACCAATAAAGCATGCAATAAAAATAATACCTGGTTCAGTTTCAGGCTCCATGCATACTACCTTTTTTTTTTTCAAGCTCCTAGAAGCTATTATGAGCATTTTTTGTTCTGAAGCTAAATAGTGTTATCCTATATGTCCACACACTATGCACATTATTTAATGCTATAAGTGTTTTTCAGGCTTCAGTGTTTAGGAGCAGAAAAAAAAATGTTTTTTTTAGAGTCTTTAGGAGTGTTTTTTATGGCAGAAAAAAAACTCTGAAGGTTCCTAAACACTATTAAAACACTCCTAACAGCTTTTTTGAGAGTTTTTTTTTCTTCATGTACTGTAAAAACACTATTAAAATGCTAATATTCCTAAAATCTACTAAAATGCTACTATTATCAACGTTTTTCATCTAGCGTTTTTTTTCTAGTGTTTTTTCTAGAGCTTATAAAAAATGCTAGTGTACATGGACTCTTTGGCCTGGTACACACTAATCGTTTTTTTCTGTTCAACCCAGTGAGATGAACAAGAAAAAACTGTCGGCTCTGGTCGGAGCTGCTATACTAACTAGGAAAAGTTAGTATAGCGATCTCCCCAGCTGAGCTATTGTGTTCTGACGCCCCCCCCATCAGAACACTCCGATCAGCGCTCTCTGCCATTGGCTGAGAGCACTGATTGGGAGTCGATCGGCTGGTGGTCTTCCAGCAAGCAC
Source organism: Pelophylax lessonae (assembly GCF_965119305.1). Taxonomy (NCBI): domain Eukaryota; kingdom Metazoa; phylum Chordata; class Amphibia; order Anura; family Ranidae; genus Pelophylax; species Pelophylax lessonae. Next base: position 564,140,939 of record NC_138768.1, read on the forward strand.
GTCCGACAGAAGATGGCTTCTGTAGGACAGACGGAAATACAGGCTGTTGTTTTTTTAACCGGTAGAAGTCTCCCGACTTTCCGCCCGTGTGTACCCGGCTTTATTTTTTTGTTAGGACGGTGTGCACATCTACTTTACAACTAACAATCAAGATCTGCCAGCACAGTACAATCAGGATAAATTATGGTAAACATGCCGCCCAGCCCCTCCCCAACATTGCACAGAAGGGGACACCTAAGACTTGTATAGGATCTTTCAGCAAATAAAAAGGTAAGGTTATGCTATGTGAATGGGAACATGTAACACGTACAAAGTAGGTATTATCTCAATTTGGATGCAAAGGTGGAAATACACTTTGAGTTGGATCTCAAATTGTTTTTTTTTCCTTGGAAAGAAATGAATTGAGTGCATTTGCAAACAGTTATTTAATAAATAGTGGGATTTTGACTACCAACCATCTATTTTCAATGTTGGCTATCATGGTAGAAAATTAAAGCTATTTTGACCCCAGAGACACTGTCCAGGAATGAATTTAAAAAAAATCAATGCTTTGTCAATGCAGGGCAAAGCAACAGGTAACTTAAGCTCCCAATCCCCTTCCTGTATATACTTTTCTTTAATCAACGGCAAATACATACTGCACCAGGAGTGAAGAGAAATATCCAGTACCTCTGGGTATAGTGAAACATTTGACTCACTCCCCTGCCCACTGTCCTCCCATATTACAGTGCTTATGATTGACAATTAGCTGAATAGATACTAGAACTAGAATAGATACTGGAATAGATACTAGAAAAGCAGCAGCTAAAGATTAGGGTCTCCTGCACACTGGACGTTTTTACAGCGGCTGTTTTTGGCGTCAGATGTTTTTTTTACAGCCAATAAACTCCCTGGCGTGTTATCCTATGTGTCCATGCACACATAGCCTGTTATCAGCAGTTTTTGGCAGGGGCTGTTTCTGGTTGTAAAAAACCCCAAAACTAGTGGGTTTGAGTGGAGTTTTTCAGCTGTAAAAATGCTCTAACGTCAATAAACGCTGATAAAGGCCTAAAAATGCTTCTAACTGGCGCTTTTTGACGTTTTTTGTTCCAATGCTTTTTTTTTTAAGCCTGGGTTCTGTTTTGAGGTATCGTTCATTGAATATAGCCTGGGTTCACACAGGTGCATGCTGACCAACGCATGTGATTTGCACCAAAAACACACTGCATTCCTGTGCATATCACATGTGATGTCTGGGCGATACAAATTGAGCCATATATTTTTTATGGCTCAAATTGCATCTCATTTGCACCAAAATGTTGTAGGACCCTTTTTTTTCTCCACACCTAATCGCATTCCATGGGTGTGAACACCCATGCGATGTGATTCTGGAAAGCGCACTGCATTTTGTAATCTGTTTCAGGGTATCGTTCATGGAACGTGAAGCCCTGTTTACATTGTGCCGATTTGGAATGCGACTTTTCATGTCGAATCGCATGTCAAATCGGAGCCTATTGCCAGCAACGGCACCGGGCGGGTTTGAAATCATTCAGCTGAACGCGGACGATTTCAAACTCGCATGTCAGTGTGACTTCAGGGGTGATTTGACCGACATCTGTATGGGTTCATGCATAGATGTCTAATGAAATCACCCTGAAGTCACCAAAAGTAGTGCAGAAACTATTTTTGGAAATCCGTGTGGCACCGCAACGTCAGGGTTGCACGAATTCGGACAGTAACGTTGCTGGCAATAGGCTCTGATTTGTCATGCGATTTGACAAGTCAAATCTGCCCGATGTGAACAGGGGCTTAATGTTCCATAAACAACACCTGAAACCGATTGCAGTGAGCTTGATAGAATCGCATCGCATGCGTGTTCACACCCATGTGATAAGATTTTGATACGGGGAAAAAAGGGTCCACATTTGCACCAGAATGTTGTAGGATTCCCAGCACCTAAATCCTATCGCATGGGTGTAAAAATGAACATCCATGCAATGCAATTCTGGCAAGCATTGCATTGTGGGAAAATCAGTGTCAGGCTGCTGCTAGAAATCCTGGGGCCCCATACAGCCTGCCTGAAAGGGCCCCCCCCCCTCCACCGAAAATATCAAAATTATATTATCACCCCCTCCCCCAATCCCTCTTCCTAGCAGAAAACCCTCCCAATCACCCCTTACAGCGCAACCCCCCAAATCCCTCCACAAATTCACAACCCCCATCCCCGTACAGAGTGCAGGGGTCAGGAATATGTTCAGGAGAATGCTAGATACAGAATGCAGGGTTCTGGAGTGCATTATGCACATGGTTCAGGAGAGTGCTAGATAGGGAGTAGTGCCTTACTAAGCTGACCAACATTTCCCATAGATGCAAATGTTAGACAGGGAGCAGTGCCATACCAAGTTGACCAATATTCTCCATTGAGGCCAATGTTAAAAATCGGGAGTAGTGCTATACCAAGGTGTACATAGTAGGGAATGTACGTAAATGCCTCTGTACTGAACCTCTTCCTATCTGCTACAACCTCTGCAACACACACACCTCTCCTCTGCCCTTAGCTTCCCCAAAGGTCCCCCATCTTCCACATGATTTCCTTTCTAAAATACCTTTCTGTTGCTGGCTGCCATATCTGCCTTCTCCTTCTTCCCTATGCACGTGTTGCTTGACACAGGGGGCGGGTCTGAGTAGCAGTCCCTCCCATTACCGACATCACAGCATGAATTTGACAGGTGCAGTTTCTCATTGTGGCTGCATAGCGCACACCCAGCTGGTTTGTTAGCCAATCCCTGGCTGTTCTAAATGTTCCCACTGCTGCAGGTCCTTCTGAGCTAAAAGGTAACATTTATCACCAGAATTATGCCGGACAAAGCCTCTGTACAGCGGGACAGTCCTGCCCAGGTTGGGAGGTATGCTGTCATCCTACCGATCTTCCTGCTGTCTGGGCCCCCCTTTGTCCCGGAGCCCCATACAGGAGTACTAGCTGCACCCCCCTGATGGCGGCCCTGATCAGAGTTACTAAAATAGCAAAAAATGCCAAAGAACGCTAATGCCAAAAAACGCTCAAAAGAGCCAATGCAAAAAGGCTAAAAAACGCAGAAAAACTCACTACAAAGCTACTTATGTTTTTATAACGTCCAGTGTGCATTAGGCCTAAAGGTTAGATAAGTATAAGAATGTGGAATATATAGTGTAGAAAATGATAACAACATTAGTAATAATACCTTTTTACTCTGGTCTCATACTCCATTTTCTGTTTTGACATTTCCTGCTTTAAACTGGACACAAGGCTGTGAAGTGCACTGTGGTTGCTTGAATTGCTCACTACAAAAGTTTCACTGTTGTCACTGCTACTGGTAGCCCTGCTGCTGTGACCCCCAGCACTTCGTCTGTCAAATTTGCTCTCAAAGTCTACTGCGTTAGTAATGTCCTCATTGACTGGCCCATCTAACACAGGGTCCTCAAAGGTACCGCCATAAAAGTCCTGCTCTGGACAGGTTGTTGTGGAGGAGCGGCAGGAGTTGGAGTTCTCAGGGAGAGAGATTTCACATGATGATGTTGACCATGTTGCACTGTCCACACTTTGCTTATCATCAGAGTTCATCATAAACTGCTGGTGAACATTATCATATGTGGATAATCTGTGCTGCTGCACTGATTCGCCTGTGGAGTCTTTTTGTTTGCTATCTCTTAATGTGACATATCCGTTGGGCAGCCAGCTTGTGGTCCGACTGTTTAAAGCATTGCTCATTGTGTCTGTGCTGGAAACTCCCATTTTTACAGCACCATTCTGTACACTGTGAGTACCCATTTTGGTTCCTGAACTTTTGAGAGAAGAGGTTCTTCTAGCCTGTAAGGTACCATTGGGTAAGGAATGGTGCTTGTCATGGACTTCCACAGAGCTGCTAAAAGATCCATTGGTGACAATCCCACTACCTTTGTTAAAAGCTGGATTTTTTTTCACCATTAGCGGTGGACTTCGTGTAACATCCAGTTTGTGGATGCTGTTTCTTGGGCTGTTGGATTTACTTCCTGAGAGTACAGTGGGAGAACCATTATCGACACTTGACCTTTGTGGAGAATCAGACTTCTCCCAGGAACAACGTCTCACTGCTATATCCTTTGTATTATTGTTCTCCTTGTTCTGTATTTGGCCTAGAAGCATCTTTTTTTGCAGATCATTGTTGTTGTTGGTCAGTTCTTGTCCAGCGTCAATTTGAACATCAGCATCTTTGGGGTAAAGGGTTTCATGCTCACTTATCATCACTGCCATTAACTGCTGCACAACTACAGTACCTGAAAAACAAAGGATGGAAACTAAGTTTCAAACCTCACCAACTCTAAAAACCAAAGTTCTAAGTCAGAGGTAAACAGTTAGAAAAATGTGTGAATCCTGAGTGAAAACTGTACATTTTGTGTGAAAGTATGTATTCATATACCCTATATTTTATAGTAGGCCATTGCAAAGAACCCTGGACAATTTGTTTCAGAATGTACAACTTATCACATTAAAATACACTTTTAATCCAACTCCAAAGTTTTGCCAAGTTTAAAGTGATCCCAAAGTGTTGGGTATTTTTTTGTTTAAAAATAACAAACATGTCATACTTACCTACTCTGTGAAGTGGTTTTCACAGAGCAGCCTGGATCCTCCTCTTCTTGGATCCCTTGTCTGCACTCCTGGCTCCTCCCTCCTGCCGACTGCCCCTACAGCAAGCAGCTTGCTATGGCCACTCCCCCTCTCTCTTCTTATTGGTTCACTGACTTCGATGCCCACTGCTGTGTCAACCAATGAGTAGGGAGAGTCCCCGATAGCCGAGGCTCTTGTGCAACATTGCTGGATGGAGATGGGGCTCGGGTAAGTATTAGGGAGGCTGAGGGGGGTTGCACTGCCTTTAGAACCACTTTAAGACCTAGGCCTTCAATATGGATATGTGCAGTGCAGGCTTTTAAGCTGAACTCCAGGCAGAGTTTTTTTTTTTCCATGCAGTATGGCTGTGCCAACACTACACAGGTTTACTTCTTATTTTTTTTAGAGAAGAGGAGAGCGGAGATATACTTACCTAATCCTTACATAGTTACATAGCTACATAGTTTGTAAGGTTGAAAAAAGACATCAGTCCATCCAGTTCAACCTATGATGTGTGTGTGTGTTTGCTGTTAACCGTACATTGTATACCCCTATATGTTGTGGTCTGTAAGGTGCCAATCTAATAGTTTTTTTAAACTATCGATGCTCTCTGCTGATACTACTGCTTGTGGAAGAGAATTCCACATCCTTACTGCTCTTACAGTAAAGAACCCTTTACATATTTTAAGGTTAAACCGTTTTTCCTCTAGTTTTAGTGAGTGGCCACATGCCTTATTGTATTCCCTTTCTCTGAAAAGTTTGTTCCTTATGCTAGGGGCATCACCAGTACAGTATTTGTACATTGATATCATATCCCCCCTCAAGCGTCTCTTCTCCAGAGAGAATAAGTTCAATGCTTGTAGTCTTTCCTCATAGCTGATGTCCTCTATTTCCCTAATTATTTTTGTTGCCCTTCTCTGGACTCTCTCCAGTTCCAGCACATCCTTCCTGAGGACCGGTGCCCAGAACTGGACAGCATACTCCAGATGTGGCCGGACCAGAGTCTTGTAGAGTGGGAGAATAATCTTGGTATTTCTGGAGTGAATCCCCTTTTTTATATATGCCAGTATTTTGTTGGCTTTGCTTGCAGCGGCTTGGCATTGCATGCCACTGCCAAGCCTGTTGTCCACTAGTACCCCCAGGTCCTTTTCCATCTTAGATTCACCCAGAGGTCCCCCCCCTAGTGAGTAGCTTGCTTTCGTGTTTCTGATGCCCAAGTGCATTACTTTACATTTTTCAATCCTCCAATCCTTCCAACACAAGACCGGCCAGGTACCCTTGCATTCCTGACTAGTGGACTGTTCCTGATGCCATCACGCCCAGGGCAGGCTCCATAGAGCAGGAACAGTCCACCGCTGGACCATGGAGGAGGGCTATTTTACGGAGGATTGAAGTATTAGGTGAGAATAAAGTTAATATTCAACCCTAGACAAAACAAGCAGTTACACGTGCAGTGCAGGCACAACCCCATTGCACAGCATTTTTTTCCCCAGGGTTCAGCTTTAAGTATGGAGGCCCAAGGGAATAGCACATTTTCTTCAGCATTGGCAATACTTAGTCAAGGGTTTCATTAAAAGCCTGAATGAAGTGTTGCACTTTAAAAGAAACACAAAAATCATTGCAAACAAAACTCAGCATGTTTATGGTACTTGCAGCAGACATCAGACAGGGGCTTACCCATGCCTTTGCTTACACTTTTTATAAAAAGCTTAAAGAAACAAAAAAGCCCACGTGTATTCTCCATTAATAAGACACACAATAAAAATGCAGCAACCTATGACAATCAGAAATTGCCCTTTTACTGCACTACACCCAGCAATCTGATTGTTAAAAATTGCTGCACATCACTGTTACTTGCACCAATTTTTTTATATACATAAATATTGACCTCCTTGAACTTTTCCACAATTTGTATTGTGACAGCTAAGTAAAATGTATTTAAAAATAATTCTTTGTCACTGAGCTAGAAAAAAAACCAAACTGTTGAAATGAAAATAGCCCACATAACTTATAAAATTATTTATTACTGTATTTTCTGGCGTATAAGACTACTTTTGAACCTCAAAAAAATTCCCCAAAAATGGGAGGTTGTCTTATACGCCGAGTATAATATCTCCAAGGTACCCTAAGTATAAGTATTACCAGTAGATGTAATCTCTCAAGACGCTGGCTGTGTGGGAATCCTGTACCGGTATACCGTATGTACCGTAGCTTCGGCTACATATAGTGTACCGAGCTGAGCCAATCAGGGAGAGTGATGTATTCTATTATTGAATGCAAAGCCTGCTCAGATTGGCGGAGTAACATCAGCCCGCCTCTCTGACTCTGCCAATCCAGGCAGGCTTTGCATTCAATAATAGAATACATCGCTCACTGTAATTGGCTCAGCGCGGTATACTGTATGTAGCCAAAGCTACGGTACATACGGTATACTGGTACAGGATTCCCGCACAGCCAGCGTCTTGACATTACATCTACTGGTAATACTTATACTTAGGGTACCTTGGAGATATTTATGAGAGATTACATGTATTACAGTACTTGGGGTACCTTGGAGAGCTATGAGAAATCGGATGTTTTTCAATGGTGTTGCCTTGCTTCAGAAGGGGGGTAGTCTTATACGGCGAGTATAGCCCAAAACCTATGTTTTAACTTGAAAATTAGGGGGTCGTCTTATACACCCAGTCATCTTATATGCCCAGTCGTCTTATACGCTGGAAAATACGGTATTTAAAAAAAAAAAAAAACCTGATTGCACATATATTCCCCACTTTTACTGAGAAAACAGGCTAAACACAATAGCAGCTAGCCGTCTTCAGCAGTTCCATTTTTAAAAGAACAGAAACCACATGAGTGTAATTTTAAGTGTTAACTGATTTAAAAATATATATGTCTATGAAAGGTCATAGAGCTTGTTAAGAAAATGTCATTATCAAGACCATGGAGCTACGGTAACAGTTTAATCCTAACTCAATTACAGTGATTTCCAGGCCTTAACTATACAATATACCAGAGTAATTTGGTACTTGAAGTAGATTTAAAATCTTCCACCAAAAATGCATTGCAGTACTTAAATGTATCTACATCTACAATTGTTTCTTAGTCCCCCTGCAAAGTCCCACAAATACCCGTTGATCCTACCAGTCCGCCTAATGCAGCTTTTTGGGATGATGTGGCAACAATTCTGCTTTGCTCTTGAATTCGGAGTAGAGCTTCCACTCTCCTACAGGCTGCACCTGCTTGCATTACAGTGGGCTGGATAAAATGTTGCTGGGGGGCACGGCAACATCTAGTCCTGCCCACTGTTTTTTAGATTAGCAGTGCTGAAATCTTCCAACTTTGAGCTGCAGTGTCTGGCAGTGGGAGTGTGTGAGACTCAAGTGAAAGAGGATTTGGCTCAGTCAGGGAAGGCAAAGGAAATGTTTTGTTTACTTTATGGGGTTTGTGAATCACATACTGGATATGGTACTTGTTTAGACTGCAAATAGCTGTTTTCTGTCTACTGAAACAGGAGAATTCTGGAGAACTGTTTCAGTTGAAGGCTCACCACCATAGTTGACTGGTCAATTGATTGATGGTAACTCTGTAGAAGTTGCAGAGATCCTTAACTAAGATTTGGGAAACTGATCATAGGACATTTATAACCTAAATGGATGAGAATAAAGCCATTGATAAAAAGCAATCCTAAGTCAGATTCATTTTGGAGTTTGAGACACAGCAATGTGATGAAAGTAGTTCTCCAGTATTGTAAGACCAAAACTGAAATAAAAATGTTATGTGTGGCAGAAAACCAATAATTACTCCAAGAACAGCATTACCACAATTAAACTTGGTATTTGTATTATTATGTTGTGGGGATACTTTTCATCAACAGTTTTAGGGATATCTGTAAGGATTGAGGATACAATGGATGGCACCAAACAGGACAATCCTAGGAAAAAACCTGTCTCAGTCTGGCAGAGACTTTAAACTGATTGTAAAGGCAGAAGTTTTTTTTATCCTAATGCATTCTATGCATTAGGATAAACACCTTCTGTGTGCTGCAGCCCCCCTCAGCCCCCTAATACTTACCTGAGCCTATCTCTATCCAGCAATGGCTGCTCGGGACTCTCCTCCTCATTGGCTGAGACAGCAGCGAAGCGCCATTGTTTCCCACTGTTGTCAATCAAAGTCAGTGAGTCAATGAGGAGAGAGAGGGGCCGGACCTAGCCGGGGTTCTGTGTCTGAATGGACACACTGAGCTGCAGCTCAGCACTAGTGCCCCCATAGCAAGCTGCTTGCTGTGGGGGCACTTGTTGGGAAAAGGGGCCAGGAGACCTGAAGAGGGACCTGAAAAGAGGTGGATCTGGGCTGCTCTTCGCAAAACCACTGCAAAGAGCAGGTAAGTATAACATGTTTGTTATTTTTGGGCAAAAAAAAAAAACAGAGCCTTTAGTATCACTTTAAATTAACACAAAGAGACTGCTTTCAAACTATGAAGCAGTGGTGAGACCCAAAAATTGCTGCCCACCAATGTTCTCCACCCACTCCGACAAAGGTACAGCACCTTAGCCATAAGGATGGCCAGAAACTGCAGGATCAAATATTTGCAAAGCTATTAGACATTCGTTGCGAAGACCTCCCAGCTGTAACAACAGCCAAATGTATGTTAGCTACTGTAGTATATTAGCATTAGGATATTACCATATCCAGTAAGGTGGTGCTGTACTTTTGAGTCACAATACAAGAAATATTGCACTTTCTAAACAGGTATATTGTATATATTAATAAAAATCCCAATTAAATACATTTTGATCCAAGTCAGCTCCAATAAAAAAAAAACACAGAAACGTTTACAGGGGTGAATACGCATGCATAACATTGTACATCAACTGTTACAACTATTTTAAAGAATTTTAATCTACTAATGTCTGTAAGAACAACAAACAGTATTAATGTGTACTTATGTTCAGCCACAGTCGTGCCAGGAATGAGGCTAATGTAAGTAAATGTAACTTTACTCCTAGCATCACAAGTGAGGTATGATGAAGTATTTGATCTAATCACAGGATTAGGAGTTAGGTCACAGTAGAAGATGTAAACTTAACAGCACAGTGACAACTGGTGTGCTATGTAATAGGTATTACTTTGTTCATGACTATTTTAGTCAGACTGTTTAAAAAGGACAGACACCAAATGCTATAAGGTCATCTTCTGAAGGCATGAAAAAATGATCAGCATGAAATGGGAATGATATTCGTTTTAATATAAATGATAAGTGATGATGTCACTGTTAAAGAAACAGTGCAGAGTGCTTGCCTGAGGTAGGACATACACGGATTAGATAACACAGCCATATGTAAGAAATTAAGCTGAGTCTATTGTGGCATAAATCAGTTTCTGAATACAGAATACGTTAGTTCATGAATCTAATTTGTGTCAGGGAGAACTCGACAATGTGACTGAATTTGCATAACCCTGCCATCATCCTCTGGCTTCCATTGGCCATCTGTTATTGGAGCTCCCTACCATCCCCTGCAGCTGCTGCTTGCTGACACAGGGGAGTTTCAGCGTCTGGATCATGTGACAGCACTGAAGCTGATTTAAAAAATGATATTTACACAGATCTCTTTTAGAACAAATATACAGCAAGGATATCCTCTACTTCCACTTTAGGCTGGGTTCACACTGCAGACAGATGAGGCTGACAGCAGAGGTCCAGTGCATCCCTGTTCTCTGTTTCAAGGACGATTCATGCCCAAATTTTTGGTTGGAGTCGAACCTGAAATGGAGCCAAAGACGCTCAGGACCTCTGTGCAATTGGCTTCACAGCCGCTCCAGAGATGTGTGAAGCTGCTCCATTGAGAGCCGGTCACAATCTCCTGTCATGCGAATTGAATACGGGGAAACCCCGCATCCAATTCACACTAGTGTAAACCCTGCCTTAAGTGGGTTGGATTTGTCACATTGAAGCCTAATTTCACATAAGAATTATCTATGTACCTACGTACAGATGATGTACCAAGAGGTACATCAGCTGTACTGTAATTGTAGAAATTATATGTTTTAATCTTAGAATATGTTTTTCGTGCAAAAATTATTTTACAGTTTAGGATTAATGTCACTGTATAGTATATATTTTATATATACACACAATATAAATACACAAAACAAGTTATTTACAGAAAATAATATACTCCATAATCGAATTCAGCAAATCTAAAATTTAGGCATAGGCCAGGGGTTCTCCAAACCTTTTAAACAAAAGGCCAGTGTACTGTCATTCAAATTTAGGGGGGCTAGTGGTCATTGGGAGTAGAAAATGTCCTGGCATCAGTGGACCTAAACAATGCCTCAAACTTGGTGGTCAGTGGGGGTAGAAAAAATACTCCATCATTGGTATCAATGGGAGGAATACTACCCCATCTTCGGTGTCAGTGGCATAAAATATACCCAGCTGTTGGTGTCAATGGAACGAATTATGCCCAACTGTTGTAAGTGGGGGGAATACTGCTTCATTTCAGTAAGAGGAAGAGTAGCTTAGTGCCAGATAAAGACTAGCAAAGGGCCACATTCGGCCTGCAGGCTGCAGTTTGAAGACCACTGGCATATCTATTAACATATATCTATTAACAAGTTCCCACCCGGCCATCTTATGATGTCCTAGAACGTGCCCCACGGGCCACGCTGTGGCGCGATCTGTCACTTGCTGTGTCCATGAGACACAGCGAATGACAGATCAGAGTATCAGCCTGCTGCCGGTACCATGTGATTGCTGTGATCAATCACAGCAGATCACATGACAATTGTACACAATGGATGGTTTCCATTCATGCCTTTCATTGTGTAAAATTGTGTTGCTGGCTGTGATTGGTCACAGTAATTGCATAGTACAGACAGGGCAAATCACAGCCCATCTGTACTATTGCGATTAGCTGTGGCCATTTTATGAATCAATTTTATTCAGTAAAAATGGTTGTTTATAACAATGAAATTCAAAATTATAAGCAATCATACTGGTCACAGTATGCCAAAAAACAAAAGCAAAAAAAAAATAAAAAAATGGCCCTGATCACCATCACACCAGTCATATGATGTCACTGCACTGCACTAGTGACAGTATGTAAACGATAATAATTGTGAAAAAAAACAATATTTTAACATTTTACCTGAAGAAGCACGTGGCACGAAATGGCCATAGAGCAGAGGTACATGCCAGAGGTCCACAGCCACCATTCTTGCATCAAGTCTGGTGGCTTTATATGTAAGTGCACCTATCTATATTGCACTGTATGGATCTTCATTAAAATGATGTTTTCATTAGCTTTCATTAGCTGTCGTTTATGATTTTAAAAATAAATGATACACTATGAGGGAAATTCTTTTCTCTTATGTCTGATGATTACAATACACGATTGATTGGAACACCCGAGGATAGGTCATCCTTCTTGTGAATAGTGATCGCATTCAGCTTGATCAGCCTGGCTTGGTTCAAGATCTAAAATTTGTACCTAATATGCTTTAGCTGTCCTAATAAAGACAGCATATTGGTCTAGTGAGTTTGCATTCTTACTTTGGTGGAGGATCACATGGTGGTGACATTTTAATCTACGTTAACACTGATTATTATCACGCTTTTGGATTTACTCTATGGATTTACTTTGATGGACTCACATTTTTTATTGACTTGATTCATTCAGTTATTTCACATATGTGTTTTTTGATCAAGTTATCACCATAAGTTATTATTATAGCGCTGCAACCTTATTTATTTATATTACGTTGGTGTTTTTATATTTACACTGTTTGCAAGCTGCTGTTGATTTTTGATATTTAAGGCGCTGACATATTATTGTTTTTTATTAGTCTACAGCTCTGTTTCTTCCCTCCCGGTCTAAATGCTGATATGAATGGATTACAGGGAGCTGATACAAAGACAAAATGAGATACAATACAATATTAATGTATATACTTGCAATAAATTCTTAAGCTAACACTTTCAGTTTATTTTTTTAAATAGGAAATAGAATTTACTATTACTTATGGTTTTTAAATATGTGTGTTTTATAACAAAAGTTGAATTGATGTGTCAGTAACTTTTTCCAAAACTATTATCAATCTTACCCTCCATTATAGTCATTGGATCCTCCACTTTGGGACGCAGGATGTTTGGCCCAAAGACTGTAGCCAAGTTCTGAACACTCATTTTATTCACTCCAGAATAAGACTGCACCTCATCTAAGAATCTGTTATGTGCAGAAATAATATATAATTAGGGTACAGTTACAATTTACTACAGATAAATGGAACAAAACTGGAAGCAATAAATTATCACAAGCTATGTACAGTACATATATTTTTCTAAAAGTATGGAAAATTGCTATCTGAACAGTGACTGTTCAATCAGATACAGTCACTGTTTGGGTATTCTGATAGCCACTAGTGCTGGCAAGGGAGATTTCTTTTAGAGCAGGGACCCCCAACCCCCGGGCCGAAGACCGGTGCCGGTCTACAGCCTGTTGATGGCCGAGCCGCACAGCAGGAGGGAAGCGGTGACCGCGGTCCTCACAGGGCTATCACAGACCGCTGTGTGGCCATGCCCGTGTATCCTCTCCCGACTGATCTGTCTGCCCAGCGGACGATGTCATCCTATCAGTAGGGCAGGGGGTGGGAGGAGCTGCAGATCAGTATGGAGAGCTCCTCCCGACCCTGCCCTTTTGAAAGGGTGATATTGTCTTGGCCAGGGGAGGCAGAGATTAGCTATGTGTGATGTTAGAGAGGAAAGGGTGGGGAGCACTGTGATGGAGGAGGCAATGATTGCTAGGGGCACCATAATAAAAAGGGGACTGCACTGTAAAGGGGCACTGTAATATAAAAGGGACTGGACTGTAAAGGGGCACTGTAATCATTACAGTGCCCCTTTACAGTCATGTCTGCTTTTATTACAGTGCCCCTTTACAGTGTAGTCACTCACATCACAGCCCCTTTACAATCAAGTTCTTCCTTTACAGAGCAGTCCCATTTACATCACAATGCCCCTTTTATGGAGCAGTCCCCATTACATTAATGTAAAGGAGCCCTGTGATGTAAAGGGGGGCTGTGTTGTAAAGGGGAACTGAGGACAATGATACAAAGAGGGGACTGTGCTGTAAAGGGGGGTTTTGTTGTGAAGAGGGGCTGAGGTCCACCAAGGGAAAATTGGCTGCCATGAAACTGGTCCCTGGTTTCAAAAAGGTTGGGGACCGCTGTTGTAGAGGACTGAATCCTGCGCCATTCTAAAAATAGAGAAACACACTTTGGGAGGGGTTGCATTTTGATATTTTTTATCTACTTGATCTTACAATAAAATGTTAATGTTTACTTAGTAATTTACTTAGTAGTTACATAGCAGGGATAATGAAGACAAGACTCAAGTTAAGCAGTTTTATTATTTCTAAAGTCCCCTTTAGAGTAGTTGTCATATTAGTGTATTTTTTTTTTTTTAATTATACATCTGCAATCAAACATAGAACTATATCCAATAATCAGTCAGACTTTTTCAAATGGATTGCAGATATCATTACCCTGATGGCTTTCTACAGTGAATGAAAGGGCAGCTAAGGCCAAAAAGTTATAAATTTAGGTATTGTCCTTCTTCAATAACGGAAACATTTTATCGTCCATTTTATTTGTATTCAGGTTTACCCATATTTATATTTTTTTACTATTTATATGAAATCTTTATTTTGCAAATGGACATTTATTACCAATTAAATTAAAAGAGTTGGACTGAGGCTTGTCTGCCCAAGAAAAGCCTTGTATTTTTTATTAGGGAATACAAGGCTTCCTGTGATCGACTGATGTGGAAACTGCAACATCATCTGCCCACCTCTCCATCTTGGCAAATCAGAAGAAGCCTTGTATTCACTGGTAAAATTAGAAATCATCTCCTGAATGGAAGAGAAGCACTCAGCCCAACTCCGCCATCGGCTCTCGTGGCTGTCTATCAAAGTCAGTTAGCCAATCGGGAGAGAGAGGGGGCGTAGGTGAATGGCAGCTCCGTGTCTGAATGGATACACGGAGCTGCAGCTGGGCTTGAGTGCCCCCATAGCAAGCTGCTTGCTTTGGGGGCACTCAATAGGATTGAGGGGCCAGGAGAAGCAAAGAGGGCCCCCGAGAAGAGGAAGATCCAGGCTGCCCAGTGCAAAACCAACTGCACAGAGGAAGTAAGTATAACATGCTTGTTATTTAAAAGGAGACTTTACAATCACTTTAAGTCCAGCCAAGAAAACACATCAAAAAGCAGCCAATATATTGACCAATACCACCCTGCCCTTGAGCATCTTACCTACAGATGTATTTCAATAGATTATAATTAACTGGTGGGAGACTCTTCACTTGTTTTACTAGTTCTGCCATTCCCTGTAGAATATAATAAAAATAATAATTATTACATTATTCTTTTATAGATATGCACCACGCAAAAAAACTGTATGTATTCAATAGCAGTGATAAATGAAGATAACAATTCCCAGACAATGCTTTTCTAACATGGAAACTTGCTCATAATCTCAGAATCAATGCTTCATGGGAACGGCAGCTGCAACCAACCTATAATTACATCTAAATGCCTTTTACTTATATAAGTGGTTTAATTTTCTGAAACTGTTTATCATACAGTGTTAGACTGAAACATGGCAGAAAGTTTTTTTTTTTCTTTTCACATTTATGCATTTGTTGTAAAAATATCTTTTATTCCATTTCAGTTGACCCTAGAGCTCTGGACAGATCATTTTTTAATGACTGCACCTAGAGATACTTTTGTATCACAGCATGACATTAACAAAGGTTACCTTCTGTGAAAATCCCATGGCTAAATGATCAAAACATCCAAAGATATAAGCAGCAGAAGTTACCTTTAAATCTCAGTTGTACCTGTAACTTTTTCCCTGCCCTCTTCATATCTTCAGAGCTTTTCTATTTATGAGTACCTTGCCCATCACATTAAAGGGCCAGTAGAGAGATCTGGGATGTGGGAAGGTTGGGTAAAATCATTGCTACTTACAATGTCAAGCATACAGAATAATAGATTTTGGGTTTCCATACATCACGCCAATGAAGACGCACACATGTCACACTAATAATGCTGCTGATTGCAAAGTAGCAGCTTTGCGTTGTCAGCCTGCAACAGGCAGTGCTATTGCTGGCAGGATCTTTAGCTAAGAAACTTCTCAAACATATTCACAAAATGATTGGCTTACAAATACTGTATAGAGTGAGGCATGATGACTAACATAATAAAAAATACATATATTTAAATGTATTTATGCTTTTACATATACTCAGCTATGGCATCCACTAACACCCAGCAGTCCTGGCTCGTACTGTTATATAACTGCAATGTAACAGTCAAGCTTTTATGGAAGGAATGCTGGAGGGGTTATTAACAAAGGTGCAAATGACTCAATTTTGGATGACAACTTTGGTTGTCATACACAATAAACTATAATGTTTATTGGCCTTGCTAAAATATTTCAGCTACATCATAAAAGGTATTTTAAGCAAAAGGGGCATGCTGTTTCCAAGCAAACAATTTCCAAATTAGCAGATTTTTTTCTTGCAATGTATTCTGTGCTTTTAAGTAGTTTCTGATCCTGCAAAATATTATGAAAAAAAAGGATAACAAACTATAAAAAATGAAGGGCTTGCAAACACAGTGGATATTAGTAACAAGCCGTGGGAAAATCTGCCTGGGTTTGATTTACCAAGGGTATCCTCTACTTAAATGTAGAGGAGAATCCCACTGAAGTCAATGGGGATGAATCTTGTAGTTAAATTCTGGCCATTTTAGGGCTATAGGCAAACTAATGAAAAAAAAAAAAACAAAAAAAAAAAAAAGGCATGGGAAGTTGGACACTACCATGGGGGATATGTACCAATGCAACAAAAACAAACAAAAAACATACAACGGGAAGAGAGTCTTTTCATGTGGCTTTCATGATGCAAAACTGTCCTGCCACTTTCCAATTTTTTTTACAAGCTCTTTTTATCAAGTTCTCATTTTGAGTTATAGGACCACTAAGGTACAAGCAGGTATCTCGCTATAAAAATTAGGAGACCCCAGATGACACAGCAGAATAAAATTGGCCAGAAGAAAGACAATTTAAATATCAAGGGTAGGACTAAATTTATGAGGCACAGGCATATGTGTTTTTCTTCAAGATATAAGATGCTACATAGGATTTAGCAATGTAAACTTGGCCAGCACCACAAACGTTTTAACCAGGAATAACACGCTTAACTGGTGTATGCCTAGCTTTTACTTCATCTATGAGGATAGGGGGTTGCAGTGAATGTAAAGTGGTTTAGGTGCTGTTCTTGTGCTCTTTATCTTCCATATGATGCAGCAGGTGCTGCAATAAAAGGCAGATTCAAAAGCAGATGGTCAGCAACAAGTGAATGCTCAGCTTTGAGCACCCCAAACTTGGAAAGCCATATCAACATCAGTGTTAATTTCATCAACGAAAACTTTTTCATCAGAATTTTCGTCAGTGCCATTTTACAGTGATGAAAACTAAACGAAAAGTACAGCACTTTTTCCTCCACTGACGAAAACTATGACAACTAAATGAAAATGTGAGGCTGGGATGTTTGCCCTTGTGAACTAACTTCCGGATTCCACGGAGCTCCGCCTACTTCCTCTCCCAGCAAGCCAGCGACTGTGTGTAGCCAACATTACAGGCCTCAGAGTCTCACACCAGCCAGCCATGACGAGTATGGCTGCCAGAGACCAGAACAGCACTGTGCATTACAGCCAGGACTCCCGAGTCCCAACAAGAGTCCCATTCCCGAGTCCTGATTCACGACGACCTCTTTCACGGGGTAATGTGGCAGAGCCTGACGTAAGAGGAGTGGCTTACCGTGTAACTGGCGTGGCACAGGTTCACCAGAGGCGCGGAGTCTAAGTGTTAGCCGGTTTTCACCAGGGCCCCAGATGGTGGGGATGGATTTGGCTGCTTGCTAACACCAGGTCGCGGTTCCCCGGATTCCCTGGTGGAGCCAGGATCAGGTCCAAGACCAATAGCCGGTAGCAGATAAACAAATCAGGATCAGGCAGGAGAATAGTCAGGACAAGCCAAGATCAAGGCGGGCAGCAGGTAATCAGAATCCAAAGACAAGCCGGGTCAGGTAAACAGGAACAGCAGAATACAAACAGGCACAGGAAACAGGAGAGCTGAAGATAACACAGCAACTTCCTGTAGTGACAGCTGTGTTTAAATAGGCCAATTTGGTAGCCTCGAGCTATACTAAGGTAGCCTCTAACTATTCCAAAGTAGCCTCGAACTACTGCAAGGTAGCCTCGAACTACTGAAAGGTAGCCTTGAGCTATTGTAAGGTAGCCTCTAGCTATTCAAGGTGCCTCTTCGTACACGCAAGCGCATAGGCATTCGCCGGTTGGCGGCGCCAGTGCAGGGTGTTGATTCCCTGACATTGCCCCCCCCCCTTAAGGGCAACCTCCGGGTGCCCAAAAGATTCCTATTGTGGGGATGGTTGCGGAAAAAATTTCGGATTAATTCTTGGGCATGGAAATTCTGTACCGGTTCCCAGGAGTTCTCTTTGGGGCCATAGCCCCTCCATTTAACCAAGTATTGTAACTGATTCCTTCGTCTTCTGCAGTCTAGGATGGCCTCCACCTCAAATTCTTCATTCCCGTTGATGGTGACAGGAGCAGGTGGTTCCGAACTTCTACCTGGAAAGGAATCAGGTACTGCAGGTTTCAAAAGTGATACATGGAAGACCGGATGGATCTTGAGGGAATCGGGTAGAGTTAGTTCGTATGATACCTCATTTAATCTCCTCTTCACCGGGAACGGGCCAATAAACTTGGGTGCCAGTTTCTTGGAAGGGCATGTCAATCGGAGGTTGGTAGTGGCTAACCATACCAGGTTGCCAGGTTGAAGAACCAACTCACCTCTCCTCTCCTCACCTCTCCATTTGTCAAAGGCCTCTTTATTGGCGGTCCGAGCCCTGGTCATGGCATCCTGTAACAATTTGTTGTTCTCTTTAAGGAACTCCATGATATCCCGGACTGCTGGCACTGTAGGTTCAACAAAGCAGGGCAAGAAGGATGGGTGAAACCCATAGTTAGCATAGAATGGGGACTGACCTGTAGCCGAGTGTTTGGCATTATTGTATGCGAACTCCGCTGACGGTAGTAACGAGACCCAGTCATCTTGAACAAAGGTGGTAAAACATTGGATATATTGCTCGAGGGTCTGGTTGGTCCTGTCAGTCTGCTTGTTCGTCTGGGGATGGAATGCGGAGGACATTGACAACTTGATCTTCAATGAGTCACATAAAGCTCTCCAGAAGTGAGAAGTAAATTGAACACCTCTATCCGACACAATGTCCATTGGAACCCCGTGGAGTCTTACAATCTCTTTGATGAAGACCTGCGCCGTCTTGAGCGTGGAGGGTGTGCCCTTCAGTGGTATGAAATGAGCCATTTTCGACAGACGGTCCACTAACATGAAGATTGCAGAATAACCGTCTGAAGGAGGAAGTTCCACAATGAAATCCATGGCAATCATCTTCCATGGTCTGTCAGGGACTGGTAGTGGTCTGAGCAGGCCCCATGCCTTGTTTCGGGTTGTCTTGCTTCGTGTGCAGATAGTACAGGAGGAGACATACTGCTTACAACATTTCTCTAAGTCGGGCCACCAGAACGTGCGTTGAACCAGATCTAGGGTCTTGTGGATCCCAAAATGGCCAGCCATCGGGTGGTCATGACAAACAGGAAACAGGAGAGCTGAAGATAACACAGCAACTTCCTGTAGTGACAGCTGTGTTTTAATAGGCCAATTTGGTAACCTCGAGCTATACTGAGGTAGCCTCTAACTATTCCAAAGTAGCCTCGAACTACTGCAAGATAGCCTCGAACTACTGCAAGGTAGCCTTGAGCTATTGTAAGGCAGCCTCTAGCTATTCAAGGTGCTTCTTCGTACGCGCAAGTGCATAGGCATTCGCCGGTTGGCGGCACCAGTGCGCCTGCGCAGGGTATTGATTCCCTGACAACCTCCTACGTCCAGAGCAGAGAGCAGATAGAGCACCACTGTGAGTGTGTAGTATACATTACAATTACAGCAGGCCTGAGGTGAGGCCTCCCCTCAGACCACCATCTCTCCAGAGCACTGTGTGTGCATTACAGGCCTCTGCTGACCACTGGCAGTGGCATCCAGGGCACTGTGCATTACAGGCCATCCCTCAGACCTGAGACCACCATCCAGCACTGTGCAGCATTACAGGCCTCCTCTTACTAGTGACCCCAGGCATAGCGGCATCCAGAGCACTGTGCATTACAGGCCACCTCAGACCACCGTCCAGAACACTGTGCAGCATTACAGGTCTACTCAGACTGCCCAGAGTGGCTTAATCTGTATCTGTGAGTTTGTTTAAGCCTTAATACCATAAATAATTACACGATATTAGATTTTTTTTACTTCAGGAGTATATATTAATTTTGGAAATTCTATAGAAATGCTTAAATAATTCATTACAATTTAAATTAACACATAACATTTTAGTTGACTAAAATGGTTTTATTAGACTAAAATGTATTTAATCAAGATTTTAGTCAACTAAAAATACGATGACTAAAATGGGACTAAAACTTAAATGGCATTTTAGTCAAAGACTATGACTAAAACTAAAACAATTTCAAATGACTTAAAACTAAAACGAAATCGAAATACGATGCCAAAATTAACACTGATCAACATAAAGTAAATATAAAAAAAAACACACACACAGAAAAAATAAATGACCATGTGTACGTATCAGCAGGGGGAAGGATGATCACGCCCGTGAGCAGACACCTTGACCTATACCACAGGTTCAATCCCAAAAAGGCAAGATTTTATGTGCTTGAGGTTATTCCTCAAGATCCTCGTGGTGGCAATTGGGACAAAAAAATTCTCCAGAGAGAAACTCTCTGGATAGAACGTCTCAATGCCACTTATAGACCTGGGTTAAACGAAACACAGTCGTACAAACCCTTTCTGTGAAGGTTTCCTTGCTTACCTAATGCCAACAGACCTAATTGACCTCGAGTAGTATACTCGGGTTACGATAATGGCCCTTTGTGGGATATATAGGTCAGGGTGTCGGCTTGGTTTTGGCGTGGTCGTCCTCCCCCCGTATATACATATACTCAATTATTCTGATACCTCTTCACATCAAATAGGTCTTATGGCACATATACCCCTCTTCCTTTCCTTTCTTATGTATAACAAACAGTTTTTTGTGCTATAATCCCTATCTCATCAATATTATGATCTTGAGGATTTATAATAAGTCAAAATATGTAACTTTTTCTTGGGGTTTGAAGTATGGAAGTGTTTCTAGTGGGGGGCAGTTCAGCCCCTGTTCTTTCATTAGGGCTGTTACTATTGAACGCCCTTACTAGTGGTTAATGTCAAAAAATAAACATGGTTATATAATAATTTTTGATAAACAAATATGTTACCGATATATATCTCCTGGTTTCACCAGGAACATCTTTGTACCTCAGTGAAATATGCTTTTATATCTGTATTTTTTTAAATATATAATTTCTGTCTTTGTTGTGTTGTTTTTTCATTTCAGGCAATTAGAATTCTCATGTAATTGCGGACCGATCCTGTGGGGGCAGTGTGGGTAAGCATGGAGGTCGGCCTCACCAGTGAGATATGTGCGGCCAGATAGGCCGCAGGTCAGTCCCGCCCCTTCCGGGCGGAACTTCCTGTGGCACCTGAGCGGACTACGGAGGCACTTCCTGCCCCTGTATGGTCTGCATACACCCGTGACTAAGCCGAGAGCCTCGCCGGGGTGTCCCCGCGCTGGCTCTCGAGCGATGTCCGGTGGGAGTGGCCGGGGCGGTGACGTCCGTTTGACGAACCGCCCGGGATCCATGCTACTTAAGGGCGCCATTTACAAGCCCTGGTATGGTGGAGGTTCCCCATCCGGTGAGGACTGTGCGGAAGCTGGGAACAGCGTGGCAAGGGGTAAGCTTTATATGGCCAGTACTAATACTGTAACATTACACTTTTGTGATATCCGGGAATTCACCTTAATCTTACTGTGCTTAACAGCCGACATACAAGCAGAGGAGACATGCTCCCTACATTTAAGCTCTGGTCCTTCCTAAGTTTGGTGAGCATTGCTAAGGTGTCTGTGTATGTTTGGAACTTTTATACTGCATAGGGATCTATCATTTTGGGTGGCACCCTATATATTCACCACTATGTTTATTACCTATGTTTATTCTAAGTAAGTTTTGCATGTACTCATCTTGGACCCCATGTAGCAACTGCTTATCTATATATAACCCTGGTCACCCCCCTACTATTATAGAGGAGGGTGGGCCGGATACTAAATTGATTACACACACATATTCACATATGTGTGTGAAAGCAAATCAATATATATGATACATATTTTACTATAGGGCTAGCCCATATACGAATGGGTAAACTCTGTATGTTGGTGTATAATCGCTTATAAACGCATGGCACCTGTCTACTCTTACGGTCCAGAATGACTATGTGTCTTTTCTGTTGCCCCCCCCTTTTAGGGCAGATGGTCTATGGGCTCTATAAGTACTTACACACTCTTATAACAAGCAGGAGGCACACTGATTTTACCACTTTAAAACACTTGAGCTTATGGTTTAGCATTCCTATGGGCTTTCCCTTAAAGTGATATCATAGAATAAAAACGCTTACTACTCTGAGAAACATTGTTTTTCTGCTCTCATCCACCCAGATATGAGACATGGAGTGACTACCCTCACTACTATGTCACTATACATTGCCTTTTCTGAGCTTCCCAAAACGCACAGTCCTCCTCGTTAAAGAATTCTCTATGGAAATTGAGATATGTGCCTGATTACTATATGTACAGGTATGTATACATTTTTCTGTCCATTTACCAGGTATATAAAATAGGATATATATGCTTATACTATAACTACAGCATGGATCCCCACATATACTCACTATTGGCAGCCTCCGTTCTTTCCCCTAAACTCCTCTAGTGTCTGAATGCAACTTAAGACCCAATGTTATATTGTGTTGATATTGCAAAAATAGAAGGACTTATCTGAGATGTGTAAGACGATTATATGTAATTAAAAGGAAAGATAAATGATATGCAATTGTAATTATAACACACTGAAAATAAGGTAACATATATATGTAATCTATCTAAATACTGTTATTTCTCACACAGACAAAAGAAATGATATGCTCCAGATGAAGCTTTTTTGTCTAAGAAAGCGAAACATGTCGAGCAAAGGTCATATATTACATGGTGAATGTTAACTTATATTTTCAGTCGACCCCGCTGACCGGCACCATACTGTTTGGGTGTCCGTGGGCGGTTCTTCTGATATCAAGCAATACGTTTTTCCAAGGATTATATGACTACTAATGATCTTGTACTTGGAACTGTATGTAAATCGACTTTTATAAGTTCTATGCACTGAGATATTGTACAACATAGACCATTGTTGTGTGGTCTCACTGTGTCCTTAATACACAATTATTTGCCTGTATTTTTCTATGATTTTAAAATATTTAGTTTTGTGTTGAATAAAAGAAATCTTTTTAACAAAACTCTTGTGCCCGAAATCTCTGTTTCCCAATCCTTCCAAATGTAGTCAAAGACTATGACTAAAACTAAAACAATTTCAAATGACTTAAAACTAAAACGAAATCGAAATACGATGCCAAAATTAACACTGATAAACATAAAGTAAATATAAAAAAAAACACACACACAGAAAACAAATGATAACCCAAGCCTATTTATTGAAGGAAACTTTTGCAGCAAAAAAGTTTGTTTATGGATGAGACAACAAATAAAAGTGACCTACTGACTTTAAATCAACCATAAAATAAAATTAAAGTGGTAGTAAAGGCAACCAGCCCTTCTTATAATTTACCTGAGCCCCATCCCAATCCAGCATGGTGTACAATAGCCTCAGCCCTCCTGGGTCTCTCTCGCCTCATTGACTGAGACAGCAGAAGTAGCCATTGGCTCCCGCTACTGTCAATCCCAGTGAGCCAATGAGAAGAGATTGGGGGCAGGGCTGAGCCGTGCTCCATGTGTGAATGGACACACAGAGCAGTGGCTCAGAAACTAGCCTGTTCAGGTGCCCCCATAGCAAGCTGCTTGCTGTGGGGGCACTCGATAGGAAGAAGAGCCAGCGGGGGACCGGAGAAGGGGTGGATCGGGGGTTCTCTGAGCAAAACCATTGCACAGTGCAGGTAAGTATAACATGTTTGTTAGTTTAAAAAAAACACATCACTTTAAAGACAAACAAGCCCACAATAATAAGAACAACATCAAAAAGCCAGTAAAAGGGTTGATTTCCCAAAGAGCTAGCAATACCAATTAAAGTACAGCTTCTAATTAATTCACACTATAAAAGAAGAAAATGATCTATGCGTCTACAGTCACACTATAAAAGAAGAAAATGGTCTAAACGCGTCTACTGTCCTACCCTGCTGTACCTTATACCCCTGGTCCCCAACCCTGGTCCTCAGGGCCCACTAACAGACCTGGTTTGCAAGATAACTGAAATACACCCCAGGTGATATCATTTGCTGCTCAGTGATTGCAGTACTCTAGTCTGCATCTCCCCAAGGTAATACTTAAAATCTGGCCTGTTAGTGGACCCTGAGGACCGGAGTTGAGGACCACTGCCTTATACCACTTATGTGAATAAAGGAACTTTTCTTCATTGGATTCCGTGGTGGTGTGCGACCATTTTCTTCTTTTATGCTTCTCCTGGTGGCAAGCCGAGGTTCAGCACCCACCTTGAATCGTGGACTTTGACTAGCCTGAGCGGTGTTATCTCTCTTCAGTCATTCACACTATGACTGCTCTGTGGTCCACTGTTTAAAGTGAGGGGACTGGCTTAACCAAAATTCCCCTTAATTAGGTCTTCCAAGTCTGCTGACCATAGTTCAAAGACCAGACAGTGCATTATGGTTTACTAGAGAATCCGCACATAAATTTGCCAGGACTGTGAATCTTAAACCTGTAGGATTCGTCTCAAAACCTTGGTAGTAGCAAACCCAAATTTCCTTGCTATTAGTAACCTATCTGATTGATCTACATCAAATTACAGACAGTGAAGTGACCAGAAGGACACAAGTGTTTCTCCTGGGAGAGATACACAACAAGAAAGAAAATGTTTTAGTAGCTCAGCAATTATGTAATGTTCGGCTGTTACTTACTGATTCCTCCTCTTTGCTCAGCTGTTTTGCACATGAGAGAAAATCCTCATACTTTGAATATGGGATGACAGGCTCTGGCAGCTCCCGCAGGTACAGCTTCAGAAGCGAGGCTACGGTGTGGACATCTGTGTTACTGCAGATAACAGGAAAAGCAGGTTATGGCTAATGTTTACAAAGCTGGACAACACATGCATCAGTCTTCAAGCTGGTAACCTGCCCTTTGGGCTCTGCTACATTTTATTATATATATTTTTTTATATTTCACTGCAAATAAGCTTCTCTTTTCATGTTTCCCTTTGTCCGCATTTGTATTCAAGTCATATGAAATAAACTTGTATATCAGTCATTTTTTTTTTTAAAAAGCAAGTCCCTATTGACAGATGCTCTGTGTGAAATCTGAGCAGCCTTCATATCGTTAAAAAAGAAAAAAAATGTTTAGGAATTGGAATAATATGTAAGCAGATGAGTTTGCACCGTGCTGTATTTACTGGATGGATTTAAGTTGGAAATAAAACATAAAATTGCTACAGCTATAAATCAAATACAGCTATGTGGTTGACAGCTTTCTTTGATCTAAGGCCCCTTCACACCAACCCCTTTGGGCTGCGTTGGGCAGCATTCTAACTATAATGCTTCACAATGTGCTGCCCCAGGTTAAATGAAGGGTTAGTTATATATATCGTAATTTTATCATAAAAGGAAAAAAAGCAAGCACTGCAATGCATTTTAATAATGCATGACAACGAGTACGCACAATCCACACCAGTGTAAGTGCACCATAACAGGTACCTACTGGTGTGCATGAGCCATTGCTGCTTATTAACCCTTCTTTAATTTATCTACAATAACCACATTGTTAAAGGCAAGCAGTCAAGAGAAGGAACCTTGAGCTGGCGGTTCCTTCCAGGCCCTCAAGTATCCATAAAGTGCATCTGCATCCTATTTACATTCTACCTAATAACTCCCAGATCTGAATAAATCAGCTCCGGGTCCCTCTCGGGGCTCTCTTATGAGTCCCTTGTGCAGATATAGCAGTCTTATGACTTCTATCATTGTCTGGTTAAAGCTTGTAGGAGGAGTTTTCATTCTCCTCTGACTGTCCAAGGAGGCAGCAGGACCCCTGACCCTCTGTCTGGACAGTGCTGATTGGCCCTGTGCTAATCACATGCACTCTACACATACACCAAGAAAAATAAAACTCTTTAGCTATACACATTGATGTGGAAAAGGGAACAGCCATTTTATTTATCAAATATTTATTTGATAATGAAACATGGATTTATAATTAGGCAGATATATTGGAGGTATATATATTGTGAGAAGTCCTATTGTATAACAGCTGTTGTATTCAAAAGCCATTTACAGCTCCAGCTGTTAAGATTGCTATCTCTACCCTTGAAGACCTGTTTAGCCAACAAGCTTTGGAAGTGACACGTCTATGTTAAAATGTCCATCCGCATATCAAAGGATGTTACCAAAGACTCATATGTGACTTTAATGAAACTAGATAGCTAGGTTCCACCCACTTTAGAATTTATAAATTGTAATAGAAAACCATTAGTCAGTAGAGCAGCCATTTTTGAAACAATACTCTGTATTGCTTGTTGCTCTCCATGCATGCTTTTAAAATATTTTTTTTTCTTTTAAATTCAGCTTCAGCAGTCAACGTTACTGAAACCCCTTGAGTTCTGGGGTTTCCTTAAGAACATCAAACTGGCCATGTGCAGCTTGTCCCCAAGGCTCTGTTCTATCAGTAGATGGTTTAGGGACAGTGGAAGAAGGGGAGGATGAGAGAAGACAGGATCAAACAGCCTTTTTACGCAATGCTGAGGATTAACCACTTAGGTTCGACAGTCAGTATAAAGCCCCGTACACACGTACCGATGGTCGGCATACAAATGTTCGTCTTTTCTCCCCGGGATGTCGGTGTCTGTTGAAAAGTGCAAAGACAGCACAAGGACAGCACAAGAATTTTGTCTGCAGACTTCAGCTGACTGCAGAAGTGATGTCATGTAATGGTTAACTTTCCCTGTGTTTTTAATTTTCTGAGCATGCCCAGTCTTGCAAATCTGCGGTCTGTCGGCCGAATTCTGTACTGACAGGCGAACAATCGTCCGTTCTGGTGTCGGCATACAAAAATTTTCATGTTTGCAAGAAAGACTTTTGTCTGCGGATTGTGCGCAGACATCTGTCGGAGGCACCATACTAACACGCGTACAATCGGCAGATCCTTCGTCCACCGACGTTTGTATGCCGACGATCGGTACGTGTGTACGGGCCTTAACAAGCATGCTTTACTGCAAGTACACACTGATTTTACTATTGTGGGTTTAGTAACACTTTAAAGATAGCAATCATATTTTAATAACTACTATTCTTTATGTTTTATAATTGTAATTTCAGTCACGTTTTTACTGTGTATTTCACATTGCACCATTGCCAGTGCAACATATGATTATCCTTTTTTTTACAAGTCTTTAGTACTTTAATATTAGTATTTATTTTTGGATATTCTGTTATTATAGTTTCATAGCTTAAACCAAAAATTTATTGCACAGGTATACAAACTAAATATAAAAGTGCAAGCTGCTGGCAACAACACAACAGGACCAAAACGTGAAACAATAAAAAAATGTAGCCGCACTAAACATAGACATGGAATAAACAAGTATCCATAAAGTGTGAACAA
The DNA here is from genome assembly GCF_965119305.1 of Pelophylax lessonae. Classification (NCBI taxonomy): domain Eukaryota; kingdom Metazoa; phylum Chordata; class Amphibia; order Anura; family Ranidae; genus Pelophylax; species Pelophylax lessonae. Next base: position 564,168,474 of record NC_138768.1, read on the forward strand.
CTAGTGCTGTTCTAAATAATGCAAGTGGATTTATCAAGGAATCCACCTGCATTATTTAGAATAGAAGCAGTTGTTCACAATTTGTGGACACTTGTTTATTCAATAACTTTGTTTAGCGCGGCAACATTTTTTATTGTTTCCTATATTTCAGAGCTTCCTATTTTTTTCTGCAAAAAAGCAAAAAAAATAGTTCATTAAGAAAAATTCACAAAATTGTTTCAAACATATACAGGTCCTTCTCAAAAAATTAGCATATTGTGATAAAGTTCATTATTTTCTGTAATGTACTGATAAACATTAGACTTTCATATATTTTAGATTCATTACACACAACTGAAGTAGTGCAAGCCTTTTATTGTTTTAATATTGATGATTTTGGCATACAGCTCATGAAAAACCAAAATTCCAATCTCAAAAATTAGCATATTTCATCCGACCAATAAAAAAAAAAGTGTTTTTAATACAAAAAAAGTCAACCTTCAAATAATTATGTTCAGTTATGCACTCAATACTTGGTCGGGAATCCTTTTGCAGAAATGACTGCTTCAATGCGGCGTGGCATGGAGGCAATCAGCCTGTGGCACTGCTGAGGTGTTATGGAGGCCCAGGATGCTTCGATAGCGGCCTTGAGCTCATCCAGAGTGTTGGGTCTTGCGTCTGTCAACTTTCTCTTCACAACATCCCACAGATTCTCTATGGGGTTCAGGTCAGGAGAGTTGGCAGGCCAATTGAGCACAGTAATACCATGGTCAGTAAACCATTTACCAGTGGTTTTGGCACTGTGAGCAGGTGCCAGGTCGTGCTGAAAAATGAAATCTTCATCTCCATAAAGCTTTTCAGCAGATGGAAGCATGAAGTGCTCCAAAATCTCCTGATAGCTAGCTGCATTGACCCTGCCCTTGATAAAACACAGTGGACCAACACCAGCAGCTGACATGGCACCCCAGACCATCACTGACTGTGGGTACTTGACACTGGACTTCAGGCATTTTGGCATTTCCCTCTCCCCAGTCTTCCTCCAGACTCTGGCACCTTGATTTCCGAATGACATGCAAAATTTGCTTTCATCCGAAAAAAGTACTTTGGACCACTGAGCAACAGTCCAGTGCTGCTTCTCTGTAGCCCAGGTCAGGCGCTTCTGCCGCTGTTTCTGGTTCAAAAGTGGCTTGACCTGGGGAATGCGGCACCTGTAGCCCATTTCCTGCACACGCCTGTACATGGTGGCTCTAGATGTTTCTACTCCAGACTCAGTCCACTGCTTCTGCAGGTCCCCCAAGGTCTGGAATAGGTCCTTCTCCACAATCTTCCTCAGAGTCCGGTCACCTCTTCTCGTTGTGCAGCATTTTCTGCCACACTTTTTCCTTCCCACAGACTTCCCACTGAGGTGCCTTGATACAGCACTCTGGGAACAGCCTATTCGTTCAGAAATTTCTTTCTGTGTCTTACCCTCTTGCTTGAGGGTGTCAATGATGGCCTTCTGGACAGCAGTCAGGTCGGCAGTCTTACCCATGATTGCGGTTTTGAGTAATGAGTTTTTAAAAGCCTCAGGAATCTTTTGCAGGTGTTTAGAGTTAATTAGTTGATTCAGATGATTAGGTTAATAGCTCGTTTAGAGAACCTTTTCATGATATGCTAATTTTTTGAGATAGGAATTTTGGTTTTTCATGAGCTGTATGCCAAAATCATCAATATTAAAACAATAAAAGGCTTGCACTACTTCAGTTGTGTGTAATGAATCTAAAATATATGAAAGTCTAATGTTTATCAGTACATTACAGAAAATAATGAACTTTATCACAATATGCTAATTTTTTGAGAAGGACCTGTATATAGTGCAAATTGGCCAGAAAGTACAAGTGCTGAAATGAGTGAAACCTCCTCACAATGAGGTTCCAGATAAATTCAATATATAATTTCCACATATACCATAAATCACACCTAAAACGCAATACTTTATGCTGATATAACAGTTCATAGATATAGTGTAGTTTCCTTTAAGTTTCCCATTCATAAGTGATGTGCAGTGACCTTTAAATATCACTCTCCCCGTGGCCTTGCTGTCCTTCTAGTGCCATCAGTGGAAAAACATTAGATGGTGCTGTCACAATCAAATTAGTGCCACGACATGCAGTGAGCCCCGGTGTCTCCACTCGTGCCCCCCGCTTGGTATCGAGTTTACCGGATATCTTTCCCCTTTCAACAGCGGTATCCCGCTTTTAAAATTTGCCTGGCTTATACACCGCCTTCACGCTCTCTCCTCATATTCCCCCACAGCTTCAAAGGTACAGTGGCATTCTCCCACATTGATCAATGGACTATGAAAGAAACAGCCCCCATAGTGTAAAATCGCAAAGGTAAATGTTATTTGTAAAAAAGTAGTGCACTTATATAAGATAAGAGCAATCGCTCGTGTACAAGTCCAGGAAGTCTGGGATGCTATGTGCTCCATGGACCCAAACCAGGAGGTTTTGCAATGACACTTGGCTCCGCCCTATGTGTTTCATCACTCTGACGTCATTAGGAGTGGTGCCATCTTGTTCCACTCTCCAGTTTATAACAGGTCAGGTAACTTAGTAACCCCAATCTCATGATCCAAATCCAATTTGCATAATACAGATGTTTTCTCCAATGTTTCCTAGTATGCGGCTACCAAAAGAGCTACCCTCAGTCTTACTAGTTTACCCCTTGTTAGTAGGCAAGCCTCTTTAAAACTAGGTCTCATAGGATGCAGTGTATGCAAATTGTGAGGGCCGAGCAGCGGCCGCAAGATGCATCGGCAACAGTTGGAACGATGGACAGTCTGGTTCTTAAAGAGGCAGAGGGGAATCAACGATCCCAGAATTTGAAGGCTTCCAGTGCGTCCAGGGAGGAAGAAGCCGAGGCCATTAATATAGGGTCACCCAGTTTCCAACATTGGTGTGGGTCCCTGGAAGAGGGAATCGATGATCAGAAGTCTGAAGTGGAGACTGAGTGGGATGGGGGGAACTGAGGAGAGAAGCAGCCCTGCGAGTTCCAGTTCCCTCAGTAAAGAGTCTGAGGCAGCCGTCATCTGGATGCAGTGTGCAAGGAATCTGGGGTTCTGTGAGGCCTACGCCACATGGGTCCCAGATCCATCTCCACCTCGCAACTACGCCTGGGCTCGGGTTCAAAACAATGCTTATGTCAGCCTCATCAAAAGAGTGGAGAACCTATATACCCCACCTGGGAGAGGAGACAGGCAGAAACTTCCCAGGTTCGCCTGCTTTCAGCACATCCTAAAAATAGATCTTTTTTCATGGAGTCCTACATTAATGCTGGAGTATCAGTTACCTCCTGACTTACATGTTTAAAAAACAATTGCTATATATATATATATATATATATATATATATATATACACATGCCACACATTGATCTATGCTACGTGCTAATGGACAAAAAAAAAAACATATAAATAAAAAACAGCAGCCCTCCTTACCCGATGCCCTCCTTGCCCAAAAATAATATACAAGCCAGCAGGTGGCTTAAGCCTGCCTTTAAGATACACAAAGCCACAGGATTTCATTGTACACCATTATGACCTTCTAGGCACCAGCTTCTTAACAACTTCATTGGTTGATAAGGAAGACATTGGGCACTTGCACAGCATCCTTGTTTGCCCCTCTCCTTACTGAGGCCACTTTAAATGATTGACGGAGAGAAATGGAAGGAGAAGTGAAACATTGCAATAATAGTCAGTACCAAGGTGTATTTGCTTTGGAAGAATAAATCCCCTCTAACATTGGGAGTCCTATGTTTGTGGATGTTGCTGCATTATGTAAAACTATTAGTTTACTTTTTTTTACATTTTAGAATGGAGTGCCTCGAGATTGTGCAGAATTTTAAAGGGTGCCTTGACTGAAAAAAAGGTTGAAAAACACTAATCTATATCATCTAGTCTGGTTTATCTATAGTCAATATCTCTTCCATTTTGTGCTCCAGTTTTGAATGCATAGAACTTCTGGTTCTGGGATAACATCTAGTTTGAACTCACTTCCAGTTTTGTACTCCTATCCGGTATGGATTTCACTTTCAGAGTATTATTTGGTCACCTGTTTGACAAGTACAAAATTGCACACCACCTTTTTAAAGCAGTCACAAGCAAATTAGCTTCTTACAAAGTGGTTACAAAACATGAAATGCGTAAAGCTATTCTGTGGATTCCCTTGGTACCCTATTGTAGTATTATATGGGTATGACTCCCTGGGATCTAATTAGTATGCCAATCCGTATTCACTTTTTGTTGCAGTGCCAGCACCGATTGCCTGCAACAAAATAGATGCTCCTGCGGAACACCTTCTGGGGTTTAAAAGTCCATTTATTTTATAATGCAAAAAAGCTAGCTGAGAAGTCTTTATTTATTTATATTTTGTATTATTTTATACACCATCTGAGGGCTCCATGATGAGTTACATTTGATTTTTATATGTTTTTAGGGGTTAGGGGTTATTTTTTACTTTTTTTTTTTTTTTTTCATATTGTTGTTCCTTATAAATCATGATTTTTTTTTTTTTTTACACAAGCAGTAAGGGTGATTGCTTTTGAGACAATTGTGGTAGTTTCATATCTAGCTTAACACTGCCTAGCACACAAGGTGCAGCAGTTCCAGTCTGGGTAAACTAAGGTGGTCTTTTATCACGAAAGTGCAGGAAACATATTTCACTAGTAACAAGGTATTTTCCTGGATTCGAAAAGTTAGAAAATAATTACCTAAAATGACCACTAGATGGCAGAACTCCACAACACAATCACTTCTGAAACAAACAGTGTGGTTTTATAAAAGGAATGTATTGTAGGCCATCATTGTATCAGAGTAGCCCTACTAGTCATATTACATACTACAAGCACCATACTACTTCTCTTAAAAGAATCTGCTGAATGTCCAAGGCACAGTAATAAATTAGTAAAAAAAATAGCTTGTTTCACAGTGTTGCAAACCAGTAATGTCACCTTCTTTAAATTATTCTACTACTATGATAATAAAACCTCTATAATACGAAAAACAGAGGCCCAATTAGCTCTATAACATGTTATTTGCAGTTATGATCTGAATTTTCACCTCTCACTGGGGGCCACTGCAGAGTATAATGGTTGTTATGGCAAATTAGTATCATTACAGCTTAGTGAAATGAGCCTACTCTAACTAATAATAGACTAACTGGACACACTGGAAAGTGGCAGTTTAGTGACTCAGCCACGATTTTATTCACATCTATTTAGTAAGAACTTGCAGGATTTTTTTATTTTGTCTGTAGCTACCTAAATATAATCTCCCTTCTATGCTTCTAACCATATGGGGAAAGTAAAGTATGTAAATGACGACTACTGGCAATAAGGAAAGTTCTTTCTGAAGACGTTTTAAGAAAGGAAAAATATGCCAGTTTATCTGTAGTCTCTCTCTCTCACTATATATATATAAATACACACACACACTATGGCGTCAAAAGTATTGGGACTCCTGCCTTTACACGCACATGAACTTTAATAGCATCCCAGTCTTAGTCCCTAGTGTTCAATATTGAGTTGGCCCACCCTTTGCAGCTTTAACAGCTTCAATTCTTCTGGAAAGACTGTCCACAAGGTTTAGGAGTGTGTCTACGGGAATGTTTGACCATTTTTCCAGTAGTGCCTTTGTGAGGTCAGGCACTGATGTTGGAGAGAAGGCTTGGCTCGCAGTCTCAGCTCTAATTCATCTCAAAGGTGTTCTATTGGGTTAATGCCAGGACTCTGTGCAGGACAAGTCAAGTTCCCCCACCTCAAGTTCGCTCATATATGTCTTTATGGACCTTGCTTTGTGCAATGGTCCAAATCATTTGGTGGAGGGGGATTATGGTGTGGAGTTGTTTTTCATGGGTTGAACTTGGCCCCTTAGTTCCAGTGAAGGGAACTTTTAAGGTTTCAGCATATTAAGACATTTTGGACAATTTTATGCTCCCAACTTTGTGGGAACAGTTTGGGGATGGCCCCTTCCTGTTCCAACATGACTGCCCACCAGTGCACAAAGCAAGGTCCATAAAGACATGGATGAATGAGTTTGGGATAGAGGAACTTAAATGGCCTGCACAGAATCCTGACCTCAACCCGATAGAACACCAGATCATCTCGTCTAACATCAGTGCTTGACCTCACAAAGGCACTTCTGGAAGAATGGTCAAACATTCCCATAGATACACTCCTAAACCTTGTGGACAGCCTTCCTAGAAGAGTTGAAGCTTTTATAGCTGCAAAGGGTGGGCCAACTCAATATTGAACCCTACGGACTAGGACTGGGATGCGATTGAAGTTCATGTGTATGTAAAGGTAGGCCACCCAATACTTTTGACAATATATAGCATATATATAAATATATATATACATATATATATATATATATATATATATATATATATATATATATATATATTTTACAATGACAGTCTCCCAGCTATGCCATATTATGAGAGACAAGCCACAAGACCAGCTTTATCATATATAGTAGACAAAACTGTGTGCGTTCAGGGCCCCGCACACGCTTCTGCACTCCTGTCAAATCCTGACATGCGTCTGTGTCCATGCAGCCACTGTATCTGCATTTACTTCCATAGGACAAAAAAAAAAAATCCAATTCTTCATTCATATAGTAAGGGTGCCGCGTGCCAGTACCCGTGTGAATGGGGCCTATAGTGTAAAAGGCCCTATGGTTGCAGGTGGGGGACCCTTATGTGTTCTGCACTTCCCAACTACTATGGTGGTGTTTATAAATCCAGATTTGATGAAACTTTTCTCTTGATAAAAACAGAACAGTGACTTATATTTCTCTATGTCTAATTTCCTGAGGGTGGTGCTATGTTCATAGAAGTCCTCACCGCCACTGTATTGTATATGAAAAGTCAGTGGAAACGCTTGTCAGAGCCAATTACTTGGCTCCCAGATTCACCCCGTGCCCTCAACCAGTCTTTAAAAACATCAATTACTTTAGCGCAGCAGGTCACATCGAATACGCAAGTTATTCACAGCCTATGATGTCCTTGTGTGCCTTTTCTGGGGGACAAAAAGGAGCCTGCATTTTGGATAAGGGCAAATGCTGACAACGAATTTCTCTGAAATGGGTGCCCAGCCTATGTTAATGTTAAATACAGAAAGGTGGGTGGGGGGGTTTATGAAAAGCACATTTTGGTATGTTCAGAGAAAATGCTATTTTGCATGCTCCCTATGTGTAGCACAGATACTGTGCGTCTGTGTGATCATGTGGTTGTACATATTCTATACTAAGGGTTATATGGCATAAAGCAGTGCAGGGATCACAGCTCAGGAGAAAAAGGCAGCACTCCATATCAGCCAGATCAGAGCTAACTTATTACAGTCAATCAGTTTTCATTGCTGAAACTTACTGGATCAATTGCTGCCATCTTTTCCAGTTAACCTGTATGAATTTAAACATGGTCATGCTGGAACTTACTGTCCCATATAGGTCCTGAGGGGCTGACTAAAGGTGTATATATAGGGTATAAATCATGCTGGTATTTGTATTCCTCCGGTGCATAACATACAAGGTATAGAGGTCACATTGTGGCATATAGTTCCCCATTGCAAGAATATACACTGTATACAAGTCATTCTTCTTCCACATATTTTGCAGTGACTTTTTAACCACTTCTGGACCGGAAGGTCTTACCCCCTTAATGACAAGGCCATTTTTTGCGATACGGCGCTGCGTTTTCCAAGTGGTATTTGATCACCACTTTTGGTGGTCACCTCTGCGGTTTTTATTTTTTGCACTATAAACAAAAAAAGACTGACACTTTTGAAAAAAAAAATATATATATATATATATATATATATATATATATATATATTTTACTTTCTGCTATAAAACACAGCCAATAAAAAATGTAAAAAATCTATTTTTTTCATCAATTTAGGCCAATATGGTAAAACAAAAAAACCCCAATAAGTGTATATTGATTGGTTTGCGCAAAAGTTATAGTGTCTACAAACGATGCAATATTTTTATGGAATTTTTATTTATTTATTTATTTATTTTACTAGTAATGGTGGCGATCAGCAATTTTTAGCGGGACTGCGACATTTCAGCAGACAAATTGGACATCTAACTGACACTTTTGACACTTTTTGGGGACCAGTGACACTAATACAATGATCAGTGCTAAAACAAAATGCACTGTCACAGCACTAATGACACTGGAAGGGAAGGGGTTAACATCAGGGGCGATCAGAGGGTTAAGTGTGTCCCTAGGGGGTGCTTTGAGGAAGACAGAGTTTCTGCTTAGCATTCATCTTGCATTTATGGACACTGCGCTGATGAGGCTGCATTCATGGGCACTGGTGAGGCTGCATTTATGGACACTGCGCTGATGAGGCTGCATTCATGGGCACTGGTGAGGCTGCATTTATGGACACTGCGCTGATGAGGCTGCATTCATGGGCACTGGTGAGGCTGCATTTATGGACACTGCAATGATGAGGCTTCATTCATGGGCACTGGTGAGGAAGCATTTATGGACACTGCGCTGATGAGGCTGCATCCATGGGTACTGGTGAGGCTGCATTTATGGACACTGCGCTGATAAGTGTTCCTTTAATGGGCACTGGTGAGGCTGCATTTATGGACACTGCGCTGATGAGGCTGCATTCTGGGCACTGGTGAGGCTGCATTTATGGACACTGTGCTGGTGAGGCTGCATTCACGGGCACTGGTGAGGATGCATTTATGGACACTGCGCTGATGAGGCTGCATTCATGGGCACTGGTGAGAATGCATTTATGGACACTGCGCTGATGAGGCTGCATTCATGGGCACTGGTGAGGCTGCATTTATGGACACTGCGCTGGTAAGGCTGCATTCATGGGCACTAGTGAGGCTGCATTTATGGACACTGCGCTGGTGAGGCTGCATTCATGGGCACTAGTGAGGATGCATTTATGGACACTGCGCTGATGAGGCTGCATTCATGGGCACTCGTGAGGCTGCAATTATGGACACTGTGCTGATGGGGCTGCATTCATGGGCACTGGCAAGGCTGCATTTATGGACACTGCGCTGATGAGGCTGCATTCATGGGCACTGGTGAGGCTGCATTCATGGGCAATGGTAAGGCTGCATTTGATTAAAAAAAAAAGTTCTGAGTTCAAAGCTGTTTATTCCAAATTTAAGCTTTTTTCCTAAAATTGATATGCGCGTTATACGCCAGTGCATGTTATACGCCGATAAATACAATACATTTATTTCATTAGTAAATAACTTTTCAATGCTTTGTACCATTGCTGACAGCTCAAGTGTAAACTTGTAAAACAATTGGGGTAGGTATCAGTAATTGGTATCGGGAAGTACTAAAAAAAAAGTATCGGTACTCGTACTTGTTGTAAAATAAAATGGTATCCGTGCATCCCTAGTTTCCTTATTTACGAACTGTAATTCTTTTGAATCTGTCGCAGTCATAGTTACACATTGAGGGCTTGCCCTTTCCAAACTAAATTTGCTTTTGCGCCATAATTGAGCAAGGCTATGTTTGTGATGTTATATGCTTCCCAGCAGTCGTGTAGTACATATACAGAATATCTGTATGGCTTCTGCATAATATATACAGACTTAGTGAGTCTCACACATAAAATACTAATAAATGGCTGAATGGAAAGTCTGCATAGCAACTCATGTGCTTTCCCTGGTCTATGGGGAGAATGACATGCTTAGTTACTGTCAGAGATACTGCCACCTACCATACAAAGTCTTCTATTCACGTGTCTCGCTTTACTTTACACTCATACTAATACAAAGGATTTAATTCAGAAATACAAATAAAGAAATAAAAAAGGCAATTCAATGACGAGTGTACAGATTATTTATATACATTGATAAATATAGTGTCCTGTGTGAAGAGCAGCATTATGATAATAGCTGCATCCTGAATGTTCCAGGGTCTATTCCGCTGACACAACATTTCTAGCATTGCATGTTTTCTATATTCTTCTAATGCTGATTTCTTCAGATAAAATTTCAGCATTCCTCCCGAGGACGTACATCATCAAATAAACAAATAATGAATAAACGCGTTTCTAAATGTTTTTCTATTACCGCGGCTGGGAAGTCTAGTCTGCAGCATTATGCTGCTCTCACACAATTAATTATTGAAATCCCTTAGTAAGGAACCAATTAGCCTGATTTACCGACATGGAGTTTTTGCTGAGCTAGGAACTTGTTTTCTAGTGTGCCGAGCGGTTAGTAATTGCTAAACCATGTGTGAGGAACAGGCCATTGCTCTGAAGGCCAATATAGTTGCACTTCTTCAGTTTGAACAGTTAGTCTCTCTACACCATTTAACACGCCTAACCGAATGTCAGACTCAATTTGTTCCATAACACCTTGCCGAGTAGTAAACAACTCAGCCATCCTAAGGTGCCAAGTATACAATATGTCTGAAGGTCTCAGAGGGGAGGATGAGGTACACCAAACACAAATGGAACCATTATTTGGAGTCACTGATTTTTAACATTAAAGCTAAACTACAGGTAAACAGCCAAGCGGGGCTTCTGTTAAAAATCATGGGGCCCTATACAGCCTTCCTGATGGGGCCCCCCCAATCCCGCCTTCACCACCCGAGGTGCAGCAGAACAGCAGCATTGACTTTATCCACCTATGTCCCGAAAATGACTAAAAGTCCTAATCGATTGTCAGACTCAATTTGTTCCATAACACCTTGCCGAGTAGTAAACAACTCAGCCATCCTAAGGTGCCAAGTATACAATATGTCCGAAGGTCTCAGAGGGGAGGATGAGGTACACCAAACACAAATGGAACCATTATTTGGAGTCACTGATTTTTAGCATTAAAGCTAAACTACAGGTAAACAGCCAAGCGGGGCTTCTGTTAAAAATCATGGGGCCCTATACAGCCTTCCTGATGGGGCCCCCCCAATCCCGCCTTCACCACCCGAGGTGCAGCAGAACAGCGGCATTGACTTTATCCACCTATGTCCCGAAAATGACTAAAAGTCCTAATCGATTGTCAGACTCAATTTGTTCCATAACACCTTGCAGAGTAGTAAACAACTCAGCTGTCCTAAGGTGCCAAGTATACAATATGTCCGCAGGTCTCAGAGGGGAGGATGAGGTACGCCAAACACTAATTGAACCATTATTTGGAGTCACTGATTTTTAGCATTAAAGCTGAACTACAGGTAAACAGCTAAGCAGGGCTACTGTTAGAAATCATGGGGCCCTATACTGCCTTCCTGATGGGGTGCCCCCAATCCCACTTTCACCACCAGAGGTGCAGCAGAACAGCAACACTGACTTTATCCACCTATGTCCCGAAAATGAAAAAAAAAAAAAGGCCCTCCTCTGCTCCCACCTCCTTGCCCCCTCTGTTGATGTGACAGGGAACTGTAATTTAAGCCCTGGTAAGCAAGTAGGCTTGGGGGTGGGGTCTAGTAAAATCAATGTATTAATTAAGGCAGAAATGAACAATAAAGCTGCCCCGGCCCCCCTGTTTAGCTGATGAGGCCTGGGTCCAGTACAACAGGACCAGTTGTACTGCCTTATCAGCAGCCCTGCAGCCAAATGCACAGAATACATACATAAACAAGAGCTCTTTTACCTGACCAAAGGTTTATACTTTCAGTTCTGAGATTTACACAGCTCTGCCACATCTTTCTCTGCTGCAGTTTCCCGTGCACTTACAGGTCTCCTCTCCACCCCTACCATTTGACTGGACAGTGAAAAAAGGAGCAGAATACTTATCAGTTATTCTCTCTGCATTGTCCTTCTTTAACCACTTAAGAACCAGGCCTATTTCTGACACTTGTTGTTTACAAGTTAAAATCAGTATTTGTTGCTAGAAAATGAGTTAGAACCCCCAAACATTATATATTTTGTTTAGCAGAGACACTAGAGAATAAAATGGAGATTGTTGCAATAAATCAATAGTAAAATGTGTGATATATATAAATATAGATTTATTGGGGATGTGGGAACACATTTGTTGATTGCAGCAGCTGCACTCTGTAATTTCCCAATTTTCACCAATAGGTGGCAGCGCGCTACTACCACATTTTGAAAAAAAAAAACTTTTGGAAAAAATACACTTTTTTGAATTAAAAAATAAGAAAACAGTAAAGTTAGCAAAATTTATTTCTATAATGTGAAAGATAATGTTACGCCGAGTAAATTAATACCTAACATGTCATGCTTTAAAACTGTGCATGCTCGTGGAATGGCAACAAACTTAAAAATCTCCATAGAGATAATGTTTTTTTTCTTTTACTTTTTTTTTTTTACACTGCCCCTTTAAAAAAAAATTTTTTTGATCACTTTTATTTCTATTACAAGCAATGTAAACATCTCTTGTAATAGAAATAAGCTGGACAGGTCTTCTTTAATGTGAGATCTGGGGTCACAAAGACCTCAGAACTCACATTTACACTTAAAAGGGCCCTTTAAGTCGGAAGCGACGTATGACGTCGCTCAGGTCCTTCAATGGCATAGAGTCAAATGGGGGCCATACTGCCCTCACTCGACTTCCTGCCTATCTACACGGGGGATCGGATTGTTTTCCCCACTACCGACGGCTCCGTTAAGCGGGGAAAGTGACCGGGAAGTGGCAGGAGGGGGTGGGCACCGCTCCTGCAGCCCATAAAAGTGGAGAATCCACAGGGACCACTTTTATGTTAAAGCGGTTAAATTAATGTGTGCCTTTTATTTCTGCATGTCAACTTTGACCTTTAATACCCCAAATACCTGAGTTCTGTATTGGCATTGTGGTTGTTTAGTGCCACATAGTTGCCTTGTAGTGTTTCATGCCATGTTTGTTCCTGTGCAATGGCTCCCTTGGGCTTTTTATATTATTCTAGGTATAGGTTTCCTCTATTGTTTTTTTTTGTTCTTCTCAATTAATGTTTATTGAAAATCAGAATAAAAACAAACATACAGGGTATAGAAGAAGAAGACATGAAAAATCCTCTGTTGTAACCCCTTCCTGCCCAGCCCCAGTGTCCCTGTAAATAGGTCTTTGCCCTTTGGGGTGTGTTTTTTTTTGGGGGGGGGGGGGGTTGTTTTGGTTGGGGGGGGTTGGGATGGATTTCCCAATCATGTGACCACTGTGATTGGCAATCACAATGGTGACATAATTGTGAGCCTGTATTTTGACATGCAGATCTTCTCCTTATATAGGGGAGCCTCAGAAAGAGAGAACATTCCTGAAGGGTCTTCTCACCTAAACCTCATGTTACAGACAGCCTGAGGAATTTCTTAAGGCGCGTTCACACCGTGGCATTCGGGACACAGTTGCGACCCCCATTACTTTCAATGGAACCAAAATCGTGGCGCGATTTTGCAGCTATTGTCTCCCAACTAATCGCAGTAAAATCGCGCAACTAGAATTGCGGGATGTCTGTCGCCCAAAAGAGGTTCCGGAATGCCATTGTGTAAACGGACCCTTAATGGAGTACAAAAAATGCAATCCAATGGACTAGGGCCCCTTTTCAGATGCCCCTTTTTACATTCTCCCTGTAGTTACTCCACATATGTATAACTTCACCTGACCTTGAACATTTCAATCAAGCATTAATATGTTATTTTCATATGTTCTATATATATAAAATCTGTTACTAGTTTTGGGTTTGTGGGAATTGTATAGGTTAACTTCTGCTAGGAACAGTTTGCGTGTGAAGTAAGCACACACCTGCAAAGTGCAATGTACAGGAGAAAATTCCATTATTTACTCGGTAATAAATCTATGTGAGGCTATCTCATTTGTGTACTTTAACTTTGCCATCTGCTACAAGGTGATCACTGACTGCATTCTACACACTGGATCATTCGCTACAATATAATTCATCTAGGCAGCTTGAGTAATATTCTATTTCTGAGCAGCCAGTCAAATTTCTGCCTTTATTTTGTCAGTTGTATGAGAAAAATGGATATTGCAATCTGATGGTTGCTAATTACAACGAAGACACTGATAAATTAAGAATCATCTGCTTATGAATAACTACCTAAAGTTGAACTCTGGCCTAAGGAAATGTTGTATAAAGACAAGAGTAAGTCATGTGTATTCTTACTGGAATCTATAGTGTTATCATTTTAAAGAGTCTGTAAAGGTGTCTCCAAAGCATGCATAGTTTAGTAGATCTTAACCAGGGAAAAAAAAAAACACAACTGCCATGCTACAATGGTACAACCACAAACTACACTCTCCCATGTAATCTTGGCTATCAGTCAGCATGACATTGTGGAGAAGGAGGGCAAAACAATTAATACAGAGGTGTCAAGTTCCAGGCTGCATATTAACCACTCTATTATTTTAATTGGCGTTTGGCTATAGGTAGTGAGATTTATTACACATTTTTTTTACTAAAGATAAGTACAGTGTTATGTTGCAACATAAATAGAAAAAAACTAAAGAGCCTCATATAAAATAAATGGTAAAGCAACTCAACAATGTAAGAATAAAAAAATTGCCCTTGCCCTCTGCTGGCTGTTGTACATGTGCGCCTTGTAATTTTTTTTCCTGCAGAGGGCTTCTGTTGTAATGTAAGCTGGCCAGGTATTCTTCCAGATGGAATGGGACAGTCTCTGCAGGCCTGGAGAGAAGCACAGCTCTAATTCAGCACCACAGGGAGTCTAGCCTCTCATCTATGAATATGGTAGGGCTCAGGAAGGCCTTGCACAGGAGGGGCATCTCACAGCAGGAATACTAAAAGTAGTGATCGACCGATATCGTTTTTTTTAACACCGATAACGATATTTTGGTCATTGGATATCGGTATCGGTAACTGTGGTGGAGGGATCTGGGGATCTAAAATACCCCAAACCCCTCCTCTGCACATAAAAGCATTCAAAACGCCAAGTTTGGCTGTTTTGTAAGTTTTTTGAATTTGGCGTCATGACATCACTTCCGGGTACCCGGCACCGAATTCATAAAAATGGAGACCTGGTCAGATGGCGGCGGTGCAGGTAGAATGCCCAGTTCTCCCGGTGGGACGGGAGACTCGGGGCGAGGCACGGAAGGTGGCCATTACAAGTCAGCCGACCGTCGGCTATGGACACCGGTACTGGGGTGATGCCTCTAGCTGCAGGCATCACCCCGGTACATGCATTTTCCCTAAATATCAGCAATATCGGTAAATCCAAAGGCCGATTCCGATATATCGGGGAAAGTGCATATCGGCCGGCGGTGTTGCCAATAATCGGTCGATCTCTAACTAAAAGCATTACAGAGAATATATTGGGGGAACGTTAATTTTGTGCAGAACATTTATATTCACATGGTTCTGAGGGAAAATAATTTTTTAGAAATATTTATATGATTTTTGAAACTGCCCTTCACCCAGGATGGGGGGGGGGGACTTTTTGCCTCGGGTGGATGGGCAAGGGCCTTTTTCTTAAAGGCTAAAGTGCACAATAGAAAGTGAGGCAGAGTATTTCAGTGATTGCTGGGCAGGGGTCATTAGGATAATTTAGGGGTCATATACAGTCTATCAGATGAATGGTAATTCTTTAAAAATGGTACAAAAGGGGAAGCAGGTTTAATCCAGGCAAGTAGATAGATTAAACCTGCTTCTCCATTCAGACCTCAATCAGAGCAGAACCTGCAGTTTTTGAGAGGTGTAATGCATTATATACTGTAGTCACCTGCTCCCTGTTCAGATCTGCAACTTTGCTTAACATCTTATAGCTGTAAGTTCGGTGCTGAAATACTTTTTCCTGCTTCACGATGCAGTCCAAGAATAAATAGGATACAGGTTGTATAATCTCCAGCAGCTGTTAATGACTGGGGGTTATGCTCTGATTAAGGTCTAAATAAAATAGTATCTTCACTCAAGACAGCAACCCAATATGTTATTTGTAATGGTCTGGGGGCAAATGCCCCCTGACCCAGTCCTCATTGGCCATCACTGCCTAAATTCTCTAAAAAAATACAACTTTAAAATGAGTGACCTAACCTTAGAAATGAAAGGTAATCTGACAAGATAAAAATATGGCAGCTGCCAGTGTTGAGTTTTTTTTTTTTTTTTTTGCATGCATGCTTTAGGGCTCTCATTGCTCTCCTTCCTTCTCTACTTGATGAGTCAATGACCCAGGACAAGCGTGTGCACATCAGATATACCATTATTACAAGTCCATGACTCAATAAGCAAATGATGGATACGAATGACAGCCCCAGAAATTGAATTCTAAATAGTTTAGTTGTAGTAGCACCTTTATTTTTATCTCAATACATGTCATGTTGTACTGAGAGAAATATGTAGGCAGCTATTGCTGACCTCCTATAGGAATGCTAGTTGCCTGGTTGGTTCTGACTTCAAGACTTTCTGAGTTATTGACCGCATGCAGATTAGAAAGTCAGAGTGAAGCCAGAACTCCTAATATGAATACTTGTTCCAGGTCTTTGATCCAAAATTTTGAAGCATTTGAAGTAGCATAACAGACAGGCAAACCTCTATATCATCTCGGTACAAGTCCATTTTTAGTTGGGGTTTAGTACTGGGGTTGTAATAGCAGTGACAGATGTGAAAGGCTGGGAATTCTATTATGCATAAATCAGATGGAGTCCCTAATGCTGGCCATAAACATGGAGATTTCCCAGGAAAATCAACCTACATCCAATTGCATAGGTGACCAACCAGATCAATGATACCTTTCAGCAAAAATCCTCATAAAATAGCCATAGTTTGATTCAACTTACCAGCAACCAAACAAAACCTTTTGAGCTAAGCTGACCTTTAATTCAAAGTGACATATTTGGTTTTGCAAACCCATGCAATATACAGATAATGCTAAAATCAGCAACTGCTGTGCAAATTCAAACAAATGCACAGCAGTAATACCAGCCAATTTTTATGCTTGTAAGTGACCCCAAAAGTCTTTGGCATAGTTTAGAGAGTGAAAGTTCCAGTAAGGACTTCTGCAAAAAAAAATGAAATTACTATTAGCGTGCTTAAGCTTAACCCTTGTGAAAAACAGCTAGTGTAGCATGTTGTTATAGCAGATCCTATTCTATGTACGAATGGTATGGCAAGATCTTACAAAAAAATCATTTGATCCTTCAAGTATATGTGAATTCAAAGTGATATACCATTTAAAAATACAATATTAACAATTCACTAAATAACCACAGTCATATACAGTAGATATATGGGAAAACATTTAGTAAGATAATATATTTAGTATTAGATAATATATTTAGTATACATCTATTTTTTTTTATATTAAAGGTAAAACAGGGCGAAATTACTCAGAAAGTATTAACTTTGATTGGGTAAATAAAACAGTTTTAAAATACTGACTCACAGAATAGGCATAAGATGATTATTGGGCAATTTGGCCGCATCTGGGGGGAGCTAGCTGTAGACCGAGCTTGATTTTCCATCTACTGTTTACTCAAGATTAATATGGCAATGAGGGTGTATCTACATTTCTCCCCCTGTTCAGTAGTTCTTGGCCTTTGGGAGTCCATTGTCTCTGGGTTTTGTCTGGCATGAAGGATTTGATGCCAAGAACAACTAAAAATCCTGAAGCACCATTTACAGTACCATCTCACCCTAATCATGCAATACAGATAAATATGAGTATAGACATGTCCCAATGTACAGCTTTATTCACAAACAATATAAGTTATAGGTAAATTAGGATGTGATAGAAACAAATGTAACTTATGATGATGATGATGATGATCATGATAAAACTATGACAACTGCATGTGATCATTTATAGATGGAAATATTATGTGGCGCACATTGAGATACTCAGTTATCCCTGTCAAGGGTTTAAAGTGGACCTATAAATAACTTTATAAGGCTTTGCCATCTTAAAAAGTTGCATCAAAAGATCAAAAAAAGATTCCTTAAACTCCAGTCAATTGAGAGAAACATGTTGGGAGAATGATGTCTGCTGGAGGCAAGAGAAAGCATTTTTTCAATCTCTCCATCCATTTCTTGGGGCTTTTGTAATGCTGTAAATATTTGGCAAGTGACAACTTAGTAGGGATGAGCCAAACGTACCTGGGTTTGATTGCTCTCAGAAAGTAAATAACAGTTTGGATGCTGAATCCGGACTAAAGTCACCGAAGTCAATGGGTGTTGAATGTTAAAAAAACGGTAATGATCATTTCCTAGGCTAATAGGCTAATGGGCAAGGGATATGAGAAACAATCCATTTGGTGGGTCAACATAAAACTGCAAATTTCCTTTAAATAACATGACTGGGGGTGCCCTTGTCCTAGTTTTAGGTCTGATATAGATGTTATAGAGGGCCCCCACAAATAAAACACAGTATATAGTTCCCTCTAAAAATACATATCAGACCCTTACCAGATGAGGCTTTAGTTTTGATGTCAGGGGAGATGCTTAGCTAAAAAGAAAAAAAAAAAAAAAAATAGCATAGGTTCTCCACAAAAATCCATACCAGACTCTTATCTGAGCAAAAATTACCTGCTTCCCAAAATTTTATAATAAACTAAACTTTTTTTTTCTTTAAAATTTGTCAATTTTTTCATTTATTTAGCAAAAACTAAAGAACATAGTGGTGATTAAATACCACCAAAAGAAAGCTATATTTGTGTAAAAAAAATGATAAAACTTTTTTTGGGTTACAGTGTTGCATTTGTCATTCAAATTGCAACAGCGCTGAAAGCTGAAAATTGGCCTGGTCACGAGGAGGGTAAAAATACCCAAAAGGCAAGTGGTTAATTAACTCCCCTTTTCCATTTGGCACATTCAATACAACACAAAGTAAAAGTAGTGCATTCGATTTGACACAATGTAAAAGTGGCGCATTTTAGAACTACCTGGTGCACGAGTCGCTGTCAGAACTAGAAGTGTCACAAATGCTTCATGAATTTGGCGCAATATATTAATAAAAGGGAGTAACACCAGAAAATGGCGCAACAGCTTTAATAAATAACCATAATATGCCTTACCACTAGAAAAAACAACAGATTCGTCAATAAAAAGCATGGCTAACCCAGGGAGGTAAATGAAATAAGCAAAAAGTGATCCCTAAACACACAAAGTTGACTCCTAAGTCTAAAACAGTACCTCCAATTATAGTGGATCAGAATATTTCTATGTTCATGGAACCAGCTTTATTAAATGACCCCAATATGTCTCACTACTAGAAAAACAACAGATCAGTCATTAAAAAAACCATGCTAACCCAGGGAGGTAAATGAAATAAGCAAAAAGTGATCCCTAAACACACACAGTTGTCTCCTAGGTCTAAAACAGTACCTCCAATTATAGTGGATCAACTTATTTCTACGTTCATGGAACTTGTATAAAAGGAGTTAAAGTGTTTGGATTGGTCCTCTTGTGCACAGGGCAATTTTTTTACCAGAAGAAAGAAAAACATTGTTAGAATTAAAACATATGAAGGACATTGCTATTAGATTAGAGATAAAAGTGGATATATTGTCTTGATGCAGGAATAGCAGTAAAACAAGTCCTCAAGTTATTGTTGTTGTTGTTCAGCCATTTAGTCCGACTCTTTGTGACCCTTCGTGACCATAGCGCCAGGCTTTTGTGTCCTCCACTGCCTTCCAGAGCTTGCTTAACCTCATGTTCATTGTTTTTTGATGATGCTATCTATCCATTCTATTTTCTGTTGTCCTCAAGTTATTAGAAGATGCCAGAAATTGTAAGAAATTGGTAGGTAATCCTTTCGCTAGGATGGTGGAAGAACTAATCAGGAGGTTGGATTGGGGATTTTTGGAAGGTGTTCTTTTAGAGTGGGAGTTCTGAGTGTTTAAAGTGGTTGTAAGGGCTCAAGGTTTTTTACCTTTGTGCATTCTATGTATGAAGGTAAAAAAAACCTTCTGTGTGCAGCAGACCTAAAACATACCTGAGCCCCATCTACATCCAGGGATGTGCAAGAAAGCCTTGGCTCTCCGTCCTCATTGGCTGAGACAGTAGCGGTAGAGTGTGGGTGGACACACAGAGAAGCAGCTCGGGAGCGACCATTATCGGATGCCCCATAGCAAGCGGCTGGCTATGGGGGCACTAGGTAACAGGGAGGGGCCTGAGCTGCTGGCAGGTTATCCAAGAAGATTGAGGCTGCTCTGTGCACAGAGCAGGTAAGTATAACATGTTTGTTATTAAAATACAACAAAAAAAAAACGAAATTTATTTCACTTAACCTCCCTAGTGGTATTCCCGAGTGTGGCTTGGGGTTAAATTTCAGTGCCAAAAGCGGTAACCCCGAGCCACACTCGGGGTACCGCCAGAAGCATCGCTGGATCCTGAAAGACGAGTTACTTACCCTGTCCCCGGGATCCTGCGATATATTCGCCCAGTGTGCGGCGGCAGGATCTTCCGCCTGATGCTCTCTGTGCCCCGGCTTCCGTCTCCTGCGACGTGAAACACAAACACACTGATACACTGTAATCCTATTGGATTACATTACTAAAGCGGTATATGACCTGCTGGAAAACAGCGACAGTGATACAGAATCGCTTGCAGAATGGAGTGATAGCGATTCGTGGGGAAGTTCGTCATCGGGCGCAGAAAGCTATTTTAGCGATGATCCTGCAACTGTGCCCAGCGATGTGTGGACTTGGTGCTTGATTGACTGCGTTACGGAGCACGTAGTGCCCCCAAGGTTCCCATTTACTGGAGCACCTGGTACCAAAGTGGATGTTGAGGATGACAACCCCTTGGCATACCTCCAACTCTTTTTGACCGATGAGGTTATTAAAAAGATTGTTGTGGAAACCAATCGGTACCAGGAGCAACAAGCTGCAGCACATCAGAGGTTTTCCAGGAGCAGGATGTGGGAACCAGTGACCAAACAGGACATCTGGAAGCTTCTGGGCCTAATTATTCTGCAGGGAGTGGTGGGGAAACCCCTGCAGAAGTGGTATTGGACCACTAAAAAATTACTGGCCACTCCTTTTTTTTTGGCACGGTCATGTCGGAATACAAATTTTCACTCATTATGAAAAATTTGCACTTTACAAATAATGACGAGTTTGACGAGACTTCTCATCCAGCTCCAAAATTCAAAAAGATTTGGGACATTTATCAAATCATTTTGAAAAATTTCCAGCAGTCCTATGTGCCAGATAGAGACATTTGTATAGACGAAAGTCTAATGGCCTACAAAGGAAGACTCAGCTGGATACAGTATATTGCGTCCAAGAGAGCACGCTTTGGCATAAAGTCATTAATGCTATGTGAATCCAGCTCTGGATACATTTGGAATTCGGTTCTATACACCGGGAATGGTTCAGCAGCTATGGAATGGCAACCGCTTCAGTTCTTAGGCTGATTGAGCCATTGCTGAATCAGGGGTACTGTGTCACCACAGACAATTTTTATACATCCCCAGAACTCTATGAGTTCCTTCTTCAAAACAAGACGGATGCATATGGGACCGTTAGAGCTATCCGGCGTGACATGCCCCCAACCTTTGCCAACAAAAAGCTCAAGGCAGGAGAAATAGTTGCCTGGCAGAAAGGCAAAATGATGGCACTGAGATGGCGCAACAAAAAAGATGTGTGCCTAATGAGTACAATTCACAACATCTACTCTCATGGTACACACAAAAGGTGGAAAAGATGTGATGAAACCACAACTGGTGATGGATTACAATAACACCATGGGAGATGTGGACAGAGCTGACCAGGCCATGACTTTTTATCGGGCAATGCGGAAACAACAAAAAAAATATTATAAACGTGATGACACTGGAAGGAAAATCTGTAAAGAAACATGTACTATTGTCCTGATTGTGACGTTGGACTTTGTGCTGTACCCTGTTTTAAAATTTTCCATACCCGGGATGTTTACTGAATATGACTACTAATATTGCATCCTTGTTTGGCCAAAAAAGAAATTTCAGTGTTTTTGATTACGTTATTTACTATAATTTATTGAATAAAAAGTATTATTATTATATTATTATTTGTTATTTTTTTATAGTTATTTATTATATTATAATTTAGGATTTTGTGTTTCAAACTTTATCATACCCGAGATGTTAAAAAGAAAAACGCACAGTAAAAAAAAAAGCATATATAAATAGTTGGTTTGGGCTGCTCATCCTTAAGAATTACATGCAAAATAATGGTACCGCTTTCAGCATCTAAAATCCGAAATAATCATACCGCCAGGGAAGTTAAAGTACTGGATTTAAAATTAGCTCAAATTGTCACTGGATTTTCTCTTATGTACAAGATTCCAAGCAACTATTGGAAAAAGCACAGCATGCTGAGAAGGAGGGAAATTTCATTTTTGTAAGGTTGGATGTAGAATCATTATATGCTCTAGGTCCATCCCACATAGGGTGGGCTTAGTGGTGAGTACAAACATATTAGGAAGAAGGTATAGGAATTTGGAAGAACATAATGACTTTTTGGTCATCGTAATTGAATTTTGTTTTGACTTTAATTTATTTTTAATTGATGAAAAATACTGTTATCAAAACGACGTGTAGACATAGAGACACTATGTGCCCCAACATTTGCATTTAACCACCTGGGTTGGTGGGAGGGGAGGAGAGTGTTTCCCTCTAAGATGTTCAGTGTATTTGTGGACCTACAGTGGAGATATGCGGATGATGTACTGGTGGTACTGAAGGAGAAAATTTCCAAGTTGGAAAGGTTTGTAGGAGAGTTAAATGAAAATGACAGCAATATGAACCTCATTTATAATTGAAGTTTGGAGCAGATTCAATTTTTTGATTGAAAATTGTTAGGGAAGGAAATAGGCTGTATCCTAAAACTTTAAAAAAACCTATAAAACCAAATTCTCACCTTCATGCTGCCTGCCATCACCTGCTAGAGTGTCAAAATAGATGCAGTATCAATGTTGCAGTATCTGCAAGTACACATAACCAATTTAAAAAGGAAGCTTTTGTGAAGATTTAGGAACATCCCCAGGGAAGGCTTCAGCATTGTTTTAAAAGAGCATATAGTGGGGAAAATAATTATTTGATCCCCTGCAGATTTTGTAAGTTTGCCCACTTATGAAGAAATGAAGGGTCTATAATGGTTATCATAGGTGTATTTTAAATGATAGAGACAGAATATAAACCGAAAGTCCAGATAAAACACATGATATAAAATTACAAATGTTATAAATTGAGTTCAGTGAGTAAAATAGGTATTTAATCCCCAAGCAAAACATGACTTAATACTTGGTGGAAAAACCCTTGTTGGCAAGCACAGAGGTAGGACGTTTCTTATGGTTGGTTACCAGGTTTGCACACATCTCAAGGGGGATTTTGGTCTACTCTTCTTTACAGGTCTTCTCTAAATCCTTAAGGTTTCTTAGCTGTTGTTTGGAAACTCAAAGTTTCAGTTCCCTCCATAAATGTTGTATAGGATTAAGGTCTGGAGACTGGCTAGGCAATTCCACAACCCTAATGTGCTTCTTCTTGAGCCACTCCTTTGTTGCCTTGGTGGTATGTTTTGGGTCATTGTCATGCTGAAAGACCAATCCATGACCCATCTTCAGTGTTCTGGCTGTGGAAAGAAGGTTCTCATCCAGGATTTTACAATACGCGGCCCCATCTATTGGCCCCTCAATGCAGCAAAATTGGTCTGTACCTTTAGCAGAGAAACTTCCCCAAAGCATAATGTTTCCATCTCCGTGCTTGACTGTAGGGATGGTGTTCTTAGGGTCATAGTCAGCATTTTTCTTCCTGAGCTGAAACTTTGAGTTGCCAAGAGACGGCAAAGAAACCTTACTGATTTAGAGAAGATCTGTAAAGAAGAGTGGACCAAAATCCCTCCTGAGATGTGTGCAAACCTGGTAACCAACTATAAGAAATGTTTTACCTCTGGGCTGGCAAACAAGGGATTCTCCACCAAATACTAAGTCATGTTTTGCTTGGGGATCAAATACTCTTTTAACTCATTGAACTGAAACTTAATTTATAGCATTTGTTTTATGTGTTTTTTCTGGATTTGCAATTGATATTCGATCTCTATCATTTAAAATACACTTATGATAATAATTATAGACCACTCATTTCCTTTTAAGTGGGCAAACTTTCAAAATCTATAGTGGATCAAATAATTATCTCCGCAACTGTATACCACAGATTGAGTAGAGTTGTTGAAAATTAAAAGGAAAGTGTAAGATTATTCCTACATTTAAATCACAATGAAATACTGTAAAGGGGATCCATCATCCTAACCACTTAAGTCCTGGCACTGTTTTATAATAAAGCAGGGACTGCAGGTGTTTGTCCCAGAGCCATTTTAAAAAAGCAAGCAGACAGCTGGGGTCCATTGCAAAGCCCAGGAACTGAAAGAATTGGAGGAGTGCGTGTAGCAGATTACTGTACATGCCTATTTACATTGGAAGGGATGTGACATCACAAGTGACGTCACAGCACTTTTTGCTAGTATGGAGGTCTTAGGAGAGCTGTTGCAGCTACATGAAACTTCTGTATCTGGACCCTTCATGAAGAAAAAAAAAAAAATATATATATATATATATATATTTTTTTTTTCTTTTTCTGCTAAAAATAAATCCCTTCCCATAGTTAATCCCCGGGTTGCAACAATAACGTTGCATAATCAGCATCAATAGTTGTATGAATTGTTATACAACTAAAAAGTATATCAATTAACTTGTCCCTGCAATTTATATTTGAATAATGAAAAGGCATTTAAAAATTCGGATTATGGAACATTAGAGAGATATATATGTTCAGGTAAGTCCAGTGGCTTTGCAATTTTGTTATAATAAGTCACCAAAGAGGTTAAAAGTAATCAGTAATTTATAAGCTTCAGATATGTAGTGGTGACTTTGATGGTATTCTTCAGCAAAAGTCAGTACATGCTAGTGACTTTGGTTAAAAATTGCCTTTAAAGGATTATTGGAGTGTATTTTGTAAAAAAAAAATAATATTGGTAATGTTAATGTTAGTTTACTTGCATACCTCCTGAATGTACTTGTGCTAATATAGGTCTGAATATAATATGATATGATAATGCACCTGGTCTCATAAAATGCTTGGCAGCACAAAATATTTTCATCTATTTTTCCTACATTGGGTCATAAACAGAAAAGCTTTAGATACAGCATATTTCGAGTCGGCAGTTTCCATCAAATCAAAAGGACAACTTGTGTTTTGTTTGTGTATAACAACCCAGAATCATGACAACAGCAGAAGTGAGGTTCTGCCTTTTAATGACTGCACATTATGGGACAGCAGGACCATCTGTCTGTGTCAACAAATTCATTTCTACACTAATTAAAAATGTGGTAGGGGAGCAGCTTCCCAATTTCCCATTCATTGTCAAGCGTGTCTTTATTACTGGTGATGGCAGCGAGGACACATAATGATGGCAACAGGTCTGCACTGTAATTGAGACTGGCTGCCATGTATACAGCCAGATTAGAAAGCAGATGTGTTAAGCTAAAAAGAGTAATTGTATCCCAGGACCTCATGTATAAAAAGCAAGGGAAGGGAAACTAGAATTGTTCCTGTAATAACCAGTCAGGTTTCATTTTTCTAGTGCAAGCCTGAAAGTTTAAGTCAGTGCATGTGATGTGTGGGTAAAGCTTGCCTCATCAATGCAGGTATACTGAGGTGGCAAAGACAGGCCCATTTGAGTTTGGGAGAGTTCCTGCTTCTTTAGACAGCAACACCAAGTGGGACATGACCTGGTGATGTTTCTCTGGGCTCTGGACAACATGACCTTCATTAAACATGTTACAGAGATATCCAACAGAAAATGCACCTATCCTCCTACTTTCATTAGTGGAAGCATTGTTTATTTGCTGTGAAGGGATTTGCAACGTTATCGCATGTAACATTACAGGTGACAATTAAAATACGAAACTCTCAATCCACTCTCCTAAGACATGTTGTCTCTTTGACACACAATATGCTCTTCATAAACACTTCCTCGAAAGAAGGGAGGGCGTGTCTCGCATGGGAGAAGGATTTAAGTATGGATTTATCAGAATCCGACTGGGAACGCATTTTCAGCATTGCACATAAGGGATCCATTAACATCTTGACAAAAGAAAACAACTTCAAAACACTGTCCCGATGGTATAGAACACCAACTTTACTACATAAATTCAACTCTGAGAACTCAGATAAATGTTGGAGATGCTCCAGGGAGGAAGGTACCCTTTTGCATATTTGGTGGTCCTGCCCACATATCCAAAAATTTTGGGCACAAGTGCATCAAATAACGACCAAAGTCTCCACAATGGCTCTAGATTATACCCCAGCGCAACTGTTACTACACCATTCTGACACCCCAATATCTGCATACTGCAATACGCTTCCCCTACACATTATCAATGCTGCCAAGTTGTGTATTCCCATTCACTGGGGTTCACAACACATTCCCTCGATGAAGGAATGGTTTAAAAAAATCAACAAGATTGCAGAAATGGAGGAACTCATAAATATTGGCAAAGATACACCAACAAAATTCTACCAGACTTGGGCATGTTGGTTGCACTTCCGAACCACAAACCAATACACAGAACTTAAAGACGGGATTAACTTACAACAAACATAACACATTTTACAAGAAATCCGCATATAGTTTAGGGGTAGTATACTTTTTCCCTTGTGAAATTCAAACTCTATCTTTACAGGGAGATATCCCCCCCTACACCAGGGATGTGTGGGGCTATCTCTCCTCAAACAAATTGGCTATACAGTTTTAAACATCTTTAATCCAAACTGTCATATGAAGAGCTATGTCGTATCTTATAAATAATGGTCTAAATTGATCCTGTATCTCTTCTTGCCTTTCTTCCACCCCCCTCCCCCCCAACATTTGTATTAAGTTCTAGAAACCTATGCTAATTTTATGTACCAAGAAGAGTGTTACTTTCTATGTATTCGATGTATGTTGATTATCGATGTATTGTTGTTCATTTAATTTGAATAAAATAAAACTTTTATTGGAAAAAAAAAAATAATAAAATAAAATACAAAACACCAAGTAGTTTACACCCTGACTGAGGTTATCCTGGAAAGTTTCTAACAGTATATACTGTTATTATTTTCTTATAAACTTAATGTGTTCTGTTCTTCAAGAACCAAAGTGCATATAGGATCTTTTTCCCATCTTCCTGTGTTGGTAAAGGCTCAGGGCACCCCTCCTCCCTCCACAGCTGCCTGATAAGGCAACTAGCAAAGAGATAGCTGCTTTGACAAACAGCATCTTTCTCCGTCTCCAAGCACTTGCCCGAGACAAGAGTCTCATGAGGAGTGCAGGGCCAAGGGGGCTTGTTTCCTAAATTCTTCAAAGGAAACAGGAAACTGCTTGCAGATGGAGAAAAGTGCAATTTGTAAAGGCAACTATCCCCTAGCTGGCTGAATTGCCGGATGGCTGTGGAGGGAAGAGGGGTACTTTGTCCGACCTCACAGCTACCCTCAGACAGCACACAGGAAGATGAGGCAAAGTACTACATGTACTTTGCCCCCTGGGGAACACAACACATTAATAAAAAGGGAGGAACTTTTTCCTTAAAATTACCCGTCGAATGCTGGTTTCTCCCCACAGTCAAAGGCATCTTGCAGTTCTTTCACCAGGTTTGCTTGTCCAGGCAGTCTAAATAGTCCTTCCTCTGTCAGCCCACGCAGTCGGATAAAGTCCACACACTGTTCCACCAACATAGGGGCCAGACGTACACCATACCTTTTCTCATAACGTACCGTGTCTTCCAGTTTCTGTCCAAATATACCTGCAAGAATTAAACAGGAAAATGTAAAAAACTGATAATGGATGGAATAAAGTTACCTCTTAAACCTTTGTGATTTTTTTTTTTTATAAGTAGCAATAGAAAACTTTCAAGGTTTTCACCTAATAATATTTTTATTACATATAATGATGAGCAAGTACAGTAAGATTGGCACATTTTTTAAATCCAAACCTGCACTCTGCTTTAAGGTTTGATTGTTAACCTCAGATCATTGACAAACATTTGACTAGTAAAGGAGGCCATTTGTAACTTTTAACACCATCACCATCCCACTTGTTCTGGTCCCCCCTCCACTCAGAATTTAATCATGTCCAAGGGGTAGGGTACTACATCATGGGGCTCCCATGAGCTTGTGGGCAACACCATCAATCACATCCCTATTGCAATCTCAGATAAACCGTGTTGACCGAAAGTTGCGCAAGGAATGCTACATGACCAACAGTTGTGTGTGGAATTCTACACACCCTATATGCAGGAAGTGAAGAAAAATAGATGCAAAGGACTCTTTACTAGTTCACGAGTCATTTGCAGATGTGGTTCTTTTTTTTTTTTTTTTTGGTCATGCTCCAAGCAACCTGTTTATTGCAGTTGACAACCATATTCAGCACCTTAATCATTGAGAAGTCACTATGCGAGACAAAACTGATGTATCAGGATGGTGGACTAGAGGATTATTATGAGGAGACACTAGTGCTGATGTCACGTTGCTGACCGATTCTGAGTCGGCAGCGGCATTGAATGTAAGGATTTTATGTTACACTCTGGCTTTTAATGTTACTGCAACCATAATAAAGTTACTACACTATGAGGACTTTATCTGGCTCTTGGTGAGCTTCATTATCTTGACTGCATCCTGATGAGAAGTGCCGCTGGACAGCCCATTTTAACCAGATGACAGATACTTACTGAATGGGTGTTTGCTGCTATAAAGTCAGCCATCCTTTCTGGTGAGTGTTCATTTTACTGGAGTGTGGTGGCTGATCCTCGATATACTAGCTGATGTTCCTGAACACTATTACGCTGGACCTTTTTTTTCACAAGTTTTATTTTTTTCATGGGATTCTGTGAATGAGCCTGTTTCTTGGTTCTGCTAAGAGAACTCTATTTTTAGATAGTTTTTGTTTATGTGTTTTTGGACTTTATTACTTATCGCTTCATTTCACTTTGTCTCTTATGCAATTTTTGGCTCTACACATTTTGTGAACATTTGCAGATAACATCCAAATATAGCATCCACATTGTTGTCCAATTTACTTATAATTTGGATACATTAGTTTACTCATTACTAATCACAAAATGTGACACTAAACAACCATGAATGACCACCAGTTGACTATCATTGAACCGTACAAATTTGAATATTACTGAAATACAAACATATAAAAAAAATTATATTTATTTTACTGCAAAGGCTACATTAGGGCTGTATTTGTTTTGTTTTATTACACCTTTCATAGGAAAAAAATGCAGCAAATGAAAGTTAAAGTCTGAGGTCGAGTTCTCAAGTGTGCGGCCGGAGTTTCAAGCCAGGGGTCTGGTGCTTTTCTGTTCACCGGTTCAGCTGCGATTCAGGTCCGAGTTTTTTTCTTAATTTGCATCTGAACCAGACCTAAAAACGCACAGGAGTCTTTTGGAATTCGCCTGGCGGCCACCCTGGACGTGTGAACTGGCTCCATTGAGATCTGGACACACTCGTATGCCTTGTGAATTGGATGTGGTGAAAACATCATTCCATTACTTACCTTATCCTCCTCCAGTCAGCTATACATTCCAGTTTAATAGTGTTGTGTGGAAATTTTACTGTCCTTCTTAATGCTTACACTGTTTGACGATAAACTTTCTGTTTGAAATATCATGTAATCTCTGCAGCTGTTCTGCCAGAATGCTGGATTACATTGGCTAAAATACAAATAACCGCTAAAATAAACTTAAATAGTATATTAAAGATAATTTGTCTCTGATACTGCCTGACCACCCCACTACCACTCATTAATACAAGTAACCCACACGGGGCACAAATTGAAGTGGGCAGCTGAAGCCAGCGCGTCCTCTTCTGTGTCCTCTTCCGTGTCCTCTTCTCCCAGAATGCGCCTGCACTGGCCCCGCTCGTCACTTCCGGTGCGGGTGCGTCATCCCTGCACAGCTTCTGGGCATGCCCAGAAGCTGTTTAGCAGGGAATGCCGCGTTTGCACCGGAAGTCATGAGCGGGGCCGGTGCAGGCGCATTGACTTCTGGGAGTGATGACGCGAGGGAGGAAGTGGAAGGAAGGTGAGTATATTTTCTTCAATATCAAGGTAAGTGACCAAAAAAAAATAATTGGAAGCATCCATTTCTTGTTCAGGTGGCCCTTAGCAAGCGGATGGCCCAAAATCGATTTTGAGGCCGGGACTCTGCTTTAAAGGATGAATTCACCTTTGGAACATTTTACTTGTTCCAACTGTATTTAGGGTGGAACATGTTCCCGGTCCTGCCTCCTCTTCTCCAACCCCCCTCCCTGTGACAGCAGGTGAGTTCCGTGAATAAATGGACTACAAGTACCATCGGCTGATGCTGACAGCTTTCTATTCTCAAAGAACTGCGAGGGCTTTGGTGAGCAAACATGTAGTTCACTGATTCTTCCTGTAATTCTGCCGGTATCTGAGGCATCTGCATTTTACCTGCAAAAAGATGTGCATTTATTTATTTTTTTTTTTTTAATCAAAGGTGAATTTAGCCTTTAGCTGAGTACCAGATACAATTACACCGATAATTACAGATACAACCATGAATGACCCTCAGTTGACTATCATTGAACTATACAAAAAATGGGGAGCCGTACCTAAGACATGTCCCTATCAATTTACATTTAGCCATAATGACCACCTTCAAGGACCTTGTACCCCACCAGTTGCTATGGCATATCTAGTCCAAACCAAACCTGTAACTATGCACGACAGAATGCAACAACCATTCACATAAACCTAAATATTGAGGAAGCGTGGGAAATTTTTCTGATGCCAGCTCTCACCAACAGAAGACTTCCTAGGGCTCTTCTTCTAACCATCCCCTGAAGCCTTTCCTGTTCCTGCCTGACCCATCAATCTGGCAAGTACCTCTTGATTCCTTATCTACTTTTAACTTCGAAAAACCCTTCCTATGCCAAACCCCTTTCAAACCAGTCATGCAGGCCCTGCGTCAAGGTCTCTCCTTCTTAATCTGGGGCTAACTATATGAAAAACAATACATTAAGCATTGATCAGCAAATATGTTAAAAGTAGAAGTCATATGAACAAATACCAAAATGCTTACTGAAAATACACTATAGTATTTTTTTTTTTTTTAGCAAATGTAGGAATCTGCAATTATTTCTAGAAATACAGCTCATACCTGCCATGAAGTGACGAATGACTGTCAGGACAATCTTCGGCATATAAAACAGGAGATCTAGTGCACTGGTTTCTATAGACTGTCAAAGTCAACAACTGATGTTCACATGAGAGTTCCTTTCTGTACCTTTCATCCTGGTGCTAAAGGTTATTTCATGAACTCACTTTCTTTAAATAACATCACATCTCCTTGACAGTCACTGCAAAGTGTCTTGAACATAGGAACAAGTTCAGAAGCTCTTAAATTAACAGCATATGGGAATACCCACAAACAGTTTTCATTACTTGTTTTTTTTTTTTTCACTGTGCCTTATTTATCAGTTGTGGTCGGCTAATTAATGATGATTAGAACCTGCAGGTATGGATAAGTCGGTGTGGTGTGCCGGAACCGACGTAGGGGGTAGGCCTGTAAATAAAAGAGGGCCCACCCGAGGGATAGAGTATTAAAAAAGGGTGAAGGTGGGTGGGGTGACAGCGTGTGACGCGGCAGGCGGGGAGGGGAGGAGCAGCGTCTTAAAGGCACGCTAGCTCCTCCCACAAATAAAGGCCTGCGGCCTAACACTTGTGGTCGGCTAATTAATGATGATTAGAACCTGCAGGTATGGATAAGTCGGTGTGGTGTGCCGGAACCGACGTAGGGGGTAGGCCTGTAAATAAAAGAGGGCAAAAAGTAAGCGGTAAACACACTAATACTTGACACAACTCACGATACAAGATTCTTGAAGGCTAACCTTACCTCTATCCCCGGGTGAGGGGTGTATGCGTGGAAAATAGCTGATTCCCATCGCCCTGGTTATAATTATGTGCCCTGGCGTATTGGCACTAGAAGCAGCTGAACCCGCCCCTGTTCTGAATGAATGTCCGGAATGCGAAGAGGGGTCCCAGCCTAACACAATGCACAACGAGCGTATGTAAAACATGGATTAAGTGGTGGTTAGGGGACTACCTGTCAGGGAGAATAGCGGAGAGCGGCCGGGAGAGTCCCGAGCTGGAAGATCCCAGGACTCCAATTAGGCACCAGTTAACCTTGGTCAGGTAGACGGGGATGCCAACGGATGGTATGTCTGCCCGGCCTTTGAACGTCGGAGTGAAAGGACATCGGTCCTCTACCTACCTAACCTCTCGAGGAGGCACGAATGCCTAGCCGACCGGGTTGCAAAGGTGAAATCCCGGGACCAAGAGCCCATGGACTAATAAATGGAAGTTGATGACTAGGAAGTACGAGGTTCGAATGGTGACGTGTCCAGTACGCCAGAAGGTCCGGTATTCCCATCTAAGGGCAGCGCTTGATGTCTCGTGATGCTCTCCCTACCAAACCTACAATACCTTCTTCACTGGGCAACCCTGAGGAAAGGAGAAAGGCTTGGAGCAGATGACAAAGCGTGGATTGTACGCTAGACAAAGTAAAGTTTGCCCGTGTTATAGAGAAGTCTGAGCTAAAAGGTGGCAAAAAACAGCGAACGCGACCATGGTGAACTGAACGACCGTGTAAGACAAGTTCAAATGAGAACCTAGGAAGATGGTCAAGGCTCTGGCGTGAGTCCTCCTGGTGTCCGCAGATACGGCCACCCGGGACAATTGTCACCGTGAGCCAAAAACCGGGCTAGCCCAGGAACAACTTGACGAACTTGGGGAACTTGAGAATATCGCCAAAGAGGAAGAACTGACCGGTGGCTGCCTCCCCGGTCAGCCAGCGAACCAGCCTCATGATGATCAAAGAAGATGAACGGCCCTACTAGATCTCGTCTCGGCTGCCTAGTTGATACTAATACTTCACAGCCAACCTGTCCAGGATTGCCCCATGCGAAAGCCGGCGTTACTATCAGGTAAAACCCTAATAAGGCCGAAGTCTCACGAGAGGCGGATAAGTCAAGAGACCCAACCGGCCAACAAACACCTAAAGAAGAGTTAATGAGTGCTGCCAACCCGGCAACGGCGGCTGCGTCCGTCCAGACGTAGAGGGTTCACCAAATGTGGAGGATCGGGCGGATCCCGGTGGGATGAACATGGAGACCCCATGCTGGTGTACCAGGAATACCAAGCACATAGCCAGGACTACCCTAGCCGGGGAATCTGAGCGTCCAAGGTTCATCTGGAAGGCCCGTTGATAAGCCCAACAGCCTAGAAATAAATGATCTACCTAGGGGAATAATGCGCGTTGCAGAATTCAAGGAACCAACCAGAATGAAGATCCTTACGAATAAGTTCCAACTAGTAGGAACTAAACTACTTCCTAGCGAAACGCCCGAGTTTGACCACGGGGAGACTAGACTGTGTGGCGTGGAACGAGTGTGACGCCTAAGAGGACTAGTCTAGTGGTGGGTACAGTAGTCTTGTCTAGTGACAGGGGGACGCCTAAGGTAGTGACGGTGCTACAGTGCCAAGGGATTGACAGGGTTGCAGTCGCTATGTGCGACCAACAGGAAATCATCCACGTGATGAAACATCGTGGGGCATCTAGAGAAAGAGGAGGAACCAGCAGGGAGTCTCAGCAAGTGTTGAAACTTCCCAGGCAACTCAAGGCCCCAAACGTGAGACTAACAGGAAGGAACATACTACTGCCCTTGACACCATGAACAAGGAAGGACGAATGGGGAGCAATTCAAGGCGTAGGGGTGACGGACTAACTGAGCCATGCGGCCCTACCTGCCTTCAAGTTGGCTTGGATGGCATGACCAGGGTGAAACGGTAAGGAGAGAATAGGTAGATAGAATGAGGGTAAATACAGGCTCGGGTTAGTGGACGAACGAAGAGCAGACAGATAATGACAAGATGTTTATTGGAATATGCGCTGGAGGCTACCCCAATAGAGTTTGGCGGCATAGCAGGCCCATGGATTTGGCATGGGCCCAAGGCATATGGAACAGATGTGCAGCAGACTGCAGGCACTAAAATTACAGGCACCTCCATGAGGGTAAAGCACAACTGAGCCAAACAAATGACGGGACGACCAAGCCTGTCCCTTAGGCTACGTAGATCGGGTATGCTAGCTCCCCCAGAGGAACCAGGAAAGGAGGGATCAGCCTCCGAGGGGCACAGGTCGGCAGTAGGAGAGGTGGAGGAGCAGACTGCCTAAGCCTGCGAAAAAATGCCTGAAAAATAGTTCTGAGCCCAAGAGGCTCCAGTGAGAACGGACGTAAAACTGGGCCAAGCTGCCACTGCTTGCTGATACAGATTGTGGAAGTCGAAGGACAAGAAAACCCCCGTACTGCCGCCTAAGTCAACCACCACGAGAAGTTAAACCTAAAACCTTCCGGCATTGCAACGCACGGAGCACGCAATGTCCCTTGGATGCCGAAGGCTAGAACAAAAACTGGTATGGAAGCTTGTAGAGTCTTGGGTCTCCGGCCTTCATCATGATGGCCGAATCACCGTAACTGTACGCCCAGTTACCTACATCAACTAGGGAGGCAGATAGTAAGGAAACCAGGTACACGTCCACCCCTCAAAAATGTCCTAGCGGAGTGCTGGGGGGACAATGTGCCGGGGAAAAGATTGGGGAACAGAAAGGGAAGAAAGGCGAGGCTGGGGGCCTACTCCATCAGTTGTTAGGAGTTACAGCCTGCAACGGCTTAGAGGGAAGTGGGACCATGTGGGTGGGATGGTCAGCGTTTCCAGTTTGGACAGTCTGACACTGTTGATTGTAGCGATCAGAAGATGGAGTCTAGCGTCCTTTAATGTCCGTCCGAGCCCCCCCCCCCCCCGAGAGCTGGTACCCAGTCCAGGAACCCCAGGATGTGCTGAGAGCTGTACACAGGATACAGCCTCCTTGCCGTAGCTGAAAAGGGGGGCCCGTAAGGCTAAAAAACAGACGAAGTCCTGGGGATGGACCAGGGTCTTACAAGGGGCCTGGCGTGGAAGGTTCTCGGAATTCCCTGGGGGTACCAGTTCTCACAGGGGTGGTAGGCCTAGCGGGTGTGCCTGGAGGGGATGACCCTTCGCCTACGATGACTGCTTGAGACATGCTGAAAAGAGAAAATAACACACAAGAAAAAATTGGTTAAACAAACACCGTTGAGCTAAAACAGAAACTGGCTGGCTAACTAGTGCCGAGGCGAAAGCTGACTACCCCGTGACAGGTGAGGCCCTGCTAGTTGCCGAGCGGCAGATGAGAGGCTCTATCTATGATTTGGGCGTGGGGCACGAGCCACTAGCGTGGTGGCGGGGGGTTGGCCTCTCGGTGACTGGTAAAAGATTAACGTGTGGCCGTGACAGGTGAGGCCCTGACTATGACCCCAAGAGATGGGTGGATGCGAGGCACTAACTATGATTTGGCCCGAGGGCGAAAAAATCTCCGTGTTGAGATTGGGGTGTTGGCCTCGCGGGACCAGCTACCAGGGAGACTAAGGCCAGCGCCTAGCCCTAAATAGCCAGTTCTCTAACCCTATACGGGGGCTTGATGAAGGGGTAGTGCAACATACCAGCGAAGAAGTAGTAGTAGTACACACAGTAGCAGCATAGGTAGTGTCGTAGTATGAATACGGTTGCGATAGTGTTAATAGTCATGTAGTGTAGCAGCGTATGCCGTAGCACAGGCGGAAGAGCAGCGTTCAGTAGTGATGAAAAATAGCGTCTAGCAGCAAATAGGCAGAAATAGTATCAACAGTGAAGTAGCATGGCCGAGTAGCCGTGACCACGGTAGTGTCATGCGTAGCATGTATGGCAAGGCACACGTAAGGTAGTGGTATAGCCCGCACATCCGTAGGTGTAGGGCAGTAGCGCGTGTGGTAGTAATTGAAGCCATGGTGCATACAATAACGGCATGGTAGTGTATCGGTAAGCAGTTTAGTTGTGGTACTAAACAGTATAGTCGTGCAGTTGTAACCAGTGGAACACGGAAATGGGAGTGTGGCGGTACGTATGGCAACAGTCCAAGAGATAACAGTAGTTAACAGTAACATAGCGGCAGTACCCATGGTATCAGAGTAGCAATCCCTATAGTAACAATATTCCCTTGAAGTAGCAATACTCATAGCAAAGTAGTATTAGCAGAGTAGCAGTGCCCCTAGTAACAACAGTATTAAGTAGCAGTACCCAAAGCAACAAAAAAGTATAAGAGTACCAACCCATAGCAAGTATAGCAGTAACAGTACCCCTAATCACCAATAGTATTAGAGTAGTACCCATGGTAACAAGTAGTGTCCATAGTAGAGTAACGGTACATATAGTAAAAATAGTAATAACAGCATAGAAGTACGCAGCCAGTGACAGTGGAAAAGACAGAGTGTAGTGAGAAGCAGGGCCGTGGCCTGACGCAGGCAAGGCAGAACAAGACCCCCCCCCCAGAAACCCTCGTATGCAGTAAGCCGTGGCCTGGAGCAGGCAAGGCAGACATCAAGCCCCCTCAGGAAACCCCCCCAGGAAACCCCTCTCAGCGGTACCTGCCACCCGGCGCGGCCGGATGGATGGACGGGCCGCCCGAGCGGAGGATGATGGTGCAGGAGGCTGGCAAGTTGGAGGCAGGCCGGAGGGGACCTGCGGCAGTGGCGTCAGCGGAGTCGGCGGTGCCAGCGAGGTCGGCGGTGTAAGCGGGAGTCAGCGGTGCCATCTGATGCCAGCGGGAGTCGGTGGTGTCAGCGGGAGCCGGCGGTGTCCGCTGCACCTCCCGCGGGGCCTGGGGGACCGGAAGTTCGGCTGTCCGGTGACAGCGTGTGACGCGGCAGGCGGGGAGGGGAGGAGCAGCGTCTTAAAGGCACGCTAGCTCCTCCCACAAATAAAGGCCTGCGGCCTAACACTTATTTATCAGTTTTGCTTGCATCACAACACTAAATGTGATTTTCTTTTTCATTCTAGAGCTGTCATTTAACCTCCCTGGCGGTATGATTCTTTTGGATTTTAGGTGCTGAAAGCGGTACCATTATTTTGCATGTAATTCTTGTGAATGAGCAGCCCAAACCAACTGTATACATTTATTATATACATTATATATATATATATATATATATATATATATATGTATGTATGTATACATATATTATATATATATATATATATATATATATAAATGTATACAGTTGGTTTGGGCTGCTCATTCACAAGAATTACATATATATATATATATATATATATATATATATATATATATATACATATATATGTATATATGTATATATATATATATATATATATATATATATATATGTATATGTGTATATATATACGTATATATATATATATATATATATATATATATATATATATATATATATATATATATACTGTATATATATATATATATATATATACATACATATATTTACATAAAAAGTACAGTAAAACTGCAGGAAAGGGCACTGGGGGGCAATGTAATGTGATTTTATTTTATTTTGAACGGTATCAGTGTGTTTGGTGCATTTTACATTTGAATTTGCCGCCGGTTCCACCCCCGGCGGACGTCACGTCGCCGGAGACGGAAGCCGGGGCTCGCAGACGATCGGGAGGAAGCTCCGCCGCCGCATACCGCTCGCAGTCTTCGCTGGATCCCAGAGAAAAGGTAAGTAAAACCTCTTCCAGCATCCAGCGATCTTCTTAGCGCTACCCCGAGTGTGACTCGGGGTTACCGCTTTTGGCTCTAAAATCTTACCCCGAGTCACACTCGGGAATACCGCTAGGAAGGTTAAGCGCAAAAGTTGGTTGGCTGCTAAAAAACAACACAGACAGTTCAGAGATGTGACATGGGTCAATTTAAAAAGTGTGCTTGCGCCCAGGCTATGGATATTAAAAAGGAACTTCACCCGGGTTATACGAAATTGAATGTCTGCAGTCACAAGTTCTGGAGCTGTCTCCTGGGATGTGTGACATGACTGCAGGAGGCAGAGAATGGGGAAAGAGGATGGTGGATGGCGGTGGGGGGGGGGGGGTGTCCCAGTGCAAAGTCATCCAGAATAAGGAAGTGAAAAGTTGAAGTGGAAAATGTACTTGCTACTTGTTCCCCCCCCCCCCAAAAAAAAAAATTTAAATTGACTTTTTCTTAATTCTTATAGATGCAAAGATGAATGAGGGCTTGTTTTAAAGTATTTGTGATACTTTCTAAATTGTAAGCTCTAACGAGCAGGGCCCTGTAGTTCCTCCTGTTTTGAACTGTATTGTAACTTTATTGTCTTCCCTCACATTGTAAAGCGCTGCGCAAACTGTTGGCGCTATATAAATCCTGTATAATAATAATAATAATACTTTAGTGTGCATGATTTGGGCAAAGGCTTGCTTTAGAGAGACCCTGCCATCAAACTATTTAATTCAACACAAATATCTCAATTAATTAAATGTGCATTTAATGTAGTTTATCCGTGTTTTTACCTATAAAACCCCCCTTGTGTAGACACCCAAAAGCCCCAAAACTGCTTCTAGTGCTACATTCTTGGATGTAATGTCAGCAACCCCAGCAGTCTCAGAGCTGTCAATCAAATGAAACGCTATTGTGTTCCCCCCACTCAACAAAAGCAGTTACATAAAATGTAATTTAATAAGGTGAGGGAAGAAGTGGAGGAGTTAAGCCTGCACAGAGGATAATTAGACACTGCCAGATGAGGGCTATGACAAACAAGAAGAGAGGGGGCTGTGCTAGGAAATAGCATGTTCAAAGGCACAAGTTAATAAAAAATGATTTATGAAACGAAAAAATATGTCGCTCATAAGTATTTAAAAACTTGATTTTTCTGTGCTTGTAACTGCAATTTTGGTTGCTGGTGATCTTTCTAAAGTTTATTGTAAGGTAGCACAGCAACATTGGCACTTTTTTAAACAGTAGAATCTATTCTTCTTGTTCTATGAAGCCTGTGCAGACTTTTAAAATATTGATTGCATCCAATGAGAAATGTTAAAAAACGGCAATGGGGAAAATGAAGACACACGGGCATCCAAAATTTTCCTTGCCTATTAGCAAAAGGCTCACAATGTTTATACATGTAGTGCCACCCCTGAAGGAGCCGCTTGAATATGTTTGGTTCTGTACTCTGCCTTTCAACCCCAAAAACAGTCCCAGCCCCTCTGACATACCTAGTGTAAGACATGCTGGTAGGTTAATTGGATCCTGTATAAAATTGGCCCTACTATGTATGTATGAATGTGAGTTATGGACCTTAGATTGTAAGCTCCTTGAGGGCAGGGACTGATGTGAATGTGCAATGTATATGTAAAAGTGCTGCGTAAATTGACAGCGCTATATAAGAACCTGAAATAAATAAATAAGTGCAAGCATAGTGATAACAGACACAACTGTAGTGAACCAGGAAGTTTGTTTACTGGGAGACTTTCCGCAATCAACAAACAATAAAAGGGTAACCCAGTAGTAAGAGATAGCAAAACCCAGATTTTTAACAGTGTAAATCAAGACCACAGGCAGATTTCAAATAATACAGGTAAACCGACCTAAAATAGCTCTAATGTGGCCTATGCACTCAGGCATGAAGGGGAACAGGACTGGCTTGATAACAATCAGCCTGTTTCCCTCAAATCCTGAAATCACAGACCCAGGCGATAAACAGGTGATGAAATAGGCAACAATGTAAATGATCAACTTCCTCTTTAGTGAAAATGAATAGGACCACCGAATCACTGCTACTGAAGGAGAAACAGGAAGGTCCTCACTATGGAGATATCTGATATCTTCAGCTAGCCTGGCGTTGGTTCACTTTGGTCCAGTTTGGCAGGATGAGCAAAGTGTATTTTGAAGTATCATGGCAAGGTAAAAATGATGTGGAGAATGCTGGCAGTATCCTGGTAAGTAAGGCAGATACTATGACTGCTCAGCTGGGTGTGAGTGTTTCTACAGGTGTAGATACCAGTAAAGCAAAATTGTCTACCTGCAGTGTCTCTTTAAGGTGGGCAAGTGCATCTTTAAGGTGGGCAAGTGCCGCTCACCATTACCGCGACCAAGGTCCAAAGGAAGATGTGCTGACAAGATGGTTCTTTAGCTGGCCCGCCTGGCCACCCTGCATCTGGAATGCCTCACTCTCAGGAACGCCTGGAGATGCACCCAGGTCTCTTTCTGGTGGGATGTTCATCACGTTCGACTCCTGGAGATGTGGCAGAATCAGCACACTGAGCTCAGGGGCTGTGGCAGACAAGTTGCCCCGATGACGAACAGCAGTCCCTCTGGTCCCATCTGTCTTCCCTTGGCTCGTTGTGAGAATCTCCCTGCTCCCAGGAAGCCTCCTTGTCCCCAGTCCCCTGTCTGTCCCAGAGCATGCTGGGGTGTGTAGTCCTTGCCCCAGGGTTTATAGTGGAGCTTCCTGAGCTGGGGACCACATGTCCCAAAATGCATTGCTGCATTCATCCTGAGGCTTTATTGGTTCCCGCCCCCTGCTAATAGCGAAGCAGGGGTGGGAATAGAACAAACAGCCATGGTTCCCTACGTGACGCTCAGCGCACTGTACAGTATACATTCTGGCAACAGGTGTGGGGCCCGCGGACGGCAGGGCAGCACCCGGTGCATACAGTTCTCACCATGCCACAGGAATCAACATTTTCCATTGGACAATTCAATTCCAAAATGTCTTTATCTTTCCTTCACTAGGTAGTAAGTCAATAACCCAGTACAACTAGATGAATATCTGGTGTCCCAAGCTTTCTGACTACATGCTTTTTGTGGTTTGGTGACCTACTTAGTAGTCAAGCAAGGATAGCAATCTCTAGGCCTTAGTAGATGATATGACTAAAATATGTGTAGCACCCTCTAGTGTGTTAGATGTAAATAGGTTCATTGTTAGAGGTTTAGTGACTCAGGGAGGCTGGATGACTCATCCTGACAGCTCTTTTGGTGCCTCCCCCTGTTCTCTGGAACATTGGAGAATGTTCTTGACATAATGGGTGGAAGCTAGGAGGGACTGTCATGCATATTTATAAGGACCCCAGCCAATCCCCAGTAAAGGGGCTAGCAGGGGGCAGGCCACCTTATAAATAGGCATGAGTGATGCCAGCAGGGGCAGTCATGTAGAAGGAGTGCTGAGGAGGCTGTCGCTGGCCCTTGAGGATGCCCCCTAGTCTTGGGGGGTTGACTTAAGCCTGGGGTTCAAGTGCTGGAAGGATCACCCATGCAGGAAGCCCTTCCTTGAGGCACGGGAGCAAGGAGAGGCCAACAGGAGCATGTCAGCAAGTCCAGGAGATCTCCTGAGAGTCAGTCTGGTGGGCTGGAGAGTGTCAGTCTGGAGAACTGTGAGGAGAAGTTAGCCTGGAGGGCTGTTGAAATCAGCAGCTGCAGCCAGGCGGGTTGGCAGTGCCTGAAGAGGTGGTGCTGGGATCAGTAGCCACAGGAGGACACCAAACTTTTGCTACACATCCAAGTGGTGCTGGGATCAGTAGCCACAGGAGGACACAAAACTTTTGCTACACATCCAAGGGGCCTTGAGTTCTTTCCATATAACAGGCTATTGCTCTAATCTGACTGAGGATTTGTCAGACATTTACAGTGTGCTACGTGAGTTCTGAAAGCAAGTGAGTGCTAGAGGAAGAAGTGGAGTGTATATAGAGACTGTATATAGAAATATATATAGGAAGAGTTGTCCCTGAAGTTGTTCTGAGATCAAGTGGGCAGCCCATAATTTCCAATCCCTATCCAAGTTATTATCTCTCAATAAAACAAACAAAAAAGTTACGGACGGTTCTCTGACTCTGAGTGCCTATGGAATTTCAGTGTGCCTGGCTGTGCAGGGTGGGGGATCAATTATTTTTGCAGCTCCTTAGGCGGTGCGCG
The DNA here is from genome assembly GCF_965119305.1 of Pelophylax lessonae. Lineage (NCBI taxonomy): Eukaryota > Metazoa > Chordata > Amphibia > Anura > Ranidae > Pelophylax > Pelophylax lessonae. The sequence goes on from NC_138768.1 coordinate 564,210,227, forward strand.
ACACATGGTAGCATGGTTGATTAGCTCAGAAGTATATATTTAAAATTTAAAATAAACAGCAATTCTGGTGCTTTTGAGTGATTATTTAGTTATTAATTTTACAGAGCAGAATAATAAGTTTACCAACTTAATTCCACTTTACCTTTTTCTTTATTTACCAATACTCAAGAATGTTTCCTTTGCAAATGTTTATTAAGATTAGTGAATAAGGAGAAGTTGTATTAATTTCAATAATCCAACCACTTATCAGCAAAAGTTTGATTGTTGCTTTACCTTCGCTTCTCTATGATAAATGAAGATTCACTTTGCTTAGTGAAAATTGTATACTGCTTTAGTAATCAACCTCATTCAGTGAAAAAATGTTTACATCTGCTGCTTGATAAAAGTGCATAGGGTAATATAGATTCTGGGAACGTAGTTGGATTTTCCAATATTCTGAACATACACAAATGGCAAGAGGAGACAAGATGATATATGAGCCTTAATTGAGTGTTTTTGCTCACCACGGAAGCTTACCATCTGCTCTATGAACAAAAGAGCAGATGAGTGGCAGCATGGTGTGTCAATGTTTCGCCTCATATCAGGTGCATTGCTCTGAACCCTGGCAACAACCATGACAGGATGGCTGATATGCACTGGATGCTGAACATCAGTGCCAAGTTGTAGAATGAAAACAAGGTTTATCAGCATAATAAGCAAATATGGCAGATCAAAGATAGTCTCCAAATTCTCCAGATGTTGGATGGTAAGGACTACACAGATGCAGTGTAGCTGAATAAAGTAACCAGCAACACTCCTATGAATTTTGGTTACATTGTTGGGCTGTGAATTGCACTGTAAGGTAGGTTTATAGGTTTGTTCAGACTACTGCACTATAGACAACACGGGTTATAAACTGATTTTTTTTCCCCTCTAAATTAAGCATTTCATACTAAATGCTATAGAACACTATTCTGCCATTAGAGCTCCCTGGGTGCTGTAAGGTGGGGAAGGGGAAGGTTTGCCAGTGCCCAATCCACACTTTTGCCCAAGTGCCCCTTCCATTCTTGAAAAAGCATTATTTATCTTGCAGACATTTAGGGTTCCTTGTCAGTGACAGAACAGCACTATTGAGATCCAGGTGATGTAATGTATGTAAAGGTACACTGTCTGGCCAAAAAAAAAGTTGCCACCTGGAATTAACTAAGCAACTAACTAAACTAAGCATGCAGTAATTATCCTATTGGATAGTTACTGCATGTGCCCAAAGAATGAGGTCAGCTGACTACCTGAATATACTGAATGACCAGGTTATTCCATCAATGGAGTTTTTCTTCCCTGATGGCACGGGCATATTCCAAGATGACAATGCCAGGATTCATGGGGCTCAAATTGTGAAAGAGTGGTTCAGGCAGCATGAGACATCATTTTCAAACATGGATTGGCCACCACAGAGTCCAAAACCTAACCCCATTGAGAATCTTTAGGATGTGCTGGAGAAGGCTTTGCGTAGTGGTCCGACTCTCCCATCATCAATACAATATCTTGGTGAAAAATGAATGCAACACTAGACGGAAATAAATCTTGTTACAGAAGCTTATCGAAACAATGCCACAGCGAATGCACGCCGTAATCAAAGCCAATTAAATATTAGAGTGCATGACCTTTTTTTTTTGGTGGCGACTTTTTTTTTTGGCTAGGCAGTATATTTTTTTTTTGCTTTGGGTAGAGTAGGAAACGGGTCCAGCCTTTTTTGCTGTCTTTGTTCCATCTGGTAAGATTTACCTATTTATTTGTCCTGATAACTGATTTCACAGAGACAGACAGTAAGGGGAAATCCACACTTTTAGCTGTCACCAGAGCTGGAGGTGAAGGTAAATCTTTCAATCGGGACAAAGGTTATGCTGATTACCCTCACTACGTTGAGATTTTCTCTAATTTCCTGTTGGGTCTCCAAGATAGAAGTTAAGGGTAATCTGCTCAGTGGGACACAGGCAGCAGCAAATACTCTGATAGGAATTTTAACCATTCCCTACTTTATCCAAAACAAACTAAAAAGTTTTGGCTTTACTTCAAATCCCCATGAGATAGGGGTGTGTGTCCTGAAATGCCCACTGTCTGCATTCGGGGACATGCACCCCTACCTGCAGAGATGTCAAGTTGGGACCAACAGCTGTTTCTGTGCAGCCGCTGCATCCCAGTTTACATGACTGCCTGTTTGTGGATGCACTGAATACTTGAGTATTCAGTGCAGGCAAAAAACGTTCCTCACATTGATATGCCCCATCTGAACGAGGCCTGAAAATGCAAGTCTTGATCACTGTCCCTATAACTACTGGCATTAACAGAACAATTAAGGAAAGTAGTCTGGAGGGTTAAAGTATATGTAAGCCCTCATCTTGTAAAACAGCCTATTCAGTTTAAAACAGAAATAAAAGGCAAAACATATGTGTATACATATATATATATATATATGTATATACTCTGTTCTCAGCTGCATAAGGAGCTCACAGAGCTGGGGGAGGAGAGACAGTAGAACGCTGGTCTTCCTTTGAAATGGCTGCGCTGGCAGGTGTGTCAGGACAGGTCCGGTCATTGGAGGAAATCAGGCTGAGTTCTAAACACAGCTAGAAAACTGAGCACACTGTGCTCTCATGCCTAGTGTGATCAGCTTTTAATAGAAAAAGAGAGGGACTGTCAGGAACACCAGATATTTCACACAAAGAGAACAGGATGCTTTTCATACAATTACATGATACAACCCAACTTTCTGACGATTAGAATGAGGGACATATATTAGCAAAAGTATGTAGGCATAGGACACACCCCTTACCACGCCCCTCAAATGGGAATTGTATAAAAAAATGATTGGGTAAAGCCACAAGTGCTTTTTTTTTACCACTTCTATTCCTTTATATTGGCTTTTGTATTTTACAAATGCAGCAATTAAGAAATTGGATGAAAGGTTTACTACTGGGAAACACCTTTATTAATAGGTAGTGCATTTTATATACAACTATTTAAATCAGACCAAAATGAGGGACAAATGAGGAGGAAAGATGGATAGAGGGGCTTTGTTCCAAATCAGGGACAGTCCCTCAAAATCAGGGACAGTTGGGAGGGATGATATCAGGAATATGACATGTTGGGTTTATATGTTTTTTAACCACTTTAAGACCGGAGGATTTTCCTACTTAATGACCAGGCCACTTTTTTCAACTTTGCACTGCGCGAATTTAACTGACAATTGCGCGGTTATGCAATGCTATACCCAAACTAAATTAACGTCCATTTTTTCCCACAAACAGAGCTTACTTTTGGTGGTATTTGATCACCTCTTTGATTTTTATTTTTTGCGGTATTAAAAAAAATGTGCGAAAATTTTGCGAAAAATTGACATTTTCTACTTTGACAGTTAAAAAATATCCAATATATTCAATTTTTGTCATATATTTAGGCCAAAATGTTTTTAGCTACATGTCTTTGACAAAAAATTCTCAATGAGCATATTTTTAACCACTTTAGGACTGGAAGATTTTACCCCCTTCCTTACCAGGCCATAGTTTGCGATTCAGCACTGTGTTACTTTAACGGACAATTGTGCGGTCGTGCGACGCTGTACCCAAATTAAATTTACGGCCTTTTTTTTCCCCCCACAAATTGAGTTTTCTTTTGGTGGTATTTGATCACCTATGTGATTTTAAATTTTTGAAAAAAGAGAGACAATTTTGAAAAAAAAAAAACAATATTTTTCACCTTCTGATATATAAATGCCTAAGAAAAATTTACAAATCAATTTTTTTTAACATTTTAGGCCAATTTGTTTTCTGCTACATATTTTTGGTAAAACAAATCGCAATAAGCGTATTTTGATTGGTTTAAGCAAAAGTTACTAACTACGGGAAAGATTTGTCATTTTGTATTGTTTTTTTTTTTTTTTACTAGTAATGGCGGCGATCTGCAATTTTTTGCGGGACTATGACATTGCAGCGGACAGATCGGACCCCTAACTGACATTTTTGACACTTTTGGGGGGACCAGCGACATTACTACAGTAATCAGTGCTAAAATCATGCACTGTTACTGTAATAATGGCACTGGCAGGGAAGGGGTTAACACTGTTGGCGATCAAGGGTTTAAATGTGTGCCTCATGCTTATTGACGTGTGTGGGGGGAGGGGGTCTGTGACACAGATCGCAGGTTCAGCTATGCTGAATCCTGTGATCTCTCCCTGTCTGTTACAGAGAAGATCCGCCCGCTTTGTTTACACAAGCGGGCGGATTTTCTCACTCTTTCCCTTACAATTGGGGAAGAGAGGCGGCGATCACCGTCTCTCCTCCTCATGCCTGACTCCCGCTGTGTCTAAAGACAGCGGGAGCGAGCACACCGCTGAGACAGGGATGAATCCAGCGACGTAGACCTAGGACACAGGGCTGCCACCTTGCTGCAGTAGCAGCAACGTGAGCAGTCTTAAAGTGGTTAAAGCGAAACTATGCAGGCAAAGCAACAGGTTCCCTTTAACAACAGACTTTCACACATATACTTAGCTTCCTTTAACTCTCCCACTGTTTAGCTGCCAGAAGCATAGCAGATTCCTCTATAAGCTTTGAATCCCCAAAGTCGTAGCGTGCACGGGTCTATAAAATATACTGTGACAATGCTGTGATTTGGAGTAAATCGCGTGATAACCCATACTTGGTAGAAATGGATACTTCCCCCAACTTCCGGTGTTGAATATACTTTTAAGAACCATCTCCAACAGTATGCATGTAATATAATATGATGCAAGCCCTCATGATGAAAGCACCTCAGTTTTGGAAAAGCAAAGACTTTCTAAATCCTCATAAACAATTTACTAGAAAAAGGTATTTAAAGTGTAACTAAACCCACAACAGTAAAATCAGTCTGAGCAGGGCCCTCTAGTTCCTCCTGTATTGGATTGTATTGTAACTGTATTGTCTTCCCTCACATTGTAAAGCGCTGCGCAAACTGTTGGCGCTATATAAATCCTGTATAATAATAATAATAATAATGTATGCAGTAAAGCATGCTTGTTATACTCACTATGGAACCTAAGGGGTTAATCCTCTGCATTGTGCAAAAAGGCTGTTTGATCCTCTCTCCTCTGGTCCTCCCCTTCTTCCACTGTTCCCAATATATTTCCTGATAATACAAAGCCAGAGGACAGGCTGCTTTTTTTTTTTTTTTCTTGGGAGGCTGCATGTGATAAGCACAGGGCCAATCAGCACTGTCCAGATAGAGTGTCAGGGGTCCTGCATCCTGATAGGGCAGTCAGTGCAGGATGAAAACTCCTCCTACAAGTTTTAACCAGGCACTCAAAGAAGTCACAAGACTGCTATATACTGCTGATGAAAAAGGGTATTTAGCAGTTTATTTTGACTAAAATAATTGCATTTCCATGTTCTGTGTACTGTGGGAGACTAGATATAGTGAATGCAGGCTCCTGGGTTTAGTAACACTTTAAAACCTGATCTGTGCCATCCAGCACTGTCTTTTCAAACCATATGCAAGTCCCCACATCATTTCAAAGCACAATTAGTTATGTTTACCATATGGTACTGCACATAAGTCCATGCAGGCAAGCACACATGACAAATATTTGGTATATACACCTGGATATGCATCTGTGTTTTTTCTATTTCTCTTCATATGTTTTTGGAGGACCTTTTTTTTTTTTTTTTTGGAGGGGGGGAATTTTTTTTGCCATCTGTGTCCCATTGGGGTGATTTCCCCTTCAATTTCTGTCCCACAGCCACAGCAGAAAGTGAGAGGAAATCCCTGTAAAGCGGGGTCACCAGAACTACCATTGATAAATTTACCCTCATTTCCTGTTCTAGCGAAGCTCCCTACGGGGACACAGCAACCAAAAACCTGACTGGTGTTCTATTCCTTCACCGCTCTACTTCAAAAAAAGTTTTGCCTTTAGGTATACTTTAAAGACCATTTTCACTTAGCAAATTTGAAGTGCTGAGAACCCATTTTACATGGCATTTTAAAATATGTAGAGTAGGGAATTCATTACACATCTGATATTTCTCAAAGAATGTGTGAGTGGATTTTATTTTTTATTCTTTTTTTTGGCTCTAATATTAACTGGAAACTTTATAATGTTCTGTGACTGCTTCTTTTTAAAACTTTAAAAGGTTCACGCAAAATCCAGAGGCTTACTTGTTCTTATAATTTATGCTCAAGAAATAAAATATGTGCCAGGGTAAAAAAATCCATGATATGCGATGGCTGGCACAGTTCCAGTAAGTATTGTGACGAGCAAGTTGTTTTCCAGGCGCTAAATGAGAAGAAAGGTCAACTCATTAAGTCTCTGTGATAGCAAATGTCAGTGACATACAGTCTATGACCTGGATATACGTTCATGAGCTGCAAATGTTTTCTAATACATTAGGTGCAGGGTAGGTGGGTGTTATAACATTATTTTTATTTTGTTCTTACATCATATGACGTCAGTTGGTAACGAATGTGATATCTGATACATTTGTAGCAATAGCCACAACAGTATCAAACCGTGGTGGTTTTGTTCACACTAGATTTAGCTAGCAGTAATTCAAGTTTTTCACATTTAATGTGAATTAAAAAAACAACTACTACTATTTTACACAAATTAGATTTTCTTTACATTAGTCTAGGGCAAGGATCTCCAAACTTTTTAAACAAAGGGCAAGTTTTCTGTTCGTTGGGCTTTAGGGGGGCTGGAGTGTAGCAAAATGTCTGGGCCCAATTTTTAGCATTAGGGGGAGGGATAGTGCCCCATCATTGATGTCAGTGGGAGGATTGGTGTCCTATTATTGGTATCAGTGGGAGTAATGGTGCCCTATCATTGGTTTCAGTGGGAGGAATAGTGCAACATCATTGGTATCAGTGGGATGATTAGTGCCCTATCATCAGTGTCAGTGGGAGGAATAGTGCCCTATCATTGGTATCAGTGGGAGGAATGGTGCCCTATTATTTATGTCAGTGGGAGGAATTGTGCCCCATCATTGGTGTCAGTGGGAGGAGTAGTTTCCCATCATTCAGCTTCGGGTGTGGCTGCTGGAAGGTTCTCTGGCTGTGTGTCTGTTGCTGCTGCAGGTGATCTGTGTAAGAGGGTGTGAGGTGAAATCCCTCCCAGCTCTCCTGGCCCCCTTCTGGGGAAGCCATGGAGGCCAGCAGGGCCTCTCCTGCTGGAGGCTCTCAGACATCCCCTGGGCGGATGGATGGCACCCCTGCTCCTGTGCAGCCCGTGGTTGGTGATCTCTCTGCACCTGGTGAGGATGAAGATGCTGGATCCATTCGGGAGCGAGTGGTGGCCGGGATCAAAGTCCTCAATAAGGAGAGAGACAAGCTCTACAAGCTTAGAGCGGATTTAAAGCGCCTGAGAAAGCAGCGTGAAGGCTTGTTCAGCAAGAACCGTGGATCAATGGATTCAGAGGTCCAATTAGCGAAAGTCCGTGTGGATCATCAAGAAACTATCGTGGCCATGATGGAAGGCAGGGATGGTCCCTTCAGGGAGAAGTTTTGCAATGAACGGAGGTTTGCAAAGATGGAGGTGGAGGAGGAGACCCCCGGTTCTGACCCCCTTCCCCCTCAAGGTGAGGTAAGCAGCCCATTGCCATCTCAGGGCTCAGGAGGCATGTTGAAAGTTATACAGGTAATGGAGTCTCCAATGCAGGAAGATCAGCTGGTGTTTGGTGATGTGGAGGACTTACCTGAGAGTGTGCCTGATAAAGTAAAGTATATAAAGCCCCAGCTTACAGATAAAACAGTTTTTGTGCCTTTTAGCACCTTGCCTAATGATGGGTTTCCTAATGACACTCCGGGTGATTCCCCTATGCTCAGCAATGTTGTGCCTGCTGCTGATGTCTCTAAACAGGAAAAGTTGTGTTTAAAAAATGACATTTCTGCTGAAGAACCACAAAACCCAGAAGAGCCGATTAACCCCCCTTCTGCTGAGCTTAAAACTATTTCAGTCACTGTTGAACAGGACTCTACAGCGCAGCAGCAGGAAACATCTGGTACTGCATCAGAAACAGTTATCCCTAATAACATTGCAGGCATGGTGGATCCCACCATTATATGTGGAACTGATAATGCTGCTTGTTTAGGCCAAGCTGGTAAAAATAATAATAGTAGTGTACCTGATAATGTGACATCAGTGTGGGGTCTTGGCCCTAATAAGCCTACATTTGCACAGGTGGTAAGCTGTGCTCCTGGCAATATCACCAAGCCAGGGTTACAATCAAGGAGGAGCTCTGCTTCTAATCAGGGTTTTCCCTCGCGGGCTGCCACTATGAGCACCATTGGATCTGGTATTGGATCTATGGCTTCTGCTGGGGGTCCAAGGCGGAACGTAGTCCTCCTTAAATGGGAAGGTGGTGCAGTCCCTCTAGCAAGGCGTATGGTGGTGGACCTGATCTTAGATATGGGTTTTGGGGCTAATGACCTATATGCCCTGATACATGTGGCTGGAAGCCGGGAATACACAGTTAGTTTCACCAGACCAGAGGGTCTTGACTTGTTCTGGGAACGATATATGGCTCGGTGCAGGTCAAGACCCGAATGGGAAGGTCTGGTGCCAGTGGCAGTTTCCCAAAGGTCAACAGTGAAGAAAATTACTATTGTCCTTACAAATGAGAGTGTTCCTGCTCGGGACTTAGAGGTCTGGTTGAGAAATTATGGGGATGTTTTGACCAGGCCGGATAAAATTCATGATGAGCGTGGCATCTGGACCGGGGGTTGGTCGGTAATGGTCAGGTTGGCTAGGGATGGGAATGTTGTCCGTCACCTGCCCTCCTCTGCCTTTATAGGGAGGGATAGGATGACCATTTTTTATCCCGGTCAGCCAAAACTGTGTCACCGCTGTGGAGAAAAGGGGCATTTTAGCTCCTCTTGTTCAGCTCTGATCTGTTCAGTGTGTCGGGGGCAGGGTCATGTGGCCAGGGACTGCACCCAGGCGATAAGGTGCAACCTGTGCCTGCGCCTTGGCCACCCCTACAGCCGATGTCCTGAAGCCTGGCATAATATGGATAGAGAGGTGATAGATGATCTGTTAAGGCTGGACAGGATGGAGGATGAGGCCCCTGTTGTACCACCCTCCTCTGCGGTGACTGACCCCCCTGGTCTTGTGCAGGATCCCTCCCTAGTCCCTGTGCCCACCCCTCCTGTATCTGTAAGTTTTCCTTCTGTGTCTGTCCCTGTGTCCCCCCAGCCTACTGTACCGGCTCCTCTTGTGTCAGAATCTGCCAAGTCTGTGCCCCCTGAGTCAGTTATTCCCGATCAGTCTTCCCTTCCTAAGTGTGACCTTAAAGAAGCCCCCCACCCACCAGGAGTGGTAGAGGGTACCAAAAAGGGTGCTGCTGCGGCTTCCTCTGTAAAGAAGTCTTCTGTGAAGACTTCAAAGAAGAAGAAGAAAACAAGAGATGAAAGCATCTCTGAATCTGACCTTCAGTACCTGGAGGAGAGAAGGAAGGTTGTGAGGCGGAAGAGACAGACGGTGAGGACGGAACAGGGACAGGATGCCTCAGTGACTGTCTCCAACCGTTCTAGGGCTTCTGCTTGGGATATCTCCTCATCTGGGGATTCTTCTGAGCAGAATTCAGAAATTGAAATGGAGTTGGAGGAGGCTTCAAGAAAGAGAGAGGCTTCTGGTGATGAGCAGCAGAGGGGAGCTAAGAAGCAATCCACCCAATAACCCAAATGGCGGTTCCCCCTCCGTTAAAAGTGGTGACAATAAATGTCGCCAGCATTAAGTCGGTAAGAGCTCGTTCTATGGCCTTATTTTTGTTCAGCCAATTAGATGCTGAAATTTTATTTTTGCAGGAGACTAGGCTCACCTCCTTGGCAGATATTCATATGGCCAAGAGAGAGTGGAGGTATGGTCCATCTTACTGGTCTCTTGCGGCCGAGCCTTACGGCGGGGTGGCGGTGTTGTTTAAAACCGGCATGGTAACTGTCCGGCGGGTTATTGAGGTGGAGATTGGGAGATGTATGGTCTTAGACGTTCTTGTGGGAGGGCAGGACCTGCGCCTAATTAATATCTATGGGCCGCACACAAAGTGGGACAGGAAATGCCTTTTTACAAGGATCAAGCCATTTCTTTTTACATCCCGGCAAGTGGTTTTTGGAGGTGACTTTAATACTGTGACTAGGCCCAAGGACAGGAAGGACTTCAATGACCGGCTGGGATATGATAGCGTTTTTTTAAATAGTATGGTTAGGGATGCTGGTCTTGTGGATGTGCACATTAAGCACCTCCCGGATGACACAGGGTTCACCTTTCATCGAGGTAATAGTCAGAGTAGGATAGATAGGTTTTTTTTGAAGGAGGCCTCTGCTTTCTCACCCCCAGTGGTGCAGGCGGTGGAGTTCTCTGATCACTGTATGCTATCTGTGGTCTTGAATGCTTCAGATTTCCCTCAGAGGGGCAAAGGCATCTGGAGATTAAATTCGACTCTCCTTGAGGAAGAACATGTTAGACAATCCTTTGAGGAATTCTTTCAGGCACAGGTGACCATCCTGGACTTTTGTAGCAGCAAGGCTGAGTGGTGGGAGCTGACCAAAAAGAGGATTGCTGGATTCTTCAGGGGCCTAGCCAATAAAAAACAGTTTAATAGATACATGACCTACCAACGTTTGCGGAGGAAGCTGGATATTCTTGTCTCGAGAGGAGGAGATCCTGGGGCAATCTCTGAAGTGAAAATCCTCCTCAGGAAGTGTCAATATGACCGGCATACCTCTTTGGTTCTGGAGCGGGACTATGGGAAATACCACTCGCCTGACCCTTACCAGAACTGCAAACAGGGTGTAGCTGTTAAGATGGTCGTTGGCCTTAAGGATAGTACAGGTTCCTTGACAAAGTCCAGGTCAGGGATCCTGGAGGTCGTGAGGTCTTTTTATGCTGAACTTCTTGGGAGGAAGGAGCTTGACCGAGACAAGATGGAAAGCTTTTTGGACTCTATTCCAGGTCTAAATGGTGGAGATGTCCCTTTGATGAATTTGACAGAAGAGATCACAGTTGAAGAGGTGACGAGGGCAATTGAACAGCTTGCCATCAAGAAGTCACCTGGACCGGATGGTCTGACGGCTGAGTTTTACAAAGCCTTTAAGTCTATTCTGGCCCCACATTTGGTAGAGATTTTTAACAGTTGTCTTGCTGAGGGGGTGCTTCCCCCTTCCATGAGACACTCGGCTGTGATTCTTCTTTCAAAAGGTAAAGATCCTTCGATGATTGAGAATTGGCGCCCCATCAGCCTTCTCAATGTCGATAGAAAGGTGCTGGCGAAGATACTTTTCTGGCGCCTATCGGCAGTAGCAGAGTCTTTGCTTTCTCGCCATCAGCACTGTTCGATCCAGGGTAGGAGCACCTTCACAGCGGTTTTAGCTGTCCGGGAGGCCTTGGAGCAGTGCAGGGCTGCAGGCTGGGGAAAGTATCTACTGGCATTGGATCAGGCAAAGGCTTTCGATCGTGTCAACCATGAGTACCTGTGGTTGCTCTTTAGTAAGTACGGTCTGCCGGGTGGTTTTGTCGATTGGTTAAAAGTTTTGTATAAGGGGGCAGAAAGCTTCCCTCTTGTTAATGGTTGGGTTGGACAGTCCTTTGAGGTTGGTTCTGGGGTGCGCCAGGGTTGTCCGCTGAGTCCCCTGCTCTATGTGTTTGCAATCGACCCCTTCATCAGGAGGCTAGAGAGCAGCATGTTGTGTGGGGTACCAGTGGGAATCCCGGGTGAGCCGCCTTTGAGGGTTGTTGCCTATGCGGATGATGTGTCAGTGATTGTCACTGGGACAGATGAAGCGGAGGAGGTGGTCTCTCTGACATCACGGTACTCTGAAGCATCAGGCTCCAAGATCAATCAGGAAAAGAGTGAAGTTTTTTGGATGGGAAAGGAAGGTGAGGGGTTTGATCTCCCGGACACTTTTCCAGTGCCCCAGGAAAAAATTAAGATATTAGGCATTGAATTTGGACCTGGCGATTATGGCCTCAAAAACTGGGAGGGCAGGCTGGAAGTTGCCAATACTAAGGTGGTCAGCTGGAAGAGATGGAAGTTATCTCTGAGGGAAAGGGTTGATCTGATTAAGACTTACCTGATACCGATCTTCTTGTATGTCAGCCCTGTCTGCATCTTGCCAGTGTCTCTCTATGCTAGGATCTATAGTGTGTTCTTCCAGATGCTGTGGGGGAACAGACTGAACCCCATCAAGAGGAATGTCACCTATCTATCCAGGAGGGAGGGTGGCTTAGGTATGGTCAACCCCGTTCTTTTCTTTTCACTGCTATTTCTCAAGTTTAACATTGGTAGTATGCTTGCAGTGGAACCTCCTGGATGGGCAGGCATGTTTAGATCTTGGTTTAGGCCTTTTCTGCGACTTTGGGAAGAAGGTGGCCAAGTGAAGAATCTCAGGGGTCATCGTGGTCAGCTCCCAGCCTATGTCGCTCCGTGTCTGAAGTTGCTGCGGCAGTGGCGACTGTCGGCTGAAGATCTCAGATCCGCTCCGAGGAAAGTCCTTATGAGCCGAGTCTTGAGTGAAGTCTTTCATGACCCACTGGCCTTAAGGGATTGCCCAGGCCCAATTTTGAGGGAAGGGTTAAGATTGATTAATTTGGCTAGAGTCCCCCTTAAATTCAGGGATCTGGCCTGGTTGTGCTTCCACGGGAGGCTCTATGTTCGGGGCAATTTGAAATTCCGCAGTGGGATGGATCGTGGTTGTCCTCGGGAGGAATGTGCAGGTGAGGAGGAGACTATGGACCATTTTCTGCTTCGTTGCCCTTTTAACATAGAGGTATACAAACAGGTTGGGCGGGCCCTCGGTGTTCCTTTCCTCTCCAGGCTGGGTTATGCTGAGTGGGTGTACGGAGCATTCAATACTGGTGGGGGCTTTTGTTTGGATACACTTTTTTTAGTTAGTTTAGTAGTCCGTTATTACACATGGAACGCACGGTGTCAGGTCACCCTTCGGCGTAAAATCCTTCCTGTTCAGGTGGTGGTGTGTGACATTCTGCATGAGGTGGGGAAGATTCGGGCGCTTGAGAGAGACAAGTGGGGTCAGAGGGCTTGGCTGAAGGCGTGGAGGGGTTTCAAGCCTCCCTGACTGCCAGGAGTCTCTTTCCCGGGTGTGGCTTTCTGTCTCTTATCACCCTAGATTTTTTCTTAATGCTCAGTTTTTGATAAATGGCTGCATACATAGGTGATGGGTTGTGCCTCTTAGGCCCTCTCTGCTGCTTTATGTAAATAGTTTTCTAAGAATGTTGGAAGTGGATTATGTATATATTGTATATATTCTGCACATGGATGTGAATTCCTTTGTTTTTTTTGTTGGAATATTGTACTATAGTTCTGTTTTTTACTTTTGTATAAAATATGTTGCTTGATTCTTTTCAATAAAAGATCAATAGTGCCCTATCATTAGTGTCAGAGGGAGGAATAGTGCCACATCAGTGTCAGTGGGAGGAACAGTGCCCTATCATTTATGTCAGTGGGAGGAATAGTGCCCTATCATTTATGTCAGTGGGAGGAATAGTGCCCTATCATTAGTATCAGAGGGAGGAATAGTGCCAAATAATTGGTATCAGTGGGAGTAATGGTGCCCTATCATTGGTGTCAGTGGGAGGAATAGTGCAACATCATTGGTATCAGTGGGATGATTAGTGCCCTATCATCGGTGTCAGTTGGAGGATTAGTGCCCTATCATTGGTATCAGCGGGAGGAATGGTGCCCTATCATTTATGTCAATTGCGTATGTTTTATATCAGAAGGTAAAAAAAACTGAGCAATGTATGGCCAGCCTAACCTGAGCCAATGGACCCTCAGAATGTTAGAATGTTTTCGTCCTCTCACTACTTTGTTTGAACTCACATCAAAGTCCCAGAGTCTCTTGGATGCTTTTTCTTTTCTGGAGGAGTTTTTTTTTTTTTTTGTGACATTTCAAAATTCTTGTATTTTTTCTTTTGATTTTCTGTCTCTGTGACATTGGTCACTAGCACTGAAACAGAGGGCGAATCACTGACAGGGGGTTTAACTATTCCATATGTCTTGGATAATAATTATTTTTCACCGTTCTCTGTATAACTTGTAATTATATACAGTATGCATATGGTGGCTATACTTATTAGCTACATGCCCAAGCTCTGTTTAGCGCTTTGCAGTGTCTGTTCTTTACGGATGCTTCTCACAACTCGAGTATATGGCTATGTTAACCCTGTGAAAGCAACTCTGTCACTTAAAAAAAAAAATCCTAAAAATGATGCTTACAAAACTAGGCTTAGTGTTATCAGCCCTAATCGGTTCTCCCAGTAGAATACTGAACACCACCTGTTAGGGCTGCTGTTAGAAACCAAGGGGACCCATACAGCCTTCTTGATTGGGCCCCCCCAAACCCTGCTTCTGCCCCCCCCCCCGAGGTGCAGTGGAACAGCAGCACTGACTTTATCCGCCTGCGCCCCCAAAATGAAAAAAAAAAGTCCTGCCTCTGCTCTCACCTCCTAAACCCTTCTTTGACATGATGGGGCGAGGAATAGTGCCCTTATCATTAGTGTCAGAGGGAGGAATAGTGCCACATCAGTGTCAGTGGGAGGAACAGTGCCCTATCGTTTATGTCAGTGGGAGGAATAGTGCCCTATCATTAGTGTCAGAGGAAGTAATAGTGCCACATCAGTGTCAGTCGGAGGAACAGTGCCCTATCATTGGTGTCAGGGGGAGAAATAGTGCCGCATCAGTGTCAGTGGGAGAAATAGTGCCCTATCATTGGTGTCAGGTGGCGGAATAGTGCCAAATAATTGGTGTCAGTGGGAGAAATAGTGCCCCATCATTGGTTTCAGTGGGAGGAATAGAGCCCTATCATTGTTGTCAGTGTGAGGAATAGTGCCACATCAGTGTGAGTGGGAGAAAGAGTGCCCCATTATTGGTATTAGTTGGAGGAATAGTATCCCATCATTGGTGTCAGTGGGTGGAATAGTGTCGCATCAGTGTCAGTGGGAGGAATAGTGCTCTATCATTGGGAGTAGGAAATGTCCTGGCATCAGTGGGGGTAAACAGTGCCTCATCTTCAGTATTAGGGGGTTGAATAGTGACCCATCATTTGTGTCAGTGGGAGGAATAGTGCCCCATCATTGGTGTCAGTGGGAGTAATAGTGCCCTATCATTAGTGTCTGTTGGAGGAATAGTGCCCAATCATTGGTGTCAGTGGGAGGAATAGTGCCCTATCATTAGTGTCTGTTGGAGGAATAGTGCCCAATCATTGGTGTCAGTGGGAGGAATAGTGCCCTATCATTGGTGTAAGTGGGAGGAATAATGCCCCAAGAGCCAAATAAAGGCAAACAAAGGAGCACATCTGGACCCCGGGCTGCAGTTTAAAGACCCCTGATCTGGGGCAACCATTCTCAACCAGGATAACATGGAACCCTAGGGTTCCTCCCGATGTTGATATAGATTCCTTGAGCTGTGGCTAATTGACCTTCCAATTGATGGCGCCCACGTAGTTCTGGGGCCAACACCACTTGCATGGCGCCAATTAACTTTTTGGCAGTTTGTAGGGGTGAAATTTTGACCACTACTTTAAAAGGGGCATTCTTCTCCCTGGTCACCAATGTATGTACAATGCTTCTTATTGACTCCTTATTTGAGGAGCATTCTTCTTGCTGGCCACCAATGTAAGGAGTATTTTTTATAATGATCATCAATCCTTAGAAGCATTCTTCCAAGTGACCCATAAAGAATTGGTTTTAGGCAGGAGTTCCATAAGATCTGAAAATTGTTTCAAGGGTGCCCTCTGAAATAAAAAGTTTATTCAGTAACCCCGTTGAGTATGGTTCCTTCCAAATCCTAATGGTCATGCCAGAGGTGTCTCTCCAACAAGCACCCCACCTCTTGATGTCCACAATATTTAGCTTTTCTCTGCCGATACTTCCAGCAACTTCCTTCCAAATCCTAATGGTCATGCCCGAGGTTGCTCTCCAAGAAGCACCCCACCTCTTGAGGTCTGCAATATATATCTCTTCTCTGCTGATACTTCCAGCAACGTCTCCTCTAAAGAGATATATATTGCAGACCTCAAGAGGTGGGGTGCTTGTTGGAGAGCCACCTCTGGCATGACCATTAGGATTTGGAAGGAACCATATTTGACGGGGTAGCAGAGGAAGGGGATTGTTTCTGGAGCCACCTGGAGACTAATTACTAATGCGTGTGTTTGACCATCTGTAATAGTGTGGTTAACCTTAATCAGTAATAGGCTGTGTGTGCTGATGGTGGAGGTTGTGGTTTCTACTCAGGATCTCCGTTCCTGCTCACCCTATCAAACTGTGTTTTCTCTTAAGGGAAATAGACTTTATGTGCACAATTATTTTCTAGGTGCCCTGTTCACACTTTACAAGTGCGTGGTGTGCATTTCCTAAAAATGATGCATGTTTGCATTTTGTGTTACAATGCCTAGTAGCAGGTCACTAATGTGCTGTTTTGCATATGGTTAAACAAAGTTTTTTAATTTTTGTTGAAAAAGTAAAAGCTGTGATGTGTTGTAAGACTGGCGTGAACAGGCCCTATAATAATGTAAAAATAAAGTACAATGGTTAGAAACTCATTCTTGTAATTTTTGTAAGTGGTGAAACAGATATCAACTTTGCTTGCCATAATTATTATTAATATTATACAGGATTCATATAGCGCCAACAGTTTGCGCAGCGCTTAACAAAATTAAGTCAGACATTACAGTTACTATACACTTAGTACAAAATGAATCAGAGGGCCCTGCTCGTTAGAGCTTACAATCTAAGAGATGTAATCAAGCCTGTGTGAAGCAAAAATAGAATAAATGAACCACATTTTGTAGTATGGGTCACTAAAAAATTGACTACGCTGTGTCTGTGGTAAACCAATAAAAAACAGCTTTTAAGATTTGTACAAATCAAAAAATATAAACTTTTGAGATCAAAATGGATAGACTTAGGGCTTGTTCATATCAGATACTTTTATGTGCATTTCTAAACACATCTTAAACGCTTGCACAGTAAAATCAATGTTTTCTAATCATCTTAGATCATACCATTGCACTCAGTTCCAGTGTTTTTTTTTTTTTAAAAAAGTACTGCAGCCTGCATTTATTTGCATTGAAACGCATGTGAATGTGTGTAAATGCACCAAAACACACATAAACACAAGGGGGCTATTAGCACAAAGATTAGTACAAAAGAAGAAAAATGCACTGGAACACATTACAAATGTATGAAAAAATTGGTATAAGCATGCATGTGGAAATGCACACTGAATGCAGGGATTGTGGTGAACAGTAGCCCTGAAGTTCCAGAACGTGCAGGTAGATTGGTCATGACTTTTCATTACAACCTGGTGTTGAATTGACTAACAACACTATCAGAAGTTTCTTTGGTTGGCCTTAAAGTGGTTGTAAAAACATGACATTTTTTACCCTAATGCATTCACTGTATTAAAATAAAAAATTTCCCAATATATGTATGCCTCCCCCTAAATACTAACCTAGGTCCTCACTTCCAGCACTGTGCTTGTCTGTATTGGCTCTCTTCTCTATCCCTGCATTTACCAGACAGAGAAGCAGTAGTAGAAGCCATCAACTCTTGCTGCTATCAGTCAATGCCTGTGAGCAGAGAACAACAGGGGGCGGGGAAGAGCCACTCTGTGTGTGTCAATGGATGCACATAGCCCAGTTTCGGAGGAAGCCCACACATGCACCCCCATGGGAAGCGGCTTTCTTTGGTGTGCACAGAAAAGAGGAGGGGCCAAGAACGTCGGTGGGGGATCCCAGAAGAGGAGCTGCGGGGCTGATCTCTGCAATGCCATTGCACAGAAAAGGTACATATACCATCTTTTTTATTTTAGTGAAAAAAATAGCTTTAAACATAAGTAGACCCTAACACAATCACCTAAAAAATTAAAAAACAAAGATTCGTAACGTAGTACATTGCATATGCATGGTGCCAATTATTTGACCTATGAATGAAATAATATACTATTTGAAAGAAAGCATACATTGTTTCTAAATACAAGTTACTGAGACGTGCGCTCAAAAAATAATAACAGGTTTTATTCAGTTGGAAGCCAATGTGCTCATTTGGAATGTAGAAATTGCTACCTATGAGTCTGACAAAATCATTCATCTGTAATTCCCTAGGCCCCACATCAGTCTTATGATGAAAAATGGCCATGCTAATGACTTTATAATAAGCCCTCTATTGAATAGGGAAAGTATATTGTATTTTCAGTGACCACATATGTTTAATCATTACGGTTCACGTTAAAAATATGCTTGATACAACTTTTTACATGATTATTCTTCCATATTTTTGTACAAGGTGAGGCTAAGGAAGTAGTTGAGTGAGCACTGTATTTTATTGCAAGCACTCACCCCCCCCCCCCTGCACAACAGCGGTGTGCATTTTTTTATAGTGCATTATAACCCAAGAATATAAATGAAATATAATGGAGCTTTCCAGTCCCTAGATGTGGTGGCTAAATTACCTTTCTTTCCTTTGCTTACAGCAGGTGATCCTGCCAGTATTGCACTTCCTGTCTTAAGTGGGGGACACACTAGTAGAAAATCTGCCGAAAATTCCCATCCGAGGTAAAATCGTACGATTTTCGGCTAGTGTGTACACAACTTTCAGCAGCCGATGCCGACATTTTCAACGGAAAAAACTGAGTGACAAACACCAAAATTTTTATCATCCGTCGCCAGACGACCAATTTTCGTTTAATGTGTATGCAGTACGTCCGTGAAAAATCGGATACAAAAGACCGCGCATGATCTGAAGTTGCTGACGACCCCAGAAGTCTAGGTACAAACGTCCCAAAAAAAAAAAATCGGACTAGAAAGTTTGTGAACATTATGCACTGTCAACTAAAAACGGTTATAACTGCTGAGCAAGAGAGAGAAAAATCAGAGAATATTTTGTCCGATTTTCTCCAAGTGCGTACGAGCCTTTAGGGTGAAATACTTACTTAGCATGCTGTATCAATGGAGGGGTTAGAACTATAGAACTACCCCATATCCTGTTCTCCATTACAGGAGGCAGGGCCGATGATAAGGCAGTACAACTGGTCCTGTTGTACTGGGCCCAGACCTCATCAATTAAGCAGAGGGGCCCGGTGTGGCTTTTTTTTGTTCATTTCTGTCTAAATTAATAAATAGATTTTACTAGTCTACACCCCCCTGCTCCTAGTTGCTTACCTGGACTTAAATTCCATTTCCCTGGGCCCCATCATGTCAAAGAAGGGTTTAGGAGGTGAGAGCAGAGGCAGGACTTTTTTTTTCATTTTGGGGGCGCAGGCGGATAAAGTCAGTGCTGCTGTTCCACTGCACCTCGGGGGGGGGGGGAAGAAGCAGGGTTTGGGGGGGCCCCATCAAGAAGGCTGTATGGGTCCCCTTGGTTTCTAACAGCAGCCCTAACAGGTGGTGTTCAGTATTCTACTGGGAGAACCGATTAGGGCTGATAACACTAAGCCTAGTTTTGTAAGCATCATTTTTAGGATTTTTTTTTTTAAGTGACAGAGTTGCTTTCACAGGGTTAACATAGCCATATACTCGAGTTGTGAGAAGCATCCATAAAGAACAGACACTGCAAAGCGCTAAACAGAGCTTGGGCATGTAGCTAATAAGTATAGCCACCATATGCATACTGTATATAATTACAAGTTATACAGAGAACGGTGAAAAATAATTATTATCCAAGTCATATGGAATAGTTAAACCCCCTGTCAGTGATTCGCCCTCTGTTTCAGTGCTAGTGACCAATGTCACAGAGACAGAAAATCAAAAAAAAATACAAGAATTTTGAAATGTCACAAAAAAAAAACCTCCTCCAGAAAAGAAAAAGCATCCAAGAGACTCTGGGACTTTGATGTGAGTTCAAACAAAGTAGTGAGAGGACGAAAACATTCTGAGGGTCCATTGGCTCAGGTTAGGCTGGCCATACATTGCTCAGTTTTTTTTGTTCAGCTTTCGGGCTGAATTCCCCGATCCACACATTCGGGTGGATGGGAGAATCCTCCATGCTATGTAATTGTATTCTGACAGTGAAAGAGTCAGCGAATGCCCCGATCGCTCTAAAGTTTTCCAGCAAGCCCTTTTGATTAACCGCTGTAGAGTGACTGCTCTCAAACAGAAATGCCCATAGAGAGATTGAAAGTCAGCTGGTTCAGAAGGGACTATCCATCTAGGGCCAGCTTTAGATGTCTCACAATAGACAAGGCCACCCTCCCAATGGATACACCAGCAGGTTACCAAGAAAATGCATGCATTAATGGAATCAGACTAAGGGATAAAAGAGTCAATTTATTAGTTTATACTGAAAAACAGCCAAGGCATTTCAGGAGTCAGAAAAACTCCCCCTTCATCAGGGCTCCAGTTAGAATAGGAACCTTGAAAGGACTCAAAATAGAGCTTTTCTGTGTGAATCTGTGCAGGAATACTCATTGCTGGATCAAGAGAGTTACTCAAAGAAATAAATGGCTTAGTCTTATACATAAGCTTCGAGCATAGTAGGAATAGTCTAAGAATTTTTTTTTATCATTTACCCTGGCCCTAAGGCTAGGTTCACACCTAGTGTCCCGTGAACATGCATTTTAATGTGTGTGTTTTTTTTAATGCTCTACCTATAGGGCAGCCCAGTAATTTTGCTTGGCTGCCCTATGTGCGACAAACATGCCAAAGAAGCTCATGTACCTTTTTTCAGCATTACATCTTATGCAGTTTTTAACTGATGTGTTTGATGCCTGAAAAATGCATGTCTGCATGAATGTTACCGCAAATATGATGCACATTTTTCACAGGTTCCATGTACATTCAAAAAAAATTGCGATTTTGTGTCGGTTCACGGGGAACACTCAGATGTAAATAACGCCTCAGTCTGCTGCTTTGTGTATTTATTGACCTCAAAAAAACCTCAGTAAATCCTAACATCTTCAAAACTGCAGACGTATATACCTTATATGCACATAATTTCCTTAGTAAGGGTTACAGACTCTGTAAGACTCTGTAAGAATTATTTGAAAAGTAAAATGTGATTTACTGATGTATTTGCATTCTAAGAAAGCTTTCGGAAGGGCACAGGCATTCTCTTGGCAGACATGCCATCCTGACCACATCTTAGCTCTTTAAAGCCATATAAGCAAGCCTAATAAGATGATGAAGGTTCAAGCTGTGCCATTTCCCTGAAGACCAGTTTTGTGGACAGCAGCTATTAAATGATGGAAACTATCCCACAACTCTTGAGCTTAACTCAGGCTTTCAGAATAGATGAGTAGCAAAAGTGCTTACAGCTGAACAGAAATAATAATGTATCCCATGATCAAGTGGCTGGGGCAAAGGACAGATTAAGTATTAACAGGAACACTCCTAATAGCTTTGACTAGTGAAACATGCCATGATCTGTATAATCACATGTCTGCTTTCCATGAATACACAGTAAAGGAAAACTTTGTTAAACTGTACTCACTACACATTTAGCAAAGTAACCTTGTAGAGGGCAAGCAGGCACCTTGACGTTGGTAAAACTGGCTATAGACTGACAACAACTGGCTAAAATTGATCAGTGTTTTGCTACATCTGCCCTACAGAGGTCAATAGTTTGGTCGACGTCTGTTGACGGAACACGCAGGAAAACACGTGTCGATTGCATTCTGACAGCAGCGCATCCCACTGTCAAAATACAATGTCCTTGCAAGGGCATTCTTCCATCCACCTCATTTGTGTGGATGGAGGAATCTGTTAGTTATAACACTTTTATGGCCAGATTCAGAAAGTACCTTAGCCGTGCTGCCCTGAGCCGCTACTTTGGCCCTTAGGAAATCCTGCTACTTTTAGAATTATTTAGTGCTCTGTGCCTGTAGCCAAACATCCATCTAAATGCTGTCACATTGGGGAATGGGAGGAGAAGTATATTTAGCCCAGTGCAAACACAACCTTTCATAAAATTGGTATATGACTTTCGGAATCCTACAGATACAGACCAAGGCAACTCAAAAAAAAAAAATGTATTAACGTATGGCCAGCCTAACCAAAGATTTGTGGTAATTAATGTTGGAACTGCTAACCACTTCAGCTGTGGAAAGTTTTACCCCCTTCATGACCAGACCATTTTTTACTATTCAGCACCGTGATACATTAATTGGAAATAGCGTGATCATGCAATACTGTACTGAAATCAAATATATATGTATATATATATATATATATATATATATGTATATATATATGTAGCAAGGTTTCCAGGCCTGTAGCCTGATGTGGGTCTGCCATAAGTACCGGAATCCTCTCCAGCCCATGTGAGCTGAGTCCCCAGGTGTGACAATTGAAACAGTGACAACTCCGGCATCTTTGTTTGTGGTTTTTATTATGAATTAAGGGGATGGAAGAAGGGAATGAATGGGATACTCCTCTTGGCTTGAAATAAATTACAATTGGGACTTTGATCCTGGAAAAATGCCCGTTGGCGCTTCCTTGACGCTAGCCAGCGCCAACCAACGCTCACTGACTCTGAGAACACTCTGTACAACAGAGGAAGTGTTGAATCCCCGACCTATAGTTCAGTAGATCCAAGACTGAGAACTGTAGAACTCCTGACACTGCTTCACTGTGTAAGTCTTTGAATACTTTTCCCCCGCCTGGCACAGCTTGAGGTAGTATTATGTAGAACTCCAAATGGCTAATACTGTAACTGGCACACGCAATACAATTCAGGGCCCAGACTGCAGGTGCCCCCTCTCTGCTCCTTGACTCCTCAGGGTCTAACTAACTATGTACCCCCTTTATTCTTCAGGGTCCTCAACCTAGGTACCCCCTTTACAGCTAGCTGACCTTGGATCCCCAAACCTCTTCCGGAGTGGTCCCCTCTGACACTAGGCAAACCCCTAGGGGCAATCTTCAGTAATCACGACCTGTGTAGGCTTTCCTGGGACTGGACCCCTCTCTCTCCACAGGCTCTCGGCACACCGGATCCCCCTCAGTTCAACTTCAGCACTCTCTGGATTCTCAGGCGACACCCCGAGACATCCACCTTCCTCAAACAGGAGGAGAGACAGCCGCACCCTCCTTCCTGGGACTCTGCTCCCGCCAAAGACACCGTGCCACGCACTTTCCCCCAATTTATACCCACTCCCAGAATCCCTTGCAGCGTAATCTGCCTTCTGGGGTAGTTACAAGCTGGGATGTGTGCCCTGATTGGGCTTCCCACACTGACCTATGAGAAGCCTCTCACAGGAGCCAGAGGGGATACTTCTCCCCTCAGCAGGCACATCTGGAAGCCCTATCACCCTAGCTAAATAAGTCACAGCCCTGCTGTTAGGCAGACAAGGCCCACTATAGTTTTACCTAGCACCTATTTGTAGGGTGCTATATATATATATATTCCACTGTGTGTACAGTAATCCCCCGCTACATCGCGGTTCAGTTTTTGCGGTCCCGGTAATTCGCGTTTTTTTTTGTAATGTTATTTTACTATATAAATCATTAAAAATGAAAGATTTTTGTGTTTTTCATAGCTCTTGCTCTGTCTCTAAGTATCTTTTATGTGTTTAAATGAGTTTTCATTGTTTTAAAAGTGTGTTTAAAGACCTTAAAATGCTTCTACACGTACAGTGACAGTAAAAAAATCATGCCTACAATGCATTTTAATAGGGTTTTATCTATTTCGCGGAATTTCACTTTTCGCGGCTGGGTCCGGAACGTAACCCCCGCAATGGAGGGGGGTTTACTGTATATATATATATATATATATATATATATATATATATATATATGTATATATATATATATATATATATATATATATATATATATATATATATTCCCACAAGTAGAGCTTTCTTTTGGTGGTATTTGATAACCTCTGTTTCTTTTATTTTTTATTAAACAAACTAAAAAAAGACTGAAAAATTTGAAACAATTATATTTTTTACCTTCTGATATAAAACATACCCAATAAAAAAATAAAAAAAATCTAAATTTCTTCATAATTTTGGGCTAAAATGTATTCTGCTACATCTTTGGTAAAAAAAAAAAAAAAAATCCCAGTAAGTGTGTATTTATAGGTTTGCATGAAAGTTATAGCATCTACAAATATATACTGGAATTTTTATTCATTTTTTTTTTTAAATAGTAATGGCGGTGATCAGTGACTTATAATGGGACTGTGATAGTGCGGCAGACAATCCGACAGTGATCGACGCTGGAGGTGGAACCGACTAACTGACACTCACATGACCAGTGGCACTAATACAATGATCAGTGCTTATATAATACACTCTCACTGTACTAATGACACTGGATGGGAAGGGGTTAACATTTAGGGGCAATCAAGCGGTTGACTGAGTGTCTGTTTAGTGTGTGTACTGTGTACTGTTTTACTAAGAAATGTGCTGGTTTTTACTCCCTGCCTTGCATTTAAAAATACAGGGCACTCTTTGGGTCATTTGCTTAACTGATCGCGGGTTCTGGCCATAAATGACAGTGCAGCCAGGGCGGGCAGATGCATACGTGCACGCCCCTTACCCGGAAATGCAAATAACATATATTTATGTGACTCTGCACAGCTGAGCCGCCCTGTACCAGTAAAGCTACAGGAGGAGGTCGGCAAGTTGTTAATGTGCTAACATTTAACATTCTTGTCCAGTTTTCACAGGACTGTTTGGACAGATTTACTGAAATGAGTACGAATGTCTAATCTTAAGCATGGATTTGTTTTATCCTAAACTGTCATCACACACACTAGGCCTTAAATAGATAGCTGTTTCTAGGAAACAAGCTGCATCTCATTGCTATAATTTCTGAAAGTATTGAAAGACACTGTAAGTTACCACTGATAAGAACATGGGTGCATCAGAGTGTGCACTATACAATTCCAGGAACTTTCCACAGACAGAAAAACAATGGTGGTCTACTGAAAATGTTCAAGTGAACTTTTCTGAAACAAATTGTGTCTAATACACGAGTGTTTTTATTTCCAGTTGAGACAATGTCCTGAAATCACTTTAGTCATCTGAAAATTAATCTGTTAATCTCAGACTCCGAATTCTGCACATTCCAGGAGCAGCTGGGGGAGGGAGAGCATCTGCACAAACTCCAGATCATGAGCATGCTGCAAATGCTTACCATCCTGACTTATACAAACTTACATACTATGAATACAAAATACAACATTTTCCAAAAGAAGAAAGATGAAAATGTATGCAAAGATTATACATTAAAACACTGGCAAATGTGAAAATACTCTGTATTTACTCTCATACGTATTAAATTACAATAATTACATGTTTTTTGATAGAACGAATATATATTTCCACCTTTGATTCCATTTTCCAATCACAGTGGAATGCTTAAAATGTATGTCAGATCTATAAAAATCTACGCAGCACATCTCTGGAATACACATACATTTTTACATTCCTCTAGGGATCCTGCAAGTACAGAGAAATGCCTGTTGATCTGCCTGAAATGCACTTAAGATCTTAAGCCCTGTTGTGGGCTGATAACAGAGTAGACTGAGTTGCGTTAGCCCTCCCAGTGTCTTTTGATAAACTATTCAACCACTTCAGTTCTCAGATCTCTACAACATAAAGGTTAATCATTCTGTAGTCCAAGAGAAGAACTAAGAGGACTCTTTAGGATAACGCAGAAGGGGTGCAGAGGACAGCTCTGAATTTCTGGCAAGGGTTTCTTGCACTATTGAACCGATTCAGCAAAATGCTTCCAACTGTAAAATTAGCAGATCAAAGGGGACCAAATAACACGTGTATTGTTAGGATTTACATACTTGTTCAGATAAACATAATATAAGTTTTTTTGCCCAGTTTCCAAATATTCTCAAATAAGAGTGCAAAGGACAAGCACAGTATCTAGATTGCACGAAGTTCACCTAAGTCATTTGGATTCAATAACTAACGGAGTAGCGGTTGTTTGCTTTGCAAGGGATAGTTGATAAATATGGTTAACCTGGGTTTATTTTAAATACCCAGTTATATTGAGGACAAAAATGGGGTTTTTGTTTTCCTTATTCCAATAAGCTCAGTGAACATTCACTTTGTAATGTAATTCGTCTCTACTCATTTAGCAAGTCAATGCTAATGAGTAGGACATCCAGTAAAGGAGGATTATCAGTGATATACATGAGAAGGGAATATCTTTTACTTATTAAACTTTTCCAGTAAAGGAGGATGGTCAGTGATATAGATGAGAAGGGAATATCTTTTACTTGTTAAACTTTTTCAGTTGTTGTTTCCTAAGACCACAAAAAGAAGTGAAAAACCCTAACTCTGGAAATTGAATGTTCACTTAGGTTAGTGAGTACGATGGAGGTGTGTTAATTTCAATCATCCAATCATGTTCTATCATTAAAGGGAACCCCTTTTTCAACATAATCTAATCCTTTAGTAAATGAGCTCCAATGGATTCTTATATCTCTCAGGGGCACCCTGCCAGAATTCTTGCCTCTACCTACCTCCACCATCCAGTAACTTAAGCTTTCTATTGGAATTACCATAATGTACATTTTAATTCAATTAAAAAGGGAGAGTGGAGAGTGTAGACATTTAACTTGCAGAATTATCAAGAGATTCCATAGAGGGCAGCAATTAAAAGAATTAGAATGTAACAACTTATTTAGTAATAAGTATGAAAAAACTTTAATAACTTCTATAAAACCAAAAATTGCAAATGATATTCAAATAACTCTTTAGGATTATTTTCGCTCATCATAAAAATTGTCCAAAAATACTTATTTTGAAGTCAGCATGTATTGGGTCAGTATGGTCTGTGTTTGTGGTAATTTAAGCGGTAAAACTCAGTACATATTAGAGCCAGACTTTACAATACAGCCAGTGGCAGCCCCTTATCCACAGCTGAATGGTGTATATACAAGTACTTGCTCTTAAACTCAGAGGGAATCTGGCTTCTTTCCCTCTGATCTAAAAGCCTGCTTTATATTTGTACGCCATAATTGCTTGATGTTTTCTTTTCACCTGTTGAAAAGGTCACAGCTCAGCAACCCCACTTCCCTTTGATGCTTGCTTTGACTTAGCCGTTCCTTGAATCGGAATTTAGATAACGTCAAAAAGAAAGCACCTCCCAAGCAACAATAAGATAATAAATGAGGCACATGCTTCACAAATAAGCCTTTTTCTAACATGTTGGAAGATCCAACAATCAACAACTTCCCGTGCCACATAAAGCAGCGGCCTGACAGACTAGCCCTTTTTAAAAAAAATAAAAATAGAAAAATTTTACTCGAGTTATGGAAGAATTAGACATAGTAAAGGTAAACCATCCACTGTATTACTAAGGCACCTTGCTCAAATGTAATTAATCTTTATACAAATGCTAGAAAGAAAATAGTGTTTTGTACTACTAGAGATATTGCTTTTGAGATTTACGAGGAAAAATCCCCTTAATATTTTGCTATGGGGCTCCTTGACAACTTAACATTATGACCACCCACCATTACCTATTGAGGCATGAACTCCACTAGACCTCTGAGGGTATGCTGCGGTATCTGGCACCAAGCTGTCAATAGCAGATCCTTTAAGTCCTATAAGTTGCGAAGTGGGACCTCCATGGATCAGACTTGTTTTTCCAGCACATCCCATAGATGCTTGATTGGATAGAAATAGGAAGAATATGGAGGGCAAATCAACAACTCAAACTCATTGTTGTGTTCCTCAAACAATTCTTGAGTTCATTAGACAAGGCTACCTTCTTCCATTGCTCAGTGATTCAGTACTAATGCTCATGTGCCCATTGTAGGGGCTTTTGACTGTGGACACGGGTCAGCATGGGCAACCTGATTGTTCTGCAATTACGCACCCCCATATACAACAAACTGCGATCCACTGTGCGCTCTGACACATTTCTAATGGAACCAGAATTAACTTTTTCAGCAATTTTAGCTACAGCTGTTCTTGTCTTGGATCTCACTAAATGCGCCAGGCTTCGCTCCCTATGTGAATTAATGAGCCTTGGCTGCCCATGACCCTGTCGCCAGTTTGTGATTTTTCCATCTTTGGACCACTTTGCTAGGTCCTGACCTCTTCACACTGAGAAGATCCCACAAGAGCTGTAGTTTTGGAGATACCCGGGCCTAGTCTCCTAGCCATTAAAACTTGGTCTATTTTTTCTGCTTTCAATACATCAACATCAGGGACATGTTTATTTCCTGGTATATTCCACCCATTTTCAGATGCCATTGTCACGGGATTATCGATTTTATTAAATTTACCAGTAGTGGTCATAATGTTATGGCTGATCAATATATTCCCCCTGGTAATAGCAGAGGACAATTCAAATTGAATTTGAACTTTATAAATTGTAAATGAAACTGTCTGTTGTAAATGCAATTGTGTGGTTGTAAGGCATATGGTCTATGGTCATTTAAAAACTGTATTTTTTATGCAGGTTGGTGGCAGAATTGTGGATAATATCCTATGATACACCAAAAACTGCTTCTGTAAACTAAATCCATACACAACAGTGCACTGAGCTATTATAGAATATCCACCGAAACACTAGAAGGTATACATATGGAAGATAAAAACAATGTATTGCTACTGAATTTAAGTAAAAAGAAATCCTCAGCGAGATTCCAGTTTCAGCATTTAGACAAGTGTCTGAAACAACAGCAGGAAACTTTTTTTTATTTTGATGAGACTAAAAAAGGAAAAAACAATGAAGATTAAACAATCAAAAAAAGAACAAATAAAATGAATATAAAAATGTGTGCCACAAGCAAAATACAAAGTGCAGTTATGGATGAAATGATATTAGTGAATCAGGACAGATAACATTGCCATTTTAGACTTAGTAAGCAACTTTTTTCCAACACGCACTTTCCAAGTTTATATAAATTCAATATAACATTAGAACCTTTATTCATGTACAATATGGGATCTGAAAAAGGAAACATTTTACATAAAGTGGCAAAAGAAAAGAAGCCAAAGCCACTATAAATGAATTTAAAACATAACTCCATGCAGATTTTTAAATGGTCAAATACTTAAAGCGGTAGTATACTCCGCTATATGACATTTACCTACAGGTAAGCCTATAATAAGGCTTACCTGTGGGTACAATTAATATCTCCTAAACCTGCACAGTTTAGGAGATATTCAACTTGCATGCAGCCGCTGACGTCTGCGGCGCATGCGCTCTGAAGGTCCGGTGGAACTTCAGAGCTCCTTGCCGGATCTTGCCGAAAAGTGAAACTCCCCTGCGCATGCACTCACTCACAGCGCCGGAGCCGCCGAACCAGGAAGAGACGCCGAGGGAGTATGTCAACTCCCTCAGCATTGTCCAGACGACCGTGCCGGGGCTTCGTTCTAAGGTAAGTATTTCATAATGAGCTAGTATGCGATGCATACTAGCTCATTATGCCTTTCTCCTGCAGGGGTTTTTTTTTTCTGAGTATACAACTGCTTTAAGGTAGTATGTTTTTATAAATATCAAAAAATGTATTGTTAAATAGAACCAGTGTATGTATGTTAATTTGTGTAATTTGTTAATTTGTCTGAAAGTTGCTGCAATCATTCCCACTTTATCTTGAATAAACAAAGGTTTTAGTAGGCCCCTTTCACACGGGCGATCCAATCCGATCTGCCTGTCAGTTTTTAAGGCTGACCGGATGCTCCATACATCCCTATAGGGCAGCGGATGTCACCGGAGACATCTCCGCTGACACCCGGTGCTATCCGATTCCGATCCTGTCCGTGAAATCCGGACGGATGGAAACCCTATTTTCCATCCATCTGGCGTATCGAATGGGATCGGATGAGAACGGACAGGCAGTCTTCCCATAGAGGACAGCGGGGATCTGACATCTCCGTCTCCGTCTCCGCACACAGAGTGGAGATGAAGCTGTCATCCGCCCCGCAATTGACGGATCGATCCCCCCGAGGAGCAAAACTGACTTTGTTCCTTGTGAAAGGACCCTTAGAGTTCTTTATGTCTTCCTTTGTAAACTTTACCCACTGTCAACCATGCTTGCCAATGTGTACACACATAAACCAAGTTTTAATACTTAGAGTGTCACTAAACCCACATCATAAAAAAACTATCAATAAATGCTTTATTATATGCTGTTCATACTCACTATAAGATTCATTTTCTGTGTTGTGGAAAAAACTTGGTTGATCCTGCTGCTTTCCATATCCCCCTTCTGTTCATGTCCCCAATTCAGCTAGGGACTTGGCAGCTGTGGTGGAAAATTCTGTACATGCTCAGTTTTCAGTGAGTTTTTATGCTGAACATTTCCTCCCTATCGGATCTGAGCAGCCCATGTGACTGTAGAGAGACACATGTGGGCATTTACACTGTGGTAAATGACAGAGAACTCCCTCCCTCCTCCTCAATGCCCATTGACCAGCTAAAAACAATGGGAGTGGGATATTACATGTAGATTAATGGAGGCTTCACTTCCCTGTTATTCTAAGACACAGGTTGGAGAGACGTTACACGTCCTATGACTTTCAGAAATCTGCCCACACCATGTTATTTCCACAAAATAATAAAGATTATATTTCAAATATATATTTGTATGTCAATTTAAAACAGTTTATTGATATTATTCATTTATTTAACTCTTTTACAAAGTCTGTTTGAACATGTGACCAGCAGCAGAGGACTAGAGGCTCCTCCTGCTCATGTTTTCTTGCAGACAGGCTGGGAAAGAGCTGGGTCATGTGACAGCGGTATATCGATTAGGATAGAGGTACTTAGATTTTTAAAATTTTTTTATTTAAATTATTTCAGTGCCTTCATCGATGGGACAATGCTAATTAAACAGTGTGTGTTTATTATCACTTTAAGACCTATTTAAAGAGTGCCTGTGCTCTGATTATGCACCCTAAATGAATTATATATTCTGCACAAGCAGTAAAATCTCTTTTACACTGGACCCTCATTAATAACTGTAGCTATAACCATAGGTGAAGAAATACATCTTCAAAGATCACAACAGAGATAGAGAAACCATAGTGACATATTTATAAAACATTGACTCTGACATTAACCTAAACTGCAACTGTTTTGTGGCATTTGGGTGCCATTAACGATCAATGGCATCGCAAACGCAACAGGCGTTTTTCCTTCATTCATGAAATGCTATAATCTGAATGCAGCCTAAAGGCTCCTTTTTATGTTGAGCAGGCCTTGCTTCCTCTCTGAAAAGTATTCTGTGTTGGATTACTTTTCAGAAGGTGTTTGCTTGGTTTAGCCCTAAATAGCATTGCACATGGTTGCAGTCTTGTTGTGGTGCGCCCCCCACCCAATCCTCCGAAGCTGATGATGTATCATCCTCCTCCTCAGAGAGCGTAGCAGCAGTAATGAGAAAGTCAGGAGCAGACTCTGAAGGAGAGCCTGAAAGGGGCCTGCTTGCCACCTCTGCAGTCTGAGGTCTCCAAAAAGGGCTAAGAGCCTGCCGATAAGGTCATGGTGACTAAAAACTCCTCTCTAGAAAAACAGGAGGGGGTGAAGAAAGCGCCAGAAGCAGCAATGGAGGTATCAGAGGAAAGAAGCGACTCAGTTTGTGGGCAGTGGCCAGGGCTGAAAATGAAAAAGGTTTGTCACTCAGAGAGTACAAACCCCCTAGAGTCGTTACCTGAGAATGAGCTGGAAAAAACCCTGCTGACCTATTCCGCTTGTGCTTATGATCGGTAATCTGTGGTGGTGAGGGATGTCCCAAATGGGGAACCCACAACCAACTACTGCAAAGCAGGAAGAGTTCAACCTTCTGTGACCAGGCACTCTAGGCAGCTGGGACCAAGAAGATGTCCAAGGATTGCTGAGCTGTGTTTAGTGATATTAGAAAACGAAGAAACTATGCTGGTCTTATGCACATCTGTAGCAAAACTGCATGCACATTCGCAGTGAGCTTGATAAAGATGAAACTGTACAGGTGCAATTGCGGCTCTGTTTGGTGCCTTAGGGAAGTGAGGAAGGTGAAAAAAGTGCTGCCAAATTTAAAAATACTGGTGACAGAACTGGCGCTCATGATTCATAGCTGCGAAAGATAATTTAAATGTATGTAAATTTGCATGCACTCCACAACTAACCCAAAGGATCACTAGAGCAAGAGCACCCAGGGCATCAGTAAAGGCCAAAAAGCCCTGACTTACTGCAGCAGAATTTTGGTCCTCCTAGAAGGGAAATAGGATGTTAGAAACAAGCCTAATTCAGGTCTACATCCTCCTGGTGGGCATACCCTCATAAGGGCTGCAACTAAGTCAATGGGTTACACTACATGCCAAGGAAAGAGCCTAACAGAATCCAGTGCCCGAAACAACATTACAGGCTAGTCCTGCATCTTCTTTCTGGTGAGTTCCAGGAATGGTCTCCACAGGTTCAGTCGATAAGGTAACTGCTTTAACAGAGAGAAAATGTCCATGCCTTAAGGGCAATAGCAAAAAAAACTAGGGGATGTGGGATTGTTAGAGGTTATTTTGGGACTGAAGGTAGCTACTCTAGTGTACAAACTAATCCTGTGTCATGCACTCCACAATTAAGACATGCAACTACTTTAATGCCCATAGTCTGGCACAGGTGCACTTTAACTAAAGTAATTTTTTTTCAACAGAGTGGGTAATAAATAAAATCCTCTTCTACGGTTTTTGCTGTCAGCATCCTCACGGTGGTAATTCCGAGCAATTCCTGTCCTGGTAAAACCAGAACGACATAGACTTGGGTATCAAAGGAGGACACAGAGCAATAAAAACCTGACAGACATTTTCACCCCTCCCTTTTTTACTGAGCAAACATTTTCCCTGTCTCTGTTTCCAAAGGAGAAATATCCCATCATTTCTTATCCCTATGACACCCCATCACTGGGACAGGAAGTGAGGGTACATTTTCCCAATAGGGACAATAAATCAACAACATAAACGTGACCAACATTTTAACCTTTCTGCCCTCTGCTTCAAACTAAAAGAAGGTTTTGTCTGGAGTTTGGTTTTTACAATTACATTTGTATCCGTGGCATCTTAACTTCATTAAGGGAATAGAGAAAACATACTTTTCTGTTTAGTTCACACATCAGCTGCTCTATTTCCGTTTTACCAAAGCACAGAAAAGCAGGGTTGCCTCTTTTTACTGTTTTGCAGCATCCCTGAAGTGAGATTTTGTTAAACAGATAAATTAATCTAATGAAAGGATTAAATGATAAATATGCAAAGAAGTTTTATTTGCATATACATTGTTTTAATTTTTGGATCATAGGGGTTGATTTACTAAAACTGGAGGGTGCAAAATCTGGTGCAGCTGTGCATGGTAGCCAATCAGCGTCTAACTTCAGCATGTTCAATTACCGTAAGCTTTGATAAAAAAAAAAAAAAAAAGCCTGAAAGCTGGTTATTCTGCAGAGCTGCTCCAGATTTTGCACTTTCCAGTTTTAGTAAATCATCACCATACTGTTACACGTATCATCAAAGTAATAGCAGATGACAAAAACGATCAAATCACTCCAGTTGTTCAGGAACTACAATTCCCATCATGCCTTGTCATGGCTGTGAATGTCAGAGTTTTACAATGCCTCATGGGATGTGTAGTTCTGCAACAGCTGGAGGTCCAAAGTTTAAAGATCCCTACACTATAGCATTCAAAATGTCTTTTACCACTTTGTTTATGCTCTGAATAGACGTCAGGCTTCATGTTGCAGTGTAAGTTGTAACCTGTATACAGTCAATAGTAAAGCCACCTCTAGCCAAATGATCTGGCAGAAATAAGTTTTTAGAAAACATTGTACGTTTTTTTCTCTTTCGTTGGTATGTGATTGAGTATATTACTCCTATTCCACCTCTTGACTGTTTGCAATTCACCCAGCTGGGAATCTGACTTATTGAGTATTTCAAAAAAATACAAGTACAGGAAAGTACTCCAATATGAAGTAAATACGGTATATACATTCAGAATACTGCTACCCAAAAATGTTATCAAACAATACACAAGAGTTTGCAGTGATTTGAAAAGTATACAACAGCAAGCAAAGCTTATTTTTTTTATAGGCAGCACTAAAGAATACTAGTGGCTTACTATTCGCTTTTTGCAGCAAATCAGTTCTTGTAGTAGATGGATTCAACAAATGCAGACATACCTCTCTTGAAGCTAAAGCACCTTTTAATTTTCCTATAAGTGCCTTTGGGTATAAAAGGGCTGGAGGGAAAGGAGGCCGAGGAAGAAGATCCTGCATTTCGGTCTTCAAGCATCATACAGGTGCCAGCAGGCATAGGAACTAATGGTGTCCTTTAAAAGTACCATTGGGATGAGATGTGTGAGTCATTCCTGAATCACTTTAATGTCATTTTCATGGTATTGTTTGCTGCCTTGCGTGTTTATTTCAATTTCCTTCTGTCAGTTTTGAAAGGTTACTTAGAAAAGGTTCAGAAAAAAATTACTCATTATTGGATCACAAGGACAGTCTAGCAGTTATAGTCACAGGAGACGACAGCCTACCCACTCAAGTGGAAATGCCAAATTGTAAAAGAACAGGTGAAAAAAGTACTGTATCGATCCCTACTAATAATTCAATACATTTCCAAATTTTAGAAAAAACAAAAAACAAAATACATGAAAGTATGCCAATTTTAGACATCCAGTCTCAGCACCTTTTCCAATAGGATTCTTCTGAAAGTAACTTCAACAGTCTTCCCTGTATCAGCATGCTTGACACCAAAGCTTGGCGGAGAGAAAGGCACTGACAAGAATCCCCAGGAACTTCTTTTCTTTTCTCTCTGTTAGCTGGATGGAAGTGTAAGTTACATTACTCCTTAGCCTAGGTATTAAATGGCTTTGTGCGCTCCAGGCACTTTGCATGCAGCAGGTGCAGTTGTAAGCTTCAGCGAGAGGGAAAGGAGTAAACAACTAACCCAGGCAGCAGTAGCAATGAATTCCCTTGCTCTGACTTTGACTTGACTTCAAGCAGGCATCACGTGTGACAGCTTAGTGATTATTAAAGGTGCAGTCCTACTCCTTCATTCCTTCTTCAAATAACCTCTACTGCTTTTTCACGGAATATGCAGTGCTTCAGCACATTTTTACCAAATAAGCACGTCTCAAGGATAATAAATCAATTTGTGTATATTTATTGTAACAATTAGTGGCGTGGATTACAATAGATACACTCTATAAATATGTATGTAAAAAGGAAGCCTAAAATGAAATATGTGATACATGAATATATATATTATTATTATAACTACTACTATAAAATATAGGGAATATGGGTTCCAAGTGGCTAAGAAAAAGATCATCTTTTTTTATCTGGATTTCTAGCTGAATGCAGAATAATTAAAAACAAGAATCAAAACGCCTGAAGCCACAACACACATACTCGCTTGCTTGTAATTTTTAAAAAGCATCCAAATATGTAGATACCGTTTTTATAATTGTCTTCAGCCTGGTCATGTGACATGCACCCTTTCTTGTCAAAATTAGAGAAAAGTTCAAAGAACAGCATTGGAGTTTTGAGAAAGTGTGTAGCGCTTTGAAACTTTTTTTTAATAACAGTAAAGGGGGAGGAAATCATTTTCAGGGTAGCCAATATCTTTTCCCTGATTTAGCAAATCAAGTGTCACGGTAATTTTACATTTCGGTAGAGCAGAATTACACAATTTTTTGGGGCCAGATTAGTGCAAGATGGATTCTGTCTGGTTTCCATGAATTACTGCATCAAATAATTAAAGGGTAGCTAAAGTCAAGGAACAAAAATGACATATGTGTTTCAGGCTTGAATTCTGAATTGTCTCATCGTGTTTCTGTAAAGTTCTGTATCCATTTAGTCCTCGTAATTACCTTAGAAAAATTCCAGAGATCCCCATCTGCAATTATTTCCTGAATGCCCATGTGTACAATTCATTTTGTTCTCCCAATATCTTGCTTTGTAGCCACCTACTCAGATGCACTAATTGCAGGCACTACAGATGTAAGTGATGACGAATGATGAGCCTAGTGATAAAACACATCTCCGGTTGACTTTAAGGCCCCTTTCACACATGCTGTCCGTTTGTCCGTTTTTCATCCATCCGTTGACGGATGAAAAACGGACATCAATGTATCTCTATGTAAAAACGGATGACAACGGATGATCATCAGTTAACATCCGTTTTTATCCGCTTCCGTCAATGTCCGTTTTTTTGAACGTATGAATGCTCTATTTTTCATCCGTCAAAAAAATGGATCGGACGAAAAACGGATGACAACGGATGAAAAACGGATGACAACGGATGACAATGGATGAAAAACGGATGACAACTGATGAAAAACAGATAACTGACGAAAAACAGATGAAAAACGGACAACAACTGACGAAAAAACGGATGAAAAACGGATAACAACTGACGAAAAACGGATAACAACTGACGAAAAACGGATGACAACTGATGAAAAACGGATGAAAAACTGATACATTTTGACGTGACTGAACTGATGAACTGAACGGACCGTATGTGTGAAAGGGGCCTTACTGTGCTGTGATCTGTTCCTTGTTTACTCTTCCAGAAGCTGGACATATATAATATAATCAAGCAATTGATGGGCACACTGCATAGCCATAAGTCTATATCAGCCAGTGGCCAGCTTTACTTGGAACATACACATCTCAAGGGTACCCAGGGATGTGTTCTTTTACTCCGGCTCAGATAGAAGAGCAGTACAGTTTGAGCATAGCATTACAAGGAACCATGGGAGATATAGTTTTGCAATATGCAAGAAGCTGATACATCACACCCCCCTCTAGCTGTCATTAGATGCAGGAAACACTAAAAAAACAAAAAAACAAAAAAAACAAAAAACAAAAGCTGCAACTACAGGGATGAACAGAGTATATGCACACATTTTAAAAGTTAGAAAAAAAAATTCAACAAAAGTGTTTTGACTAAGTGATTTTTGCTTTTTAATATTACTTCATGTATTAAAGTTGTCTTTTAGTACTTCAAGGTTCTTTAATACTTTGGCACTAAATACTAAAGTATTTTAGTACTTTAATATTAAAGTGATTTTGTACTTTAAAGTATTTGTAGTACTTTAATCCTTTAAGAACTGAAAACGGCTAAATGATAGCATGGATTAGATACTTTACAGGTAAAACCCAACTTGCAAATTTGCCTCAATGTATGCTAGCTGATTCTGATTGCCACAGTGGATTGTGTGATTCATGAGAGACCATACCCAACAATGCAGATGAGCTGAAGGCTGCTATCATAGCAACCTGGGTTTCCATAACACCTCAACAGTGCCAAAGGCCGATCGCCTCCATGCCACACCGCATTGATGCAGTTATGCATGCAAAAGGAGCCCCGACCAAGTATTGAATGCATACTATAATGTACATGGATATACTTTTCAGTAAGCCAACATTTCTGTATTAAAAATCCTTTTTTATATTGGTCTTATGTAATATTCTAATTTTCTGAGATACTGAATTTGGGGTTTCCACTAGCTGTAAGTCATAATCATCAAAATTACAAGAAAGAAATGTTTGAAATATATCACTCTGTGTGTAACGCATCTATATAAAATATATGAGATTCACATTTTTAATAGAATTACTGAAATTAATGAACTTTTTAATGATATTTCTATTTTATGAGATGCACCTGTATATCATTTACATGTATTGCACGGTTATGTCCAAATGACTTTCATACTTCAGTTCGTTAATCATGCATAATGGCTTTTTTTTATGCAAACACCCCAGAAATGTCCTGAGTGACTTTGGCTTATGTTATTTATTTAGGCAACAATGTTCATTCTCTTACAAGGAATTGTGTTTAGGACATACACTTTCACCCCCAGCAGGAGTGAACAAACATTAATTTAATCATGTAGTTAATGATTAATAGAGCTGCCAGCTCACACAGCAGACCCAATGAAGCAGGGTTATGACAGACCAAGCGCTGATTCGTTAATAAGCTGTTTGTTATCCGTGCTGCATCCATACCTTTAAAAGGTCATTATTTAAAAGGTATATATATATATATATATATATTTCATGTGACAATACTGAAGAAATTACACTTTGCTACAATGTAAAGAAGTTAGTGTACAGCTTGTATAACAGTGTATATTTGCTGCCCCCTCAAAATAACTCAACACACAGCCATTATTGTCTAAACCACTGGCAACAAAAGTGAGTTCACACCAAGTGGAAATGTCCAAATTGGGCCCAATTAGCCATTTTCTCTCCCAAATGACTCCTTACTGTTACAAGGTCTCAGGTGGGAATGGGGAGAAGGTGTGTTCATTTTGATGTTCTCGCTCTCACTCTCTCATACTGGTCACTGGAAGTTCTACATGGTACTTCATGACAAAGAACTCTCTGAGGATCTAAAAAAAAAGAATTGTTGCTCTACATAAAGATGACCCTGGCTATAAGAAGATTGCTAAGACCCTGAAACTGAGCTGCAGTCCTGGTTTAAGAGGACAGGTTCCACTCAGAACAGGGCTCACCATGGTCAACCAAAGAAGTTGAGTGCACGTTCTCAGCGTCATATACAGAGGTTGTCTTTGGGAAATAGATGTATGAATGCTGCCAGCATTGCTACAGAGGTTGAAGGAGTGGTGGGTCAGCCTGTCAGTGCTCAGACCATACGCCGCACACTGCATCAAATTGGTCTGGATGGCTGTCATCCGCGAAGGAAGACTCTTCTAAAGATGATGCAGAAGAAAGCCTGCAAACAGTTTGCTGAAGACAACCAGACTAAGGACATGGATTACTGGAACCATGTCCTGTGGTCTGATGAGACCAAAATAAACCTATTTGGTACAGATGGTGTCAAGCATGTGTTATGGCAACCAGATGTCTTCAGCAAGTGAAATGCATGCTCAGTCGGATTCAGGTCAGGTGATTGACTTGGCCATTGCATAACATTCCACTTCTTTCCCTTAAAAAAACTCTTTGGTTGCTTTTACAGGATGCTTCGGGTCATTGTCCATCTGCACTGTGAGGCACCGTCCAATGAGTTCTGAAGCATTTGGCTGAATATGAGCAGATAATATTGCCCGAAACACTTCAGAATTCATCCTGCTGCTTTTGTCAGCAGTCATATCATCAATAAATACAAGAGAAACAGTTCCATTGGCACCCATACATGCCCACGCCATGACACTGCCATCACTGATGAGGTGGTATGCTTTGGATCATGACATGAGCAGTTCTTTATCTTCTCCATACTCTTCTCTTCCCATCACTCTGGTATAAGTTGATCTTGGTCTCATCTGTCCAAAGGATGTTGTTCCAGAACCGTGAAGGCTTTTTTAGATGTTGTTTGGCAAACTCTTATATGGCCTTCCTGTTTTTGAGGCTCACCAGTGGTTTAAATCTTGTGGTGAACCCTCTGTATTCACTCTGGTGAAGTCTTCTCTTGATTGTTGACTTTGGCACACATACACCTACCTCCTGGAGAGAGTTCTTGATCTGGCCAACTGTTGTGAAGAGTGTTTTCTTCACCAGGGAAAGAATTCTTCGGTCATCCACCACAGTTGTTTTCTGTGGTCTTTCGGGTCTTTTGGTGTTGCTGAGCTCACCGGTGCGTTCTTTCTTTTTAAGGATGTTCCAAACAGTTGATTTGGCCACACCTAATGTTTTTGCTATCTCTCTGATGGGTTTGTTTTGTTTTTTTCAGCCTAATGATGGCTTGCTTCACTGATAGTGACAGCTCTTTGGATCTCATATTGAATGTTGACAGCAACAGATTCCAAATGCAAATAGCACACTTGAAATGAACTCTGGACCTTTTATCTGCTCCTTTTAAATGGGATAATGAGGGAATAACACACACCTGACCATGGACAGCTGAGCAGCCAATTGTCCCATTACTTTTGGTCCCTTAAAAAGTGGGACGCACAAATACAAGCACATCCTGTTTATTTCATTTCAAATCCATTATAGAACCAAAAAGATTAGAATTGTGTCAATGTCCCAAATTTTTATGTACCTGACTTTATATGGAAGCACTGTTTTCCATGTACAAACCGCTTAACCACTTTACCACTAGAGCATTTTGCTGTCTTACGTCTGGGCCACTTTTTGCGATTCGGCGCTGTGCGAATTTAACTGACAATTGCGCGGTCATGCGACGCCGTACCCAAACGAAATTTACGTCCCTTTTTCCCCACAAACAGAGCTTTCTTTTGGTGGTATTTCATCACCTGTGCGATTTTTACTTTTTGCGCTATAAACAAAAAAAGAGCATTTATTTTGAAAAAATAACAATATTTTTAACATTTTTTTATATGAAATTCCCCCCAAAAAAGATGTAAAAACCAATTTTTTTTTAAATTTTTGGCCAATTTGTTTTCTGCTACCCATGTTTGGTAAAAACAAAATCGCAATAAGCGTATTTTGATTGGTTTGCGCAAAAGTTATTGCGTTTACTAACAAAGGGAAAGATTTATGTCATTTTTGGTGTTTTTTTTTTAACGAGTAATGGCGGCGATCTGCGATTTTTTTTGCGGGACTGCGACATTGCGGCGGACAGATCGGACCCTTGACTGACATTTTTGACACTTTTGGGGGTACCAGTGACATTACTGCAGTAATCAGTGCTATAAATATGCACTGTTACTGTAAAAATGACACTGGCAGTGAAGGGGTTAATTTTATTGGAGAGGGAGGGCTTAATGTATGCCTGGTGCTTACTGACGTGTGGGGGGGGGAGGTGACTGAGTGAGCCAGGGACAAATCGGATGTCCAGCTATGCTGAACACTCCGATCTGTCACTCCCTGTCACTGAGGAGATCCGCCCGCTCTGTTTACACAGGCGGGCGGATCTCCAAACTGGATTCCCCGACGATCGGGGCAGAGCAGCGGTGATCGCCGCTGCTCCTCCCCTGGCCCGACTCCCGCTGTGAATGAAAACAGCGGCAGCGCGCCTCCGGCGGCGCGCGAGCGCCGCCTACAGGGGGAGGAGTCTGGCGACGTAGGTCTACGTCGTCAGACCTACAAGAGCCACTTTGCCGCAGTAGTACTCCGGTAGTGGTAAAGTGGTTAAGAGTGTGGAAAACCTTCTCCACAAATGTTTCTCACTCCAACCAGAAAAGAATGGCACCGTTTTCAGTGGGCATAAAAAGTGAAACAAGTGCCATCTCATCTTTTGTGCAGACAAACTATTATTGATAAAGTTTATGATGTATTTAGTAATCTTCTAGGCAGGGCAGTACCTATCAGAAAAGGCTAAGCATGCAATAATCATGAACCACTTTATAGTAGAAATAAAGTAGATCTTTGATTAACTCCACATTCTAAGTGCATGATTAATTTGAATTATTATTGCAGTGGTTACCTAATAATTTGACATGCACATTGTTACAAAGGAGAATTCTAAATGAAATCCAGCTAAACCAACAGTTCAGCTTTTTAAGGATGCTGGTGAGTTGAACTTTTAGACTTGTAGACTTGAGGGTTCAGTCAAAATTCCAAGTCATCTGGGGAATTAGAACTGGCACTATACAGAGATAGCTGGCTCGAACCAGAAAGGAATGGCACATTTTCCTGTGGTCATGAAAAGTGCCAACACATCTTTTGTAAAGACAAACTACCAGTGTGGGATTAATAACGTGTATGTTGTTTTCAGTATTGTTCTAGGCAGGGTAGTACCTACGAGAAAAAGCTACTTTACAGTGGAAATAGAACATACAGTGCCTTGTGAAAGTATTCGGCCCCCTTGAACTTTTTGACCTTTTGCCACATTTCAGGCTTCAAACATAAAGATATAAAACTGTAATTTTTTGTGAAGAATCAACAACAAGTGGGACACAATCATGAAGTGGAACGAAATGTATTGGATATTTCAAACTTTTTTAACAAATAAAAAACTGAAAAATTGGGTGTGCAAAATTATTCAGCCCCCTTAAGTTAATACTTTGCAGCGCCACCTTTTGCTGCGATTACAGCTGTAAGTCGTTTGGGGTATGTCTCCATCAGTTTTGCACATCGAGAGACTGAAATTTTTGCCCATTCCTCCTTGCAAAACAGCTCGAGCTCAGTGAGGTTGGATGGAGAGCGTTTGTGAACAGCAGTTTTCAGTTCTTTCCACAGATTCTCGATTGGATTCAGGTCTGGACTTTGACTTGGCCATTCTAACACCTGGATATGTTTATTTTGTGAACCATTCCATTGTAGATTTTGCTTTATGTTTTGGATCATTGTCTTGTTGGAAGACAAATCTCCGTCCCAGTCTCAGGTCTTTTGCAGACTCCATCAGGTTTTCTTCCAGAATGGTGCTGTATTTGGCTCCATCCATCTTCCCATCAATTGTAACCATCTTCCCTGTCCCTGCTGAAGAAAAGCAGGCCCAAACCATGATGCTGCCACCACCATGTTTGACAGTGGGGATGGTGTGTTCAGGGTGATGAGCTGTGTTGCTTTTACACCAAACATAACGTTTTGCATTGTTGCCAAAAAGTTCAATTTTGGTTTCATCTGACCAGAGCACCTTCTTCCACATGTTTGGTGTGTCTCCCAGGTGGCTTGTGGCAAACTTTAAACGACACTTTTTATGGATATCTTTAAGAAATGGCTTTCTTCTTGCCACTCTTCCATAAAGGCCAGATTTGTGCAGTATATGACTGATTGTTGTCCTATGGACTGAGTCTCCCACCACAGCTGTAGATCTCTACAGTTCATCCAGAGTGATCATGGGCCTTTTGGCTGCATCTCTGATCAGTCTTCTCCATGTATGAGCTGAAAGTTTAGAGGGACGGCCAGGTCTTCGTAGATTTGCAGTGTTCTGATACTCCTTCCATTTCAATATTATCGCTTGCACATTGCTCCATGGGATGTTTAAAGCTTGGGAAATTTTTTGTATCCAAATCTGGCTTTAAACTTCTCCACAACAGTATCTCGGACCTGCCTGGTGTGTTCCTTGTTCTTCATGATGCTCTCTGCGCTTTAAACGGACCTCTGAGACTATCACAGTGCAGGTGCATTTATACAGAGACTTGATTACACACAGGTGGATTCTATTTATCATCATTAGACATTTAGGTCAACATTGGATCATTCAGAGATCCTCACTGAACTTCTGGTGAGAGTTTGCTGCACTGAAAGTAAAGGGGCTGAATAATTTTGCACGCCCAATTTTTCAGTTTTTTATTTGTTAACAAAGTTTGAAATATCCAATACATTTCGTTCCACTTCATGATTGTGTCCCACTTGTTGTTGATTCTCCACAAAAAATTACAGTTTTATATCTTTATGTTTGAAGCCTGAAATGTGGCAAAAGGTTGCAAACTTCAAGGGGGCCGAATACTTTTGCAAGGCACTGTATTTGCGGTGATTGCCTGATGGTAATTTCTGAAGTGACATGCACATTATACATGCTTGTTCTCCCACATTTGTATTATTTTATTAAAAGCAGAGATTCATAGGTTAGCTACTTTGTGCTTGGCAGATCAGCCATTAACTTTGCCTAATAACTGTTGAGAATAGATAGCAACATAGAGTGAAAATTGTTTTCAATGAGTTGGCCAACATGTGTGCTGGCATTAAGAGGAGTGATAAAGCACAACCAGTATGTAGCACAGCGAAGCAGGAGGCAGCCAGCCAGCCTATTTATTGAGCAAATATGGCTTCCCCCCTGTACATAGACTACATCCTGAAACAAGGGTTTTGTAGCAAGAATATCTGCATCAAGCTGAGCTCATAAGCATTAGGAGCTAATCAGGCTCTGATGCCTGCATGTGCTGACAGTGAACATGTTAATAGGAGGAATGAGCATATGGATGACCTCACCAGTGTGCTGCCTTCCCTCCATTGTCTAATCCGCAGACTGGGGGTGTTGTATTACCAATGTTATCCTCCTTGCTGTGTTGCTGCTGCAGCAGAGGCTAACAAGGGCCACAAGTAAAACATAATTTCAAACAGTTTGGCAGCTAATAAAATCCCCAGATATAAATGTTAACTGTGTAGCTCCATTCTATGAACTCTAATTAAAATTAAACCTATTAGTGAAAAAATTCTGATGTATCTCATGTACAACAACAGGATAATTGTTCCTAAACTGTACCTTTTATCATTAAACAGCTGTTTAAGTGTCTACCTAAATTGAGTAGAGAAATCTTGGAGCATAGAGTCATCAGCTGCAGGCAAGGGGAAGCATTTTCTCAGTCTCCTGTACCCTTTTGGTCAATTAGACTGAAGCACCATAAAATCAGAAGAAGATGAGAGTAAGCATATAGGAGTGAGACAACACAGGTGAACATAGCCAAGAATTATGAATGTAGTCATCTCTATGCAGCATCTTAGTGCTGATTCTGAATGAAGCCTGAACATAGATGTGTCCCTTGAAAGAAAGGCAAATAAAGGCACTGTCTGGGGGAGTACTGTAATCTCTGTGGGAGGTTAACAGATACCAGTCCCCCTTGAACAGGGGGCATCTAGCTGCTGTGCATTCTTCTCTGTGTTTTACTGTGCCCAGAAGGGGCAGGTGCAGTTTCCAGCC
The DNA here is from genome assembly GCF_965119305.1 of Pelophylax lessonae. NCBI lineage: Eukaryota > Metazoa > Chordata > Amphibia > Anura > Ranidae > Pelophylax > Pelophylax lessonae. Next base: position 564,254,647 of record NC_138768.1, read on the forward strand.
CCACTGTCTGCAGCCTGTCAAAGTCTAAAGTAGTGATCGACCGATATTGTTTTTTTGTTGCCGATACCGATATTTTGGCCATTGCATATCGGTATCGGCCGATATTGGCCGATATTTTCGTACATTTTATAAAAAAAAATGTTTTTTTTATTTTTATCACTTGACAGGTACTCTTGTGGAGGGATCTGGGGGTCTAAAAGACCCCAAACCCCTCCTTTGCACTTAAAAGCATTCAAAACGCCAAGTACTGAGTACCCAGCGCTAAGTACTACCGGGTTTTTACATGGAGACCCAATCAGAGCTGAATGCGGCTTTGATCGGGTCTTCGGCGGCCGTGCAAGATGATTGCCCGGGTCTCCTGGTGGGACGGGAGATCCGGGCAAGCCGCATCAGTTGTCATTACAATACATCTGACCATCGGCTATGGATGCTGGTACTGGGGTGATGCCTCTAGCTGCAGGCATCACTCTGGTACATGCACTTTCCCGAAATATCGGCAATATCGGTCACCTTGGTGGCCAATTCCGATATATCGGGGAAAGTGCAGCTTTGCTGATAATCAGTCGATCACTAGTCTAAAGCAAGCTGTAACTGAACTGGACTGAATGCTGTACCAAGTTGTACTAATGCTTGTGGCCCTATGCATTCAGGGGGAAATTCTCTGAAAGCATAGGGGCCTAAATGTAGGCACCACTCGATACAGTGATCGGCCTCATCTAGCTGCAGCCTGCCATAGACTTTGACAGGTGCACTGAAATGTCGGAAGGAATGCACAGCAGCTAGGCACCCCTTCCCCCAGTGCAAGGGGTCCTAGTGTTAAGCTTACACATTAATTAGAATGCATTAAAAAAAAAAAGATCTGATACCAGGTCCAAAATAATATACTAATAAACAGCACAGGCTTGCTAATTCTTTGCAGCCGGACTAGCTTCTCCTAGCTAAGCAATTTGTCACAAACATCCTGCCTATGTATTAAGCCTCCCTACATTTGGTTTTCTATTACTTTTCGCCGAGTGCTTTGCCAAGTTTCAAATATTTATCACCTATTCTTCCTAGTTTGCATTTCAAAAGGATTGCATGCTTTAAAATTGACATTTCTTCTACACCTTACTTGTAATCTGCCTGACAAAGGGGCTTGTGTCTTGAAGGCTTGTTTTGATTTCTACGGCAATTAGTCATTAAAGGTGTTACCCTAAGTTTCATTTGTAATTTTGACTGAAAGTAATACCCAGTCCCTCCCAAGACAGAAAAATGATGTATTGTGTACTACTGGTATTCCATCTTTAAGGAAAACTGTCTCATTCTCAAAGTTATATTTGTATTTACGCCTAGCAAATGTTTCTTATCCTTTTATAAATGAGGAGTTTATTTACTACAGGAAAGATACACTGCATAATGTGATATGGGGGTGGCAGCTCTAGTGGTGGATGCATTTGTACAGTGAGTCCACGGCAGACAGGGATTAAAATTAAGGGCCAGGTAGCCCACTTTTATTAAAAGAAAACAGAGAAGACAGTCAGGTTTTCCAGACAGTGGTTTCAGCTTCACACCAAACGAAAAATGCCAAGCTGCCTGACTTTTCAGCTCCCTCAGCTTTATTTGCAGTACCTTGCTGCAGGGGCCCACTCCTAATCCCGAGGTAGAGGTTCTCCTGATACCCCAGGCGCTCTCTCACCTCCAAGACTCACAGATTCCTCTGACTCCTCTGGACTCTCTCCCAGTTGCCTCAGCTCTAGTCTCCCAGACTCATGCAGTCCCCCAGACCCTCTCAGTCCAATGGTCTAGAACCTCTCCCACATGTAATGCTGTCTCGAGGATATTGCCTTGGTCTCCAGACAGGAGCACAACTCCCTCCTGGATGCCGCAACCGCGACAACTCCACCTGCCACTACAGTAACTCTCACCAAGCTTGTATTGCGTGCCCCACACAGGATGTTGGCAAACTTCAATCCAAATTGAAGGTTTTGTTCCACCCAAAACATTTTGGAACTTTCAAGCTTCTGGCCCTGATCCAGAACTACCAAATCCGGAGAAAGCATAAAACACCTCCTACTCCTTAAACAATCATCCTGTCAGAGCTTCTCAAACTGCATTTTTTGATAACCCAATGTCACTTTTATTCCCGTTTACATAGTGGCAGTGTCTCACACTGTCACAATAAATATCTGTTCCAAAAATTAACATTTTAATAATTCTTTCCATTTGTGTGCAAATGTTATGGCAAGGAATACATTAAGGTAAGAAATGTTCAGCCTTTAGAATCACTTTAATCTTACCTCCACCAAATGGTGCCCATATGACTCTGCGAATAGACTTCACCCAGTCTTCCATGTCATTCTGCGTGCTGGCCATAAGAAGGTATGTTTCATGATTTGCAGTCATCCGCTCCCGATCTCCCCCTGCAAATTAGAAAAAAGAGCTATAAACATCTTTGAAGTTACAAGATACTTCCACTTTGGTGTAAAAGGGGATGGTTGCAGCAATATAGAGATGCGGTGCTAACCTAACCACTTAAGCCCCGGAAGATTTTACCCTGTTGCTAACCAGGGCCTATTTTGCGATTCGGCACTGCGTGACTTTAACGGAAAATTGCGCGGTCCTGCGACGCTGTACCTAAACGAATTTGACATCCTTTTTTTCCCACAAACAGAGCTATAAACAAAAAAAGAGCGTCAATTTTGCAAAAATAACAATATTTTTCACATTTTTTGCAATTCCCTCCCAAAAAAAATGTAAAAATCTACATTTTTTAACATTTTCGGCCAATTTGTTTTATGCTACATATGTTTGGTAAAAAAAAATCACAAAAAGCGTATTTTGATTGGTTTGCACAAAAGTTATCGCGTTTACTAACAAAGGGAAAGATTTTTGTCATTTTTGTTGTTTTTTTTTTAATGCGTAATGGCGGCTATCTGCGATTTTTTTGCGGTACTGCGACATACTGTTAACCCCTTCCCTGCCAGTGTCATTTTTACAGTAACAGTGCATATTTTTAGCACTGAATACTGTAGTAATGTCACTGGTACCCCCAAAAGTGTCAAAAATGTCAGTTAGGGGTCCGATCTGTCCGCTGCAATGTCGCAGTCCCGCAAACAAAATCGCAGATCGCCGCCATTACTAGTAAAGAAAAAAAAAAAACAATAAAAATGACATAAATCTTTCCCATAGTTAGTAAACGCAATAACTTTTGCACAAACCAATAAAAATATGCTTATTGTGATTTTTTTTAACCAAAAATATGTAGCAGAAAACAAATTAGCCCAAAATGTTAAAAAATTTAGATTTTTACATTTTTTTTTGGAGAATTTCATATAAAAGAATGTGAAAAATATTGTTCTTTTTTCAAAGTTGTTGCTCTTTTTTTGTCTATAGCGCAAAAAATAAAAATCGCACAGGTGATCAAATACCAGCAAAAGAAAGCTCTGTTTATGGGAAAAAAGGACGTCAATTTCATTTAGGTACAGCTTTGCACGATCGCGCAATTGTCCGTTAAAGTCACGCCATTGCCAAATCGCAAAATAGGGCCTGGTAATTGGGCAGCCAAATCCTCCAGTCTTAAAGTCGTTAAATAAATAAACCCTCAAACTTCAAACTCTGTTAAACTCTGAAAAACTCACCTAAACTGTTTTGAAAAAACGCAGCTTAGGCGAGTTTATAACGCTGATCTCCTGTCAGGATAAACAGCGCTTACAAGAAACAACTGTGCATGAGTCCTTTTAATAAAAAATATGTTAAATCTACACTATCAGAGACATCATTCCAAAACCTCAACTGTATACAAAAGAAAATGGGTGGGACTCTATGTATGCCTTCATTAGTGAAATCAGCAAGTCATTAAAATGTATACACAATTTTGTTACAAAGTTCCATATTAAAATAGACCTTAGGGACATTACAAAGAATGAAAGTTAAGATATACTGTAATACAACATAAAACCCAGATGGAGGGTTCAAGTGATTTACTGGTCTAAATGGTCTATTTATTGGTTGAACTAGATGGACTTGTGTATTTTTTCAACCTAACTATGTAACCACGTATATGCGTTTCAGGTGATTTCCTGTTTCTTCAGGATCTTTGAGAACCCCAATCTCTATTCATATTGCTTTATGGTGTTGGCTCCACAGGCTCTGGGGCCAATATTGAGCTCCGCGCAGCCTGTGGGGGGACCCTCAAATATATAACAGAAGCCCTCTGATTAAACTGGAACACAACTGTGGATAACACTGTATTTCAATAACCCAAAGTGTAAGGACTCACGTTGGTCATGTCTCCATCCATGTATAAGATACCCCCTCATAGAAAGGTATACAGTGTTGAGTCTTTTCAAGGGCTGTCATAATGCATTACATATGAACTGAGTGTGTGTTACTGCATATGGAGAACTATGAATGGACCCTTAAGGGCCTTAGTATATATAGTCCAAAGTAAATACACTGCTCAAAAAAATTAAAGGAACACTTTGAAAACACATTAGATCCCAAAGGGGAAAAATATCATGCTGGATACCTATACTGATATGGACTGGGTAATGTGTTAGGAACAAAAGGATGCCACATCGTTTGATGGAAATGAAAATGATAAACCTACAGAGGGCTGAATTCAAAGACACCCCAAAAATCAAAGTGAAAAAATGATGCAGCAGGTTAGTCCATTTTGCTGAAATTTCATTGCAGCCACTCAAAATGGTACTCAGCAGTTTGTATGGTCCCCACGCGCTTGTATGCATGCCTGACAACGTCGGGGCATGCTCCTAATGAGACGATGGGTGGTGTGCTGGGGTATTTCCTTCCAGATCTGGACCAGGGGTGCAAACTCGCAGCATCGGATCGACCGAAACATAGGGTCCCAGAGATGTTCTCCTGGATTTAGATCAGGCAAGCATGGTGGCCATTCAATGGTATCTATTCCTTCATCCTCAGGAACTGGAGCAAATACTCTCGCCACATGAGGCCAGACATTGTCGTGCTGCAGGAGGAACCCCAAACTCATTGCACCAGCGTAGGGTGTGACAATGGGTCCAAGGATTTCTTCATGATATCTAATGGCAGTCAGGGTGCCATTGTCTAGTCTGTAAAAGTATGTGAGTCCCTCCTGTAGAAGTCTGTGAGTCCCTCCATGGATATGCCTCCCCAGACCATCACTGACCCCTTACCAAACCAGTCATGCTGAATGATGTTAGAGGCAGCATAAGGTTCTCCATGGCTTCTCCAGACCCTTTCACATCTATCACATGTGCTCAGGGTGAACCTGCTCTCATCTGTGAAAAGCACAGGGTGCCAGTGTGGGACCTGCCAATTCTGGTATTCAGTGGCAAATGCCAATCGAGCTCCACGGTGCCGGGCAGTGAGCACAGGACCCACTAGAGGACATCGGGCCCTCAGGCCACCTTCATGAAGTCTGTTTCTGATTGTTTGGTCAGAGACATTTACACCAGTGCCCTGCTGGAGGTCATTTTGTAGGGCTCTGGCAGTGCTCATCCTGTTCCTCCTTGCACAAAGGAGCAGATGCCAATCCTGCTGATGGGTTAAAGACCTTCTATGGCCTGTTGTTAATTTCATTAACACCAAAGCAGCTGAAACTGAATACCAACCCCCTCTGCTACTTAACTGACCAGATCAATATCCCACAAATTTAATTGACTTGATGCTGTACTCTGATTAAAAAGTGTTCCTTTAATTTTTTTGAGCAGTGTATTACACAATCAAAACACATTTATTGGTATTGAACAACTATTACAGAAATTGCCTTGTAGAAGAGGAGTGAAGCAGCACTAACATGCACATGCAGAATCCAGGGCATTCAAAGACTGAAAAGAGTGGAAACAATTGTGTATTTATTATAAATTTCCTCTGCCTTTAAAGCATGTACAACCTTATAACTGCTGATCCAGCTGAGCTCTTGCCTTACATCATCAACTGCAATCCACCCAAGCCCCACTCTACAGAGCTTACACCCAACAACAATTGCTTTTAAAGGTTACACAAACAAAGTACTGGCCTTATAGCAAAAGGTGAAGGGAATGTTTGTAAGACAATTTATTGCAGGTACTTTAAAACAATATTATCCGCATTTACCCTAACAATGCAAATATATCACAGCTACAGTAAAACAAAAAAAGCAGAATATGAAGTGTATTAAAAAGATAAGCCTACCTGGTATATTTATAACTCGGGAAAACAAACTGTAGCTAGGACATTCAAATGCAGAAGTGTTCTCCATCATTTTAATTTATTAGCTAGATGAATTGCCAGAACTTTAACTATTGTAATCAAACATCTTCTGTTAAATGCATCTGTAAGCAATGCATTCTCATTAAAGCTAAACCCTAGGCAGATCATGAAACACTAATGAATAAGGGTATTTCTTATATAAAAATCCTTAAAATGTATTTAAATGCAACTAGTATGAATACCATGATTTTAGCCTCCTGTTAGTCCCTGTACAGCACCACTTAGACTGGCAGAAGGAGGGAAAGCACTTAGGGTGTTCTGCAATACACATGTGTGGACAAGAAATTTGCACATGAGGAGAGTACAAAGAGATGACCTTATCAGTCTACTGCTGCTCCTTCACTGTCTAATCACAGCCTGGTAGCAGGTAACTGTGTTTCTTAAAAGTCAGGCAACCAGGCTGACTGTGCTGTGTGATGATGATTTGTAACTCTAAGGATTGAATGGACAGGACCACAAAGCCTTTGGCGGGTAAGACAGTTCTAATACATGTATTTCATATGTGTATTTAACTCATTGCCTGAAGTTCAGCTTTAAAATGAAACATCTTATAGAAGATTTTGCGCTCACGCAATCTCGCTATGTTCCAGCATCTCCCACTGCATTCCTCAACTTATGAAATAAATAAACCCTACAGAGAGAGGACAACACCAGATGTAAAGCTGGGAATTCAAGCAGAGATAACACCAATGATGTCCCTGTGAGATAGAAGAACCTTTCAGGTGGTTTAACTTGCCAGCATCCTCAAAAAAAAAAGATATATTCATTTTGCGTGTGATTCTTTTAGAGTATTGCATAGGGGTATACATAAATGAGGATGGGCATTAGTGAAAATTCTACATGGCTGCCCAATGACTCCTCTCCATGTAAGCCCTCAGCCTAGTAATTGGACATCATAGATCACAAGATCAAGATGTATGGAGAAGCAGTCCTGCGCTGTGCACCAACCCAGGTAGCTTTCCTGCACAGCTGTGTGGATATACTGTACCTAGCACCTCCCCATTTGGCCAACTCAGAGTGGTCCTCATGTACCACTGCTTATAGGGTTAAATACTCTACAACAATCCCCATGGTATGTTCATGCCCCTGACTGTTTTCAGTAATGCTGAGCACAGTACAAAGATTTTCAATAGGACTGCGGTCCATAGAGATTCTTTACACTGTGTTCAGCAATACTGCCAAAGCCTTCTTAGATGCCTGCCTTAAACTGTATAAAATAACTCTACTCATCATACAAGTAAATAATATTCCTAACCCACACCATCAACTGCCTCAGAGATACTAGTTGTTTCCCAGAAACATGCAGCCTAAGTTGAACAGCACTATTACTGTATGCAAACTTTGACATTTTGCCAAAAGTCAACAGCTATGGTAATTTTTATTTCAGAATAGGAGGTCCACATATACCTATTTTGTGTAGTCATCTTATTCTAAAATGCCCCTTTCCTCCTGTGCTAAGGCCGTTATCCTGCCTCTCTGTTTGTGGGTGTCTCCTTAGCTAGTTGCATGCTGAGACACCAATGCATGTACTCACTCTTCCTGAGCCAAGCTGACAGCACCTCTATTCCCTGCAGTTTGACTGGTGGAAGCAGGAGTCTATCGCTCGACTACCATCAGTGCCTGCTGAGGATCCAGGAAGTTCTGGCACCGATTGGTGCTGCATCCGATAGCAGATACAAGGACATCAGGTAAGTGTTTGGGTGGGTATTTGAGGGGGGGGGGGGTAGTAAAGATGCTAAGGTGTTTTATTTAACTTAATGTTTTGAATGCAAACAGGTAAAAAATGTAGCCACTACTTTAAGTAAGCATCTAGCAGACTTTTTAGGATAGTGCAAACAGCAATGAAGTTGTGCCAAATGCGAACCAATGGTCTCGAGCTAGGATGGGAATAATGACTTTGGGTGATGTTATGTCAGCAGGTTCCTCTATTGTCCTTTGCCTAGTTATCACAGAGATTTGGGTCTCCAGTGGATGATGCTCTTTTGGTACTTTCAATTGCAACATGCTTCCAGATTACAATTTGGCCAATTGCCAGTCCTCCAAACTGACCCGACTGAAGAGTTGCTTGACCAGCCAGACCTGGACAAGGCTCTTTTGGCACCTTACACTGCTTTTTTGTGTGTTGACTTTCCTAAGGTGGCACAGTTATGGGATCTCTGGGGAGCGGATATTCCGACACTAGAACTAGAAGATTGGGAGGATTGCCTGGAGGCTTGCCCTAAATTAGTCATGTCCTCTAGAGATAAGGTGATACGGACCAAATTTCTTCATAGAGTTTCTTGCACTCCGGTCCAATTGCATAGTATTTTTCCTGGGCATACACCCACTTGCCCGTGTTGTTTTCTTCACCCAGGCATTTTATATACATATGTTCTAGGAATGCCCAGTGGTCCTTAGATTTTGGGTAGATATTTCTGACATTATTTTTGTTTGTGTAAAAATTCATCTTCCAGTGACCATAGACTTGGCCCCCGCTGGGCATACATGATGATGACCAGCATCCCCATCACACCAAGCTGTTAATCTCATACGTGCTATACTATGCTAAGAAGGAAATCTTGTGCAAGTGGGCGTCACTCTCCTACCCCAAGTGTTTCATCCTGGGAACGCCAGATTGATACTGGATTGCCACTTTATAAGCTTACTTATTTGAACTGAGGGTGCCCATAAAAATATGATAAGGTCTGGCTCCCCTTGATGGACTACCAGCCTTGATTTCTGCCTCCCCTTCCTTTACAGCCCCTCCCTCCCCTCCACCCTCTTCTCACCTTCTCCTTCCCTTACCCTTCAGTCCTAATGCAGCCGGGGGGGGGTTAGGTCTCTCTTTTATCAGGGTTCTACATTGCACAACTTGATGGGAATGCCCATCTTCCTTCTATGGGTTGCACTATTAGCCTTCTCATCTGCAATGGTTGTTCTGTACCATATCAGTTTGCTATGGTTTGTTCTTTTGATCCTGCTTAGATAGTACTGCTTTTATTACCTCTGTGATTCTGCACTTGCCTAATAAATCCTGTTTGGTAAAAAAAAAAGTTGTACCAAATGCAGTAACCAAAATCAACCAAATCAGATAGCTTCTTTAGACTCATTGAAGAAGAATTGCAAATGGATTCCAATTGACGGGTGCACTTCTACTCTGATCAATTTCTTACTAAATAAGCCAAGAAACATTGCGGCTTACAAATATAACTTGTCAAACTCATGTTTTGGTCTTGGCATTAATCATTTGGATTTATGATGTTGACAAACACACTCCATTAACAGATTCCATGCTATAATAAACAACCCACCCTTTCTACACAACCATCTTAAATCTACATCGTTCTTATTATAAAAATACATTTCCTAAAATACTGAGGACTTATCTAGGGTGGCATCCAATATCATCTCAAGCTTACCAGTATGAGCATACTGTAATCCTATCCAAAGCCACGGGAGATCAGCAAATATCCTGTCATCAGATATAAAGAGCGGTACTCCAAAAACTGTCAGCCAGTGAGGGAAAATGATATCCGAGCACAGCTCTGCAGCTCGTTCATTCACAGGCTTCTCAGTGCTGAGACATAAAATTCTGCTGCTGCCACCCACGTCATTCACAAACAGAAACTTTTTCTGGGCTTTCTTATTTCCGTGGCACACTTTAGAAGCAAATGTTTTGTAACATGTTTAACAATACGGTGAGATAACCACATATAAAGTTTTCTACAATAATGGAAACATAATAATGTGTAAACATAAAGTTTTTCTAGACTATATTTCATTTTTGGGGTAATAGACAATAATGGGAACCTCTTGTCTGGGGAGCCAACACAGCCAACTAACCGTTTCATGGCAAATGCCAGATTTCTGTGGGCTAAAGAAAGCGTACCACAAAAAGGAGAGTTGCATAGTTGTTTGTTTATTTAAACTGCCTGTAAATTAATTCTACGCAAATGGGGTGAAATCAAATGTTTTCAGGCTCAGTCCTCTGCAATTTGAATGTGTGAATGTAGAAAATACACTAGATGGAGCTGAGCAGCATACTTATTTCCTATGATAGTCAGTGGCAACTAGTGGCCATACTGTGGTAGTTTCTGAATTCACAAATTCAAATTGCACTCAACCTTCCCCTATTTACAAAGAAAAGGGTTAAATGCAATTTCAGCTATATGAATTTTGTTCATATATACACGCCCCAAAGTGTGCCATGGTGCTCCAGTGATTAGTGGCCCTTGTGGAAGGTGGATGTTCCTAAAGAACATGATTTATTGTGACACACCTTCACATCATCCAGCATCAGCTTCCTTTGTAGCTCTCAGCAGGCAGTCACATGATATGTAAAGGTAGTCAGGGCTAGAAGACTTATTTCTAACTGACAGTGTAATCACAGGTCTGAAAGGGGAGCAGACATATAGCTACAAATGCCAAGTATGTGTCAATGACTGCTGGTCCCACGCTGATCAGTGTCTGAATGGTGAAATATCTTCACTCAGGGCCACCAACACAAGATACACTATATTTTCAAAAGGAATAGGGATGCCTTCTTTTACACGCACATGAACTTTAATGGCATCCCAGTCTTAGTCCGTAAGACAGCCTTCCCAGAAGAGTTGAAGCTGTTATAGCTGCAAAGGGTGGGCCAACTCAATATTGAACCCTACGGATTAGGACTGGGATGCCATTAAAGTTCATATGCATGATAAGGCAGGCATCCCAATACTTTTGACAATATAGTGTATCTTATTAGTATTCTTTTGGGTGCAATAGATGGCCTTTTTTTCAGCCTAACTATGTAACTATAACAGCATTGAACTAGGGAGCAAAAGCCACCTTCCCCCAAATTCAGTCCTTCCTTGGCATTATGGCTTGCTCAAGAATAAGACCGTGTTCAGACAAGCACTGGCATTTGTGCTGAAGCAGGCTGCCGTAGTGTTGGTGTTTGCATTGGCCCTGGCTGCGTGCAGGCAGCCTTTGCAGGTGGATGCAGACACAGTGGCGGCACAGACTCAGTTGCATGTCAAAATTTGACAGCCATACAGGAGGTGGCAGTATGCATCCAGGTCTGTTAAATTTTATCATGCAACTGTGCTTGTGCAGCTGCTGCCTCTGCATCCGCCTCCAACAGTTGTCTGAACGCAGCTTGGGGCTGATGCAGACTCCAAAACAAAGGCAGCCTGCATGCAGTATATGTGCCAGTGTCTGTCTGAAAAAGGCCTACATGGTTGCTTGACCATACACAGATTGTAAACCACTACAAACAGTTCTGATACCTTACAATCTACAAGTAAAAAGTGTATGTACTATAAGTGAACAGTGCCCTGGACCACTTCTTCCAAGTGATCCTGGGCACAGTATGCTTAAAGAAAAGGACACATTACTTTATTTATTGAACATTTTACACGCAGGGCTTTTTTTCTCAGAGCATAGGTGCAGGAACCCCCCCCCCCTTTCTGAGTCACGCCTTTTCTTTGCCCCTACCCATCTCTGATCACCATTCCTTGGGTCCACCCCCTACCCACCTCTCATTACAGCCCTTTTAGAGAATACAGAACCAAGTATCATTTTGTAGTGATAGTTTGTATGGAATTTGTTAATGATAACAAGAAAAGCCGTAAAATAGATCCACCATAGCCAGTAACAATATAGCCCCATCCAGCAACAAAAGATCCCCCCAACAGCAATGGACCACCTGAAACAACTAACCCCCCTCTCCGGGCAGCAACAATAGACCCACAGCCAGCATCAATATACTCTCCAGTAGCCAGCATCAATATGTTCTCCAGTAGCCAGCATTAATATGCTCTCCAGTAGCCAGCATCAATATGCTCTCCAGTAGCCAGCATCAATATGCTCTCCAGTAGCCAGCATCAATATGCTCTACAGTAGCCAGCATTAATATGCGCTCCAGTAGCCAGCATCAATATGCTCTCCAGCAGCCAGCATCAATAGACCCTGCAGCACACCCCAGCACCCCTTACCGTTACATATAATATCTGCTGGAGGTGCTGGAACTACATTCTCCTGCCTTCCCACTGAAAAAAAGCCCTGATTACATGTATTTAGGGTGTAAAATTGAACTTGTTAAAATAGACCCCCCTTTCCCTGCACAGCCATGTCATTCATTTACAGGGACCTAAAAATGAATAAACTATAAAGTCCCGTTTGCCACCAAGGCAGACAGCTTGTAGTTCTCATGAACTATGAGGGTGCTGATGAGCACTGATTGACACTTCATCCAGATTTCTAACTGACAGCCCGTATAGAGGTATAGTCAAGAAAGTTGGAGGCCGTATCTGAGGGAGCCTGACACTGCACCCATGATCCAATGATTGTAGGTGCAATGCTCTACAGTCTCCTGTGAAAAAAAATAAATGCACATTTTATTTTCCTGCAAAAAAATGTGTATTTGTTATTTTTTTCAAAAAGGTGAACTTAACCTTTAACTGCGTCTGTACACATTTCAAAACACTCACACTGCTAAACCAACTGTGCCTTGAGCGTGGTTAAAACTGCCAGCATGAGTGCACCTTAATCACAAACCTGGCCAAACATCTACTAATTTCTTGGCAAACGAAAAAGCTTAGTAAGTACTTCAACTTGTGTATTTTGTTGCTTGTCTAGAGCTAAGCTTTAGGCCATTTCTGGCACATATCCAGTGTACTAAAAATCAAAGTGTCAGATAAAACTAAAGTTAACAGTGGAATAGCTGGTGTTGTGGTAGTGGTTTTCTAATCGCAATTGCTTTGGTAATAAGACTATAGAACTTCATAAACTTTATTATCCTTATAAATATAAAAAAAAAAAAAAACCTTCACCTAAATGCCACCACGTGCGCTACTGGCATTAGCTATAGTTCAACAAGCAATTTGTCACAGCTAAAAATGTTCCCTGTCATTATGAGTTCCATAACAATGAAGAAAGTTCAGATAATTGGTCACAGACTTAAAAGAATACATTTTAGCCTGGTCTACACTAGAAGAGAAGTATGAAACTAAAAATGGAAACTAAGCTCTTATCAGGGCTCTGTGTGTCAAGAAACTGCCATCTTTCTTTTGTTTAACTGAAATTAGTATTAACCCTTTCATGTACATGGGGGGGTAACTGAAATCCTGTAGTTCTAATAGTTCTAATAGTTATCGGTTCACTTACCATTATCTAATAATTTTGCAGTCATTTTCACACTTTTTTTGGAGGGGGGGGGGGGGGGACAAATGAGACTTTTACTAAATAGCCTTTTTGTATTATATAGTCTCTATGCAATTCCTATTATAGGTAGGCAAAAGATTAAAAATGTTTTTTGTTTTTAATTCGCTTTATTGCATATTTTACATTGATTTAAAGGCTTTAGTTTGGAGGTTGGCAACCCATCAATTGTGGTCTACCTGTCGATTGTGGGTAGGTGACAGGTAGACCACAAATAGGTTCCTGCACCGACGACCCCTGCCTTCTAAGTGCTGGTCCTTCTCTCTCCACCAAGCCTCCTCGGCTGCATCTTTTATGTCCCGGTCTTTCTCTCTCCCTCCACCTCCAGCTTCCTCCACAGCTGTCATCAGTGAACATCAGAGAGCAGAAGGCAGCACAGCTCAGAACAGAGGGTGGGAGGAGTAGCTGGCCAAATTAAGTTTTTAAGTTAAACCACAGGTGATTGATTGCTAGGACACAAAGCAATCCTAAGCAAACAATCACCAACTTGCTAATATGAAAAGTCACTCTGCCAGCTCAAGAACTGTGTACCCCCCCCCCCTCCGCTGTGTACACAGGTAGGACACTGCTATGGGAGGGAAGGGGGGCCAGAGGTTACTTCTATAGGGGAATGGGGGGCAGAGGACACCACTGTGTGTGTGTAGAGGGAGAGAGGTGATGTGAAGGGGGCAAAGGACGCTGTTATGGGCAAGGTCACCCCAAGCCTCCTCTACCATCCTTCACATCACCGCCTACCCCCTGAAACCTGCATTTTGAGTGTAACACGCTCCCTAACCCTTCATTCTGAGTATAACGCACTCCTTAACCCTGCATTCTGAGCCTAAACTACTCCTTAGCCTTGTATTCTAAGCACAACACACTCCTGAACCCTGCATTTGGCACAGCACACTCGTGAACCCTGCATTTGGCACAGCACACTCGTGAACCCTGAAATTTGAGCATAATGCACTCCTGAACCCTGCATTCTGAAAGCAATGCACCCCTAGACCCTGCATTCTGATCACAACGCACATCCTGAACCATGCATTCACACACAACACTCTCTTGAACCCTGCATTTTAAAGCAAAATGCACTCCCGAACCCTGCATCCTGAGCTCAACGCACTCCTGAACCCTGCATTCTGAGCATAACGCACTCCTAAACCCTGCATTCTGAGTGCAATGCACTCCTGATCTCTGCATTCTGAGTGTAGCGCACTCCTGATCCCTGCATTCTGAGCGTAATGCACTCCTGAACCCTGCATTCTGATTGTAATGCACTCCTGATCCCTGCATTCGGAGCCTAATGCACTCCTGAACCCTGCATTCTGAGTGTAATGCAGTCCTGATCCCTGCATTCTGAGTGTAACACACTCCTTACCTCTGCATTCTGAGCCCAACGCTCTCCTGAACCCTTCATTCTGAGCGCAATGCACTCCTGAACTTTATGCATTATGAACATTATGCACTCCTTAACCCTGCATTCTGAGTGCAGCGCACTCCTGATTCCTGCATTTTGAGAGTAATGTACTCCTTAACCCTGCTTTCTCAGCGCAGCACACTCCTGATCCCTGCATTCTGAGCATAATGTACTGGTGAAGCTGGCATTCTCTGCATAACGCACTCCTAAACTCTGCACTCTCTTGTAATACTTATTTTATTTTTGTAAATATATTTTATCAAGAAAATAAACATCAGTCTTATTGTGTTTTTTTTTTGTTTTTTTTTGAGGGGCTCTTCAGAATTCCCTGCCTATAGGCTTCTGAGATGTAAATCCGGCCCTGGCTGTAAATCCCATCAGACTGCACATAAAGAAGTACATGCACTACTTTCTAAAATGCACTGTGCCAAATTGCATGATACTGCTCTACCATGCGATCTTCTTTCCACAAACACAGTTAACAATGTATTATCATAATTAATATTATTATCATAATTTCATCCATGGTTTATACCGTTTTCACCTCAGATTTATACATTTCTCTAATTGAATGTTCTTTGAAAAATGAGTAATCTTTTATGAAAACTTTGATAAAAAGGTCCTTAAAGTTTTCAACATGGCAATGTATGTTGTTCCACAAATTACTGCACCCCATCACGATGGGTCCCACTGGTTTGATAAAAAAATGTAAATATAAACATGCCCCTCCAGGTGAGAGCTGAAGCCATACAGTTACATCTCAGATGTTGGCTCGGCTTGTCTCCACCTAAGCAATTAATTATACCAGCAACAGGAAAACCGCACACCAGGATGCAATATGATATCCTTCCTTTACTAAAATAGCGCCAGGCAATGCGCTTTCTCAAAGGGTTTTTGATGAAGCGTTATTCCCAGCACAAAACGCATTAAAACAGAACTTATTCCTGCTGGCTATTTAAATAAGGGAAGAACATAACTTTGCATCTCAGTGTGCGGTGTTTCTGTTGCTGATAAAAAAAGTAATTAAAAGTAATTTCATTCATTGACATGAATCTTTAGACAATTTTGCTGCCCCACTCTTCACCTTCTCTTACAGGGAGAGAGAAGATGCAGCAATTCAGAAAGACATTTTTTGAAAAAACCTATGCCTCTTCTATGAAGCTTTTCTTTTTTTTTCTGGTGGCCCATGCGGGGAAGCTTTTTGGTGGTTGACAAAAAGTGTTTGCCATCCAAAGCATTGCAACTACAGTAAACCCCCCTCCATTGCGGGGGTTACGTTCCGGACTCAGCCACGAAAAGTGAAAATCCGCGAAATAGAAAAACCCTATTAAAATGCATTGTAGGCATGTTTTTTTTACTGTCACTGTTCGTGTAAAAGCATTTTAAGGTCTTTAACTACCTCAATACCGGGCACTTAAACCCCCTTCCTTCCCAAAACAATTTTCAGCTTTTAGCGCTGTTGCAATTTGAATGACAATTGCGCAGTCATGCAACACTGTACCTACACCAAATTTATGTCATTTTTCCCCCACAAATAGAGCTTTCTTTTGGTGGTATTTGATCACCGTCAGGTTTTTTCTTTTTGGTGCACAAATAAAAAAAGACTGAAAAGTTTGAAAAAAAAAAAAGTTTTTTTGTTTAGGTTATAAAATTTTGTAAATAGATATGTTTTTTCCTGCACTGATGAGCACTGATGATGCCGCACTGACAGGCACTGATGAGGAGACACTGATGGGGTGGCACTGATGGGTGGCACTGATGGGGTGGCACTTATATGCAGCACTGATGGGCACTGATATGTGGCACTGATAGATAGCACTGATATGCAGCATTGGTGGGCACTGATAGGCAGCGCTGATGGGCACTGATAGGCAGCACTGATGGGCACTGATTGGCGGCACTGATGGGCACTGATAGGTGGCACTGTTGGGCGGCAATGATCGGCACTGATCGGCACTGATGGGTGGCACTGATCGGCACTGATGGGGGGCACTGATGGGTACTGATAGGCAGCACTGGTGGGCAATAATGGGCACTGGTGGGAGGCACTGATAGATGGCAATAACGGCACTGGTGGGCAGCACTGATAGATGGCATTGGTGGGCAACACTGATAGGGAGGGCACTGGGGGGCTCTCTGAGCCCTGCTTGAAATCCCTGGTGGCCATAGTGGGCATCCCTGGTGGTCATGGGTGGGCATCCCTGGTGGCTTAGTGGCACCCCTCCCCCCCAGGGCTGCACTGGTAATCAATGTTCTGATTACCAGCACAGACCCCCCCCGTGATCAGTGAGTAATTAGAAATACTCACTGATCACCCCCGCAGCAGCACCGATCATCCCTCTTCTCCTCACTGACAGGATCTGTCAGGAGGAGAAGAGATCGAAGCCGTTACAATGGCTCTATTTACATTACATGACGGCTGTGATTGGACACAGCCGTCATGTGATCAGGAGGGCCAATCACAGGGCCCTCCTGCCGAATGATGTTGCTCTGTGTCCGAGGGACACAGGCACATCGAGATCGCGCCGCTGTGCGTGCCCGCGGCGGCGCGATCTCTCTCCTTCTGAAGGACGTTCCGGAACGTCCATTCAGAAGGACGAGACTCCTGCCCGGCCGTATATGTACTATGGCCGGGTGGGAGGTGGTTAAACACACTTTTAAAACAATAGAAACTCATTCAAACACATAAAAAGATACTGAGAGACATAGCAAGAGCTATGGAAAACACAAAAATATTTCATTTTCAATGATTTATATAGTAAAATAACATTACAAAAAAAAAACGCAATATACCGGGACCGCAAAAACTGAACTGCGATGGAGCGGGGGTTTACTGTATATGTAGTGTGCCATTCACTACACTGATTTCTCATTTGTTATTTTTGAACTATATGAATGAAGTCCTATGAACAAATTCATATGAATCAGAAGGAAAATTTGCCACTGCAACAAAAAAACAGTATCTGTCTGAGGTCACGTTGATTGTCTAATCATAGTGATAATATGGTCAGGAACCACAGAGATAGGTTTCTAAACTTCACTACAAGAAACTAGGCTGCAAAGTAAAAGCTATCTCTAGGGGTTAAAGCTACAGGGCAAGCTCATGGAGGACATTTATTTACTATAACATGGATGAGAAGAATAACTCCAAATACTACAAAAATGAAATATTTATTTATTAAAGGTATTTTATTTAGAGCTGTCAATTTATGCAGTGCTCTACCTAGTCTATATTCATATTGGTCCCTGTCCTCAAAGTCCTTATCTCACATAAATACAAACATGCACACACATACTGGGGCCAATTTAGACAGGAGACAGTTAACCTACCAACATGTCAATTGAGTGTGAGAGGAAACTGGAGTACCAAGAGGAAAACCACACAAGCACATAAAGAAAAGTAAACCCCATGCAGATATCCTGGCCTGGATTCGAACCAAGGATTCCAGTACTATAAGGCCGAAGTGCTAACCAGAAAGCCACTGCGCTGCTCCATAACTGCTTCACAACATACACTCACCAGCCACTTTATTAGATCCACCTTGCTAGTACCGGTTTGGACCCACTTTTGCCTTCAGTACTGCCCTAATTCTTCATGCCATAGATTCAACAAGGTGTTGGAAGCATTCCTCTGAGATTTTGGTCCATATTGACATGATAGCATCACGCAGTTCCTGCAGATTTGTCGGCTGCACATCTATGATGCAAATCTTCCGTTTCACCACATCTCAAAGGTACTCTATAGGATTGAATCAATAAACTATCAATGTAGAGTGTCCACAGAAAGTCCCAATAGTCCAAAAGATGAAGAAATAGTGGAGACCAATTCCCAGTTTCCAACTGTGTAGATGAAAAAGAGCCAACACCCAGCGTGGAGTAATACCAACTGCTTACCAGATGTTAATGGATATAAGCGATGAAATAAACTCAGATTGGGCCATCAATCAAAGACAGTGCCAACTTGATGGCCCAATCTGAGTTTATTTCATCGCTTATATCCATTAACATCTGGTAAGCAGTTGGTATTACTCCACGCTGGGTGTTGGCTCTTTTTCATCT
Source organism: Pelophylax lessonae (assembly GCF_965119305.1). Classification (NCBI taxonomy): domain Eukaryota; kingdom Metazoa; phylum Chordata; class Amphibia; order Anura; family Ranidae; genus Pelophylax; species Pelophylax lessonae. Next base: position 564,273,518 of record NC_138768.1, read on the forward strand.
ACACAGTTGGAAACTGGGAATTGGTCTCCACTATTTCTTCATCTTTTGGACTATTGGGACTTTCTGTGGACACTCTACATTGATAGTTTATTGATTTAATACCTAGTGTTTGGCGCTACTACATCTTTTTATATGCTTATTTGGTCTGTAATCTATCATTTAGCTGGCTGCCTTCACATATTTGTTTTATTGATCTTCATTGATCCTCACTGTTATTTTGCTGTCCAAACGCAGATTCTCTTCCATTTTTACTCTATAGGATTGAGTTCTGGTGACTGTGGAGGCCATTGGAGTACAGTGAACTCATTGTCATGTTCAAGAAACCAGTGTTGAGATGATTTGAGCTCTGTGACATGGTGCTTTATCATGCTGGAAGGAGCCATCAGAAGATGGGTACACTGTAGTCATAAAGAGATGGACATGGTCAGCAACAATAAGCAGGTAGGCCGTTGCATTTAAACGATGCTCAATTGGTACTAAGGGGCCCAAAGTGTGCCAAGAAATTATCCCCCACACCATTACACCACCACTAGCTTGAACCGTTGATACAAGGAAGAGTGGATCCATGCTTTCTGGTTTACTCCAAATTCTGACCCTACCATAAGAATGTCACAGCTGAAATCAAGACTCATCAGACCAGGCAATGTTTTTCCACTCTTCTATTGTCCAATTTTAGTGAGCCTGTGCAAATTGTAGCCTCAGTTTCCTGTTCTTAGCTGAATGGAGTGGCACCCAGTGCAGTCTTCTGCTGCTGTAACCCATCTTCTTCAAGGTTCCATGTGTTGTGCTTTCATTGATTGTATTCTGCATACCTTGGTTATTTTGGTTACTGTTGCCTTTCTATCATCTCAAACCAGTCTGCCCATTCTCCTCTGACAACTTCTGCTTTATGGATATTTTCTTTTTTTGGACCATTCTCTGTAAACCCTAGAGATGGATGTTCATGAAAATCCCAGTAGATCAGCAGCTTTTGAAATACTTAGACCAGCCCGTGTGGTACCAACAACCATGCCACGTTTAAAGTCACTTAAACCCTCTTTCTTCCCCATTCTGACGCTTGGTTTGAATTTCAGCAAGTAATTTTCACCACGTCTAGATGCCTTAACCACTTTAGCCCCGCTCACTGTGCCTCTACTGTGGCACAGTGGCTCGCTCCCGTACCTACGTCACTGGACTCCTCCCCTTGTGGGCGGCGCTCGCGTGCCGCCGGAGGCTCGCTCCCGCTGTATTCAGTCACAGCGGGAGTCGGGCCAGGGGAGGAGCAGTGGCGATCGCCGCTGCTCTTCCCCGATCATCGGATAATCGAGTTTGGAGATCCGCCCGCTTGTGTAAACAAAGCGGGCGGATCTCCTAAGTGACAGACAGTGACAGATTGCAGAGTTCAGCATAGCTGAACCTGCGATCTGTCCCTGTGTCACACAGTCACCTCCCCCCACACACGTTAGTAAGCTCCAGGCATACATTAACCCCTGCCTCTCCAATAAAATTAACCCCTTCCCTGCCAGTGTCATTTTTACAGTAACAGTGCATATGTATAGCACTGATTACTGTAGTAATGTCACTGGTACCCCCAAAAGTGTCAAAAATGTCAGTCAAGGGTCCGATCTGTCCGCCGCAATGTCGCAGTCCCGCAAAAAAAAATCGCAGATCGCCGCCATTACGAGTTAAAAAAAAAAACACCAAAAATTACAAATCTTTCCCTTAGTTAGTAAACGCAATAACTTTTGCGCAAACCAATCAAAATACGTTTATTGTGATTTTTTTTACCAAACATAGGTAGCAGAAAACAAATTGGCCAAAAATGTAAAATTTTTTTTTGATTTTTACATTTTTTTGGGGGGAAATTTCATATAAAAAAAATGTGAAAAATATTGTTATTTTTTCAAAATTTACGCTCTTTTTTTGTTTATAGCGCAAAAAGTAAAAATCGCACAGGTAATCAAATACCACCAAAAGAAAGCTCTGTTTGTGGGAAAAAAAGGACGTAAATTTCGTTTGGGTACGGTCGTCGCACGACCACGCAATTGTTAGTTAAATTCGCACAGTGCCGAATCGCAAAAAGTGGCCTGGACGTAAGACAGCAAAATCCTCCGGTGGTAAAGTGGTTAATGCAATGAGTTGCTGCCATGTGATTGGCTGATTAGCAATTTGTGTTACCAAGCAATTGAATAGTTGTGGTCAACAAAAGTGTATATACTGTATTTTGTACAGTGTGTGTTTGGGGTAAGAGCCCCAAAATATATATATTGTAGTGTAAGTGAACTTTTTTCTCCATCAAACTATTTGGCATTGCAATTCATCCACCGGAGGGGTAAAGTATAGGTTCACATTAAGCTTGACAGAAAGCCAGATCTCAGGCAGCAGCTCCTGCTTATCTTTTACGAAGAAGGTTTATGATAAAATAGACACATTTCATTTCATTTTCCACTAGGTATCTTTCTCAAGTCATCTCACAACTGTATAATATGAATGTCCTTAGTGCATATGTTCTTTATTTATCAGGAGTTGTGCCTCAATGTGTGCTCATCATTTCCTCAGGAATCCAACAATATGAGCACTCATTTCCTGCCAGGTTATGACTAGCAGGTAGGAATGAAAGCAAGTAAGGTGGAGAGGAAATACTGAAATAATGCATGTGAGTGGGATGTTTTCTGAAGTAAAAATAAGCTTATTCCAGAAAAGATAGACCATAAACCTTAAAGCCTAACTCCGGCCAATTTATAATTATGGATGGTGTGGGAAAAATGTAAATTTTCTGTAAGGATTATTATCTGTGATAATATTGGGAAGATTTTTCCTTTGTGTCTCTGTGACACCCATACAAGAAATGAGAGAAGTGGTTGTTGATGGAACGGGAATGTGCGGACAGTGAAAAAAAGCATTTTCCGAGCTCTAGCCCTTCTCCAATCTATTATTAATGTGCTTTGTATTTGTCTGTGAGAGATTTCCTATCACTTCTTGCCCTGACAGCAGCAACAGCATTGCAAGTCCCACTAATAAACATGCCAACGCCCCGTCATGCTGCTTACATCATTTATTTTCCCCTTAACCTGTTCCTGCCCATGCTATAGCCGAAAGACAGCTACAGCGCAGGCCTAAATTGCCGGGAGGGCGTCCATTTACGTCCTTAGGTTCATGAGCTGCCTGCACGCTCCCTGCGGGGTGCGCGGGGCTCGCTCTGTGATCAGCGAGTCCCTTTAGACTCGGCTGATCACAGATTGGAGTAAGAGGCCGGTCCAGTCCTTTTACCATGTGATCAGCTGTCAGCCAATGACAGCTGATCATGTGATGTAATGTAAGATCCTGGTACTTTCAGTACCTTTCTAGCCTCTTACTTCCGCATTGCGTTCCACCATTCAGGTAGGTGGAACGCATATAGCTGCATGTCTCTTTAACATCTGATGACGTCATCACTAGGCGCCGCTCTGAGCGGCTATTTCAACCGACGCTGTGCACTCACAAGGTGTTCGTGCAACCGCTTGTTATACATCCCTATCTGACGCTGCCGAATCCTCCAGCTATCTTCCTATACCTGGATTGACCGAAGCCTCGCTACCTGATCCTTACCTCGCTTACCAGCTAGTGATAAGTACCCCGCAGGGGATCCCTTCCTATCAAGTCACATGCTATCTATTCTTGCATATTAAGAACTGTTGCTAAACTCTAGGATATATGCACTACAATATCTATCACCTGCATCGTTACCTAGATTGCTAGCTCTTGAGCCTACTACCACCTGTAACTTATATCCTTGCATTAACTTAGCATCTCCTGTACACTTCATCTGCTATCCCCTACCACCTGTTACTTGTACATGATTGCTAACCCTCCTGCATACTATCTATCACCATCTGCTATCGCTTCTGCAACATTACTACCTGAGTGCCTATCATTAATTGCTATCACTACTCAAGCCTATTCCTTCAGTATATCACCTCAATACTATTGCATAGATATCTATCACTCCAGCAACATCTTATCTGAGTGTTTGTGTATGTGCATACTGAAGCGGGCTGAGCCACTATGATGAGTCAGGAGAGTTGGATAAGGTGATTCAACACATCTCTACAAGACTACTGAGTGGAAATTCTGCAGCTGCAAATCCAGTTCACTAAATCAAACCCCAGGGCGTTACATGTAAACAGAGCCAGTAATTGGTGTCACCTACCAGTGCCCATCAGTGCCACCTATCAGTGCCCATCAGTGCCACCTATTAGTGCCACGTAGCAGTGCCCTTCAGTGCCGCCCATTGGTGCCATCCATCAGTGCCACCCATCTGTGCCCATCAGTGCAACCTATCAGTGCCTATAAGTGTTCATCAGTGTCGCCTCATCAGAGCACATCAGTGAAGGTGAAAATTTACCTGTTTGCTAAATTTTATAACAAACTATTAAAACTGTTTTGTTTTTGTTTTTTTTCCTAAATTCTCAGTCTTTTTTTGTATGTTCGGCAAAAAATAGAAAAACCCCAGTGGTGATTAAATACCACCAAAAGAAAGCTCTATTTGTTTAAAAAATATGATAAAAATTAAATTTGGGTACAGCGTTGCGTGATTGTGGAATTGCCATACAAAGTGTGACAGCGCTGAAAGCTGAAAATTGGTCTGGGCAGGAAGGGGGTTTAAGTGCCCAGTAGGCAAGTGGTTAATCACTGTTACGCAGTGTGCAGAAACAAAATTCACATAAAATACAATAAAAAAAAAAAAATTACAATTCAAGAAGAGACTCTCCTCAAAAACTCGCATGCGTTATCTTTCTGAAAATACAGCATGAAATTGTGCAGTAAGCTATCGCAAGCATCTTGCATGAACAGTACAGCAACTTAGTCATGGCTGGTATGGCACAATTTCTCTGTGTAAAGGGCTTAAGGTACCCTATTAGTTGGGTATAGAGCTCCATTATAAGTTGCTTGGGTAACCTGCACTTCTGCAGGGTATCTGCATTGGAGAATTGATCCAGCAGTGTGCGCTCCTTAACCACTTAAGCCCCGGAGGATATTCCTGCTCAAAGACCAGGGCCTAATTTGCGATTCGGCACTGCGTGATTTTAACGGACAATTGCGCGGTCGTGCGATGCTGTACCCAAATGAAATGGACGTCCTTTTTTTCCCACAAACAGAGCTTTCTTTTGGTGGTATTTTATCACCCTTGCGAATTTTATTTTTTGCGCTATAACCAAAAAAGAGCGTCAATTTTGAAAAAATAACAATATTTTTCACATTTTTTTTATATGAAATTCTCCAAAAAAATTTAAAAATCAAACATTTTTCACACTTTAGGCCAATTTGTTTTCTGCTACATATTTTTGGTAAAAAAAAAAAATCGCAATAAGCGTATTTTGATTGGTTAGTGCAAAAGTTATTGCGTTTACTAGCTAAGGGAAAGATTTATGTAATTTTTATTGTTTTTTCTTTTAACTAGTAATGGCGGCGATCTGCGATTTGTTTTGCGGGACTGCGACATTGCGGCGGACAGATCGGACCCCTGACTAACATTTTTGACACTTTTGAAGGTACCAGTGACATTACTACAGTAATCAGTGCTATAAATATGCACTGTTACTGTAAAAATGACACTGGCAGGGAAGGGGTTAACTTTATTAGTGATCAAGGGGTTAAGTGTGTCCCTAGGGGCGTGATTCTAACTGTAAAGGGGCGGGGCTTGTGATGTAACCACAGAGACATACGATCCTACATAGCAGGATAGTATGATCTCTGCTGTTACATCAGGGAGAATGACATCAGCCGCCTGCCTTTCTCCCTCTCCAGGGGGAGATTGCTAGTGGCCGGCGGACATCAGAGCTGCCGGTCACACGCGCAGGGATGGCCATGAACGAGCGAGGGCGGGAGCGCGCCTCCGGCGGCACTTGCCCCCTGCAGGCTCCTGGGCGAGCCACGTAGTACTACGTCGCTTTGCCCAGAAATTGGCTGACTGCCGCAGTAAATATACTGTGGGCTGTCGGCAAGTGTTTAAAGGTTTATTTCCTTTAACAGGACCTCCTCCTCTTCTGCATTGCCTGAAATTCCAGAAGACTGGATTCAAAGGGCTTCATTTCAAATAGATATCTTGTCTAACAGCCTCCAGAAACAACTCCTCACACTCCACACTCCTCTGACATTCCACACACCTCCAGCTTGCATTTTCCCGCATATTTTTTAAACCAATCACTGGGGGGGGTCTGACCATTGCCATAATTACCGCATGGGTATGCAAGCTTTGACCAATACTTAATTAGCGCGTGCATTTATCTATTTATTTCCTTATTGTATTGACTTTGATGGCTTTTTATGCTGTATTTAACAATTGTTTTTTGTGTTTCCGCTAAATGCCGCATGCGAGCGATAGTAATTTACATTTTCATTATCGCATCACGTGACCACCCTAATGCATGCGATAACCTTTAGTGAATTGTGTCCCTTGTAACAATTGATCCAGAGGTAATGGGAGCTGGGCAGATTTACCCACCTTAGCTACTGTACCTATACTGTATACCCCTTATGGACCAGAAACATTTTTACACTTTGAGCCTATTACTTCAGCCATAACGTTGTCATAGTTAAAGTGATTGTAAAACGATCACCTTGCAAAGCAACCCATTCTGTTTAAAAGAGAAATGAAAGGCAAAACATTTTTGTATGAATATAAAATATTAAACATTTTAAATCCCTTTTTTCCCCCCATATTTTATAAGAGATCACACTCCCTCAGTTCTCAGCTGCATAAGAGCTGGGGAGGGGGAGGAGAAACAGCAGCACACTGAGCCTGCCAGTGAATCACTGGCGGGGGGGGGGGGGGCGTGTCAGGGCAAGTCTTATCATTGGACACTGTACACTTAATTCCCGAACATAGCTAGAGAACTGACCATGGTGTGCTCTCCTGCTTAGGAAAGCAGAGGGACTTGCATGAACACCAGGGATTTTACATAAAGGAAGTAATACAAAGAGAACAGGAGACTTTCTCATACACGTACATGGTACAGCAGCTATATATCAGGAATATGAAATGTTGAGATAACAAACGCTTTAAGATAAGAAAGTCATGCATAAATTGTTTTGTTTCTTTTAGGAAAAAAAATAAGACTGGCAATTTTTGGCTTGCAAAAAATATTTAATTTTCAATGCCACCTATAGAAAAAAGGTGTACCAAAATGAGAAAAAAAAAAAATATTTTCTTATTTGACCACTTTTTGTTTTAAAGTGCACCTGTGTCCAAAATATCATTCTTAAAGATCCTCAAAGATCACAGCAAAGACTCCAAAGTTGGTTTCAGTTAAGTCTCATAAACACTACTCGTTTTTTTTTTTTTTGGGGGGGGGCACACTCTGGTCAGCACTCTCAACCATTGGCTGAGAGCGCTGAATGGAAGCCAATTGGCAGACCTATTTCAGTCATGTCCCTTAGGCTAGCTTCTGTCGGACAGACTCCAGTACACATGGGCCGAATGCCATCCCACATTCTTAAGTCTCTAAATGCTTAGGATCATCTGCTGCTTGCTTACGTTACTGTAGAAGAAGGCTGATGGCTGGGCAGTCATGATCTGCTGCTATGTAAAATAAGGCAGGCCATATATTATGCAATTTTCTTTCCTCCAACCACAGGTTGAAGGAAAGAAAATTGCTTGATTCCCCCATCAATACAGTCAGTGCTGATGAGAAAATCCCTCCTGCAGTGCTATTGTGTTCTGCCCTCGGGGAGTGTGGGGAGTCTCCCCCACTGGCAGAATACAATTGATCAGCCTTCTCCACCCGCAGTGATCGGGCTGGTTGTACTGAACCGGCTACATTATGGCTGGCTTAAGTAATACCATGGTAACTGAGATTTCAGTGCCTGTGTTGTGAACTTTCAAGATACATTTCTTCACAATGCCTATAGCCTCAGAGATCAATGGTGCTTTGTTTCAAAGTGTGCACAGTCTGGGCATGTTATCTTTTTAAAGTAACAATTGTTGCTATAAATAAAAATGTAGATTTTATTCTATTCTGTCTTTTTATATTGACACGCAAATTACATCTTTGTACAGAGAAGAATGAGGTTATGTACTATTAAAATAAAAAACATTGCTAATGAAAAAAGTATGTCTTTTTAATATGTTGCTACAAAGATCGGCAAACATAATGAGTACAAATAAAAAAGTTTAAATAAAAAAAGGTAAGCAAGGAAATAATGGAAATCAAGCAGGAAAATACAATTTAAGGTAGAGGGGAAATTAATTGGGGGCTGATTAGGGTAAATTCAGGGTCAATAGGTACACATGCTCCAGACGGTTAAGGAAAGAATAGGGGGGGGGGGCTCCGGTGAGGATCTGTTCGCTGATCCCCACTGAGCAGGCAGATGGCTGGTCCATGTCCGCTCTGCTTATGCAAAGAAGACACAGCCCGCTCTGCTCTATGGGTGGTCGTATGTAAACACCCCACCTGTTCGTTTATACCCAACTGCCATCTGACCTGAAATGCCAGACGGATGAGGAAAGGATTGGATGTTAGTGGGTGTCAACGGACACATGTCTGTTGACACTGCTTTAAGAATGCAAAAAACAATTTTATTGGAGAAAACTGATTAGCAAACACATATCAGTCACTTAAAATCCACAGCAGACTGAGAAGAAGACCCGTGGCCTCGTGGCTGCAGATAAAACCACATTTACTCACATTCACACTTGAAAGGACCAACATCATCCCACCCTATTCCTCGAGAATGACCGCCCCTCAGATATCCTAATAAAGTGCAAATACAAATATAAGAAGATTTAAATTAGCATGCATAGCTGAATGGATGTGGAACAGTCAAGACTCATCGCCATGACGTCATCACGCGTTGGGCCCGACACTCCGCCCTACGTCTCACGCCATGCATCTGACGATTTCAATACGCTCGTCCAGACTCTGGGGCACCACGTGTCAGTGACGTGACACGGCAGACAGCGTGGTTAACGCGGAAGCGTTGATAGTGTGCGTCTACCTGCTTTATAGACCCACGTAATGGTCATAATAGAACCTGATGGACTCTTCTTCCACAGTCGGTGACAAAACATCCTGGATCAGAAGTGGGCGGGTAAGAAGGAACGAAGGCCTTATAAGCTACTTCTTTATGGACTATGTTTTAAATGCCATAAATGTCAATACTGACTTGTGAGATTGTCCCAGGAACATAGTGTCAATAAGCCTGCCTTTGTCTTAAGTAATTGACCCTAGAGTGCACTGTTTAAGGGAGAGTGGACTTATATTGGACCCTGTAGGGGATGTTCCAGGACCTTAGGGTCCAGAAGATTGTTGCTATCTAAAGTGAATGATCTTACTCACATCACAGTGCACTTTTTGGGGGAGAGTGGACTTACACTGGACTGTTTCATGATAATTTTTTGACCATAACTCTGATATTCGAATGGAAATATCTTTTCCTGTCTGACTTCAGTTTTATCAAGTATATGGACACTAACAGTTCACGGCTCCAAGGAATGTATCATTCTGGATTAATCATACATTCTTTGAAACATTATTTACATGATGATTACCATTACTTTCCGCTAATCCAGCTCTCCTGGGAAAATCGTCTGCCCCAAAGGCTTAAAAGTCAGAGAATACCATGTCGATGAGTCTTGACTGTTCCACATCCATTCAGCTATGCATGCTAATTTAAATCTTCTTATATTTGTATTTGCACTTTATTAGGATGTCTGAGGGGCAGTCATTCTAAAGGAATAGGGTGGGATGATGTGGGTCTTTTTAAGTGTGAATGTGAGTGAATGTGGTTTTATCTGCAGCCACAAGGCCACAGGTCTTCTTCTCAGTCTGCTGTGGATTTTAAGTGACTGATATTTGTTTGCCAATCAGTTTTCTCCAATAAAATTGTTTTTTGCATTCTTAAACTAGTGTTGAGCCTTGTTTTGCAACCTTTTGGCACCTTTGTCTTCGTGTGTTTAGAATATTTGTTTGCTTGGGCTCCCCGGTCGGCACTTGACTGTATGGTGTATAGACTATTAGGAAGTACCAGTCCCCATTACATTGGGTAGTACGATTTCTTTGTATCCCTAGTTATTATTTTATGTTTTGTACATGTCTGTTGACACCCGCTGCTCCATAGAGGAGAATAAAGGGTCCGATCAGGTCTCCCAAAAAACTGATTGGTCTCCCCGTGTGAAAGGGTCCATAAATGTAATGTTATGTATAGAATGAAAAGTTGCATAAAAGTATAATAATAAAATAATGACGGCAGTATAATCATGAAACCAACTAAAATCTAAATAAAATCCTAATAAGGGTTAAAACAGCTGGTAAAACTAATCCACATGTAACAATTGTAAAAATAAATATTAACTGTGTATCAATGAGTGCAATTCAGGGAAAACAGATACTGTATACAGTATGTATGTAGAGCAGGAAGCTATTTACTAGGTGTAACTATTTACCAATAGCAAAGACAATGGGTGAATATGCTTGTCTGAAATATTGGTAACATTTGTTGATAATTGACTGATTTTTGACATTTTGTCAAACTGTATAACAGACAATATGGGAAGTCAAATCTTATACCTTTTGTACAAGTTGTTCTTTAATGAGTCTCTTATGTCCCTGAGTGCAGCCCACCCAACACACAGTGGAATTTAGTTCCGTATTAGGTTAAGCAAAATAACCTAAAAGCTTAGTAAAGTGGCGTTAGTGTTCTTGCACACACAGCACACAGGGTATCATGGAGGGTGCTGGGTGAGAGGAGGGGGTGGGTTTAGGGTGACAGGAAAGGGATATAGGATGAGTAAACACAGAAAGGTGGGTGCAGATTGACAGGAGTGAGGCATGGTGAAAGGTAGGTGCAGGGTGACAGGAGGGGGCTTCAGAATGAACAGAAGGAGAAGGGTAGGTGCAGGGTGACAGGAAGGGGCTTCAGAATGAACAGAAGGAGACGGGTAGGTGCAGGGTTATTGGGGGGTGGGGGCTTCAGAAGGCGAAGTGTAGGGGCAGGGTGATAGGAGGGGGCTTCAGAATAAACAGAAGGAGAAGGGTAGGTGCAGGGTGACAGGAAGGGGCTTCAGAATGAACTGAAGGAGAAGTGTAGGTGTAGGGTGACAGGAGGGGGCAAGGTGAAAGGTGGGGGGTAGGTGCAGGGTGACAGGAGGGGGCTTCAGAATGAACAGAAGGAGAACGGTAGGAGCAGGGTGATAGGAGGGGGCTTCAGAAGGAGAAGGGTAGGTGCAGGGTGATAGTAGGGGGCTTCAGAAGAAGAGGAGTAGGTGCAGGGTGATAGTAGGGGGCTTCAGAAGGAGAAGGGTGGGTACAGGGTGATAGTAGGGGGCTTCAGAAGGAGAAGGGTGGGGTGCAGGGTGATGGGGGGGGGGCTTCAGAAGGAGAAGGGTAGGTGCAGGATGACAGGAGGGGGATTCACAAGAAACAGAAGGAGAAGAGTAGGTGTAGGATGACAGTAGGGGGCTTTAGAAGGAGAAGGGAGGGTACAGGGTGATAGTAGGGGGCTTCAGAAGGAGAAGGGTGGGTGATGGGGGGGGGCTTCAGAAGGAGAAGGGTAGGTGCAGGATGACAGGAGGGGGCTTCACAAGGAACAGAAGAGAAGGGTTGGTGCAGAGTGACAGAAGGAGGCTTAAGGATGAACAGAAAGGGGGAGTGGTTGGACTTGATTCATCCTCAATCGGGGGCAAATTATGGTCAGGCTGCTCAACTAAAATATCCAAAATGGAGGTATATGGAAATCAAAATAAAGACAAATGAAGAACAAATACCTTTTTTTCCCACAAATTATGTATCTGGTCTTTTTTATGAATAAATCTAACTGCAAAAAGCAAGGAAAGTCCCTAAAAGTTGTCATAGTACTATCATTATTCAACACCATCAGCATAATCATTGCCACCACTACAAATAACTTACAAAAGTGCTTTTATTTGAATATTGAGAAGCTGTTACTTTTCCTTCAGAGTTTTCCATAAACAACATTAATCATTTTCTAAAAGGTCTGTCAAGCCTCAAACTTTGTAAATTTCATAACCTAATGAAGCCTGGCTTTGAATTGTGACCAGTGTAACACAGATTGCATTAGTAACCAAATCACTCAAACTTGTGTTACCATAGAAAACTAGCAGGCCAAACATCAGTCAACAACGAGCCACTTATTCTCCAAAAGAACATATGGAAAGCAAGTGACAGCAGCTAAGTAATATACGTTTCCTGGGTTTACAGAAACTTGTTTATGACACATGGATTCAGAATGCTAAGGACATATTTTACGATTTTACAGATGACATAAAATGTGTCCAGAATTTCCTATGTTTTTCTCCGAAAAATGTAATAATTTGTGTCAACAAAACAGCTGGCGAGCGGTTTACTGCACTAAGAATTACCACTTAAAGTATAGTGTAGTCTAAGCAAGCTTAAGGCATTATTGCCTGTCCTTCAAATTTGACATGCTTGCTCCCTCATATTTTGTAATTTTAATAAAAGGAGAAATTCGTAAATAATTATTTCAATAGAGGAGGATAAAGTATCCACCACAATGTTGTGACATCATCAGGTACATGGGGAGTGCATTGTTTTGAACCTTTTGTTAACCACAAAATGCATATGTGTAGTGGCAGGGTCCAGGGAGGATGGCTTTTAACCCCTACACGCCACACATATGGGCCCATGGAATCAAGTGAAAGTCTGCCCTGGTATCAAGACCCAACATCAAGACCCAATTGATAAACAGTGCCACCAGAGCGGGAAGGAGTAAATCAGTCAGTTGACAGATTTGCCTCGGTAGAAGTCCTTTGATGACGAAATGCGTCACTTTAGTTTTGTGGATTCTACTGCTTTTTAATTCCTAACATTGTGAGTGTATTGTAAGCGGGAAAGGGGGGGGGGGGTTCTAATAAAGCATTTTGTGCATACATAGTGCCCTATGAGCCCCCTTTTTTTTTTTGCATATACCTCTCCCTCTCCTGCCTGAGCTGACTAATATTGAAGGTGTGTTGAGGATCAACATATCTCTGTGATACTCTGGTGGAGTGTGTTTTGGGGGATTTATAAGGCACAGTATATATCATCAGCTGGTGAGTGAGCAATACCAAGGGATTGGGCACGTGGTGTGGTGAAGGCGCATGATCTTGCTTCACTTCGTGGGGAATAGTCATCCCATTCTTTGGACTATATGAATAGATTGTGGACTCACCTACACTATATCTCTATTAAAAGTTATAGGATTTTGTAGCGCTGCTTATGTGTCTGACCCTTCATGCTGACTAGCAATCTATAGGAGGAGTTATATACATCCTTTTTATATATTTTTTTTTATAAGGCAGCAGCTTTACCTTTCAGAGGATTATATGCACTTTTGCAAATTATTTATTGATTTATTGTTTGTAAGTTTTTTCCTAAGCGCTGGGTGATTGGGAAAAAATTGTGGTGACACTTTATACTCTCAGTCTTTGGTTGAGTACCAAAAGTGTAATGCTTCAACATCCTTTAGAGCGTATCAATTTTTAGTTAACAGTGAATAACAGTCCTAGAATTACTGTTCTCAATTTGACGTGTACAGTGATACCTAATATGTATCCTTTTTGTATGTCTACCCAATGCATATGCCCCTGTATATATTTATTTAGCAAAAGGGGGGTGGGGAGCTTTTGCCAAATTTTTGTTGTTTTTATTACATTTATTTTATGAAACCTTATTTTTTTCCCCCTTTTTTTAGTTTACTTTACTTACCTTTACTACTATCAGCAGTGGGTGAATAAGTCTCCTATTGGTAACGTGGAAGAAAAGCCTAACTATATCTATTCTGAAAAATGTTTCTTCCTCCTCCTCCTACTTATCCTGCCTAACTTGTATAAATAAAAGATCTGTATACTTGTCTATTTTTAATACACTCCAGTTCGACCACGTGATCCCACAGTTTCAGCTCCCCTGTGTCAGTGAGCGACTGCTGCAGGGGAGAGGAGGGAACACCAAAAATGGCTTGGCTCCCAAATTAACAGCCGTTTTTGGGCGCTCTTACACAGAGCTACAGGATCATGTACCTGGATTAAAGCAGATTGCAAATAGGCAAGGCAGGATAGATAGAAGGAGGGGGAAGGGAACATTGGAAAGTGGAAGAAAACCCTTACTATATCTATTCTTAAAAATGTTTCTTCCCCTCCTCCTACTTATCCTGCCTAACCTGTATAAATAAAAGATCTGTATACTTACCTTTTTTTAATACACTCCAGTCGGATCAACTGATCCCACAGTTCACGTGATCCCACAGGTAGGAGGAGGGGGAAGGGAACATTATTTAAAATAGATATACTGTAGTTATCCTTTTCTTCCTTTTTAATATACATGTAGAAGTGACTAGGTAGCTGTAAAGAAATTCGGTAGCCAGAAGTAAAACAATAGAAATAGGAAAAAAAAAGAATTAAAAAATGGCGTTCCCCTTAAAATGCATACCAGACCCCAAAGTTTAGGTATGCATGCGGGGAGCGGGGGGGTTGATTTTTTCTTTTTTTTTTCTATTGTCGGCAATAACTTGCAGCCGCGATAATCAATTTAAAAGTCTTTTTGTTTTTCTTCACAAATGTTAGATTTGCTACAGCAGGTTCTATACACAGTACAGATGCACCACTTTTTAGGCAGATTAAGGGGACCCCCTAGGCACTATAATTAAAATCATTTTTAATTTTTATTGTTTCACTTTAAGCATCATTAAAATCACTGCTCCTGTAAAAACAATCTTTTTTTAATCTTTTTTTTTTTTTTTGCATTGATACATGTCCCCCAGGGCAGTACCCGGGCCCCCATAGCCTTTTTATGGCCAATAACTTGCATATAAGAATTCAAAATTAGGACTTTTGATTTTTTTTATGTTCGGGTCCTATAGACTTATATAGAGTTTGCGGCTCGGGTCCAAACTTTTTCCGTGTTCGGGAGTTCTGGTGCGAACCGAACTGGGGGGGGGGGGGGGTGTTCGGTCCATTGTTACCAATTACATCTTCTAAAAATGCTAATAAGTGGTGCAGCTGAGCTCCTGGCCTACTTACTTTTTTCTGTCAGTAAATCACTAGCTGTAGATGAGCTAGAAGATCATCATGACACCCAAGAAACTATTATTTTAAAAAAGAGTGGTAAATGGCAAAACAAATATTTTCCCTATGACAGGGTCAACACCAAGCACCATGCTGAAGTATGTAATTATGGAAGCCTATCCAACATAAAATATTGTCTAAGTATCTATAAAAAATATGCTATAGCATTGTCCTTCTGCTACATTAAGTTTCATGTCTAATAAAACTTTTAAAAATATATTATGCAGTCATGGTATTTTAAACTCCATTTAAATTCAAGTTTCTTCCTCACTGTGCAAAAATTTGCATTGTATTAAACTGTGACTAACTAATTGGTCTAGGACATTTATTTAATGCACCACATTTAATAAGGAGCAGATGAAACTAATTTTCTTTCATTGCTAAACAAATTAAAGCCTATATTTTTTATGACAGAGAATGTGATCAAGATTGCTAACTGTGTTATTGCCACATGAAATTCAGGGAGAATGTATTAATGATAAGGCAGATTTGGCAGATCTCCATAAACATCAGGAAAGACTTTTCTCAGGCTGAAATAAAATGAGATTACACGGTGCATAGACATTGTGCAGCACATGTGTGGACTGGTGGGCACGTTACTCAACAGCCAGCTCTCTATATTTTAACTTCACATTAATCTTTATTGACAAATAGTACATGCCAATCGTAAAGCAAGCCTATGGGCAGAGGAGCATGTGAGAGAGTGTCCTGGATGGCCGAAGGACTCGTGGACATCGCTGGACAGAGATGGGGCTCAGGTAAGTATTAGGGGGTGCTGGGGAGGTTGCTGCGCACAGAAGGCTTTTTATCTTAATGCATAGAATGCATTAGGATAAAAAAAACCTTCTGCCTTTACAACTCCTTTAAAGTGAATCCTACACAAAAAGGAAGGTGTGCTGTTTACCTTTGCTGCCCTTCTGCCTTGCTGTATATAAACCTATACAAATAAAAACCTGAGGGGGGGAAATTATGCTCACCTTATTCTTGCCTGGAGCAAGTGTTGATATCACAATCTTCTAATGAGATCCCTGAGAATGCCAAGTACGCCAAATCTCCTAAGTAGACATTTCAGTGCTGGGTGCACCTTCTTAGTGAGATCTGGAATACTAAACACTTCCCAGATTGACCTGAAAGAAGGATGTCATCATTCTCACATAGGCTTTGAGGGCTGAAGACAAGGGAAAGGTGAATACACTTTTTATTTTTTTTTTTTCTAAACTTTCTTACAGTGATGCAGCCAGGGCCAGGGGCAAAGGTAAACAGTGGACCTTACTTTTTAGATCCTACAGGCGCTTTAACTTCTTGATCCTGATCACAAGATACAGATGCCACACCACCTCCCAGGCAATAAAACCCACTTAAAGGTCTGCCAGAAGTTGTGTGTCTTCTGTATCGTGTAACAATGTGATTGGCTCTCACAACAATCACATGCTCCTAATCAGTAGCCTTGACCATCAGTGTGCTGGGAGCATGCAATGAACATGCTTTCAGCACACAACCTCATTCTGCCATGGATGCTTATGAGTGGCTACTGGGCGTTAAAGACAACCTTTCTTTGTCACCAAATACAGTCAGGTCCATAAACATTGGGACATCAACACAATTCTAATCTTTTTGGCTCTATACACCACCACAATAGATATGAAATGAAACAAACAATATGTGCTTTACCTGCAGATTTTCAGATTTAATTTGAGGGTATTTACATCCAAATCAGGTGAACGGTGTAGGAATTACAACAGTTTGTATATGTACCTCCCACTTTTTAAGGGACCAAAAGTAATGGGACAGATTAACAATCATAAATCAAACTTTCACTTTTTAATACTTGGTTGCAAATCCTTTGCAGTCAATTACAGCCTGAAGTCTGGAACGCATAGACATCACCAGACGCTGGGTTTCATCCCTGGTGATGCTCTGCCAGGCCTCTACTGCAACTGTCTTCAGTTCCTGCCTGTTCTTGGGGCATTTTCCCTTCAGTTTTGTCTTCAGCAAGTGAAATCAGATTAAGATCAGGTGATTTACTTGGCCATTGCATAACATTCCACTTCTTTCCCTTAAAAAACTCTTTGGTTGCTTTCACAGTAAGCTTCGGGTCATTGTCCATCTGCACTGTGAAGCGCCGTCCAATGAGTCCTGAAGCATTTGGCTGAATATGAGCAGATAATATTGCCCGAAACACTTCAGAATACATCCTGCTGCTTTTGTCAGCAGTCACATCATCAATAAATACAAGAGAACCAGTTCCATTGGCAGCCATATATGCCCACGCCATGACACTACCACCACCATGCTTCACTGATGAGGTGGTATGCTTTGGATCATGAGCAGTTTCTTTTCCTCTCCATACTCTTCTCTTCCCATCACTTGGTACAAGTTGATCTTGGTCTCATCTGTTCATAGGATGTTGTTCCAGAACTGTGAAGGCTTTTTTAGATGATGTTTGGCAAACTCTAATCTGGCCTTCCTGTTTTTGAGGCTCACTAATGGTTTACATCTTGTGGTGAACCCTCTGTATTCACTCTGGTGAAGTCTTCTCTTGATTGTTGACTTTGACACACATACACCTACCTCCTGGAGAGTGTTCTTGATCTGGCCAACCCCTTGTGAAGGGTGTTTTCTTAACCAGGGAAAGAATTCTTCGTTCATCCACCACAGTTGTTTTCCGTGGTCTTCCGGGTCTTTTGGTGTTGCTGAGCTCACCGGTGCGTTCTTTCTTTTTAACCACTTGCCGACCGGTCACGTTGACCATACTGCGGCAAAGTGGCTCGTTCCCATCCAGCGACGTAGACCTACGTCGCTGGACTCCTCCCCTTGTGGGTGCCGCATGCGCACCGCCGGAGGCTCGCTCCCCCTGTATTCAGTCACAGCGGGAGTTGGGCCAGGGGAGGAGCGGCGGCGATCGCTGCTGCTCTTCCCCGATCGTCGGGGAATCGAGTCTGGAGATCCGCCCGCTTGTGTAAACAAAGCGGGCGGATCTCCTAAGTGACAGACAGGGTCAGATTGCAGGGTTCAGCATAGCTGAACCTGCGATCTGTCCCTGTGTCACTCAGTCACCTCCCCCCACACACGTCAGTAAGCACCAGGCATACATTAACCCCTCCCTCTCCAATACAATTAACCCCTTACCTGCCAGTGTCATTTTTACAGTAACAGTGCATATTTATAGCACTGATTACTGTAGTAATGTCACTGGTACCCCCAAAAGTGTCAAAAATGTCGGTCAAGGGTCCAATCTGTCCGCCGCAATGTCGTAGTCCCGCAAAAAAAAAAAAATCGCAGATCGCCGCCATTACTCGTTAAAAAAAAAAAACACCAAAAATTGCAGAAATCTTTCCCTTAGTTAGTAAAACGCAATAACTTTTGTGCAAACCAATCAAAATACGCTTATTGTGATTTTTTTTTACCAAACATAGGTAGCAGAAAACAAATTGGCCAAAAATTTAAAAAGATTTAGATTTTTAATTTTTTTTGGGGGGGGGGGATTTCCAATAAAAAAATTTGAAAAATATTGTTATTTTTTCAAAATTTATTCTCTTTTTTTCTTTATAGCGCAAAAAGTAAAAATCGCACAGGTGATCAAATACCACCAAAAGAAAGCTCTGTTTGTGGGAAAAAAAGGACGTAAATTTTGTTTGGGTACGGCGTTGCACGACCAGGCAGATGTCAGTTAAATTTGCACAGTGCCGAATTGCAAAAAATGGCCTGGACGTAAGACAGCAAAATCCTCCGGTGGTTAAGTGCTTAAGGATGTTCCAAACAGTTGATTTGGCCACACCTAATGTTTTTGCTATCTCTCTGATGGGTTTGCTTTTTTTTTTTTTTTTTTCAGCCTAATGATGGCTTACTTCACTGATAGTGACAGCTCTTTGGATCTCATATCGAGAGTTGACCGCAACAGATTCCAAATGCAAATCCAAATGCAAAATAGCACACTTGAAATTAACTCTGGACCTTTTATCTGCTCCTTGTAAATGGGATAATGAGGGAATAACACACACCTGGCCATGGAACAGCTGAGCAGCCAATTGTCCCATTACTTTTGGTCCCTTAAAAAGTGGTAGGCACATATACAAACTGTTGTAATTCCTACACTTTTCACCTGATTTGGATTTAAATACCGTCAAATTAAAGCTGAAAGTCTGCAGTTAAAGCACATCTTGTTTGTTTCATTTCAAATCCATTGTGGTGGTGTATAGAGCCAAAAAGATTAGAATTGTGTCGATGTCCCAATATTTTTGGACCTGACTGTATATGCATGGCACAGACTACAAGAGGTTAAGTTAGAGCTCACAGATGTTTTGAGGTTGATTTACTAAAGGCAAACAGACTGTGCACTTTTTAAAGTGCAGTTACACAATGCAAGTGCAGTTGCTCCAGAGCATAGTAAATGAGGTAAAGCTTCACTTTGCAAAGAATATCCAATCACATGCAAGGAACTTTTAAAAGAAAAACTGCATTTTTGCTTGCACATGATTGGATAACGGAAGTCAGCAGAGCATTTGCTCATTTACTAAGCTCTGGAGCAACTGCTCTTGCAAAGTGCAAGTGCACAGTCTATTTGCCTTTAACAAATGAACCCCATGCTGTTACATAAAACGCATGCCTTTTTTCAAGCTTTCATGTAATGACAAACTTTTTTGCAGTGAATTCCCTTTGATTCAATACAGTTCAAACATAAAAGAACTAAAATGTTATACCATTGATAACAGAGAATTTCAAGTACTAACACAGAGCTAATATTTGTCTATAAATGTGTTATTTTGCAACACAATACTGCACATCAAATATATATACGAAACACACCAGCTACGCACATGCAATCAAAAAGCAAACATACAACATACAGTAAACACGTACTAGAGCTACGAGAATCTGGAAATGACTGGGAGTAATTTTTGTTTCTGATAAGAAATATATATTTGTCTTCTGTAGAGTAGTCCAGTCTACAGCATTTAGGAGATAGGGAGCCCTCTAGTGCTGAACAGAAGAGGCACAGCCTTCTCAGTCTGTGTATATGCATACTGAACAGATGCCTGTGCAATAATGCTTAATGAAGTATTAGTATGTTTAACTTTTAGGGAAACATGTACGTAACAGAGAAAATGTGAAAGTTAGATATAAGTTATATTTTTTTAAAGCACATGAGTTATAAAGCAACTTTGAATTAGAGGGGTGGCTGTGGTCGTAGTATACTAGGATTTTGCAAAATCGTTTGACACCGTTTCCCACACACAGCTAATGTGTAAAGTAAAGTCTACAATCAGTCTAAAATCTGTTTGCAAATGGATAGAAAACTGCCTTAAAGACAGAATTCCGAGAGTAGTGGTTAATGATTCTTACTCTGAATGGTCTAAGATTATCAGTGGTGTACCCCAAGGTTCAGTGTTGGGACCCTTACTTTTTTATATCTTTATAAATGATATAGGGTCTGGGATTAAAAATACCATTTCAGTCTTTGCAGATGACACCAAGCTTTGCAGTGGAATAACTTCTTTACAGAATGCCTCCAACTTACAATCTAACCTCAATGCACTGCTTAGTTGTGCAACTATGTGGCAAATGAGGTTTAAAGTTGATAAAATGTAAAATTAAGCACTTGGGGGCTAAAAATATGCAAGCATCATACACACTAGGGGGAGTACAACTGGGGGAATCCATAGTGGAGAAGGATCTGGGTGTTCTGGTAGATCCTAAGCTTAATAATAGCATGCAATACCAAGCTGCTGTTTCCAAAGCAAGCAAAGTCCTTACTTGTATTAACCACTTGCCGACTGCCTAACGCCGATCTACGTTGGCAGTCAGCCCCTCACAGGCAAAGCGACGTAAGGCTACGTCACTAGCTTGTGAGGGTCTAGGGAGAGAGCGCGCGCCCCCGGAGGCGCGCTCCCGCGTGGTCACGGACCCCCCCGCGCGTGTGACCGGCGGACCCTATGTCCGCCGGTCACTCTGCGATCGGCGGGAAAGAGGGAGAAAGTCAGGCGGCTTGTGTAAACAAGCTGCCTGTCATTCTCCCCTGTGTATGAAGGATGATCATACGGTTCTACTATGTAGAACCGTTGATCACTCTCCATACATCTGAAGCCACAGCAAATAACAGTAGAAAGCACGCCCCTAGGGACACACATAGCCCCTCCCTTTCAAAAAAAGTTAACCCCCTTCACTGCCAGTGTATTTTTACAGTAACAGTGCATATATATAGCACTGATTACTGTAGAAATGTCACTGGTAACCCCAAAAGTGTCAAAAATGTCAGTCAAGGGTCCGATCTGTCCGCCGCAATGTCGCAGTACCGCAAAAAAAAAAATCGCAGATCGCCGCCATTACGCGTTAAAAAAAAAAACAACAAAAATGACAAAAATCTTTCCCTTTGTTAGTAAACGCGATAACTTTTGCGCAAACCAATCAAAATACGCTTTTTGCGATTTTTTTTACCAAACATAGGTAGCATAAAACAAATTGGCCAAAAATGTTAAAAAATTTTGATTTTTACGTTTTTTTGGGGGGAATTTCATATAAAAAAATGTGAAAAATATTGCTATTTTTGCAAAATTTACGCTCTTTTTTTGTTTATAGCGCGTGATCAAAAAATCGCACAGGTGATCAAATACCACCAAAAGAAAGTTCTGTTTGAGAGAAAAAAAGGACGCCAAATTCGTTTAGATACAGCATCGCAAGACCGCGCAATTGTCCGTTAAAGTCACGCAGTGCCGAATCGCAAAATACCCCCTGGTCAGGAAGGGGGTAAAATCTTCCGGGGCTTAAGTGGTTAAGAGAGGCATGGACTCCAGAGAGAGAGATATAATTTTGCCCCTGTACAGATCATTAGTAGTAAGACCTCATCTGGAATATGCAGTTCAGTTTTGGGCACCAGTTGTCAAAAAGGATATAGGGGAACTGGAGAAAGTGCAGAGAAGGGCAACCAAACTAATAAGAGGCATGGAGGAGCTCCTCTATGAGAAAAGATTAGAGGAACTGAATTTATTCTCTCTTGAGAAGAGGAGATTGGGGGGGGGATATGATCAAAATTTATAAATACATAATATCCATATAGTGAACTTGGTGTTGAGTTATTCCATTTATGGTCATCGCAGAGGACAAGGGGGCACTCTTTACATTTAGAGAAAAATAAATTTTGTCACCAAATACGGAAAGGTTTCTTCACAGTAAGAGCTGTGAAAATTTGGAATAGACTCCCTCCAGAGATGGCTCTGGCCAGCTCAGGAAATTGCTTTAAAAAAGGCCTGGATTCTTTTCTAGGTGTACATAATATAACTGGAGACTAACATTTAGAGGTAAAGTTTATCCAGGAAAATATACAATTGCCTCTCTGGGATCAGGAAGGATTTTCATCCACTACTGTAACAAACTGGATCATGCTTTGCTGGGGTTTTTTTTGCCCTGGTCAACTATGGGTATAAAATTGTGTATATAGTTTTTTTTTTTTTTTTTTTTATTGGTTGAGCTAGATGGACTTTTTTCAACCTAACTATATAACTAGGTAACTATGATTTGCCTATTATACAAAACATTTTCATTTTTTTTTTTTTCACGAAGTCCAACATCCGTGAACACTAAATTCTAATACACACCATACAATTGTGTCTGATAAATATGCAGAGGATGAAGATTAGTCAGCATTATTGCTTGTGATCTCTCTGGAGCTGATCTTTCCCCCATTACTGACTTACCATGCCTTTACCTGCACTGTGTCTCTGTATGGAGGCGGCTCTCTTGGTAGAGACAGGGCTTTGCTTCCTTGTGTCAAGTTTTCAGCAAAGAGAACAGTAAGCAGCACAGTTGTGACATTACCCAATCTTGCTTAAAATTTGTTAAGACTCGTAGTCAGAGGCAGCAGTGCCTTAGGTTTCACATTGCACATTTTTTAGCTATGAGGTTTTTTACACAGGAGTGCGTAGGAACTCTTGCATACCAGAAAGTATATTGATATTTCTTTGGACTAATTCATGACAACTTTTTCACATTTTGAATTCAGGTCCACTTTAATAAAATAATTTCAAACTTGCATTTTCTGGCATAGCAATAGTTGCTATGCCAGAAAATGTAACTTTAAAATTATTTGGAATGAGATACTTGCAAATGTATACCTGTGCAAGGTTAGTGATTCCAGTATCTACAAACACATACTCACGCTGCTCAAAGGTGAGTCGGCATAAACGACATGATCTCCTTGTGCGGGGTGCTTGCCCAGTTGCAGCTGTGGCAATCAAATGAAAGAGAAATTCGGATGGCTGCACTCCCAAGCTAAGATCCCAAATGCCTTTATTGACTTAAAATCATGAGGAGCACAACATGTACAAGCAGGGAAGGGAAGGCTAACGCGTTTCACACATAAACTGAGCTTTATCAAACCTTTTGGCCTTCCCTCCCCTGATTGTACATGCTGTGCTTTTCATGATTTGAAGTTAATAAAGGCATTTGGGGTCTTAGTTTGAGAGTGCAGCCATCCAAATTTATTTTTCCTTTGGTTATTCCGGTGTTGAGGAAAAAGAGACAGACTAAGAACCAGGCAAACAGCAATTTCAGAAGGAGTGATCAGCATTGGCAGCTGCCATATTTCTCTCACGACGGGTTTCCTTTAACATTTTGTGGTGTTTTCATATACAAGAATATATACCTATAATACAGAAGTCTATAAGCCCAAAATTATTATATTTTCTATCATCACAATGATTGAGCCGTAGTCTCATTTGCCCCATATATTCCTCTTACATGTCTGAATTTCAGTATAGGTAAGCAGATATTTTTTTTCAAACAGCGTTTAATCTGTTTTACTCTACAGTGTCAGCACAATGAATGGAAATAAATAGGTCTCTCAATTGAACAGCATCCCCTCATCTGAAATTCATTGTATGAGGACCTGCTAGGGTTGCAAAGGTGGCACTGACCAAAAGGCCAGAGCTGTAGCAATTGCCTTCATTTTTTATTAATAATCTCTTACACTGTGCTTCAGGCCAGTTCTATACTACGTCTAACAACTCCCTCTATCCTGCTGAAATGCTTTTTGTACTTTAATACTATACAGAGCAGAAGGTTCACTGACTTCATTTGTTGTGTTTCTTGCCTAAGTCTTTCATTCTATGGAATTTCATGATTACGTTTCATTGTGCAAACTGCGTGCTACTGCTTTCTGTAGCACCAGTAGTGTGCTGGATAAAGTAGCCTTTACTTTATTATTTGATTACATTTCCATGAAGTCTAAGGCTAGGCCACTCTAGACAAGTCCTTAGGGGCTTAACTTACCATACATGCGCAATCACACAATTACAGGGGGTCGAAATTAACTTGAAGTATAAGTAAAAGATTTTATATACAATAAAGTGGCTAGAGGTCAATACCCGGTCAGTTTTTGTTGTTGTTTGAGATAGATTTACTCTCTCTAACTATCATGATCACCAATGTCACAATGAAAATGGGGGTAAATCCTAAATTTTAAATTGCCACCAGAGCAGGACTTAACTACTTCCCATCCACGCTACAGCCTATATACGGCTGCAGCGCGGACTCACATTTTCGGGAGGCTGTCTTTATACGGCCTCCCAGAAACAGTCTCCCCGCGCGCTCCCGCGAGCGCGCATCGGGGAAAATCTGTGTTGGCCGTGTCCCTTGGACACAGCCGATCACAGATCGTGGTGAATGGCCAATCACAGCGGCCATTCACCACGTGATCGGACCGTCCAATGAGAGATGATCTCATATGTAAACATAGGAGATCATCTCTCATCGCCAGCGCTCCTTCCTCACACGGAGACTGCAGTGTGAGGAAGGAGGGAGAGCTGCACTGCGCCGGGGACACAGAACAAATGTAATCAGGGCACCGATCACCAGTGCCCTGATTACTAGAGGTAAAAAAAACATACACACAGTTCCCACAGTGCCCGCCATCAGTGCCCCCCATCAATGCCCACAATCAGTGCCCATAGTGCTGTCAGTCAGTGCCCATCAGTGCCTGCTCATCTAGGCACTGATGAGCACTGACTGGCAGCACTATGGGCACTGAGTGTGGGCACTGATGGTGCTGCCCATCAGTGCTCATCAGTGCCGCCCATCAGTGCTCATCAGTGCCACCCGTCAGTGTCCATCAGTGCCATCCAAGAGTGCCCATCAGTGCCGCCTATCAGTGCCCATCAGTGCCGCCCGTCAGTGCCGCCTCTCAGTGCCCAGCAGTGCCACCTCTCAGTGCCCAGCAGTGCCGCCTATCAGTGCTCATCAGTGCCGCCTATCAGTGCTCATCAGTGCCGCCTATCAGTGCTCATCAGTGCGGCATATTAGTACCTCCTCATCAGTGCCCATAAGTGCCACCTCATCAGTGCCCATAAGTGCCACCTCATCAGTGCCCATCAGTGCAGCCTATCAGTGCCTATCAGTGCCGCCTCATCAGCGCACATCAGTGAAGGAGAACAATTTATTTTCAAAATTTACTCGCAGAAAATAAGAAAAACTTTTTTTTTTTTTTTAATTTTCTGTCTTTTTTCTTTTTTTTTTGTAAAAAATAAAAAACCCAGAGGTGATTACATACCACCAAAAGAAAGCTCTATTTGTGTGAAAAAAATGATAAAAATTTCATATGGGTACAGTGTCGCATGACCGCGCAATTGTCAGTCAAAGTGTGAGAGCGCTGAAAGCTGAAAATTGGTCTGGATGGGAAGGGGGTTTAAGTGCACAGTAGGCAAGTAGTTAAGAGGAAATCTTACAATGGGGAGAAATATTCCTGAGACAACTGTCTAGTAGGGGATATGCCTCACATTGGAAAGATACCCTCCTACTTTCTGTTGACTCTACAGGACAAAAAAATGAAGGGACATTTGCCTAATAGGGCAAAGAAAAAAAAAGACGACAATGGTTAACTATTCTATTTAAAATGAAAAATAATGTTTTGGCTTTAGATATATTTTAATTAGTTCATAAGCTATGTTTTCATATGTAGGTTGGCTTTGTTGGCTACCCCTGGGCTTGAGAAGGTATTGCCATTTGCGACCTTTGCTGAAAGGCCTAAATGCCAGAAGATGTAAAAAAAACATGCACTCTAAAGGATGCTTAAAAAGCAACTACAGCCAAAATGTAGATCACCTGTCAAGTTTTTATTGCTGTCCATGTCCCTGTTAGGCCAGCCATAGATAGAATGAAATTTGGCCAGTTCAGAAACAACTAGTTGAATTTCAATCGATCTTTGGGCAGGCTGGTTGTACTGAAGTCGATCTTTTGATTGACCTTAGTACAACCAGCCAGCCTGTGTATTTTTTTTTGTTTTCTCAATCACTGTTGGTGGCTATAGCTACCAGTAGTGATCACTAGGGATGATCGAACGGCTCGGGTCGACCATCACCTCAATCCCTGTCTGAAGAATGTCTTTTCTCTCCAGCATTATTGACCTTGGCAAAGCCCTAATATTCATTGGATTTCCGATTTTTCAATCATGGAGGCTTAGCATTACACATGAGTGTTACCCAGGGCAGTCTACAAGCAAATATAGCCTGCCTAGTAATTCTCACTTCTCCAGAATGGTATCAACTCGTCAAGACATTTAGATATTTGGATAATTTCCTACCCAGACTGAACCCACTGCTTGCATCAAGAAAGGGTGATGTGATGTTATCAGAAATCTGTGTACTGACCCGCCCCCCCCTTCATGCTTGCATTGCATAGTCAAGCACAGAGACCCATGATGATGTCACTGGTTCTAAAATGAGGTATGTAATGGGAACAGGTTTTATTTAGAAGTGTTATTAGAATGTTGATGAGGAGGGAAAGAAGAACAAATATTAGCAGATTAAACTAAAGCTTTCTTCCAATACACAATCTGCATTTGCAAGAATGGAGTGTATATAGTACTTTTCTGGATGATTTTAAACCTTTACTGTCCACACTTTAACTACTTGTTTCCCTAATGTCACTTTTTATCCTTCTCTACAGTTTTTTTTTTTTTATTACTTGGGCTTCACCTTAATGTCTACCTTAGGCAATGAATTGCAAATATTACCTTAAAAAACCCAACCTTATCTCCTTCTGGAAATTCTTCAAGCACCTGCAGTCATATAAATGACAGGATAGGTTTTTTTAGGTCACAGAGTGGTCAAAGCAGTCAGCTACTGCCGTCAAAACATCAGGCAGAGTTTTAAATGACAACCAGAACAAAAAACAAAACGTCCTATTGCTGGATCATTACTGCAACTCTCAATTAGCTTGGGGAAGTGTATTTCATGTGTGTTTTGGTGCTTCTGTTCTCCGTCCCATGGCAGCTGCCTACAACTGCTTTCCTCTGTTGTTCTCTGCTTTCCATTCTGGGAAAGGCTTGAAATTCCTAGCAGCAACAGATGAGTTAATCCTTGGGGAAAAGAGGCAAGTGTTTCCAGAAGAGAAGACCACAAGTAATATGAACTCTGCTTCCCACTGAATGAAATCAATGACATACGGTCATAATTTATCAATGAGGGAGCTTTCATTGCAGCTCTAAATTTCTATTCAGCTAAATAATGACATCTGGGGTCAATTTTGTCATGTTAAATATTAGCAGTAATGAAAAGAATATATAAATGACCAGTGTTTCAGTTCTAACTGTGTGTTTCAAATATCATAGAGCTAAGCAAAAATAACTGTTACCTTTTTGAAAATGAGGATCCTTATCCTGGTGTGTTGAACCTATGGTGTTACAGTACTCAATACGGATGGACCTCCCCAGCACAGACTCCTCAGTATAGATGGACCTCCCCTGCACAGACTCCTCAGTATAGATGGACCTCCCCTGCACAGACTCCTCAGTATAGATGGACCTCCCCTGCACAGGTACTATCAACCCCCCCCATACAGGATCCTCTCTACAAACAACTCTCTCTCCCCCCTCCCCAGGGCAGACCCCTCAATACAGACCCTCCAGAGAATATTGAGGCCACAATTCTCATTAAATGCATGTCTTATCTAATTTAATCAATTAGGAATAAAATAGTATGGCACCCAATTTGCAGACAATGACACAAACAGAAATAAAAACCTAACAAAAATAACCCTACTTTATCCAAAAAGTGTATTCCCGGCAATTTCCGATACCCCTGAAGCAACAGGTGCCGCGTAAAGATGGCCATAGCAGTAAATGGCTGTATTTGGCTGTACTTGTATAAACACTAATTTACCTGTGCATTGGCATATACATGCGCATATGGCGTTTCAAATACACCATTCGTGCCTGTGTTGCTAAATGCTGATGCACAGGAACCGTATTGCATTTCTACCACCTAATATATTTTTGTGTTTCTTTAGAAAGCTCATACAGATGGCAATAATGATGCGAAGATTACCCATCATAGGAATTAATCTGATTTACCATTCTGCAATTTTCAGCAGTTTGATCAAGGGTGATTGCTTACCAGTTAATTGAAACCAGCATCTCAGGGGAATAGAAAATTTGTCAGAACACTTTGCTTGGGTAACTAATTGGCACATTTTATATATTTTATATGTATTGCCATATATAATGTGCCAAATGTTCTCTTAGCAAGAACTCCTTAGGGAATGTACTGATAAAATGTTTTAGGAATACATTCTAACACATCTCTTGTAGACTAATTTACAAAAAATGATCTAATGGAACATTTGCTGCAAATTTGCTAAAATACTTTGAGTGATGTTACTTGATATCTGTGGTGAAAAAATTACAAACAAGCTTAAGTAGCATAAATCAAGATCGATGGCACAAGTATCAACCCATCACCGCATACCAAAGTTCTAGGTGTAATTCTGGACTCTGAACTATCCTTCCAGCCCCACGTCCATCGTCCAAATCTTGCGGCCTCAACCAACGCAACATATCCAAAATACACCTCTTCCTAACCAATGACGCCACAAAGCCCCTAGTTCACTCCTTGGTCATTTCTCGCCTCAACTACTACAACTCCCTTCTCATTGGATTGCCTTTACATAGACTAACCCCCCTTTAGGCTATTATGAATGCTGCTGCTAGACTCATCCACCTTACTAAATGCTCAATGTCTGCTACTCCTCTCTGTCAATCCCTCCATTGGCTTTCGATCACCCAACAAATTAAATTCAAAACACTAACAAATTACACAGCCATCCACAACTCAGCCCCCAGCTACATCATCAACCTAGTCTCAAAATACCAATCTAATCATTCTCTTCATTCCTCCCAAGACTTCCTGCTCTCTAGCTCCCTGGTGACCTCCCATGCTTGCCTCCAGGACTTTTCCCGAGCCTTACCCTTACCCGAGCTCTGTAATGTCAGTGCTGGAGGAAGGCAAACAGAAAGGCAAATCTATAAATATTCTTAGAGTGCTGCGCAACCTACCACTGAGCGGGCGAAACGCGTATAGGAGAAAGGAGCAGAGCCCATGATGTCACGCAGCCACCAAGATCTGTGCAGAGTGGTGAGCAGACGAATGTGAATGTGATTACAAACCCTTTTGATTTTATATTTTGTAAGTGTTTTTTATATGGGTCTTTTAATAAACATTGTTCAAGTGGAGAGCACAATGTAGTCTGCCTTTGTACTTGCATGAGGTTCACAGAGCAGTAAGAGGAGCTTGCAGAGCTGTATACCAGGAGAGGAGACTGTAGCAGGAGATTGTTGATCTACAAAGCTGATTGATCTCATCTGTGAGGTACGCGGGTTTTCCAGCCAGGGGTGGTGTGCACTTTTTGGTGTCATTAAGTGATTGAAGAACACTGCGCTGGATCACTCTTTATATTGCATTTTTGATTTACACATGGACTTTGGTTTTTGGGGGTAGATTTATGTGTTGTTGATTTAAAAGAACTTTGATTGAAGACACCCCATTTTTTATTATTTTTTATTATATTTTTAATTCTACTACTTTTTATGGTGATTTTTGGTTGTGCTGCACTGTAAGAATATTTATATGGTACTTGTAGTGTGGTTGAATCACTATGAGTGTCCAGCAGCAATTTTATAGAATAAATGAGTATATTGATATATTGACACAGTATTTGGATAGTGTAGGGCAGCACTGATTGTATCATACATACAGAAAGGCGAATCTGCTGTGCATAGTCACACATTATAGGAAGCAGCAGTGGATCTACAGTTCTGCTTTAAGTAGATGTGGCCCTGGATAATGCCTAAACCAAGATGATGTAAGAGTTGCTGAGGAGAGATGGGGAGAATGGCAGATGAAGGCATTATTAGAGGAATAGTGTGATTCCTATGAGTAGTATTATTACCTGCAAGTTTTACATGATATATCACATAAATTGAAATAAAACGAAATATGTGTATCCTGGACTAGGACCATTTTATGGCATTTTATTAGAAAGAAATGCAGTAACTTCTAGTGGACGTTCTCATTGTTTTTACACTATCGATTTAAGCCCTTTTTTTTCTCTATAGTAACTAGGAACGTTCACCTTGCACTGTCAGTACCCATACAGATTTTTTGCTTGTCTGAATCCTTCAAAGGTCTGCTTCCACTTTGTTCATTCAAGTGGAGAAATGAGAAGGCTCTGGAGGCTGGTTAGTGAAGCTTGGCTTTGCAGTCACTTCTGACACTGTATAGTCTTATCAGATAGATATATGATGCCAGCATACCATGAGCCCTCTTTCCAATACATCAGTGATTTTTAGTCAGTTCCGTGCACTGTGTATATTTCTCCACCCTTCTTTTTCTTTTTATTTCTCGACTATTCCCAATATTAGGTTGCAGTTTTGACAAATTCTTATTCAGGTTCGTATATTATGATGCCTTTAAATCTGAACATTGACCTGTAAGTTTGTTAGCTATGTAGTTATACAGTCGACTGATTGTTTTGTCTTACTACGTTGTCAAGTTTGTCAGAGCACAACTACACTGTGGTGTATTATTTAGGTCAGGGTTTCTCAACCAGGGTTCCTTGGAACCCAAGGGTTCCTCCAGAAGTTGCTGGGGGGGGGGTTCTTTGAGCAACGGGCAATTTCTGCCTCTCAGATAAGTTCCCACTGACGCCATTCATCGTTTTAGCTATCTGTAGAGGATAATTCTTCTCAATAACCATAAGTGTAAGGAGCATTCTTCCCATTGACCATCACACTAATGTATCATGAGTTGCAGATACAGCATTTTTAGCAGGGGTTCCCTGAAACCGGAAATGTATTTCAAGGGTTCCTCTGTCTTGAAAAGGTTGAAAGAAAGAAAGATTGATATAGGTAGTCAACAAAACCTAAAGCCTAAGATATATATATTTTTTAAATTAGCACACAGGGTTAATACTTACATATAATGAGAAGTGTCACTTGTGCTGGATGCTGCTGTCTTATTTGAAATCTTCCTTCCTCTGTAGCCCCCCCATACCCCACAGAGGTTATTTTTTGGTGCTGTAGGGGTTAATACTGCTCCTAGACCTGTCATAGGCCCTCACCAAGAATGCCAGCTGTGCCTGCCCTTTCTGCCCTCTGCTCCATTCCTAGAAGCTGTACTGTAGGTTCCACCAATGAAAAGCATTCTATGAATGGAGGATAGTCAGATGAATGATAGGTCTGTCTCCTCCATTCATACAGGAGGTGTCCTAGGAAGATTATCTCTTTACTGAGAAAAGGTTCAGCTAAATTTACTAGCCAGATGAATTTTAATTCAATTAAAATTTCATCTACACGCTGGTTGAGCTAGTCTCTTTCTGTATCTATCCAGGGAAGCGTATCCTCCGAAATAGCTATAGCTTCTATGTTCAGGTCTCATCTAATGCCAGTTTCAGATCTATGGTTCTTCAGACGGCTACAGGCAATCCCCAGTTGTTTTCAATTATTTATAGTTGGGCATGTTAGCGCACCCTTCAGCTAGATAGTTTTTGCATGTCTCAGTTGTCTCTAAATCCTGTGTTCCTCAATGATTGAGAAAGAAAATTGGATTTTGTGCTTGTGGTAAGATTTTTTTTCTAAGGTTAATTGAGGGACACAGACCCAAGCCCTCTGAGCCTATAGTCCTGCTTTTGCTTTTGAACTGAGTCATTGAAGTAGAATTGGGAGGGGTTATACCAAGATGCCACTCTTTTTTTTGTTAGCCAGTGTTCAAATCCCCCTGTAGATGGCAGAATAACCCAATTGTCTCTGAATCATATGTCTTTCAATGAACTCCAAGAATTTTATAGTGAGCAATTTTAGCTACCCCAAAGGTGCAAACATGAAATGGCACCAGATCTCCATCTGTACATATGTGAGATCTGGTGTTGCATCCTCCAGGGGCTGACCTAAAAGAAACAAAAATCGACAACTGGTTTCAGGTGAAAGCAAAAGCAAGATCGCTACACAGAAGAAGAGACATACCAGGAGACCTCAGCTGTGAAGAAGACAATGCTGGATATTCCACGACCTTTACAGCGTGAACCCCTTCCAATCTTTGCTATTCACTTTTTTCAAGAGACATCAGCTTAGCTCTGGCTAACTTTTTTTTTTTAACAAAACCCCTAGATTTCAGTGGGTTTCACATAAAAGAAATATTGGCTATAGTGTGTCTGTTTTAATTTTAAAGGATGCAACACTATAAAAAAAAGAGTAATATACTTTTTTGAGCTATTATAAAGTAAACATGTTATTTTGCACACTATTAGCAAGCACAGTAACTGTGTTCAGTTCCTTGGTATAAATAACTTTATTTATCCATCATTTCCAAACCAGGCTCAGTATGTGTCATGTTCAGGGTATGTGCTTCAGTAATAGCACAGTCACCGTGCAACCTGATTGAAGTCACTTTTCCAAAAAGCGCTTCCTGCTGTCACTGTGTCATTAATTACTTGCTGATCAGTTCAGTTGTACTAACATGTCCCAGCTACCTTTTATGGCCTGAAATTCACTTCAGATTGTTTTCTTGAGAAAGAAACAATAAATCTAGGAGACATGCTCAGTGAGCACGGATTCGATTTTGTATTTGAGCAGAAAATAAGCTAGAAGGCACTGCACATACAGAATAAAGCAAAATGATGTCGGCAAGTAGAGGTTTCAAAACAGTTTCAGGCAGCGCATGCAATGCTTAATACTACTGTTGCAGCAATGTGCTTAATGTTTTAATAATTCTCTTATTTGGATGCCTTTGCACTTTTATAAAAAGCAGCAAGGTAGCTAAATGGTTCGATCTCTTGTCTTGGGTCTTGGATTTAGATCCATTTAGAGACATAATCTGTATGGGGATTGTATATTTGCCTTATCAATGTGGGTCTGCTTTGTAATTCTCAGAAAATCAAAAAATAGGTTAAATAAGTTTCTCCATAACTTGCCTATTGTTGGGTGTGGTAAAGTCAGTAGATTGTAAGCTCCTTTGGGAGATAAATAAAAATGTGACGATTGGTGTTGGCGCTACCTTTATAAATACCCCAAATAACATGAGTGGGGATAAAAGGGTGTAAAAACCCACAAATGGTGAAATGTGCCAAATGGTGTTATAAATGATAGTCAGAAATGCAAGTCTGGGTGTTTATTACAAATTAAATTTAAACAGTGCTATAAACAGATATCGTGAGTGTAATAAACCCACTACCATGCATTGGGTGAAAAGAACTTAGTGATAGGTAAATAAAACGTGCCACACAAAGTGTGATGATAAACTAAAAAAACTTTGATGTGTAAAATCCGTAGTGGCCACTAGGTGGCGTTTTTTGGGAATACAACCTGTATGATGATGAGGGGTTCCCCTTCGAAAAATGATGCAATCAATAGCCACTGGCGGGAGGCCTAGATGCTCATAGAAGAAGAAACCCCATGGTGAATAGTCAAATCATACATAGCATAAAGCAAGGCGTAGATAACTCACTCTTAAGATGATCGAGATCAGAGTACAGTGTGCGCCGGGATGCTTCCGCGTTCCACGGCCGACAACCGGAAGTGACGTATGACGTCGGAGACTCCGCCCTACGCGTTTCGTCACAATGACGTCAACTGGAGCGGCCTCTCCAGTTGACGTCATTGTGACGAAACGCGTAGGGCGGAGTCTCCGACGTCATACGTCACTTCCGGTTGTCGGCCGTGGAACGCGGAAGCATCCCGGCGCACATTGTACTCTGATCTCGATCATCTTAAGAGTGAGTTTTCTACGCCTTGCTTTATGCTATGTATGATTTGACTATTCACCATGGGGTTTCTTCTTCTATGAGCATCTAGGCCTCCCGCCAGCGGCTATTGATTGCATCGTTTTTCGAAGGGGAACCCCTCATCATCATACAGGTTGTATTCCCAAAAAACGCCACCTAGTGGCCACTACGGATTTTACACATCAAAGTTTTTTTAGTTTATCATCACACTTTGTGTGGCACGTTTTATTTACCTATCACTAAGTTCTTTTCACCCAATGCATGGTAGTGGGTTTATTACACTCACGATATCTGTTTATAGCACTGTTTAAATTTAATTTGTAATAAACACCCAGACTTGCATTTCTGACTATCATTTATAACACCATTTGGCACATTTCACCATTTGTGGGTTTTTACACCCTTTTATCCCCACTCACGTTATTTGGGGTATTTATAAAGGTAGCGCCAACACCAATCGTCACATTTTTTATTTATCACTTTCACCTTCATCTAAGGTTTTGATTGGGGCAGCTTACACCTTATTATTTTATTTATTTGTTTTGCGTTTTTCCACCCCCTTTTTTTCATATTTTGAAATCCGTAGCGCTGGTCACCCCTCTTTATCATCCTTTGGGAGATAGTGACTTATATAGATGGATCTATGTACTCTGTAAAGTGCTGTATAAATTATAAATATAATGTAAAAACTGGAAGAGATTGTTGGTGTTGTCAGGAGCAACCCTTTTCAAGCAGGCTTAAAAAATAAGATGAACCATGTATTTTAATAACATGGAATTTTTTCTCACACTTTTTATAGTACACTGGCATAAAAACTCAGTATATTTTTTATTTTTTTTTACTAGATATTTATTAAATAGCAAAGAATTCATAGATACACAAACATATTATGGTGTTGCAGCTGTTCCCCGGTGGTTCTATATCAAGAACTGAGCGATCAAAGTCCGCTGGTCGCTCAGTTCTTGGGTCTGCTCTGAGCACAGAGCGGTGACAGTCAGTGCTCTGCTCCTCCCTCGCTCACTGGAGTGCTGATCTGTGAATGGAGTGGAAGCATCTGGCTCAAGCTCTCAATGGCGTGCTGAGAGGGTAAGCCAGCTGCTGGTCAGGCATTTGGGCTTTAGCTTGCTGTCAGCTGAGTCTGCATCACAGGAGTGACTTGAGGAGAAGTGTGGCCAAAAGAACTTTGGCCATACTTCTCTAAAGCATGTTTACACCCAAAAACATATAAATATTTACCTATATACACAGTGGTGTACCAACTGGGGTGCATGGGGCAGCCCGCCCCAGGTGCCACACATTGGGGGGGATGTCAGGCTGGTACCACTCAGGGGTGCCCATCGACGCCGCCGGGCCGCATGTCAATGTTGTGAAAGCAGCTGCAGTAGCAGGGCTGCTCCTTTAGCTCGCTCACCTGGTGGCTATTCGATTAAGCAGTAGGCGCTGAGCGGGGGGCGTAAACTACCCAGCTGCCCCATGACCATGAAGGGGAAGGTGCTGCAAGAAATCCCATCTCCTGATGCGGCTGCTGGACCAGAAACAAAGTGAGTGCCCGAGCAGCCTGCCTGTGAGCCTGGATAAGAGGAGTGGCGAGGGAAGCTGCATATAGAGGAATTGATCTTTCCATATTCTCCTGCAGCCGCTGAATGCCTGCAGGAGGGAGAAGAGGAGAATCAGGCATTCAGCAGCTGCAGGAGAATATGGAAAGATCCTCTATCTGCAGCTTCCCCTGCCGCTCCTCCTATCCAAATTCTTTTGCTGCCCCCCCCAGTGCTCTCCAGCCTCCCCCCAGTGCTCTTCAGCTCCCCTAGTGCACTCTACACCCCTGTGCTCTCCGGCTCCCCCCTCAGCACTCTCCAGTTTCCCCCAGTGCTCTCCAGTCCCCCCCCATTGCTCTCCAGTTCCTCCCAGTGTTCTCCAACTCCCCAGTGATCTTCGGCTCCCACAGTGCTCTCCACCCCCCAAGCTCTCCGACCTCCATTGTTCTCCCTGCCCCTCCCCCCATTGCTCCACCACCCCCTGCACTCTCCGACCCCCCCCTTGCTCTCCGGCCCCCCCTCAATGCTCTCCAGCCCCCCCAGTGATCTTCGACAGTCTCTGACCATCTCTTGTACCATGTCCGCAGTCTCTGACCATCTCTTGTACCATGTCTGCAGTCTCTGATCATCTCTTGTATCATCTTTTGTATCATGTCCGCAGTCTCTGACCATCTCTTGTATCATGTCTACAGTCTCTGACCATCTCTTGTATGGTGTCTGCAGTCTCTGACCACCTCCTGTATCATGTCTGCAGTCTCTGACCATCTCTTGTATCATGTTCTAGGTCTTTGACCATCTCCTGTATCATGTCTGCATCATGTCTACAGTCTCTGACCATCTCTTGTATAACGTTCTCGGTCTTTGACCATCTCCTGTATCACGTCTGCAGTCTCTTACCATCTTGTGTATCATGTCTGCAGTCTCTGACCATCTTGTGTATTATGTCTGCAGTATCTGAACATCTCGTGTATCATGTCTGCAGTCTCTGATCATCTCCTGTAATATGTCTGCAGTCTCTGACCATCTCCTGTAATATGTCTGCAGTCTCTGACCATCTCCTGTAATATGTCTGCAGTCTCTGACCATCTCTTATTTAATGTCTGCAGTCTCTGTCCATCTTTTGTATCATGTCCTCAGTCTCTGACCATCTCTTGTACCATGTCCTGAGTCTCTGACCATCTCTTGTATCATGTCCTCAGTCCCTGATCATCTCTTGCAACCTCTTACTAAATCTCCTGCAATCTCATACCCAACCTAAACACATTGCTAATAGTAATAGCTATCTGTTTATTCCAAAGGTAGAACTGTGCAGGGGAGGCAGAGAGTATAAAAGGGGGCAATGTGATTAGAGAGATGGGGGGGGGGGGCAGACTGCAAGGGGCACTGTGATGGGGGGTGAAATTTGTGCAATAAATATTCTTGAAAACCTTACAAATTTTTTGTGGGTGTTTTTACATTTTAAAGTTGGTTGGGGGGGGGGGGGGGGTGTTGTGCCAGATATAGGATTCACCCCGGGTGCCAAATGCTCTAGGTCAGTGTTTCTCAACCTTTTGTCAGTCAAGGCACCCTTTAAAAATGATGGACAATCTCGGGGCACCCTTTAAAAATTATGGACAGTCTTGAGGCACCCTATTCTAAAATGTATAAACTTTTCTAATAGTTTTACATAATGCAATAACATCTACACATGTAGGAAACCCAAACTTAGAGATGAGTTATTCTTCCAAAGCAAATCCACTTTTGCAAACTGGTACTGACTAGTATTATAATGTTTCTCTCCTCCCTTATTTGTTCTCCTTTACTCAGCTAATGTGACCCCAACACTTATGGAGAAGGGCAGGGGAGGGTCAAACAGCAAGAAGGTTGTAATGGTGCACAATGAAAACCTGTGGCTTTGTGTAACTAAAAGGCAGGCTTTATCCACATGCTGGCTTGTATACAATTTTTGGGCAATTTTTAAGAATTTTGCCAAGGCACCCCTGAAGAAACCTTAAGGCCCCCCAGTGTGCCTGGGCACCCTGGTTAAAAAAAGCTGAACTAGAGGGTCTTAACGGTGCACAAGAAAAACCTGTGACTTTGTGTAACGTAAAAGGCAGGCTTCAGCCATCCGCTGCCTTGTATACAATTTTTGGGACATTTTTGGGGCATTTTGTTGAGGCACCCCTGAAGAAACCTCAAGGCACACCAGGGTGCCTGGGCACCCTGGTTGAAAAAGGCTGCTCTAAGTACACACCTGTATATACATATAAATGGTAATTCACTGTACTGTATCCATGGTGGTGAAGTGTTGTCACCATAGGCTGCTCACCTAATTTGGACTAAAAACACCCCCTTCTCTTTGTGGAGGGAGTGGAAGCATCTGGGTTAGACTCTCAGCAGTGGGCTGAGACGGTGAGCCAGCTGCTAGTCAGGTATCTGGGCTTTAGCCCGCTGTCAGCTGAGTCTGCATCACAGGAGTGATCCACAGGAGAAGTGTGGCCAAAAGAACTTTGGCCATTCTTCTTTAAAGCACATTTACACCCAAAATAAAAACACACATTATATTGCACATAGTTTACAGAAGACCTGATTTTAACTGGTTCTTCCCCAGTAATACAGAGGCCACCAGCAACCCAAGCAACAGTTCATTCAATCCAGCTCCAGTAAACAGTTTGGGGTTGTCCTTTTGTGATTTATTGCTGGTCAAACGTGTAACAGGAGAGGGGTTAGAGCATGGGATACTAAAAACAAATAGTACTTAGCAATTAGAGGACAGACTTCTCTTTAAGCTTAAGATTTCTTAAAGCAAGTCTCTCTGACATCTGGTTACAAAAACACAGCTATTGGTACCCAATGCAATTTCAGGAACACTGAACAGTACAGGAGGGCATACTTCTCTAAGCTCACAGTTCAATACACGGCTAAGCACAGGGAAAGGGCAGTATCTGGGACCCTATGAGAGCTGTCTCAGTGCAAACTACCTTATATCTTATAAATGAATATATATCTAAATACACTTATATCTCCAAAGTACACACAGTCAACAAGAATAAGTTCAGGGTCATTACTCACAAGTCCCCAGGACAGCTGCCACCTTCCAGCTTTCTCTGGACACAATTGGTGAGGTCCTGCAATCAGTTCCAGATCACTTTCAAGTCCCAGCTCTCCCACAGTGGAGACATCACAGAACAGCAACACAGTTCACAGCCTGCCTTAGGGGCAATAGACCCCTGAGACTGGAAACTTTCCTCCCTGGGGAAAGACAATCTCTCCAGAGCTTCAAACTATTTATCAGTTTCCCAGCCACCATCTGGGCACACTCCCCCAGGGATTGGCTAGGCCCTGATCAATATTCAGGCTTGTTTTTTGAACTCTCCCTCCCTAAGCATTAGAAATGTCTTCTAAAAGTAGGGGAAGCAATCAAAATTCTACCCTGTGAAACCCTGAACAGACCAAACCAAGCAATCACTGCTTTCTTGATTACAGAAGGAATCAAAATTTACCTAGTAGTTTATGCTAGGAGGGTGCTACACTTGTTGGAGATTTAAGTACATAACAAAGGAAGTTACAAGATTACTGTATTTCTGTCAGGGTCAACACACATTTTCTGTACTTGTTGGAAATGGTTTGGCCAATAAGACTTTAACATGGGCCTCAAATCTGTTCACTATTAAAGAGATTTACTACCATTGTTTCTTATTTTTATCCTAGCATTTACAAAGTCTATAAACATCCAGTATTGAACATTTTGTAACCTATGGCTAGAATAGAAGGTAGGTGTTCAAAGAATATTAGTTTCTGCCTATTGACCATTCTCGAAGATTTGCTGATTGGATGGATTAGATGTTCCACTCCAATTGCCACTGTTCCATCTGAGAAAAGCAGCACTGGTAGTACCTACTAAGGTTACTCTGTACCCCTTTTCCACCACACAGGAATAAACATGAACACTCAGCTTAGCATCACATTTGTGATGCTGTGAGACAAGGTACAGCAGCTTACTTACATAAAATTAAAAGGAACCTATACTAGAGAAGCGTGGAGGCTACTGTTTACGTTTTCTTCTGAAAATACTATTACCTGGACTGTCATGCTAATACAATAGCTTTAGTACTTGCTAGGTCACCAATTTAAAAAACAAAAAACTCTGCAGATCAGCTTTTCCGACTGATTTGCATGCTTGTATTAGGATAGTGAATCAGAAAGTATCGTACTGAAAATCGTACTTATGGGGTACAGAGTCAGTATCTATTTCATG
The DNA here is from genome assembly GCF_965119305.1 of Pelophylax lessonae. Lineage (NCBI taxonomy): Eukaryota > Metazoa > Chordata > Amphibia > Anura > Ranidae > Pelophylax > Pelophylax lessonae. Next base: position 564,313,368 of record NC_138768.1, read on the forward strand.
GATGCTCTGTACACTTAGCCAATAGGATTCCAAGCAGCTGTCCGAGGTTTCCTAGCGAGAACTAGTACTAATGAGAAGAGGTGCCAGTCTCCTAATCACCGGCATGTTGGCTTCCCATTGGTGCATGGAGATATGAGAAAATGGCTTTATGCCTTTGTGGGCAAACTATCTAGTTTTAGGAGCAGTTTTCACATTATATAAGTTTTATTGTTATTTATTCATTTTATTGTACATGTACATGCTATGAGGAAGGCGTAAAGACGAAACGCGTCAGCATTTGACATGTCACCGCTATCCATACTGGAATAAAGAATTTTAATTTGAAGAAGCTTTTCGTGTACCGACTTTATTGATATAACATTTGTTAGCAAACTGCCTGATAAGCTCTAATGAAGGCAAGGTGGCCTTGGAAAAGTGATAGGCATTCCATATATTGCTGGCTGCAGGTGTTTAGATACTGTATATGTGAAGATTTTATGATTCTGGCGTGAACGTATCTGTTTTAGTCCGACTGAATTTTCCAAGTATATTAATTCTTGCGAGTACCTTTTTATGCGTTTTTTTTAAATAAAAAAATACATATTTCACAAGGAGAAGGCATTTTGTGTATTCTTTTGTTCTTTATTTTTAATAGACTTTTCTGCCTGCAATATAAGCTGCCTATCCTCTGAGAAGTTTAAACACGAAATGGTCTAGCATGGTGACATTTTGCTAGCATCATGGAAATTGGTTTTGGACAGCTTTTTATTGATTAAAGTTTTTTTCTTTTGGAAAATGATACCGTTGCTGTATAAAGAGACAGAAATGTATTCATGCAGACTTGTAAAGTTACTGAAAGGTCTACATTTATGAATATCAAAAAGGGTGCATTCAATGTATGTGACTTTTACTAGAATTGGATCAATAACATACTTCCTTATATTATATAGTGTCCTCATATGTATTTGCAAGTCTATAGATAAATGATTCATGATCACTTGCTGGAATACTAAATTGTGGGATAGAGACAGCTACAATTCAGTAGTAGACATCTTTCAAACAGATTTTGGAACTTCCATTATCCTAGTTCATGAAATATCTGTTTACGTTTAGTGCCATTTTCCACTTCATTAGCATGTTTCTAGCAAACTTGACACTGAAATATGGCTTCTGCCATATTTTACTTTGGGCTTACTGCACTATGATGGCCTTAGGAAAATATATTGCCTTAATTCAGTGATGACAACATTTATTGATTTTACACATTCCCTATATATCCTTCAGATGTTGGGCAATGGTAGGCAGCTATGATTGGGATACAGACCTTCTGTACTTGTACAGTGAATCAGCAGGTATTGTAACGTGAAACTTTGCAGGTAGTATTTTAATAGCAAACAGTTTTAACCAACCTAGTCATGTGCTTTAAAACAAAAGGATGCAATCACTTTTTAAGTTGTTCTAGGTACAAAGGCAGCAAGTATCAAACGTTGACATTTTTTTGTGCAGGTCAAACATTACTTGGCTTTATTAATGCACAGTCATGTGTTAGAGGCAATAATAAAATATCTAGAGGACAGTAAGAACAATGTTAATGTAGGTCATTTGACTCGGAATTGCCAACGGGAAAATGAAAGTAAATAGCTATAGAGAGTTTTTATATTTTTTTTCAAATTGTAGTGTAAACAATTGATATGTATATTTTAGGCTGGAAAAGACAATAAATAATTGTGAGCTACCCTTAAAAAAAAACAAAAAAAAAAAAACAGTATTATATCGATAGCAGCTGCTGCTGCCACCTAAATGTGTTCCCACATCTACAGGGTAAAAAATAGGTAAAATTGTGATAGCGCTGCTAAAATTTTAAATATATTATAAAACAATGCTAAACATACGATGACATACCATATAATAAATAATATATCATTCCATGTATGTCCACTCTTTAAATTTGTGCTGCAATCACCAGGTGAAGTGTCTGCTCACCTCCACGATTAACCCACTAGGGGTCTAAAGCAATATTAAGACAGATATACACTGCCGTACCCCCTCTAGATCACTCCACAATATCAGATGTTGCTCTGAATAAACACATGTAGAGATAAAAAAGAGAATCTCCAATGGTGCAGTACCCAAAAGTTTATGAAGCAATAAGACAAATCCTGGCTTCAAATATTAAACTGACATTATATTTATTATATTAAACAGCTCAAAATTCACAAATCACAGCGCTCTGCACTGCAAATCAAATGCAATGTCTGTGCGATGCAAATTCAGCCATACAGATTGTAAGGCTGAATTTGCATCGTATTCACATCGCATTCGGACCAAACTCGCACAGGATCTTTTTTTGGGTCCGCACCAGAATCAGATCGCATGGGTGTTCACTCCTATGCGATCTAATTCATGTGCGAACTGATCTGAGGCTGTCATTAACTTTGTATTGACACCCCCAGTGATACGCATATGGCAGTGTGAACTGGTTGCGAGTTGAGTGCGATGCAGTGGATTGGCATATTACCACATCTAGCCCTAGCAAAATCACCTCCAATGGGCAACAATTTTCCCCCTCATATTAATATGTTGAGAGAGAGTGACCGCTTACAGGCCCCTATTTTATAAAAATGGCTTGAAAGACAGGGTTGTGTTTAATCCAGGTCCTTGGGTAGCATTAAGATTATAAATCCATTATAAATTGCATCGCATATGTGTGAAACGGGACTAAGGCTGTAACAATTGTTTTTTTTTTTAACAGTGATAAAGCAAATGACTACTCAGTCACATGACAACGAGGCAAAATAATGCATAGAAGAAAGAACGTGTTCCAGTAAAAAGGCAAATTAGCAATTAAACTTATAGGTTACTAGCCCTGCATAAATGCCAAGGTGCAATTAGCAACGAGAAACTGGCTAATCAATGACTTTTAAAGTAGATTCAAAGTTTAAAGGAAATATATAATCAGCAATAAATGTAACATGTTGCAAACAATGCTTTTGGATAATGTACTGTATATAATATCCAACTGGTAATTTTTAAAACAATAAAATACTTGTGTCCACTTTTATTTACGATGTTTCCGACAACCAACTGCGACTTTTCGGCCGAAAAAAATCTGGTGTGAATGCTATAAAATTTTTGCTGGCCAACAACAGAACGGCCGAAATCTGTACTCAGTCAGTACAGATTTCGGCAGACAAAAATCAGATGAGCAAGACTGGGCATGCTCAGAGAAGAAATAACACAGGGAAAGTAACCATCACATGACATCACTTCTGAAGTTGGTTTTTGTTGGCCAACAAAAGTCCAGTGCAAGTCTAGAGCACATTTCAACCAACAAACAACACTGGACAAAAGACGGCCGATCGGTCGGCCAACAATCTGTGCGTGTGTACAGGGCTTAAGTGTTAGAAATTTAGCCAAGTGTGAACAAACCCTATACTTGCAGAAGCTCAAGCCTGTAAATAAATACAGTCAGTTTACTATTAAGATTTAGTCGCTCTATTGTTTTGAATATGAAGTTCAGTTTTCAACACCAGTTCACAAAAGAGTGTTTTGGAAACGGAAAGGGCAATGCATTATTAGCGGCAGCTAAATTAGTAGGATTAACTATTGGTATTAAAAAGAGCTGTGATCACCTTGTCAAAGACGTATGTGGTCCATATATTAAACTCAGTCAGGTGAAGGAAGGAAGGAAGGAACTTTCCTGGGTGATGACAGCGATGGATCCCTGGTGTGGTAATTGTCCGTATATTACAATTTTTGCAGCTGCTGACTTTTATTTATTTATTTATATTTTATAACTGACTGGAGCTCCTCTTCAAAGTGGAACTATAGGCAAACCTATTTTTCTACATTTTGGACAGAGTAAGGGAGGGTTATAACCCCTGTCAATTTATTTTCACTATATGTTTTCCATTGCAGAGATTTCACTTCACTTCTTGTCCCATAGCCAAACAGGAAGTGGGAGGAAATCCCTGTAAATCAAGGGAATTTCTTGGGGACCCCCAAGTCTTCAGAACGAGTGTCCCCATTAAATGATTTCCCCTATATTACTTTTCTAAGGACAACCCAAAATTTGGGTAATTTCTTTTACTTTCACTTTCAAAGATAATGGTAAACCGGATAAGTAGAGAGTTTGACCTTAACGAGGGCACAGACCACAATACAAACTGACAGCTGTTCTAATCTCTCTCCACTCTATCCAAAACTAAAAAAAAAAGTTTTGCCTTTAGTTATACTTTAGATATGATGGTTTAATTGTCAGAGACTTCTACAAAGAAGGGTTGAGACAGACATCAGGCATGGCTTTCTTTTAAATCAACAGGAAAAGAGAGTAGTAAGCTTAATTGCCCCTTCTGCCTATTGATCCATATTTTAAAATTGATTCAATTCTAGATTACAAAAAAAATGTCAGCGGTAATATACACTGAGCCACACACGTGCAGCTCAAAGTACATTTACAGCACTACTCTGTGCCATGATGATGTGCCTCCGTGTGCATGCGCAGGAGTGACATCACCGCCGGCTGACCATTCAAGCTGCTAAACAATGTGAACCTGCAAGGAAGACAGAGAGCAGATGGAAGCACCCCAGAACAGCTGCAGTGCTGCTACCAAAGAACTGGGGGCTTCGCTCTTACAACAAGCCTTTAATGCCTTAAAACTCCATAAGGCCCCTTTCACACGGCCTTTCCGATCCGGTCCGCCCATCAGTTTTTCAGATGGACCTGATTGGATGCTTCTGTCAGTTTTTCAGGTGGACCTGATCGGATGCTCCATGCAGCCCTATGGAGCAGCAGATGTCAGCGGAGACATCTGCCACTATCCGATCCTGTCCGTGAAATCCGGACGGATGGAAATCCTATTTTCCATCCGTCTGGAGGTTCGGATCGGATATGTTTGGATGAAAATGGACAGGCGGTCCGTTTTCCTCCAATCTCCCATAGAGGAGAGCAGGGATCTGACAGCTCCGTCTCTGCACACAGAGCAGAGACGGAGCTGTCATCCGCCTGCTCAGCGGGGATCAGCGAATCGATCCCCACTGAACAAAATGGAGTCCATTGGGCACACTGCCCATGTAAGAGGGGCCTAAGCCGGTCATAGATGAACCAAGTTTCTTTCCTGCAATCAGTGTTGATGGGGGCATCCTGTGCAGAGGGAGGTGGAGGCATCCCAACTGGGAGAACACACAGTGATTATTGCTAGCGGCTATATTCGCATGAAAAATACAATAGGCTGGTTGTACCCATTTTTATCGATCAAACAACTTGGGTATAATTACCCTGCCCATACATTGCTGAACCGGTCAAGATTCAAACCATCTATGGCCGGCTTTCTAAAGTTTATACATAAATACACTTAACGAAAAACTGGGAAATTGTTTGCTTGGCTATTACAATGTACAAGACCAGATACACAGTATACATACTTACATATAGTATACATACCATATATATATATATATATATATATATATATATATATATATATATATATATATATATATATATATATACTGTATGTATATATATATATATATATAGTATACATACTATAGTATACATACACACATACATACATACATACATACATACATATAGATAATTTCCCAGAAAGTAAATATTTGTTGGAAAAACTAAACCAATTTATTCACATTTAGTTAATCCATTATGCTAACAGATATACAATTCCTATCTCCCTCAAGATAACAGTTGGACTCTTGTAATTTAATAATGTCAATTGCCAGCAAAGTTAAATACAAAGAAACTATGGGGCAGTAACTCAGGCTATCCATTAAACTTTAGCTAAACCCAGGTTAAATGCCTACAGAAAAAAAAAAACAATCCATGTAAAACTAATAAAAAATAAAATGTGTGCAGGGGAGTAAAGCCTCAGATGTAAAGGACTTTGGTATAACCTTACCCCATTATTATTCACAGAATTCTAGCAACATAAAGCAATTGTCCATAGCTCACCCCGCTGAAGGCAAAGGGAACAGTGTTATGGTTCAATGTACTCTAATGAGATACATAAATCAGTATACTGAGGAAGTTAGGCTGCTTGATTCACAAAACTGATTGTAATTCACTGCCGCTCTAACACTGTTTCTATTACACTGCTACATGCACTCATTTCAGGCCAGCTTGGCAATGCCAGAAATAAACATTTCAATTATTGCTTAATCCAGATCTATTTTTTTCGTTCCCTCAAGTTCTTATAAGTAACTTTAACTAGAGAGCCATATTTGGTAATTTCTCTGGCAGCCAAGTCCATCACTGGAGAACAGGAAATAATATTTCAAAGAACAGTGATCTATGTATCTTTCAAACATTTTTTTGTATTGTTAACTTAGGTAACTTGAGTCTGGGCTTTATAAAATACAACTATAAATATTTGCAGCAGGCAAAAATTTATGGAAAAAGTGACAAACAGTTTTAATGTGCTAGCGAATCGGGGCCTGCTAGGTTACATAGTTACATAGTTAAAGGGTAACTCCACTTTTGTGGGGGGAAAAAAAAATAGCAAATAAAGAAAAAACAATATAGCGTATACAATTGTGACACAAATCATATTGTAATTGAATGCTATTAAAAATGCCCTTTCCTTTTCAATCTGCAGCTGTTGTATTTTCTGAAAATGCAATGCAATATGGCTACCTGGAGGTGTTTTGTACACAGAATGTGTACTGACCACACCCCAGAAACATAATTTCCTGCTCTCAACAAAAGTGGAGTTACACTTTAAGCCCTGTACACATGATCAAAATATCGTACAATAAATACCACTTTCAAAACGATTGCATGATAATCTGATCGTTACTACACAGCTTTTGTTAGGAGTTTTCCCAAGGGACAAATACGAAAATTTTTCTTGTACAATGCCAGATCATATGATTTTTGTTTAATCAGTACAGTTTTCAAACGAAAATACAATACATATACAGTACATCTCTTCTGAATTTTTATTCTGTCGTACGAGAATTTTCATACTTTAGTAACCTATTTGTTTTTCTTTATGGAGACTAGCATGCAAAAAAAAAAAAGAAAAACGGACGATCATTTGTTCGATAATCTCATACTGTGTACTAGGCTTAATCTGGTTAGAAAAAAGACACAAGTCCATCTAGTTGAACCAATAAAATGGGGAAAAAAAAAACATACAATCCTAAATACAAAACCCTCTACTCACAGTTCATTCAGAAGAAGGAAAAAAACCCCAGCCAAGCCTGATCCAATTTGCTTCAGCAGGGGAAAAAAAGTCCTTCCTGATCCCCTGAGAGGCAATCGGATATTCCCTGGATCAACTTTACCTATGAATGTTAGTATCCAGTTCAGTAGCGGCCGGTTCGTTGGGGGCGCAGGGGCGTCGCCCCCCCTTATCCATGCGTCCGGCCCCCTAATCTACATGCAGGGGCGCCGGACGCATGAAGTTCAATGGGGGTTTTTTTTTTTTTGGCATCACCTGATTAGAGCCAGAGTCTCTAATAGGGCAATGCAAAGGGTGGACCCGGGGCACAGAGCAGTGCGTCCCGAGCCCACCCATTGTGTGACAATAGCGAATGAAAATTTGATATTGTCAAATGAATCCTCCTCCTAGGCAATCAGGGAGCGCGTCCGATACGCGCTTCCTGATTGGCCGCAAGGCAAACCCCATGCCATTGGCCCGAGGAGGAGGCGGGAGTGGGAGGACTCGTGGAGACGCGCCACCGGGGGACTGAAGAGAAGCTGCCGCCGGGACTGCTCCAGGGCTCCAGGTAAGTGCACTGGTCTGGGGGGGGGGTGGCACACTGCATTGAAGGGGGCACGCACGCACGCTGGTCTCTGCATTGAAAGGGGCATGTACTCTGTTCACTCGCTGGTCATTAACTACATTGAAAGGGGGCATGCACACTGGTCACTCGCTGGTCACTAACTACATTGAAAGGGGGCATGCACGCTGGTCATTAGCTGGTCGCTAACTACATTGAAAGGGGGCATGCATGCTGGTCACTAACTACATTGAAAGGGGGCATGCACGCTGGTCACTACATTGAAAGGGGCATGCATGCTGGTCACTACATTGAAAGGGGCATGTATGCTGGTCACTACATTGAAAGGGACATGTATGCTGGTCACTACATTGAAAGGGGCATGTATGCTGGTCATTACATTGAAAGGGGCATGTATGCTGGTCACTGCATTGAAAGGGGCATGTATGCTGGTCACTACATTGAAAGGGGACATGTACGCTGGTCACTGCATTGAAAGGGGCATGTATGCTGGTCACTACATTGAAAGGGGCATGTATGCTGGTCACTACATTGAAAGGGGCATGTATGCTGGTCACTACATTGAAAGGGGACATGTACGCTGGTCACTGCATTGAAAGGGGCATGTATGCTGGTCACTACATTGAAAGGGGCATGTACGCTGGTCACTGCATTGAAAGGGGCATGTACGCTGGTCACTACATTGAAATGAGCATGTACGCTGGTCACTGCATTGAAAGGGGCATGTATGCTGGTCACTACATTGAAAGGGGCATGTATGCTGGTCACTACATTGAAAGGGGACATGTACGCTGGTCACTGCATTGAAAGGGGCATGTATGCTGGTCACTACATTGAAAGGGGACATGTACGCTGGTCACTGCATTGAAAGGGGCATGTATGCTGGTCACTACATTGAAAGGGGCATGTATGCTGGTCACTACATTGAAAGGGGACATGTACGCTGGTCACTGCATTGAAAGGGGCATGTATGCTGGTCACTACATTGAAAGGGGCATGTACGCTGGTCACTGCATTGAAAGGGGCATGTACGCTGGTCACTACATTGAAATGAGCATGTACGCTGGTCACTGCATTGAAAGGGGCATGTATGCTGGTCACTGCATTGAAAGGGGCATGTACGCTGGTCACTGCATTGAAAGGGGCATGTACGCTGGTCACTGCACTGAAAGGGGCATGTACGCTGGTCACTACATTGAAAGGGGCATGTACGCTGGTCACTACATTGAAAGGGGCATGTACGCTGGTCACTGCATTGAAAGGGGCATGTACGCTGGTCACTGCATTGAAAGGGGCATGTACGCTGGTCACTGCATTGAAGGGGGCATGTACGCTGGTCACTGCATTAAAAGGGGCATGTACTCTGGTCACTGCATTGAAAGGGGGCATGTACGCTGGTCACTGTTTTGAAGGGGGCACACTGGTCACTGTGCATTGAAAGGGGGCACGCTGGTCACTGTGCATTGAAAGGGGGGTCACTTTGCATTGAAAGGGGGCACGCTGGTCTCTCTGCATTGAAAGGGGGCACGCTGGTCTCTCTGCATTGAAAGGGTGCAGGCTGGTCTCTCTGCATTGAAAGGGGGCACACTATATCTTAATTACTGAATGCCCCTTTCACACTTTTGCAACCTCAAAGTCACACAATTTTTTACAGCTTTTTTTGCCGCAAAGCAATGCCTATTACATTTTTCTGTTTGCGCCCCCCCAAAAAAAATTTGAGCACCAGCCGCCACTGATCCAGTTATATTATGTACATTTAGTAAAGAATCCAGGCTTTTTTAAAGCAAGCTAATGAGCTAGCCAGAACCAGCTCTTGATGGAGTCTATTCCACATTTTCACGGCTCTCACTGTGAAGAAACCTTTCCATATTTGGAGATTAAATCTCTTTTCCTCTAGACGTAAAGAGTGCCCCCTTGTCCTCTGTGATGACCTTAAAGTGAACAACTCAACACCAAGTTAACTATATGGACCACTTATGTATTTATACATGTTGATTATATCCCTCTTAATCTCCTCTTTTCAAGAGAGCATAAACTCAGCTCCTCTAATCTTTCCTCATAGCTGAGCTCCTCCATGCCTCTTGGCTTTTATGTTATTTTGGCCTTTATTTTTTATAGTGGTTGTAATCCTCTAAAATGAAAAATCAAAGCATATTCCTCTATAGTGCATACCAGCCTCATTCCAAAGCACCTAATGTGGTTCCTACTCTCTTTTTTTCTGCTATTCTCTTCTCTCTCTCTTACCCTCTCTTCACCTACTTCTGGCAAGTTATGCTGACACCACAGAATCCCAGGAGATGGTCCTATCCCCCCCCCCCCTCCAGCACACAGAAGGTGATTGACAGCCTGAACTTTGCATTTTGCTCTATGGGACTTTGTGCTTGTGTATGGGGGGGGGGGTGTCCTTTCTATCCACTCAGGTCTCAGATTACATTCAGCATTCTTCCTTTGCCTGCTAGAGCTGGGAAATGCTCTGAAAAATGTGTGCTTTAGGAGGCTGTAGAGGAGAGAGGAATGCAGATAAACAAGTACAACTTATTAAGGAGGAGTTGTTTCATCTCTGTGATTCCCCTAAGGCTGGTCATTTCATTGGGTATATGTAAGGGTTTACAACCTTTTTAACTCTTCAGGGAAAATTAGGAAATTAAAGCCTAAATACAGGTTTTTTGTGACTTTAAATAATTTAAATAAAGTTACAAAAAACCTAAAGTTTGGCTTTAAAATAGATGCTAAGACTAGGTTCACACCTGTGCGAGTGATTGCTGTTACAGAACCACATCAGTTACCACAGTCGCAAACACCCACACAGAAAAATGCACTGTCGCTCAGGAGATACGTGTGGGTACTAATAATCCTAATGGCACCCCTATGCACTGAAAACTGCAGCGCGGCTTGCTGCATTAGGAACTGCACCACACTTGCAGTATCCATGTTAAGAATGGAGCAGGAACCTTTCCCGGTGTTTTCAGGAGGCACAGCAGCAAATTTAACTGAATGGGCTGCCGTACCCACGCAAAATGCAGATCCTTAAGTGTGAACCTAGCCTTAGAGAGCGTACATTTATTTATTTTTCAGCAGAAATATAAACTGAATAGCAAGAAACACAGTAATCTGCAAACACTGTCAAGATCTATGCACGTATATGTTCAAGTAGGGTCACCTCCACAGAATATAAGTCAAGTGCTCATAAGTTGAATTAGGGACAGGCTGCATAGCATGACTTTGAATACACTGCTATAACCTTACCACTAACTATCAGACGTCTGTATTCATAGTGATGTCCTGTCCTATTATGACATCTAAAGGAAGCATTAAATGCAGAGATACCTTCTTCCTAAATGGTACTGTCTGCCTTTATTGCTTTTTTTCCAAAAGAGCATACCCTTTGCCTACGGTGGCAGGGCTGCAAGGGGTGGCACACAATCACCCACACTTCATATAGCTGTGAGTTACACATTACTCTGCTGTATAATATAAATTCCAGACTGTAATCTTGCTTTCCAGAAAAATTCATCAAGTCCTCCTTATCGCTGCAGAGCTCTTTATTTTTGGTAGTTTGCTAACAGTTTACTCAACCTGGGTTCATACATCTAAAACTAAACTGCTAGCAGATCAAGTTGACAGTATTCCCTACACCTCTAGTCTGTTCTGCGTGTACTGATCCAGAGTTAGCAAACCAATTTTTTTAGACTCTCCCCTCCAGCCTCTTCAAACCTTTTGCATGTTTGATCTTGTGTTTACTAAGTCTAGCCAGTGGACTGGGGTTAGCCTTGCAGGGTCAAATGGAGCCCAACCAAACCCACGTATGCATGCTCCTGACCAGGACGAAATGTTTCTGTGCTGTGTGCGCCGTCACAGACATCAACAAAATCTAGGATAGCAAGTGAAAGAGTGTATCAATGTGCCTTACTGAAATATTATATTTCATAATACATTTCAGCTCATGCCCACTTTCCAATGGAATGTGGCCCCTTGCAATTACATATTAACGAGTCAGACTAACACACCTCATTCATACATCCTTTGACACTTGGCAGTTGTATTTTGCATATAGACGATAGACAACACCTAAACACAATTGACAATTGCTTACATTAACACATCAGAAAGCTGAACACAGACGGAGCGGCTTCTCCACAAAACACAATTTCAGACACGAGACACCCCACATTGAGATGTATGGGGAACACAAGGGCCTTTTCATGTATTGTTTTTGGTGGAGATATGTTCTATTGTTAAGTTGACCCATGAATTGTAACTGGTTTAAAGTGGTTTTTGCCGCTCAAATTTCCTTTAAAAATGTGAGCGAAACTTGAAATAAATTAGATGTGTCTACGCTAAGCTTAAGTTGCTATGTGTCGTCGCATCTCCTGGCCAGCAGATGGAGAATTCACTACACAGGGGGAGTTGGGACTGAGGGGTCGTAAATCATCTTGTAATTGCCTCCTGACAAGATTGAGCTAACAGCAAGCCACTCCCCTGCTCCCTCCCCACACAAGCTAATAGATTGACAGCAGCTCGAGACTACATTTTCCCTGGTGACCCGTTCCATGTGACATAGTCAGTGTGCGGAACAAAGGTTTCAAATGTAAACATCATACCAAAGATGATTTTAGGGTGAGCATAGCCATTTGACCCCGAATTAATGCTCATTCAAAATACACTATACTTTTCCTGTAATACTACATTTCCATTTCCATCTACATCTAGCTGGAATTTACAACTGCCCAGACAACTTACAGCCATGGTATCATTTTATAGGCAGCATCTCCCAGAATTTCCATCTCCCTGTGCCTGGAAGCATGCAGAGGATTTGAGGTTAACTTAAACACAACCTTTTGCATGGGGTACTGTATTAGCAGCATCGTCTTTTGCTTGGTGCACTGGAGGTTCTACTAGTAAATTATTTATACATGTAAAGGGATGTTCCTCTCTTAATATTAAAGTAGTGATAAACCCTCAGTGCTTTTTAGTTAAAACATTTTTACCCCAGGACTTGCAGTTTACAATTTTAAATAGGATCAAAGTGTTCCGGCACACAGAAAGCATGTGACCAGTGTTATTCTAGAAAAGTGCACACAGAGTCCAGACTATAATATTTCTAAAGTCCATAATACATTTAATGTCCATAGTCCTCATAATATATATCACAATGCACCGGCAGCTTCTGTCCTCAGAGTATAGTTAGCTCTATATTAGACAAGACAAGAACAAAAGGAGGGGGGGGGGGCTTGTGCCACCTAAGTGCAGTATTACTAAAAGTCAGTTGATTCGCAACAGATAAAAAAGGAATGAGCTGGTTGCTCCGCGTGTGTAGCCTGACATCCCAAGCCCTCTCTCCTCTTCCGGTGAAGTCACTGGTTGGGGTGGACTTCCTGATCTCCACGTTCCATCTATCTTTACCATTTCCAGCAGTCCGGATCCCTTGTGGTGCCTGCAGGACTGAGATGAGCGGCAACTACTACTCCAGTGATTTTAAAGCCTGTATCTTGTGAGTGTTTTATATCTGTTGCAAATAATCTGACTTTAAGTAATACTGCACTCCCCCCACCCCTTTTTTTCTTTACAATTTTGAATGCTGCTGGGTCCTCTCAATGCTTCTACCCTGAACCTCACAAGAAAGCTTTAACCGTGGACAGTGCAGTCTCCAGCCAGTCTATGAGCTTGGACAACGGAGAGAGAGAAGGAGGGAAGAAGAGGAGAGTGCCTTCCCATCCTAGGCTATACAGTAGATGTTGTTTCTATTGATGCACACATTGCAGGGAGACACAGCTCTAGTCCCTGCATACAAGGGTGGCTCCATAGGATGCTTCAAGAGAAAGGAGCCACCCTGATACAGGAAACTTGGGGCAGTGGTCATGACACCAACATAAACTGGAACATAGAAAGAGAATACAATCTAAGGAAGCTGCATAGTCACTTAGTGGTTTGCTCCTCTGTCTGTCAGCACTAGGTTTGTTGGTTCAAATCCCATCCATAACAAGACCTGCATGTAGTTTGGATGTTCTCCCTGTGATTGTGTGGGCTTCCTCACCCACTCATGGGTAAATAGGGTCCTGTATGTGTGAATGTGAGAAAGGCAGGCCTTCAATTTTCTTCTCTTTAACCACAGGTTGAAGAAAATAAAATTGCTTGATTCCTCCATCAACACAGTCAGTGTTGATGGGGGAATCCCTCCCTTCCGCAGAGCTAATGTGTTCTGCCAGCGGGAAGCACAGAGAGCCTTCCCCACTGGGAAAAAAACCTGATGGTTGTAAGTTGATTGATAGATCGACTTCAGTACAACTTGCCTGCCCATGGATGGATCAAAATTCGTTCCTGCTGAAACTGGCCGACTTTTGATCTGTCTATGGCTGGCTTTAGGAACCTTAATTTGTAAGCTCCTTGAGGGCAGGTAGTAGGTACTGATGTGAATGTACAATATATACATAAAACACTGTGTATATAAATAGCAGTAATATATAAAATAATACTCAGTAAATGATTGAATCAGCAGCTTGAAGTGGTTAAAACTGATGGTTTATTATCACTTTAAAGGCAGAATCATGCACTTACTGCTCATTTTGAATCATTTCAGCAGGTGCACTGAGATAGTCTAGCTCAATATCTACAAAGTGGAAAGTAGATAAGTCTCTGCAGTAAAGTTTGCTAAAATCCATGCAATGCAAATAGTTGACCTGGGCAAGCTTCAATTAAGGAACTTAATGTTCATGTTAGGTACACATACCTAGTGTTTTGCAAGAACTAAAGAGGTATCGGTTATTTATAGTTGGCATAGCACTGATTCCATCTGTCATCCTTAGACAAAGTTTTGGTGCCTTTTTTAGAACTTCACAATTATACTTTTCAAAGAACAGGAATAACACATTTTCTAACAATTACACAGGTGGCAGATTACACATAGTGCAAAACATTTAACTGTAAAATTTGCTTAAAATGAAACATCTTTCATTTAAAGGAATGTATTACAAATCTGAGACAGATGATTTTAAATTAACAGAAATATAGACATGGATAGTGTTAATCCCATGACTCTAGATAATACCATCAATGACCGATTTGGTCAAAAAGAAGCTGAATGAGTTAATATAAGATTCACTTACACATAGTGCTGCAGAAACCAGACTTCACTTGATTGCATTCTGATGGGAAGCCACCTTTCAAGTGATCCAGCTACAGCAGACAGGTCAAATATTTCTAAATTAAGCTTGTAGGAGAAATTCGCCAGAAAGTTGACTCTAATTTACGTTCCATGTTCAGCAGTGAAAAGTTAATCATTCTTCAGACATACTGTATGTAGGTTTCTTGTGCTGCCTTCATAGGCTCATTTACATCCAAATGTGTGACAAGGAGAATCTAGGATTTTTCCAGCAAGGAAAGTACACAGAGACTGCAGACAATGAGCTTGAAATCCCTCATGAGCCAGTGTTTACATGACGAGGCCTGATAGTCATACACTACGGCTGAAAGTCACACCCACATGGTGCTGTAGAGCGGCCTCAACAAAGAATAGACAGAACTGGATGACTTAAACCACTGCCTAAAACCTTAAACCTTTGTATTTGGAAAGCATACTTAACCGTGTTTTATAGATCACACAAAGAGTAGCAATAAGACATCAATATCTTAAATTGCATTAGTGGTATCTGGACTTTCTTCACCATTTTACCAGATTTGACATCATGTTTGGCCATAGAGACCAAACTGCCCATAACAGGTAAAATGTTCCTTCCTGCTCTTGGGTACTGCCAACAGGACGTTCTTTGACACTGAAAGGGTAACGCCACTTTTGTGCGGAAAAATATATAGCAAATAATAAATTAAAAAAAAAAAAAAAAACAACATACAAATTCTCCACAACTTGCCATTATATAATTTCATGTTATTAAAATTATTTTTCCTTTTCAATTTGCAGCTGTAAAATTCAATGCAGTATGACAACCTTGAAGCCTTCTGTACACAGTTGGTTTACAGACCTTCCCCAGAAATGTAATTTCCGGCTTGTGTGATTGGTCTGCACTAAGATACGAGTTCGATTTTAGGCACCCTCTGCAACAAAAATGTTATTTTGGTTCGATACTCTCAAAGAGTTAAAGCAGAGTTCCAGTCCCCCAAATACATTTTCTTTCAAATGCTCCCCTGTAATTGTTACCACTTCTACTTTAACATTAGGATACTGTAAGTAACGTCGCCCTTTTTGTTTTTTAAATCATTATAAATTAACCTGATCTTGGAAGCAGGCAGGGTCCATCGCTGAAGCCCACCTGTCTTCATTTCCTGGGATTCGGTACAGCTGACTACCCAGCATGCACCTCTCGATCTCACACTTACACAGTAATGCCACTGAACGGCGATGTTTCTTCCTGAGCAATGGTGGCATCGGCAGAAGTTTTCCGCCCTATTGTTATGGCAACCTGTCAATCACAGATATTGAAGGGGGGGGGGGGGGTTGTCTCGATTGAAACCCTATAGTAGGTTTTTTCCACCGTCCCAGAAAATTCTAAAGTAGGGTGGATATGGGTGCCTCAAACCCAAGTGTGGGGACTTTACGGGCAAGAGTAAGTTGAACAATGATGTTTAGAGTAAAAACGATTTATTGAATACTAACAATATACATAGTAGCAATGGGATAACCCATAATTACACAATGGTGGTGTATGGGTAAAGCCCATAGTGTGAAGACGTATAAAGTATGGAAGAATTATTTGTGACTTGAGGTGATAAGATCAATCAATTTTGCATATTTTCTATTTTCCTGATGTGGATAAACAGAATAAATCCAGAGCAAAACAGGGGAAGGATCCTGGATATGATCCTAGTAAGTCCTACACGTTTCGGCCCAGAGAGGGCCTTTCTCAAGGATAGATCACCAATTCTATAAAGTAATAATAGAGGTGTTACCATTTAACACAGTTTTATTGAAAAGTAAAGCACACCCCATTATTATATTTTACTTCAAACCGATCTATAACCGATAATTATAAAACCTTTGTTCTACTTCTGTTCATCACACAGGAGGTTGATACCACCTGTGAGCAGCGTATGGTTCCCGTTGCAGTCCGAATATTTGAAAAGTGCATTTATGTGCAATATCTGGGCTAGAAAACATGTGTGTCATTTAAATGTTTCAATATTTCACTATTATTATTTCCGTTTCTTTGCATTAATCATGCATTAAATGGTAACACCTCTATTATTACTTTATAGAATTGGTGATCTATCCTTGAGAAAGGCCCTCTCTGGGCCGAAACGCGTAGGACTTACTAGGATCATATCCAGGATCCTTCCCCTGTTTTGCTCTGGATTTATTCTGTTTAGCCACATCAGGAAAATAGAAAATAAGCAAAATAGGTTGATCTTATTACCTCCTTAAGTCACAAATAATTCTTCCATACTTTATACGTCTTCACACTATGGGCTTTACCCATACACCACCATTGTGTAATTATGGGTTATCCCATTGCTACTATGTATATTGTTAGTATTCAATAAATCGTTTTTACTCTAAACATCATTGTTCAACTTACTCTTGCCCGTAAAGTCCCCACACTTGGGTTTGAGGCACCCATATCCACCCTACCTGTCAATCACAGGACACCCCGGAAATTAAATCATGTGAGATTTCAGTATTCGGCAATTTCATTGGACTCCTAGAATAGATGATGTGGATATCCCAGGAGTCCATGGGAATCGCCTTGTGACAAAATCGCTTAGGTGGCCAGAGCTGGAAGTGCTGCTTGAAAACTTTTAATAAAAGGTATTTAGAAAAAAAATGATTTCCATTTAGAATAGCAGCCATGGGAATGATTGCACTTTAAAAAAAATGGGTGGAACTTCGCTTTAACTACTTCTGAAGGGGTGCTGATACTGCAACTTCCTCATTAGAATGCTGTAAGTGCATCAGCTGATTAATAAGGAAAAAGTCACTCACATTCACATTTGCAATCAAACAAACAGCTTTTTGTGGGACTCTACAAAAATGTTTGTTTAAATCCTTGCAATGCACATTGTTAACCCAGAGGGGGTTGTTCTTTTCTCAACAAAAGTACAGTTAACTTAATAAAGTGAAAATCCACTTTTGTTGAGAAAGCAATCCTCTCTAAGTCAGTAATATTAAATAAATTGATTTGAGCAAATATCCCTGCAAATGCTTATCTATTTCTATAGATACCATGAGAGGGTCTACTTTACTATAAACACCAGATCAGACTCGATCTTTTAATAAAGAAAAACTGCAGCCCAGGTATCCCTTTATGACTCACACGGGAATTCTGGTAAGTTCTTGATATAACACTAATTTTGAAAATTTTGGCAACTTTAGAAATCTATAGGTATCTGCAGATTGAAGTGCAATGGCAAATGTAATAAAACAAAACTCTTTAAGACATTTTTTTTAATGTCCAACTCTAGCCTGAGGAGGATCTACCCCCCCCCCCCCATATGAGAACCTTTGCTTTTAGATAGGTCTTCTTCACCCTTTTCTTCCCCAATGATGAGCAGATCCTAAAAAGTTGCAGATTGATACCATGTTAATAAATTACACCACTTTCTAAAGAGCATTCTCTTGTGAGTACAGGGTGGGAGGCAGAGCTTTGAATTCCTGGGCACACAGAAAAGGGGCTGAATATATATATATATATATATATATATATATATATATATATATATATATATATTTATTTATTTATTTATATATACTTTTTTGTTGACAAAGGTTTCATAGAATGAGCTGTTAAAATAATATAATTGTCTAGTCTTTTTGGTTATTTGTGGTGGAAGAGCTTGATCATCTGCACATACAAACCTTCTGACTCCTAACACCCTATGAGATCTAGTTTATGTATTTCCTCTAAACATGTATCATGATGAGTTATCTTCAGGAGAAATGTAATAACGGATACAATTTACAGCTCACTGCACATCTAAGGAATTGCTAGGAATGTTGTATTACTGATAATACAGCAGCTGTTTCCGAGAACTCTGGGCTGTAAGGGACCCCTAAAATGTGAGTTTTTTTTTTTCTTTGAAATATGGTTAGGGTTTTCTAAAAAGCTACTAAAGTCTTTAGTTTGAAAACATTTTAAATGAAGTTTTACTGTATTAAACCCCAAAACAGTCATTGAATATATTGCGCTTTACCAATTCTTAAATGTGATGGCTACATTTGTTTTGTTTTTTTCTAGGCTTTTTTTCCCTTTAGTTTTACCTGGTGATCCTGCCATTAACACACTTCCTATTTTAGGGTGGCTCCACTTTGGATGAAGGAGCAATTAAGAAACCTTTGGAGAGTATTGCAATCTGGGAAGAAGGTAGTGTTAGATGATTTAAATCAAGGGTCTTCAAACTATGGCCCTCCAGGTGTTCAGGAACTACAATTCCCATCATGCCTAGTCATGTCTGTGAATGTCAGAGTTTTGCAATGCCTCATGGGATGTGTAGTTCTGCAACAGCTGGAGGGCCGTAGTTTGAGGATCCCTCATTTAGATGGACCCTGGAAGGTTTGCCCCCCTTCATGACCAGGCCATTTTTTGCAATACGGCACTGCGTTACTTTAACTGACAAGTGCAATGCTGTACCTAAAAAAGAAAATTGAAAATTGTCCCTTTTTTCCCAATTTTGAAAAAAAAAAAAACAATATTTTTTACTTTCTGCTAAAAACATATCCACTAAAAAATTGAAAAAAAAAATCAAATTTCTCAATCAATTTAGGCCAGTATGTATTCTGCTACATGTTTTTGGTAAAAAAAAATATCCCAATAAGCATATATTAATTGGTTTGCGCAAAAGCAAACTATGGGATATCTGAATGTAATTTTCTTTTTTTTTTTTCACTAGTAATGGCCGCAATCAGCAATTTTTAGCAGGACTACAACATTGCAGCGGACAAATCTGACACTATGTGACACTTTTTTGGGACCAATGACACCAATACAGTGATCAGTGCTAAAAAAAAGCACTGTCACAGTACTAATGACATTGGCAGGGAAGGGGTTAACATCAGGGGTAATCAAAGGGTTAAATGTGTTCTTTGGGAGTGCTTGCTAACTATGTGGGGGGGTGCTTTGACTGGAGGAAGACAGAGATCTGTGTTCCTGCAGAAACACAGCATCTCCATCTTCCCCTCTGACAGAACGGCAATCTGCCTTGTTTACATAGGCAGCCCGCCGTTCTGCCTCTCTCAGAAATGATCGCCGGGTGCCGGTGAATATCTGGTCCGCCGGACCCACTGATCGGCTCCCGCTTTGTCCAATTACAGTCATCGGTGGCGTGCATGCGCGCCCCAGACCCGGAACAAAAAAGATGTACATGTGGGTGATTTTGCGCTAAAGGGCTGCCCTGCCATGGTATATGTACGTGGGGCAGTCCGGAAGCAGTTAAAGCAGTTACAGCTACAGTTTTTCATTTTTTTATGTGACATTGGTTGTATATAAATGAATTAAAAGCTGATCGTTGTAAGCACCACTGTTATTGGTAAGGGGCTTCTCTCAACCCTTTTTTTTTTTTTTTTGGGGGGGGGGGGGTTAATACCACTTAAAATAGGGCCAGACAAATACCTACAAATAAACAACAGAACATCAGTTTTTGTCATACTGGAGTGAATCTTCTATACATAAATGCAAAATATTTGTGTGTATATACTGTATATATGTATGATAGATAGATAGATAGATAGATAGATAGATAGATAGATAGATAGATAGATAGATAGATAGATAGATAGATAGATAGATAGATAGATAGATAGATAGATAGATAGATAGATAGATAGATAGATAGATAGATAGATAGATAGATAGATAGATAGATAGATAGATAGGAGAAAAAGTTCAAGTTGTCCAGAAGTCAGTCATTGACACCCACAAGGAGGGTAAGTCACCAACTTGGGGAAAATTCTCAAGGAGTAGAGTGCGGCTGGTGTCAGTGCTTCAAGAGCCACCACACAGAGATGTACCCAGGACATGGGCTACAACTGTCGCATTGGCCAGCAAAGACTCGCCTGACCTAAACCCCATAGAGAATCTGTGGGGTATTGTCAAGAGGAAGATGAGAGAGACCAGACCTAACAATGCAGAGGAGCTGAAGGCCGCTATCAAAGTAACCTGGTCTTCCTTAACACCTCAGCAGTGTCACAAGGTGATCGCCTCCATGCTATGCCACTATGATGCAGTAATTCATGCAAAAGGAGCCCCGACCAAGTATTGAGTGCATACCATACTATACACTATACTATGCATGGACATACTTTTCAGTAGGCCAACATTTCTATATTAAAAACCCTTTTTTTTTGGTCTTATGTAATATTCTAATTTTCTGAGATACTGAATTTTGGGTTTTCACTAGCTGTAAGCCATAATCATCAACATTAAAAAAATAGAAGTGCTTAAAATATATCACTCTGTGTGTAATACATCTATATAATATACGAGTTTCACTTTTTGAATTGAATTACTGAAATAAGTAAATTTTTTTATATGCACCTGTATATATACATTTTTTTTATATACATGTTTTGTGGCAGGCACTACATTAGAAATTATCACAATGCTGATGAGTCTCTACCATCAATGTATATTGCTTGCAATGATCAGCTAGCCTAGAATCTAGACCAATATTGAGAATACTATGGCTGTTACAGACAGAGAGAGGTAAAGAAAGAAGATTAGTAGTAAACTGCCTGGTGGTTTACTACAAATCTAATAGGACAAAGTATCTCAGATGACAGATGGTCCTTAGAGATAGGTGATTCATATAGCATTTTTAGAAACAAGCATTTAGAAGCTTAGATGGCAAGCAATTTTTCATAACCAACTACTTAACAGTACATTTTTTTTTTTTTTTACCATGCAAGCTGCCACATGATCAAAAAGATGATTTAGAAAAATAAACAATAATGAATTTTTTGGATACCAAAATAGCAGCTGCATTATTAAAGTTATTATTATATATGCACCACTTCACTGGTATCAACTTTTTTTCTTTATTTTAATTGCATCTCCCTTTAAATAGGACATTCAATTATTCAAAGCATATGATTTGGATAAAACCCAAGAGTGGGTTTTACTATGCTCAAACTTTATTTCAAATACTCTTGTTCTTTGCATGGTATTTATATACCCACTAATCCGCCACTCCATCTGTAGAGAAATAGAAAAACAAATTGGTCTATTGTTCAGTTGAGGTCAAGTAGGTCCGGGGAAAGAAACAAAGGAAACTGAAAGTTTGGTTTATTACTTGCACTAAAAATAAAACTGAATTGTTAATGATATATTGTTATAATCAATAATCATTACGTACATTCCAGAAATGAGTGCTGAATAAAGTATACCACATCTGACAATCTTGACCTCTATCCAAATATAACAAATGGTGGTATATCACACAAAGTATGATTTAACAGAACTCAAAAAAATCCTATAAATCAATGTTGCACATTTTAATGAAATTAGATCAAATTGAAATTCCTGCTTTAAGTCCAACTGTAGGTCAAGAGAAATTGGTTCCGATAAAATTAGGACACTTTAAATAGTACGTTTTGAATATCTTATTGTTGTTTTTAATTTTAAAGTTCTCCAATACCGACCCGAAAAGTCTAAACCAGTTTAGAGACAACGATTGAAGAGTGCCTGCACTGTATGTTTCATAGTTTCATAGCTGGCAAGGTTGAATAGAAATACCAGTCCATCTAGTTTAACTTTTGTGGGTGCGTGTGTGTATTTATGTCTCTACCACTTCCCATATCCCTAATTTTGTGTTCAATAAGATGCTCATCTAAAGGTTTTTTGGAATTTGGCAACGTTTCCCGATGAAACCATTGACTATAGAAAGGAGCTCCACATCTAACAGAACCCCTTACGCAGTGGTCTTCTTGAGTAACCTGAGGCTGAATAGTTTTCTCCCAATGTTGGCATCACTATTAAAGAGGAGCTCCAGGCTCCCCAAAAAAACTAAAAATCACCAGGTACAAATACTATAGCTGCTAGATTTTAATATAAGGACACTTAGCTATTCAGGGATCCAGTGATGTCCTCACACGAGGCGAATCTTCAATAAGCATTGGGTGCAGGCGCTGGCATGTTAAGTAAAGAAAAAAGGCAGTGAAGCCTTGCAGCTTCACAGCTAGTTTCCTGCCACGCTGCATCTTGTGAATGGTCCCATAGTCTCCTGGGAGCTGTGATGTGTCCCAGAAGACTGCTGGGAAAGGAGGGGGGCCAAAGTTCCGGCTCAGATTACTGCTGGATTTGACAAAAACCTGCCCCCCCCAAAAAGTGGCAAATGTGGCAGTGGGGGGGGGGGGGGTATAGGATGCAAACAAGTGAAACTTCCCTTCTTGGATGAAGTTCCACTTTAAGATATTTGTATATCGATATCATATCCCCTCAGATTCTCTACAGTGGTCCAACACATGCCCTGCCTTATCTCAACTACAGTTCTCCAATCAGCAATGCTAAAGCTGTAAACCTGACTCTGCAGGGGTGTGTCAGACTGCTGTAGAGAGACCACTGTTCTCACACAAACCATAGTGACCTTTAGCTGCAGCCTCTGGGCAGGCATGGACTTTCTGCTAGAGATCCAGTAACTTTGAAAGCAATAAAATCAGTAAGATTTTAAAAACTTTCCATTTTAGGCATTTATACTTGTACCTGGGGGTGGGAAAAACACACACAGATGAGCTGCATTTTTACTGCCTCAACTGCTTACCGTTTAACTGCAAAGGAAGTGGAAGGGAGGTATGCATATGGCACAACCCCCCCCCCTCCCCTCACTGCCTTCAGTGGGCAATACTGCTGGTCAAATCAATCAATTCAAACTGAGTAGGGCTGAGTCACAACCTTCTCACAACCGTGGTGGTGCTGGTTTCTAGGGGAGGCAACATAATGCCTCTACACTGCCTGTCAAATGCCCTCTGAAGAGAGGTCCACTCTGGATTGCTCTTTAGAAGGCTAACACTAATGTATATGAGCCATAAAGCACCCTTTTTGGTATGCCTTTTGTTTTTTTAAAGCAATCCTGACCTTAGCTATATTTTCACATGTTAAAGTGGATTTTATGCATTAAGGTAAAAAACATTCTGGGTGCTCCTCCCTCCCCAGCCCCCACCCAATACTTAATTGAGCCCCATCTCAATCCAATGATGCGCATGAGAGTAGCGGCTCTCCTGGGTCTCTTTCTCCTCATTGGCTCACACAGCAGTGGGAGCCAATGAGGATCAGCCAGGGCCTGGCTGAGCCATGCTCTGTGTGTGAATGGACACACAGAGCAAGGCTCGGGAGCAAGTCTGCTCAAGTGTCCATAGCAAGAGGCTTGCTATTGGGGGCAATCGGCAGGGGGGAGGAGCCAGGACTGCCAGTGGTGGACCCAAAAAGAAGAAGATCTGGGCTGCTCTGCGCAAAACCATTGCATAGAGCAGGTAAGTATAGCATGTCTATCACTTTAAGTACTACAATGCTTAGTAATGTGTACACAAATTAATTGTCAGAATTATTTCTTTTCATAGGATTACTTCCGTCTTTAATCTTCTACCTTTGTTCAGGCATAATCCAGAGACCACATCTAATTCTTTGACTGGGATCATTTATATCCTCGGTTCTGTGCAAATCTCAGCTGTGTTCACACATCTTTTTTAACAGCCCCTGCTGCAAAATGAGCAGACAGAAGCTGTGATGTCACTGTGCATGTGTGCCTTAATACTCGGAATTCTGGGAGTTGTAGTTTGTTTTGGATGCTGTATACAGATCCTTTGTGTAAGTTATTCTCAGAAAAAAAAATAAAAAACCTGAAAGACAAAGGCATAATAAGCTAGTATGCATCACATTCTAGCTCATTATGAAATACTTACATTAGAGCGAAGCCCCCGCAGTGCTGCCCACTCACCGGTGACACGGCCGACATGTTCAGCCGTCCTACTTCCTGGTTTGCTTCCTTCGGCCATCTGATTGGCCACATGCGTGCTGGAGCCGCCATTCACAGCAGAGGGCTCTGAAGAAACGGCACAGGATGCCGTTCCTTCAGAGCGCATGCGCCAATGACTTCATTGGCTGCATGCAATGTAAATATCTCCTGAACGGTGCAAT
Organism: Pelophylax lessonae; assembly: GCF_965119305.1. Taxonomy (NCBI): domain Eukaryota; kingdom Metazoa; phylum Chordata; class Amphibia; order Anura; family Ranidae; genus Pelophylax; species Pelophylax lessonae. The sequence continues at coordinate 564,338,183 of NC_138768.1, forward strand.
TTTAGGAGATATTTACAGTACCTATAGGTAAGCCTTATTATAGGCTTACCTATAGGTACAAGTTATTAAGGTGGGTTTACAACTAATTTAACGTGTTTTAATACATTTTGCTCTCAGATATTACACTATTGGGCACATGTCTGCTCTCTTTTATATTCCCTTCTATGCTGCTTTGTCATTGGAGGAAAAAGTGGAGATGTGAACCGTGGAACACCATCTTGCTATCCTTGATAACAAGCGCTGTCTGACTTCTTATATGAGGATCATACACTCTCCGGTAAGCCTAAAGATGGCCATACATTATACAATTTTCTTATTCATGTTGCTTTAGATTACTTTATGTAGTACAAGGGCCTGCCTGATTGCATACAAATTGAAAGTGTTTAGGTTTGACCTATTATATGGTTCTGGTAAATCTAAAGGAAAATTGCACAAGAGAATTGTATAATGTATGGCCAGCCTACGTGTGTGGTATGGTAGAGGACACAAGGGTTTACACGGGAGAAGAACTGTGGGAAATCAGGTTGCACTGTTCATACATGCAAACCATTGATTACAAGTCTATTGGAGACTAATACTATTAATGAGAAGCACTTTTGTGTACTGGACCTACATGGATGTTATTTCATTTTATATGATTTTTTTGCATACTGTATGCTTAGAGGAATAGTGTAACACTTTATATTGCAGAAAGTTACAATGTACAGTCTGAGTGATAACTAATGCAGAAAGATTGCTCATCCTCCCAGATTCCTGCCTCTCAGGGTAGACATGTAAAAACTGCCTTATCATTTTCCCAGATTTCTGCCTCTTAGGTACATAATAGGAAACTGTGCATAGGTCTAGATATCTGGAGCTCCAGAGTAGTAAAATGGAAGCATCAATTTTAATAAATTGCGAAATATCAGGAAAATATTAATGCAGACATATAAAGCTACTGCTAGGTCCACGTTATTTTTATGGTTATATGAAATCTATAGTGCAGCAGGCAGGGGCGGACTGATCATTAGGGCACTCGGGCACTGCCCGAGGGCCCGGGGCTAGTAGGGGGCCCCATGAAAGGCTCCTGGCACCTACCTTCCAAAGCATCTGTGATGATCCCGGAGCCCAGTGCCAGAACAAGTTCCAGCGCTGAGCTCCAGTAACTGGCCTGACAGAGACACACTAGCGTGGGCACTCAGGACACCTTCCCTGCATCTCTTTCAGGGTGCCTGGGCTCCCTTACGCAGCGATCGTCCCTCTGCCGCAGCTGACACTTGCATCTCTCCCCCAACTGATGCCTGCACAGTACACACAGAGCTCACCAAGGATCCTCCTCCACGGCTCTGAAGTACACAGACAGGAGGAGGAGGAGTAGCCGGGGAGGAGGGACATTAACTTCAAGAGCTGCACTGATTATCTGAGGTATGTACTGTACATAGTTTATGGATACGGAAGGGGGACAGATAACAAGGATGCACATATGGAGAAGTGATGGGGGCAGGGGCATATGCTAGGGGGATGCTTTTGGAGGGGGGATGACTTGTGCTAGAAGGTGAGGAGGTGGTGTGAGGGGATTTCAACTCTGACCTCTCCCCTCCAAATGCACCCCCCAGCACATGTTCTCTTACTGCCCCTTCTCCCCAAATCAAAGAGGTGCAGATTGCCACTCATCCCAGGACCCCCTCTCTCCTCATCCCAGGACCCCCTCTCTCCTCATCCCAGGACCCCCTCTCTCCTCATCCCAGGACCCCTCTCTCCTCATCCCAGGACCCCCTCTCTCCTCATCCCAGGACCCCTCTCTCCTCATCCCAGGACCCCCTCTCTCCTCATCCCAGGACCCCTCTCTCCTCATCCCAGGACCCCCTCTCTCCTCATCCCAGGACCCCCTCTCTCCTCATCCCAGGACCCCTCTCTCCTCATCCCAGGACCCCTCTCTCCTCATCCCAGGACCCCCTCTCTCCTCATCCCAGGACCCCTCTCTCCTCATCCCAGGACCCCCTCTCTCCTCATCCCAGGACCCCCTCTCTCCTCATCCCAGGACCCCTCTCTCCTCATCCCAGGACCCCCTATCTCCTCATCCCAGGACCCCTCTCTCCTCATCCCAGGACCCCCTCTCTCCTCATCCCAGGACCCCCTCTCTCCTCATCCCAGGACCCCCTCTCTCCTCATCCCAGGACCCCTCTCTCCTCATCCCAGGACCCCCTATCTCCTCATCCCAGGACCCCCTCTCTCCTCATCCCAGGACCCCTCTCTCCTCATCCCAGGACCCCCTCTCTCCTCATCCCAGGACCCCTCTCTCCTCATCCCAGGACCCCCTCTCTCCTCATCCCAGGACCCCTCTCTCCTCATCCCAGGACCCCTCTCTCCTCATCCCAGGACCCCCTCTCTCCTCATCCCAGGGCCCCTCTCTCCTCATCCCAGGACCCCTCTCTCCTCATCCCAGGACCCCCTCTCTCCTCATCCCAGGACCCCTCTCTCCTCATCCCAGGACCCCTCTCTCCTCATCCCAGGACCCCCTCTCTCCTCATCCCAGGGCCCCTCTCTCCTCATCCCAGGACCCCTCTCTCCTCATCCCAGGACCCCTCTCTCCTCATGCCAGGACCCCCTCTCTCCTCATCCCAGGACCCCCTCTCTCCTCATCCCAGGGCCCCTCTCTCCTCATCCCAGGACCCCTCTCTCCTCATCCCAGGACCCCTCTGTCCTCATCCCAGGACCCCCTCTCTCCTCATCCCAGGGCCCCTCTCTCCTCCTCCCAGGACCCCTCTCTCCTCATCCCAGGACCCCCATCTCCTCATCCCAGGACCCCCTCTCTCCTCATCCCAGGACCCCCTCTCTCCTCATCCCAGGGCCCCTCTCTCCTCATCCCAGGACCCCCATCTCCTCATCCCAGGACCCCCTCTCTCCTCATCCCAGGGCCCCTCTCTCCTCCTCCCAGGACCCCTCTCTCCTCATCCCAGGACCCCCATCTCCTCATCCCAGGACCCCCTCTCTCCTCATCCCAGGACCCCCTCTCTCCTCATCCCAGGGCCCCTCTCTCCTCATCCCAGGACCCCCATCTCCTCATCCCAGGACCCCCTCTCTCCTCATCCCAGGGCCCCTCTCTCCTCATCCCAGGGCCCCTCTCTCCTCATCCCAGGACCCCTCTCTCCTCATCCCAGGACCCCCTCTCTCCTCATCCCAGGACCCCTCTCTCCTCATCCCAGGACCCCTCTCTCCTCATCCCAGGACCCCCTCTCTCCTCATCCCAGGACCCCTCTCTCCTCATCCCAGGACCCCATCTCCTCATCCCAGGACCCCCTCTCTCCTCATCCCAGGGCCCCTCTTTCCTCCTCCCAGGACCCCTTTCTCCTCATCCCAGGACCCCTCTCTCCTCATCCCAGGACCCCCATCTCCTCATCCCAGGGCCCCTCTCTCCTCATCCCAGGACCCCCATCTCCTCATCCCAGGACCCCCTCTCTCCTCATCCCAGGGCCCCTCTCTCCTCATCCCAGGGCCCCTCTCTCCTCATCCCAGGACCCCTCTCTCCTCATCCCAGGACCCCCTCTCTCCTCATCCCAGGACCCCTCTCTCCTCATCCCAGGACCCCTCTCTCCTCATCCCAGGACCCCCTCTCTCCTCATCCCAGGACCCCTCTCTCCTCATCCCAGGACCCCATCTCCTCATCCCAGGACCCCCTCTCTCCTCATCCCAGGGCCCCTCTCTCCTCATCCCAGGACCCCCTCTCCTCATCCCAGGACCCCCTCTCTCCTCATCCCAGGACCCCTCTCTCCTCATCCCAGGACCCCTCTCTCCTTATCCCAGGACCCCCTCTCTCCTCATCCCAGGACCCCTCTCTCCTCATCCCAGGACCCCTCTCTCCTCATCCCAGGACCCCCTCTCTCCTCATCCCAGGACCCCTCTCTCCTCATCCCAGGACCCCATCTCCTCATCCCAGGACCCCCTCTCTCCTCATCCCAGGGCCCCTCTTTCCTCCTCCCAGGACCCCTTTCTCCTCATCCCAGGACCCCTCTCTCCTCATCCCAGGACCCCCATCTCCTCATCCCAGGGCCCCTCTCTCCTCATCCCAGGACCCCCATCTCCTCATCCCAGGACCCCCTCTCTCCTCATCCCAGGGCCCCTCTCTCCTCATCCCAGGGCCCCTCTCTCCTCATCCCAGGACCCCTCTCTCCTCATCCCAGGACCCACTCTCTCCTCATCCCAGGACCCCTCTCTCCTCATCCCAGGACCCCTCTCTCCTCATCCCAGGACCCCCTCTCTCCTCATCCCAGGACCCCTCTCTCCTCATCCCAGGACCCCATCTCCTCATCCCAGGACCGCCTCTCTCCTCATCCCAGGGCCCCTCTCTCCTCATCCCAGGACCCCCTCTCCTCATCCCAGGACCCCCTCTCTCCTCATCCCAGGACCCCTCTCTCCTCATCCCAGGACCCCTCTCTCCTTATCCCAGGACCCCCTCTCTCCTCATCCCAGGACCCCTCTCTCCTCATCCCAGGACCCCATCTCCTCATCCCAGGACCCCCTCTCTCCTCATCCCAGGGCCCCTCTCTCCTCATCCCAGGGCCCCTCTCTCCTCATCCCAGGACCCCTCTCTCCTCATCCCAGGGCCCGCTCTCTGCTCTCATCCCATGGCCCCCTCTTTGCTCTCATCCTATGGCCCCCTCTCTGCTCTCATCCCAGGACCCCCTCTCTGCTCTCATCCCAGGACCCCCTCTCTGCTCTCATCCCAGGACCCCCCTCTCTGCTCTCATCCCAGGACCCCCTCTCTGCTCTCATCCCAGGACCCCCTCTCTGCTCTCATCCCAGGGCCCCCTCTCTGCTCTCATCCCAGGGCCCCCTCTCTGCTCTCATCCTATGGCCCCCTCTCTGCTCTCATCCCAGGACCCCCTCTCTGCTCTCATCCCAGGACCCCCTCTCTGCTCTCATCCCAGGACCCCCTCAATGCTCTCATCCCAGGGGTCTCTCTCAGCTCTCATCCCAGGACCCCCACTCTGCTCTCATCCCAGGACCCCCCTCTCTGCTCTCATCCCAGGGGTCTCTCTCAGCTCTCATCCCAGGACCCCCTCTCTGCTCTCATCCCAGGACCCCCTCTCTGCTCTCATCCCAGGACCCCCTCTCTGCTCTCATCCCAGGACCCCCTCTCTGCTCTCATCTCAGGACCCCCTCTCTGCTCTCATCCCAGGACCCCCTCTCTGCTCTCATCTCAGGACCCCCTCTCTGCTCTCATCCCAGGACCCCCCTCTCTGCTCTCATCCCAGGGGTCTCTCTCAGCTCTCATCCCAGGACCCCCTCTCTGCTCTCATCCCAGGACCCCCTCTCTGCTCTCATCCCAGGACCCCCTCTCTGCTCTCATCCCAGGGGTCTCTCTCAGCTCTCATCCCAGGACCCCCTCTCTGCTCTCATCCCAGGACCCCCCTCTCTGCTCTCATCCCAGGGGTCTCTCTCGGCTCTCATCCCAGGACCCCCTCTCTGCTCTCATCCCAGGACCCCCTCTCTGCTCTCATCCCAGGACCCCCTCTCTGCTCTCATCTCAGGACCCCCTCTCTGCTCTCATTCCAGGACCCCCTCTCTGCTCTCATCTCAGGACCCCCTCTCTGCTCTCATCTCAGGACCCCCTCTCTGCTCTCATCCCAGGGGTCTCTCTCAGCTCTAATCCCAGGACCCCCTCTCTGCTCTCATCTCAGGACCCCCTCTCTGCTCTCATCCCAGGGGTCTCTCTCAGCTCTAATCCCAGGACCCCCTCTCTGCTCTCATCTCAGGACCCCCTCTCTGCTCTCATCCCAGGACCCCCCTCTCTGCTCTCATCCCAGGGGTCTCTCTCAGCTCTAATCCCAGGACCCCCTCTCTGCTCTCATCTCAGGACCCCCTCTCTGCTCTCATCCCAGGACCCCCCTCTCTGCTCTCATCCCAGGGGTCTCTCTCAGCTCTAATCCCAGGACCCCCTCTCTGCTCTCATCCCAGGACCCCCTCTCTGCTCTCATCCCAGGGGTCTCTCTCAGCTCTCATCCCAGGAGCCCCTCTCTGCTCTCATCCCAGGACCCCCTCTCTGCTCTCATCCCAGGGGTCTCTCTCAGCTCTCATCCCAGGACCCCCTCTCTGCTCTCATCCCAGGACCCCCCTCTCTGCTCTCATCCCAGGGGTCTCTCTCGGCTCTCATCCCAGGACCCCCTCTCTGCTCTCATCCCAGGACCCCCTCTCTGCTCTCATCCCAGGACCCCCTCTCTGCTCTCATCTCAGGACCCCCTCTCTGCTCTCATCTCAGGACCCCCTCTCTGCTCTCATCCCAGGGGTCTCTCTCAGCTCTAATCCCAGGACCCCCTCTCTGCTCTCATCTCAGGACCCCCTCTCTACTCTCATCCCAGGGGTCTCTCTCAGCTCTAATCCCAGGACCCCCTCTCTGCTCTCATCTCAGGACCCCCTCTCTGCTCTCATCCTAAGGCTCCCCCTCTCTGCTCTCATCCCTGGGGCCCCTCTCTGTCCTTATCCCAGGGGTCCTTCTCTGTTCTTATCCCAGGAGCTACTCTCTGTCATTATTCCAAGGGTCACTCTCTGTCTTTATCTCAGGGGTCCCTCTCTGTCCTCATCCAAGGGGTCCCCTTAACACCAACTGTGATAAGGTGTTCAGGACAGGAAGGGCCTGTTTAAATTTGCAGTTTGGGGGCAGGAAAACCTCAGAATTGAGCCCTGTATTTACTCACCCCCACCACACCCCCTTTAACTGCAAGGGCCAGGGGGTACACATGTTGCAGCCGCATCAGGAATTATATGTCCTGTCACGCTTGGCAGGTGTAGCACCTGCCAAGCATAACTCATTCAAGTGAATGGGGCTGCATTGCAAAGGCTGTGCAACCTTGTGCAGTACAGCAAAAAAAAAGGGTTAAAGTAGGCAATGAGAAGGCGTTGTATTGCCTCCTCATCACCTGCTTCAACTCCTTGAATCACACACTAGCATGCTGAAACTATATGCATTGCACATGGTTGCAGGGTGTTTGCCGAGTGGGCCTCATTCACTTGAATGGGTCACGATAACCCACCAAAAGCAACAGGGGGTTTAACTCCTGCTGCAACATGTGTACTCATGGACATGGACACAGGGGGGCCCCATGATCTCATATTGCCCGGGGGCCCCATGGGTTATCAGTCCGCCCCTGGCAGCAGGTGTTCATGCATACAGGCTAGAAAACCTGCTGAGAGACCACAAGAACATCAATGGAATCTAAAAATCACATCTGGCTCATAATCACAGTGCACAGCTTTATGCATTTACATATAAATGTTTATCAAGTTTTGAAATCTCACTGGGAAAAGTTGTATTATTGTAATAATGAAAAATGTCCAAAGAAAAAGAAAAAAAGGAACTTTTCAGCATTTTTCTTCAAGTTAAATTTAAATGCCATTGTAGTTAATTAAAGTGGCATTCTGTATTTAACGGTGACTTTTATCAACAGATACGCTGTGCTATGTTCAAAAAGAGGAATAGATCTTCAAAGGAATTCCTGTGTCAAGACAGGTGTAATGGAAAAGAAGCTCATTAGCACAGCATTAAAAAGAGTGATCATTCTAATTTCATTTTAAGAGGCAGAAGCTGCCTCTAGGCGCTCTTTCTCAGATACTTTTACAACTCGGTAAAATTAAAAAGTTTCTGATGGCGCATGCTTCAGATAAAATTCCCTCTTAAAAGGAGTTGTATCTATGAAACATGGCAGTGTGTGATATAAGCTAAAAATCACTTTTTACCCACTTGCCCTCTGGAAGGTTTACCCTCCTTGACCAGGTGATTTTTTGGGATACGGCACTGCGCTACTTTACCTGGCAATTGCATGGTCGTGCTACGTTGTACCCAAAAAATAATTTATATTTAATATATTTAAATATATATATTGATAGGGGTTATAACCCTCCCTTATTTTATAAAAAATGTAAAAAAAAGTTTTGATTATAGTTGTACTTTAAGAAAACCCTAAAGTGCCATCTCCTTACCATCTGTCAGCTGACTGGAAAGTGGGAGAGCAGCAGTTGACTGATGGGATCATCTTACTTCTCAATATGTTCTCAGTTCCTATTAGTATGAACCTTGTTAGCATGTTCGCATATAGCACACCTGACTAACTCCCAATCATGCCCCTTTCCCTGCCAATCTGTTCTGATCTACAGGAATTTGCAAGAAGCTAATATTAAATTAAACTCTGGTATTTATACAAGTTGTATTTAAAAATACATGTAATGCTTAGATATCTGTCTGGAATTCAGCTTTGATCATCCAGACACTTCAGTTTAAAAGGTCCAGAATGACTGATCCCATTCTGTTAAACTTTGAACACTCAAACCCTTCCTTATAAGGATTTCCTACTTGGGAAGGAAGACAACCAGTGCTGTACAATATGATTTATTGATTACTGCCAAATTTTTAGTCTTTACCTCTCAATATTGATAACTGAAAATGTTTAATACCACATCTTTAAAATGCTCTGCTCTTTCGCTTTGTTTCTTTACATTAATTATAAGGTTTTAAAATATATTATTGTATAAAAGCCATTTTACATATGGGCTGATGAAATTTAGAGGAAAATTTAGCCATCAATGGATTGGTTTTGTATTATAAGTAAAACATGTACACTATATTACCAAAAGTATTGGGATGCCTGCCTTTACATGCACATGAACTTTAATGGCATTCCAGTCTTAGTCCGTGGGGTTCAATTTTGAGTTGACCCACCCTTTGCAGCTATAACATCTTCAACTCTTCCGGGAAGGCTGTCCACAAGGTTTAGGAGTGTGTCTGTGGGAATGTTTGACCATTCTTTCAGAAGTGCATTTGTGAGGTCAGCTACTGATTTAGACGAGAAGGCCTGACTCGCAGTCTGCGCTCTAATTCATCCCAAAAGTGTTCTATCGGGTTGCGGTCTGGACTGTGTGAAGGCCAGTCAAGTTCCTTCACCCCAAGCTCGCTCATCCATGTCTTTATGGACCTTGCTGTGTGCACTGGTCCAAATCATTTGGTGGAGGGGAGATTATGGTGTGGGGTTGATTTTCAGGCTTTGGGCTTGGCCCCTTAGTTCCAGTGAAGGGAACTTAAGGCGTCAGCATACCAAGACATTTTGGAAAATTTCATGCTCCCAAATTTGTGGGAACAGTTTGGGGATGGCCCCTTCCTGTTCCAACATGACTGTGCACCAGTGCACAAAGCAAGGCCCATAAAGGCATTTGGGGGGGGGGGACTTGACTAGCCTGCACTCAACCCGACAGAATACCTTTGGGATGAGTTAGAGTGCATACTGCGAGCCAGGCCTTCTCGTCCAAAGTCAGTGCCTGACCTCCCAAATGTTTTTCTGAAAGAATGGTCAAACATTCCCATAGACCCTTCCTAACCTTTGTTTTCAGCCTTCTCAGAAGAACTGAAGCTGTTATAGCTGTAAAGGGTGGGCCAACTCAATATTGAAGCCTACGGACTAAGACTGGGATGCCAATAAAATTCATGGGTGTGTAAAGGCAGGCGTCCCAATACTTTTGGTTATATAGTGTACTATGATCCTTCAGTATTTCAGTATTTTGTGAGCTGTTTGATACAGGCAGAATAATAATACAATATGAACATCTTAGTATACCGGGCTTGAGATACGAGCAGGGCAGCTCCGAAATGCGTAGCCCCTTCCTGTTTCTCAATATATGACGTCATTCTCAGCTGTTTCCTGGACTCCACAGTGTTCCTTACTCTTCCTGGTTGTTACACAGACCCAGTCTGTAGTGGTGTTCATGATCACTGAGATGACAGCAGTATCAGCCTGGAAGCTTATTACATGTACTTTTTACCTTTGAGTTTGTGAGTTGCCATGTGTCTTTTTCCAATAAATGAAATTTAAACTAAACTTAGCTTTCAATGCTTCCCTTTTATATATCTCATAATTGCAGCCAACATCAGTAGGTATATAATGGGAAGGAATGAATACATCCTGCTTTTAGTTTAACCTCGCTGCTGTTGGCGCTTTTAGTTTAGACATTTCAATCAGGGTAACAAAACACTATAATAAATGTTTTTCTTAGTAAAGACTGTCTAGCACACGTAGAGGGAAGAAACATCTCCTGTGAGTTCTGATAATAGATGGATTTTGAAGTTGAAATGAGGATTTTTTAAATCTGCTATTTAGATAACAGGAAACTTGACAGAGAACAACCTAGAGTCGTCTTCAAAGTAAACAAATAAATATGATGATTAAGTTTAATTACATTTTTTTTTAATGCCTAAAAACTAGAAAATTCCTTTTTCAAAATGTCAGACTTTTTTTTTTTTTTTTTTTATTACATTCTACCTTTTTTTAATCCCTATATGACCAATAATTAACAACCTTGAGTTAATTTTCTCCATATAGGCATTAACCATCATAAAATCCAACCTAACTATCCATTTTGTATTGTCCAGGAAATACAAGTTCAAAGACACAAAATGTTGCACTTATGCATTTGTCTGAAATATATCAAGTCTGTAAAAAAATATAAATGATAAATGACATAGATAATAGGCCATCTGACCTCAATATACTGCTTTTTTGAGAGCAGCTGTCATGCTAACCTTGTTGTATGTTACTCATGAAATATGTCTTCAAGTAATAATTATTGCAAAACAAAAAAAAGGAATGGGACAATTTTCCAAAGTTTGCTGCCAGAAGCATAGTATGTATGGTATGCTGCAATTTCTTCTGGGAGAACTCAGGCATTGTCACACTCCCTTACTAATCACAGCTGGGTTCACCATACACACGCTGGGCACTACATTTTTTATTTTCTATTATAATAAATCAACCCAGGCTGTGGAACAACTACATGTTTTCCCTTAAGGGAGCTATAAGAAAATAGCATTTCTTTTCAATGGACTGAGTGTTTCTTTAAGCCCCATCCAGAGGACACAGCGGGAAACCTGTGGAATATAGTTGTACTTTTCAGAAAAAAACAATTACAATGCTTCACTGCACTTGACTAGGTTGGATGTATTTCCATATGTTATAAGTATGAGTAAAAGAACATGCTTTCTGGAACACTATAGACTTGTCCCTATGCAATATGACGTGTGTCTAAAAACTTCAGTGAATGCTCCGATATCTCAACGGCAACATGGACCAGGTGTGCATGCATGCACATGGCTATTCAGAGACACATTAAGAAGTGCCACCTAACATGGCGTACACATGACTGGCAGGGCAAACCCCTTTGAACCAGTTGAACGTAGTCAGTGTGAGAGGTAGGGTCACAGTGCAATGGAGCAACAATAAACAACAAGTTCTGCTACAAATTGGGGAAAGCAGCGACGGAGACGCATGAAATGTTGCTGCAAGTGTATGGGAGGGAATGTGTTTATGACTCAGGAAACGACTGAGGATGAGCCACGTTCAGGTCGGCTGTCGACAAGCAGAACCCCAGACATGATCGAGCGAGTGTGACAAATGCTGGCAAAAGATCGGCAACTGACTCTATGACTAATGGCAGAGGAATTGGACATTAGCAAGGACATGTAAAATAGCAAACAGTTTGGGACTTTAAATGAGGTGTGTGGCCCTTAGTGACTAACATGAATATGGGCACATCCAAAAAATATGAAAAGATAGCAAGGACATGGTGCACACCATCGTCCACAAAGATTTGGGTAGGCGGAAGATCTGTTCCCGGTTGGTGCTTCACAAGCTGACAGATGAACAGAAAGCAAAACGGAGGTAAACTTATGGAGATTTCATTACTATGTGTGACCAGGATCAATCCTTTCTTTGAAACATCATGACAGGGGATGAGACCTGGCGCTGCCGGTTAGATCTGGAATCAAAGCGGCAATCGATGGAATGGCATTCACAGTCTTTCCAGCAACCCTAAAAAAGTCACTTGTAAAAGTCCAAGGTCAAAACAATGTTTTGCAGACGTGGCGGCAATCTAATAATGTGTGACGGTGGCTCTGTGTTATATTCCTATAGAGGACTTTGCTAACAGTTTCCAGAAGATTTATGAACATTGCCAAAAGTGTGTTGTGAAGGATGGTGATTATTTTGAAGGCCAATAAAGGTAATTTGTTTGTATCTTCTGTTTTTTTTTTTTTTTCTAAAACAATTCACCAAACTTTTTAGACATACCTCATATGGGAGCCAACATTTCTCTGAATCCTATACCGTTTGTGGAATGTAAAGAGTTCACTGGACAGTTGTATTGGGTTTTCATAGATTGGGTAATTGTTTGGCATTTTTTGTCCCAGTGTGGACTCTTAAGAGTAATGGGAGGAATGCAAATATATACTGTATATTGAAGGAAACCATTATTAATTCTGAAGTTGGAGACAGATACGTTTCCTGGCTGTCTTTGGCTCCAATATCCAAATTTTTAGGTCACAAACCTGAAATAAGTATACAGTAAGTTAGGTTAGAGTTAAATCAAACCTCCCGATTCTTAAAGCGGAGTTCCGGGCACAAAAAAGATTTTTTTTTTGTGCCCCTCCGCTAGGTATGCCGCACCTGAAAAGGAATTGGATAGTTATTTTTTTTTTTTTTTGTTTACTCACCTTTTTATTGACGATCGTAAATACTCACCTATGACAGCTTCCTCCTCCAGCGCCGAGGCTCACCCCGTCACTTCCTGCCTCGCGATGATTCCTGGGAGCTGAACGTCATCGCTCCCAGGAATCAATGCGCCGCACCGGCCCCGCTCGTCATTTCCGGGTGACGCCGCATTCCCCTGCTAAACAGCTTCTGGGCATGCCCAGAAGCTGTTTAGGAATGCGGCGCCGCACCGGAAGTGACGAGGGGGGCCGGTGCAGTGCATTCTGGGAGAAGAAGACGCGGAAGAGGACGCAGAAGAGGACCGCGCCGGCTTCAGCTGCCCACAACCGAGATGGAAACGCTGTGGAAGAAAATTTCTAAGTAAGTATTTCTTCTTGCAGGTAAGTGCGAACCGGGACAGATCAGAGGCTATCCATTGTGGAATGTACTAGCCCTGACTGTCCCGGGGGTATGTTCAAGAAAAAAACGTTTCTCTGCCCGGAACTCCGCTTTAAAGTGGAACTTAAGGTGGCCTGACCTCACCCTGGACTGAAGGTGAATGTAGTTCAACTTTAAGTCAGTTACGCAGAAAGTATTAAAGTCAACAACAACCAACATAATTCTCTCATTACAACTTTCCTTTAGACCAGGAAGCCTAAAATCTCTACCATTTATTTCAATGCCAGTGTAAGTTCTCAGCTATTGTCCAATGAGGTGTTTTCTGGACACCTTGTAGATGACACCTGAGGTGCTTTCATTCATTAGTAGACCAAAGACAAAATTCATTGTAATCAGATCAACACCTTGAAAATACGACTTAAAGAAAATGTATATTGGGCTTGAACATATTTCTATATTTATTATGGTCAGGACAAAAAAAAAAAAAATATTTTTCTTTTACGGCAGCGGGTGGAGCTTGGGGCTCATTTTCACAAATTTACAGGTTTCCATTGGCTCCTCTGTTGAAGGTCTACTATTTACAGACCTCAGTAACTAAGGCTGAATTTACAGACAGAAGTGGATGACTTATCCGAGTGACTCCTCCCTTATCTGATGCCTCTGTCCAACAAACAGAGGTGGCTACTGGTTTGCCATCTCTTGAGCTACCCATAGTGCTCTTGGATTCACTTGCCATGTTTTTAAGTGTAAAACTAAAATCGTACATATATGTACATTTTATAAACATCTTTGTTTGTGAAGCCTTCTATGTTTTAATCCTTTATACATTTTTATGCTTTATAACCAAGGGTATTTAGCATTTATTTCAATAGTTTAGGGAGCTTTTGAATTCATGTGGCATTCAGTTTCTGAGAGATAAGATCACTTTATTTGGTGTGACGCTCGTCCTGGCAACAGTGGGGCAAATTCTGCTTTTGTCTCATTATTAAAATTATTCTTAGTGAATCACTTAAAGTAATATTAAAGGCTTGTTTTTCTTCTTTTAAAATAACAAACATGTAATACCTGCTCTGTGCAAAGTTTTTCTCCTCTTTTTGGGTCATCCACTCGTGCTCTGGGCACCTCTTCCCCACCAAGTGCCCTCATAGCAAGCCACTTGCTATGGGGGCACTCGTGTGTGCCCGCTCCTGAGCCCTGCTTTATGTGTCTTTAAGGCATACAAAGCGAGGCTCAGTCCAACCCTCCGCTCCCTCGTCACTGGCTCTGATTGACAGCAGCATTGCTCCTGCTGCTGTATTTGAGGCAATGAGGAATAAGAGAGCCAATAAGAGAGCCAAGGGAGCCTCAGCTCTTGTGCTAACTACTGGATCGAGATTGGGTTCTGGTATGTATTTAAGGGGGGGCTGTGGGGGCAGTTGCATGTAGATGTTTTTTTTACCTTACTGCATAGAGCGCAGTAAGGTAAAACAACCTTCTGACTTTAGAATCACTTTAAAGTGTCGCTTCCCAAGGTGTATCTATAGCCAAAACATTTTTTTACATTTTGAATAGAGTGGGAACGGTTATAAATCCAGTCAGGTTTTACTGCAGTCGGAGACTTCATTGGTAAGGTACTTTAACATCCTCTCTGGTTAAAAGATTGTCTTCAGGACAGGATGTGAGGTGAAATCTCTCAAAGGGCAGCGGAGACAGAAGTAAAAAAGATAACTAGGGGAAAGCCAGAACTTCTATTGGCTTTTTATTTTGGTCTTGGTGTCCCTTTGTAGATTTTACTTAACTTCATGGTAAAAGGTTATTCCTAGTACAGAAAGAGAGGGGAAGTCTCTCTAATAGAGCCCCTGGAGACCAGATGGCAGTAAAAACTGCCCCAAACTGTCCACCTACTGATGGATATGGTACTGCTCGCATGGGCACACATTGCTGTGACTGGATGAGCCACATCGCAATGCAGCAATTCTACCACTACATTCTGCTACTACAGCACCTTCTGTCAAGCTCTCCCATGTAAGTGAATAAGGCCAGCTGCACCGGCAAGCCAAACACTTGGAATCATAAGAATCACCTCTAAAAAGCTTTTCAGGGGGAAAGCTCACCACAAATGTGAGAGGAGCCTAGGGTTCTAACATTTTCCCATTCTATTCTAAAACTAAAAGAAAAAAAATCAAAGTTTATTAGTGATAAACCGCAAATAGCTCAAGGCATCAACAAAAATAAATACCTTAGATACTAGGAAATCGTGTCACCAGGTATGTTGATGGCTACCTCAAATCAAACATGCTAACATACAAGTAACACTAATGGAATTTGCGTCTGGTTCATCTTCTTAGCCCCTCTGCTAACATCTGCCACACAAGATTGTAACATCTTTACTGAATTTCAATTTGTCCTTTATAAATGAAAAAATCAATGCTTTCAATATCTTACTTAAAATAATTTTACCTCCCTTGGAGAAAATAAGTTGCTGTCTAATATTCTAACAATGAGACTCAATATAAAATATTTTATTTTCTAATTTCATACTAGTAGAGGATGGCTGTATTTTATCATTTCGTTTGTGTCATATATTTCCTATGAGAGAAGAAGGGAAGCATTGATTTTGTTAAAAGCCCAGCAAGGCGGGAGTTCGCTCTGTGTGTGACGAGCCTGTGGAATGGCTAAGATGAATAACACACAGATAGCAAGCAGCAGCAGTATCCACTTCTTTGGCAAAGACATTGATACAACTACAGTTGTTGTCTTTGGATTAAAATCCTCATGGCCCGAATCCCAGATGGCTCAGAATTTCTATGATTTTGAGACTTCTAAATTACTTTTCATGCCATAAGTTCTAAACGAAATGTGTAAAGCAGGGGTTGAATAGGGTCTTAGCTCATTGTTTAAGATTGTTGAGCAATTATTTTAATTACAGTAAACAAGACTATTAGTAAAGTTGTTCACCTCATAGGCAACAATGCTTAAGATTCTAATTCAATTTATGATTATTCTTATAAATATATATATAAATTATAATATTTTGACACTTGCTTTAGGACCAAATAACTCATAACACCTTGTCTTAAAAAGCCCATTCTCTTTGGTTTCTACTCACGCAACACAATAATTACTACAGTAAAGTAGGAAAAAAAAACAATAAATTAAACACTTTTACATTCCATCATTAATGATATATTAGAAAAAAATGAAACAATGATCTTAGCGAAGGGTGGTTGTAAAGCACTTGGGGAAAATTATTTTGTTCAGTTATATGGCTAGCACAAAGAGTCCTATAGCTCTAGAGAACTAGGGCCAGCACATGTGACAGATAGAGTAAAATATAGCATAGTTCCTGTATATAAAGCACAGTAAGTAATCAAAATGTAATATTTTTTTAGACTATACATTGGACTGTACACCTTCAGGTTGGTTTCTGGGTTCACCCCAGTTGTGGAAAGACAACAAAGAAAAAAATATTGTATTCAATGTTTGTATTGACTTAATTAATAGTAATTGTACGTTGCCCAAAGCCCTTGTACTTTATCAATACTTTAAGTCCAGAAAAGCTTTGAGGATGTTTGGTTGCAGTATTTGTATGTCAAGTTCCTGGTTTACTGAATTAAGGCAAAGTGCACAAAAATGTTATGAACCTGTATTTATTTCTAGCATCCAATCACATGCAGAAGAAGTTCCTATTTTAACACAATCAACTCTTTTCATTCACTTCACATTAGTAAATCAGAAAATAACTACTTTCTATTAAATCAGTTTAGGTGCTGCATGCTGGAAATGTGAGGAAGCAGAAAACATTCCTCAGGCCATACTAATTTTTACAAATGAACAATGGTACTATAAATTGGAGAGTTAGTCCCCATTCACACTAGCGCGACTTCGCAAGTCGCGGTGGGTCGCCTGCCATTGATTAGCACAGGACCAGTTCTAATAGGAGCGACACAAGTCGCTCCGACTTAGAAAAAGGGTCCTGTACTACTTTGGGGCGACCTGGAGGCGACTTGCATTGACTTCAATGATAGGAAGTCCGTGCATTTCGCGGCAAGTCGTGTCGCCCCTGTGTGAATGGGCTCTTATTCTACATTGTGTGCATATTTCGTCAATACATTAGAACATTGTTACTAAATGTACTGTATCTCCTGGTCTAGGAACTAAAGGAGTTTCACTGATCTCGCTAGTGCAAAACAGCAGTCTTATAAAGTAAAAGCATGAAATGTTTTGGATCTTTCCAAGAGAAGAAACGGAGTGTTAACAACTATCTATATTTATAGAAAGATAAAGCTGCTGAACTACCATGGTTGACTACTTCTAAATTGCTTCCCATAATGTGAAAACACTATCGCACTTATAGCAAGTTCTTCAACAGTACAAAGTATTCAACTCTGACCTAAAGAACAGTGAAAAGTTGCCAGACATTGGCTATATTTTCCATTGAATGTAACTGGCAACATGGATCTGTTCTATTGCTTTCCAGCGCTGCTCAAAGTAGAGGTTAAATCATATTCCTTTGTCTCAGAGCATGGGGAGCAGGCTTGTCTTGATATCAATCCAAAGGGCTATTAAATGTAAAGAGGAAAGGCTTGGGCAATTCCCAACCAGCCCACGTAAATAAATGATAAAGAATGGCCTCAGCCTACATATCTCTCCCAAACCACACACTCTGTTTTTTTCCCCCCATTTTGCCCCATCCAAATAGCTAAGAGTAATCAGAATTAAAACTGCAGTGGGGGAAAAAAAAGTATAAAAAAGTGTATACAACAAATAAACTGCAATGAAAAAACTAAATAAAGATTAATAATGAGAACAAAAAAAAAAAGATAAACAAAAGATAAACAATAATGAGAAAAAGTAAATAATAAGAAGGGTGAAAAAAATATAAATAGTAGAAATAAATCTTTATAAGAAATCTGTATAAGAAAAAAAAATGTAAATGTTGTGTTAGAAAATGCTAAGAAGTAAAAAGTAAAAATGATACATGGCAACAGGGTCTATCTTTGAAGAGTGGCAAATCTAAAGGATTATGGCCCCAGAATAGTACTAAGACCATGTACTCTAATTCTTTTTACTTACTTACCAATAATGAGACAAGGAATTTCTATATTCAGACCTAAATAAACACAAATATAATAAATCTGTATCTATGTTACAGACAGACATTCACGTACAGATGTAAGTGGAAGTCCAGACTATTCCTAACTATGCCTAAACTTGCTCCCACCTCCTTCTAAATCCCAGTCTAACTACCAGGTGAAAGGAAGATGTTTATACTTACCTATCTTTAGAGCTTTTCGGTCCGGTCATATGATCTCTACAGCGGCCTGCTTCAGGTGAGAGGAGAGATCACCGATGATGGCTGCAATGCCTGTGTGGTGATGTCACCCATAGTCTTGCTATGAGCAACTGTTGTCGGCTGTCCCTCCTCTCCCCAGAAGAGCTGATCATGTGATTAAACTGGTGCGCCCTCAGAATAGGTAAGTATAAGCATCTTCCTTCTACAGGGTAGTTAATACAGGATTTAGAAGGAGGAGGGTTTAAGTTTGGTTAAGAATAGCCTGCAGTTCCTCTTAAACTGAGTCCATAAAAATCAACCTACTATTTTCCCAAAATTTACTAAACTATGATCCAAAGTACTACCAATATAAATCTCTACTTTTTGATCTCTTTACCTGTACTCATTTTAATTTGGTAAATACATTGACTGTGACTGGTTTTAAACGCTCGAGTCGCCTATAGCTGTAGGCTCCAGGTTAAAGACCAAACTACCCTATTAAAATCTGACAGTGAGTATGACAATGACATATTTGAAAAAGTAGGAGGGTGTTTTAGTCCAGTAATGGAATTCCTAAGTTATTGAGAACACTGTAGTAATTGTTTGCAGCCAATCAGAAATGACCTCTAATCTCACTCTCAATTTGCAAATTGTAATTGATGCTTGTACTTTCTTTTCTTTTTCCATAAAAGTATTATTGAAAAGTAATTTGTGCATATTACAGAAATGGTAAACATCAATATAGTGTATAAAATGAACAATACTAGGTTAATAAGGTGTCACCGCATTACAATCAACAGGTTATGTGTATACGCTTAACAACCGGGGGGGGGGGGGGTATAAAAAAAAGGGGGGGGGGGAATCCTTGTACTTTCTTATTGCATATAGTTAAATTAGTTATTTGGGCTGAAAAAAAATCATATCCATCAAGTTCATCCTCTAACAACTTCTAGAGCATAATTTGTTAGGGTCATGTGGACACATTTTGTATTTGTATTTTGTATGGTTTATACCACTTTTTTACCGTGATTGGATTTCCTTTAAATATTGCTATTAAGCAGGTATTATTTAAGTAAAGTAAAAGCAGTTCAGTGCTACAGGTAATGCATTATTCAGAAAATTGTAATGTGTTTCTATGTGAAGGTATCTTTTGAAGCATACTCTACCACAATAATTAGACCCCTTTCAACATAAATCACAATAAACCAGAGACAACTACCTCAATGAAATTTGTTTCTAAAAGTCACAAGAAGATAAAAGCCTACTGCAGTGAATTCATTCTATACAATGCAGTTAAAGAATAACTGCCTGCTACATTTTTCAAGGATATTGCTTTAACATAAAGGAGAGTTAGCAATTTGGAGGCCAGAATTATAAAACAGAATATTTTATCCATTAATATATTGTAAAGAAAAACAATAACATCTTGACACCAGCATGCAGGATATGCTGTGGGGTAGATTTAATGAACAGAACCAAGTTGGAAGCAGTGGTACACTACTACATGCACGGGGAAGGTGAAAAAGCTCCAAGGCCTGCTAGGTTGGATAGGAGCCCACTTTTGTGTAATGCCATCTTTGCACTATAAATACGATGATGTTATTTTAAATCAAGGACAAGAAAGAAGGAGTAAAAAAAGTGAACACTTGTCAAACCCATGGACACTAATCAGGCATTAAGCCGGCCATAGATAGGGTGATTCCCCCATCAACCCAGTCAGGGTTAATAGGGGAATCCCTCCTGTGGAGCCTTTTGTGTTCTCCCGGGGGGTCCAATGTTAGTTTTAATTTTTTGACCTCTATTACAAAAAAATGTTTTGCATTATAATTACTGTAAACATTCATACGTCAGACCTGTGGCGGGAATTCTGGCTTATAAGGTTAAAGTGTATCTCAGGGCAAAATAAGGAGAACATATTCAGTCAATAGGGTTGATTTACTAAAGGCAAAAGGGAAGTTGCACTGTGCAAAGGAAGGTTTCTTTCAATCTTGACATAAATCCAGTGAGCTCCTAATCTACTGTGCTGCACTGAAATCTCAAGCAGTGTTATCAGCACTGCCCAGTTCTGTGGACTACATATCATCTCTCACATATGTTATGGAGATGAGGAGATGTTCTTTAGTCCAAATCAAGAGCGAGCAGACAGGGGTGACAATGCTGTTGTCCCTCAATAGATACAGTACAGTGATTGGGTGTTGTCACCCTAGGATAAGTGTACTACTGCTAGGAATCTCAGAGGATAAAAAAGGAAATAAACAAAACTAATGCATACCCCACATTGCACTGCAATGTGGTGTGCGGTGCGATCTGGCAGTGATGATGCACTGAGCTGAGAGGATTGCACTGTTTTTCTTTATTTTAACGAAATTTATTGATATATCACATAAACATCTCATAAAGTTTGTTTGCTGGCTGTGCAGTGTGGGGCAGTGGATTGTCTAACATTACTGCAACATTTTGTCTTGTCCATGTGATGGGATTGCAC
Organism: Pelophylax lessonae; assembly: GCF_965119305.1. Taxonomy (NCBI): domain Eukaryota; kingdom Metazoa; phylum Chordata; class Amphibia; order Anura; family Ranidae; genus Pelophylax; species Pelophylax lessonae. Next base: position 564,358,806 of record NC_138768.1, read on the forward strand.
TGGAATAGCTGCCCAATGCATTTTTACCACATCTGGTGTGAACCAGCCTTTAAGGACTGGTAAGTTGCAATAAATTTTATGTTTTTCTTGGCGTTAGATACAAGTTTAAATCATTAATTCATTTGTAGTTTCTTTACTGAGAGCAACCCTTTTCCTTAGCCAGTGTTCATAGAAACAGCTGCAGAATAGGAAATGTTCAGCTTATTTAACTATAGCAACTCACCAGTGCATAATTAGTGACTAAAAACTTCAGTCTGTCCCGTCATTCTTCTACCGGGTGCCACACCCCACTGTTCGCACAGCACAGAAATAACACAGCTACACTTTTAATCACAGACCTGCACATATGATACATCACATCCTTACGTGAAAGTCAAATGTCGCTGCTTTTTGCATATATCAGCACTCAAGCGAAGTGGTTAGAGGTTAGAATGAGAGTTTTCGGTTGACTTTTTGCAAAAAGGGCAAAATGTCATATCTGTAACAATGCTGTTTAGTCAACTTGGCTGAAGTTTATTGGGAAAGATGTGAGTTTTCAACAGCTGATGAAGCAAATTATAAATGTACCACTATTTTTACTTGGTTGGAGTAAAAAATGGTCAAAACCTTTTAAGTTAGACTGAAATGATTATGCTTACGAATTATAGTATCTATATTATAAATTCTTAAAATAAAATATACATCTATGATTAGGCCCCGTAAGCTGGGCGAAACATGTCAGAGGAGCATAGGCAGAAGAAGTTCAGGCTGAAGCCACATCTTTACCTATCTACATAGTGGCTGGGTTCCAGTGTGCGGCGTTTCCACCTTCTGTCTTTTAAATATTCATGTAATTGGATTTACAAATATATTAATTTTCCTTAAATAATGTAACTCACTGAGGACATTACACTTCCCTATACCCATGTCTACTGTTCTCCTTAGAGTCTGAACAACACATATACAACAAAATGTAGGTATAATTGAAACCAATCAACAGCAAATCGCCATATCTTATGAGTCTAGATGCAGTTTTATAACAGCCAGGTCTTTATCCATGTTAAAGTTAATAGATTGTAGGGTAGCAATGAAACACTGCAGTAGTCAACTCAAGAAAGGTAAGGACATTTATTTCAGCTAATCCATCATCTGTATGATTTCAATTTTTCATTAGAGGAAATGCCAATACTGAGCAAAGCCTCAATAAAGAAGTAATTGAATATGATGCTAAAGTCATGTTGTTCTCAGCTAAAGTGTGCTGAACAAAATGTACATTTCTGAAGAAATTGTATTGACATTTTCCTGCTGTGAATTAGTGTAACAGAATAAATGCAGCAACTTTCGAACAACATCCAATCAATATGAAAGTGAGTATAAAAGGTAATATGGTGTTGGCTGTGCTGTGCTTTCACTTGATTAGAGCAAAGACTGTTTTGTACACAGTGTCCAGTAGAACCAGTGATATTTCACTTATATCTCTTGGGGAGACCAGAAGTGGAAAATTCCTGCCACTATCTATGGTCCTCTACGAGTCCAATTCCTTCTGCTACAATATTATATATATATATATATATATATATATATATATATATATATATATATATATATACACAGTATAATACATTAGAAAGCTCTTCTGCAAAACATAGACTATAAATTATTTAGACATTGAGGAATTTGCTGCCAAAGAAAATATATTTTTGTCTTAGAATATAGGTAGAAACTAAAACTGCACCCTTCCATCTTCCAGTGGTAATGTTTTATGCATATATCTGTGAGTCCCATTACATAACATTTGGGTACAAAAAGTAAGTTGGATGTTGGTATGGTAAATTCTTTCCTTTCATCTTATATACTGCACAGTTTAGGGTCCTTCAGCACTAAAAATTGGTCTGCACGGGCCCAGACTCTATGATTACTTTGAAATGTTAAAAAGGAAATCCTTTACTATGTTATTTCCTTTTCTAGAGAAATCACTTTAGTTCAAAAGGCACTTCGTTTTAGAAGAATTTTCAAGTGTTCAAAAATAACTTAACAAAATTACATTCTTACAATAGTCCTTCATTTAGGTACCATGCCAGCAAGCAAAACTGAAGCTTTGTCAATATTAACAGGGTTTATGTATGCCAGACAAGGCTGAAATCTCATTCTGGGAAGGAAAGCAAGCATATGTTTTGGCTAGGCAGCCCTCACCCAGTTTGTTAAGCCCTGCAATGGTTATTAATAACCAACCACCTGTGGCACATGAACCTGCTTGGTAATGTGGCCCCATTCTTCCCTATATGTGTACATTACTACTGAAAGAGACACTCATTGTACATTTGTACATGCAAAACGCACAGGTGTGAACAGGACCTAAGTGAATACATTAAAGCGGAGTTCCGGCCTCAAATACATTTTTTAACTAAAAATACCCCTATAATACTAGCCCATCGCCCTTTACAGAACCGCTATTCTCATACTTACAAGGTGTACGGTATTGGGTTTTAGTCAAAATCTTACTTTTAAACACGCTGTCTGGGCGCGGCCATCTTGGATGTGGGCATCTGAAGCCGCAGTGTAATCTGCTGTGTCCTTCTTCCTGATTCCAAGGATTGTTCTGGGAGTTCTTCCTGATTCCAACCTCCCGGGAGTGATGACAAACCGCTCCCAGGATGCAATGCAAAGGCGGAAGTGATGTCGGTGGCCGTGGCCACAGAGGGGGGAGAAGGAGGAAGTACAATCAAAAATGCCCTGAAAATCAGGTAAGGGAACCCTGAAAAAAATTGAAAATGCCCAATCGTTGATCAGCATAACGAGCACTCCAGGAATCATTAAAGTTGCAAAATAGGCTCAAACTCTGCTTTAAAATGTATCCAAAGTCAAACATTTTTAGCAGTGACTGGTAAAGGGTATGAACCTTGGGATTATTTTACTGTCTGCTGAGGAAGTACAAACTCTCTATTTGGCCACTGTCAACAGGACAGGCAATAACGTGTAATTCAGAATTTTACCTGAAGACAAAGGAAAAAAACTTCCAATGGGAAAACCAATTCCTCTGTCAACTGCCTAGACAGTTTGATCATCTCATGAAGAGAGGAAGGAGAAAAAAAAACTTTCTTAGATAGGATTTTCTCTCACATTAGAAGTTCCCTTTCAGCTCCTGTGTTTCTATGACATGGAAGTAAAGAAAATGCTACCCAATAGGACAATTCAGCAAAAAAAAAAACAAAAAAAAACAAAAGAAAAATCCACAAAACATGACAGTGTTTTGGCTATACATACACTTTACATGGCTGGTCGGGTTTTGCTTTCAGCTGCATAATTTCTTGGTTGACAACCGAATGCGGTTAGAGACAGAACTCTGTGCAGGAAGATGTCACATTCATGATAGCTTCCCAGCACAGACATGCCCCAATATGAGCAATGGTGTATCACTGTACGCTAACTCAGAGCTGGTCCTAATTACCGCCAATTTCTTAATCTGCGAAGTGACGGTAATTCTATAAGGATCTGTCGTAGGCATAGCGACAGGTTCTTAAATAGGTTCATTACACTATTTGAAAAAAAAAAAAAGAAAAGTCAGCAGCTACAAATACCTTAATAAAAGGACACTTGTTTGTCCAAGGATCTAGCGCTGTCCTCACCAGTTCTTCAGTGGTCTTAGGGTCCCTGGAGCCGGCATGTTAACTGTGGGAAGCCAGCCGTGACTCTTTTGTGGCTGCACAGCCAGCTTCCCACTGCGCATATGCAAGCCATGCTGCTCTTGAATCGTGAATGGTCCCACAGTTTACTGTCAAAACCTGGTATTCACCCAGCCCCCAGAAAAAAGTTCCAAATGAAGAAGAGGAGGGCATAAAGCGGAACATCCCGTTTAGGGTGAAGTTCTGTTTTTAAAGTGGTGGCAGTAAGAACGGACTGAATTTGTTGCACATTATGAAAACTGACGCAAATGCTTGCCTGAATTAGGTCAGGTAGTTTTAAAGAGACCACCAGGAAGTTGTCATTAACGCTTTACTGATGCATTCAGTTAAATATGTTTGTTGAAAACATGGGACAACATCCTTTCTCTTGCATAAAGCAATAGAAATGGATAGGACCTACTGAGTATAAAGTATGTAAGAAAAAATCAGATCAACTACAACCTCAGAAATGGTCAACTATGTTACACAGTTAAAGTAAATGAAATCTGCAGACTTAGGTCCAGTTCACACAGGGGTACTTAAGCGTGCTCTGGTGCAAGGCCTGTGTTTGCCCACATAGGGATGCACAGTTGTTCCTTGAATACCTGCGCAGGCAGTCCCACGTGACTGCATAAACAGCTGCTGCTCCCAGTCTGACAATAATCATGTGGGTGAATGGGCATGAACACACGTAGCCTGCATTTTGAGATCATGCACCCACACCTGCACGGCTGTCAAATTGGGAGCAGCAACTGTGTCCGTGCATCCACCGCATTCAAATAGACGTGAACGGGACTGTCTGCATGGGGATGCACACAACACCTGTGCATCCCGTGAAGGCAAACATGGCCCTTACATGGACATACACTTAAAGTTGTTCTAAAGGTTTTAATTCACTAAAAAATGTGATACTTACCTGCTCTGTGCAATGGCTTTGCACAGAGCAGCCCTGATCCTCTTCTTTTTGGGTCCCCTGTTGGCGGTTCTGGTACCTCCCCCCCAGGGCCGCTGATAGGGGGGGACCACCAGCCCTCTTGTAGGGGGCCCTAGCACACAGGGGGGCCCACACAGAGAGGGGATTAGTGATGGACAACAAATACAGAAATCTTCCTCCAGCACCTGAATCTGATCTGTCCCTCTCCCTGCTATCAGCTTTTATCTGTTGAGAAAGAGACAATAATCCCCCTCCCTTGTGTGGGCCCCCCCTCCCAGCATTTATCTCTGCTTAGGAGTTTATTTGTAAATTGTAACTTTGTTTTTCTCTCTCTCTCTGTCTCTCTGATCACTGAGCTCCAACTGCCCAGCCTGTATGTTTTTCTCATCTCATCTTCTTTTTTATTTAACATAGTTTTTTTTTTTTTTTTAGATTTAGCAGGAATTATGCGAGTTATGTTATATTTGTGTCTGATAATAGTGATTTTGTTGTAATTTTAGCTAAATATATCTTTAATATTTTCTTGAGGGGGCCCTGCCAGGTAGTCTGTACAGGGCCCCGCGATTTCTTTTTTTTTTTTTTTTATATTTATCTCTTTATTTTATTTTCAAGGGAAATCAATACATGTACATTATATTACATAGGACAAGGCTGGTCATCTAACAGGTCATCATATACTTTAGGCTTTTCTCAGAGGACTATTCTACTCCTCTGTAAGTTTCAATCTATCACCTAACCAACATTATCCCAGGAGCAAGGCAATATCAAGTCAGCAAGTCTCCTTTTTACTCCTATTCATTTTATCCTTAACTTCCTTCTTTATATTCTTGTCTCCATTACTACTTAGGTCCTAAATTCATCTATCATCCCCTTATCTTCTTCACCATATCCTCCCTTTTCTCCTTTTCCTCTAAATCCCCTTCCCCCCTCCCCCCCTCTCATTTTAACACTCCACATTCAATCCCATTCTTCTCCTCCAACATACTCCACTGTCATTCCCCATCAACAACAAAAAAAAAAAAGAAAAAAAAAAAAAAAAGGGGGGGGGGGAAAGGGATGGGGACTCCCCCCTTTCCCTCTACCTACTCTCCTCCAAATCTAGTATATAATTTCCTCATTCTGAGGTGGAGACCTACACATTTGCCTCCCCTCCTCTGAGCTCATAAGCAGGTTCCAATTTCTCCATATCATTTTATATTGATCCTGTTTATTTTGTGCCGAAAGCACTAAATCTTCCATTTTATTGATATATTCTAGCTTTCTAACCCAATCAGATACCGACGGAGCTTGTCTTTTTCTCCAAAATGATGGTTTACACGCTCTTGCAGCGTTCATCATGTGAGGCAAAACTGTTTTTTCATATTTCCCTACTGGCCCCTCCGATATATGCAATAGACAATAAGCCGCATCTTCCTCGATTTTATACCCTGTTACTTTATGTACTATTTGTCCTATCTCTGTCCAATATGTTTTTATCTCCGGGCAGGTCCAAAATATGTGAAACAATGTACCTTCTCCTTCTTCACACCTCCAACACCTGTCCGATTCCTGCGTGTACCATTTATGTAACTTGTCTGGTGTGTTATACCACCTAGTTAGGATCTTGTAATTTATTTCTTGAATTTTAGTACATTTTGTTGGTCTAAATATTGCCCTAAACATTCTCTGTCTTTGGATCTCTGTTATTTCTATGTTTAGTTCTTGTTTCCACTTTTCTAGCCACCCTAATCTTGGTTGATTTACAGGTGTATTCATCATTTTATATAGTAAAGATAGGGGTCTTTCTATTCCTCCTGTTTTCACACATAGCTTTTCAAAAGATGTTAAAGGCCTCTCAAATTTTTCCGGGGCTGGTAGAGTTTCAAAAAAATGTCGAAGTTGAAGAGCTTCCCATAGGCAGAGACCATATGGTCCTTCCTTCTCCATTAACTTAGATATTGAGGGCCACCTCCGCTGATTTATGTATGATTTAACATCATCTTGTCCTGTTTCCCTTATTTTTTTAAAATGTTGAATGTTTAGTCCAGGTACAAACTCTGGGTTCCCCAATATCGGATACAGTGGGGATCCTGCTGTGGTAAGACATTGTCTCAGGGACTGCTGGTAACCTATTTTTAGTGTATTTCCTATTAAGGGATGTGTCCTCAGGGTTTTAGGGAGTGTCTTATAACACCAAATCGCCCTTTTTAATACTACCGATGTCTGCGCTTGCTCTAATTGAACCCATCTTTTTGCATCTACCTGATGCCACCAATCTAATATTCGGTTCAAATGAATCGCGTGGTAATATCTGCGGAGGTCAGGCACTGCTAACCCCCCCATATTTTTTGGTAATGTCAGACTGTTACGAGCTATACGTGGTTTTTTACCGGCCCATATATATCTACCAAACACTCCATTTATTATTTTGAAGAAACTATTTGGTATTTTAATTGGAAGAGCCCTCATTATGTATAGGTATTTTGGTAGGATGTTCATTTTTATTAAATTTGCTCTACCAAACCAAGATTGAAGGCCCCCTCTCCATTGCTCTAATGTTTTTTTTGTTTCTTCCATTAGGGGGATTAAATTTAGTTCACATAACTGGGCCAGATCTGCAGTTATATGAGTTCCTAGATATTTTACTGCCTTATCTACCCATGCGAATTTAAAATTGCTCTTTAATCTAGCTTTTTTTACGTCTGCTATTCCTATACCTAGCGCTTCAGACTTCCCATAGTTTATTTTGAAATTTGATAATTCGCCATACTGTTTAAATTCTTCCAAAAGTACCGGTATAGAAATTTCTGGTTCTGTTAATGTGAACAATAAATCGTCCGCATATGCTGCAGTCTTGTATTGTTCTTTCCCTACCTTGATGCCTTTTATATCTGGGTTTAGTCGAATCTTATTCAGAAATGGTTCTAATATTAATGCAAAGAGCAGGGGGGATAGCGGGCACCCCTGCCTTGTACCATTTTTAATACTAAAAGGTTCTGATAATGTCCCATTTGCCTTTACCCTTGCTGTTGGATTGGAGTATACTCTAGCTATCCTTTCTCGCATCACTTCCCCTACTCCTATGTGTCTGAGCACCGACTGCATAAAGGCCCACTCGACTCTGTCAAAAGCCTTTTCTGCGTCGGTGCTCAGTATAACACACGGGGTACCTGACTTGGTAGCTATATGTATCAGGTTTAGAACTCTAGTGGTACTATCTCTGGCTTCTCTCGATGCCATGAATCCCACCTGGTCAAGATGTATTATTTTTGCCATTACCTTTGCCAATCTGGTTGCTAGGATTTTTGTATAGATTTTTAAATCCGTATTTAGGAGTGAAATAGGCCTATAGCTACCGCAGTTCGCTGGGTCTTTTCCCTCTTTAGTATCAATGTTAAATATGCCGTTAGCGTGTCTCTTGATAGTGCCCCCTCCACCCCTCTCTGATTGAACAGTCTTTCCATGTATGGTCCCAATATGGGGGCCAATACATGGAAGTACTGTGGTGTCAAACCATCTGGGCCTGGAGCCTTACCCTTTTTCATCTTCTTTATAGTCTGTTCTATTTCCTCCCTTGAAATATGGCTCTCTAAATCTTCTCTCTCTTCTTCTGTAAGTTTCGGTAACCCAGATTTAACTAAGTACTCTTCCCTTTCCTTTTGCGTTTTGCCTATTTCTGGTAGATTATAGAGCTTAGCATAAAAGTTCTTAAATTCTTCCGTTATTTGTTCTGGTATTACCTTTTTAATTCCCTCTGGCGATACAATCTGTGGGATATATGATCTTACTTTTTGACTTTGGATAGATCTTGCCAAGATCTTCCCACACTTGTTCCCTGACTCATAAGCTGTCTTCCTTGATATTTGTATCGCAGCCTTCGCTCTGTATTGTAATATATCTAATATTTGTTTTCTTACTATGCTCAGCTCCCCTAATATTGCGTTTGCCTTTTTTTTTTTTATGTTCTGTTTCTAATACTCTAAGTTTGTCCAATAGTATTTGCAACTGTTTATTCCTTTCCCTATTTATTCTCGCCCCATGCTTAATTAGTATTCCTCTTATTACTGTCTTGTGTGCTTCCCATAGTAAGCCAATGGTGCACCCTGGTTGGTCATTGCTTTTAAAATAGTCCTTAAGCTCCTTCTGTACTTCCGTTTTTACTTCCTCTCTCTGAAGCAAGCTTTCATTAAGTTTCCAGAATCTTTGTTTTCTGGACTCGGCTGAGGAGGCACTATATATCATAGTGATCATTGCGTGGTCTGACCACGAAATGCTATCTATGCCTGTATAAATGACCGCCTGCAGATAAGCATGAGGTACCAAAAAAAAGTCCAATCTCGAATAGCTTCCATGTGGGTGTGAATAAAATGTAAATTCTTTTTCAGTCGGGTGCTGGAGTCTCCACACATCTATCAATTGCTCCTTATATAACGTCCTTATTATCCGTTTACCTATCCTCTCAGAGGACACTATTTTAGTTCTGGATACATCCAGTGGTGTATTTAGGTTTTGTGCTGCCCTAGGCCTGACTAATCTTGTGCACCCCCTAATTTAAATATGATCCACCCCTTCCTGTCAAGGCCACACCCCTTCCTGTTTAAGACCCGCCCTGTCATCTGCAAACCACGCCCCTTCCTGTTTAGGCCCAACCTCTTCCTCTCTGTACATTAAAAGTGGGTACCAAGTGCCTACTTGTATATTTTATTGTTTTGTATTTGTACCCTATTTTCCATCCATCCAGCGGATCGGATGGGATCGGATGAGAACGGACAGGCGGTCCATTCCCATCCGATTTCCCCCATAGAGATGCATGGGGAACTGACAGCTGTGTCTCCGCACACAGCGCGGAGACACAGCTGTCCTCCTGCTGCTCAGCAGGGGATCAGCGGCTCGATCCCCCGCTGAGAAAAACGGAATCCGTCCGACGGATGGATAGTGTGAAAGGGGCCTAATAATTTCACAGCATGTAAAATAAAATTTACCAAAAAAGAACTGGCTCTTTAACTGGAATTTCAGTAGCGCAGGGATGGTGACCGTGATGACGTCCCACTATAACACACTGCCAAGTGCCAATACAATGTGATTACTCAAAATAACTGGATCTGATAAGATGCATAAATATGAGATAAATAAATAAAATCACATCAATAAAGTCCATTAATAAAGTGCATAGAGCATTTCAAGGTGCATTCATGAGAAGTCCAAAGTGCAATCATGCAGGATCAATGGTGTGAATTATAGGACCACCCTTGCATGCCACCACCTTCAGTGCCGCGACAGCCAGGTGGTGGCATGCAAGGGTGGTCCTATAATTCACACCATTGATCCTGCATGATTGCACTTTGGACTTCTCATGAATGCACCTTGAAATGCTCTATGCACTTTATTAATGGACTTTATGGATGTGATTTTATGTGATTTTAATGATCTCATATTTATGCATCTTATCAGATCCAGTTATTCTGAGTAATGTGGAGCCTGTGGCGGTGGGAGGCAGCATGGGACAGGTCAGGGAGGGACAGGGTGGGGGCTTTTTTGTGTGGGGGGGCTGCAAAAAATCCCTAGAACATCCATAGGCCTGGCCTGGGCCTTGTCGGCCTAGGCCAAGATACAGGCAGCGTAGTAATTAGAGCATATTTTGCAGTACATTTTTTTTTTCAGATTTAATATTTTTTTTTTATTTTTTTAACAGTACATGAACCTTAACAGAATGTAAACTGTTTAATGATTTTTCATTGATTTCAGCATGCATGAAACACTTGATGAAATCACAATGCAACATCATTAAACAGTTTACATTCTATTAAAATGTACTGCAGTCAGTGAACAGCTGCAGGCTGCAGCACAGTACCTGCTCGCTGCTCCTGCTGTCCTGGCCTGGGGGTTCCCGGGTTCTCCTCTGCTCCGTGCTCTGAGACTGCTCTCACTCAGTCTCAGACTCTATCCCCTGCAAAGTAGTGCTGTCTCTCTCGGTCTCTCCTCGTCCTCTCGGGAATGGATGTGCAGGGATGGCGGCCGCGCGGAGGAGGGTGGGCGGAGAATTAGGCTCCGCCCCACCACCTAAATTAGGAGAAGCATCTATGGGGACCGTGACACTGTCCCTCCCCTCCCTCCCCTCTGGCAAAGTACATCGCCGCGACGCCGCCCCTTCAGCAGCTTCAGACTGCAGCGAAACAAGCCGCAAGTGTGTTTACTTATTCAAGCCGCCGGCCGCCTGGGACTGTCTGTCACTGCTTGTGTGCGGCAGAGGGCGGCCGCGGGAAGGATGCAGAACATTGCCGGTACCCGGCGGGTCCCGGGAGGACGGGTTGGGGGGGAGTTCGTGCAGGGGGGGGGCGGCTTTTTTGCCGCCCCCCCGCAAAGTGCCGCCCTAGGCCTGGGCCTTGTCGGCCTAGGCCTAGATACAGCGCTGGATACATCCATCGAGGAAGACAGTGGCATATTAAAGTCCCCGCCTAGTATCAGTTGTCCCTGAGAGAAATCTCTAAGCGTGTTTAATGTTTTAGTTATAAACTTATCCTGTTGTTTATTAGGAGCATAGAGGGTTGCTATCGTCATCCGGGCTTCCCCCACTTTTCCTTTTAAGAAGAGAAATCTCCCATTGTCATCACATATTTTTTCCTCAAACTGCCATGGTATTTTACTATCAATTAGTATCGATACCCCTCTAGACTTCGACTGTGTATATGTTGCATGATATATAAATGGGTAAGCATTATTTTGCAGATATGGTAGCCTGTCCGTTTTAAAATGCGTTTCTTGTATTAGCGCTATGTTTGCCTTCACACGCTTGAGCTCTGCTAGTAATATCCTTCTTTTTTCTGGAGTATTTAAACCTTTTACATTTATGGAGACTATTTTTATATTTTCCATAATGGGGCTACACTAGATTGTCTGATTACCTCAAGCAGATATTGAGTGGGCAGGGGGGGGGAGAGTCCAAAAAAAAAAAAAATGGGGCCCCGCGATTTCTAACAGCAGCCCTGGTCCCCCCTGCCGAGTGCCCCAAAAGGTAGGCCTTTAGTGATGGGGGCACTCGAGTAGGCTTGCTCCTGAGCCAATAGACAAAATAGGCATTTTCAATTCACAGACAGAGCATGGCTCGGCCCTGTTCCCCGCTCTCTCCTCATTGGCTCACTGGCTGTGATTAACAGCAGCAGGACTGTTACTCTGTAAGTCAATGAGGAGAGAGAGAAACCTGGGAGAGCCGCTGATTTCATGCACAGCGCTGGATTGAGATGGAGCTCAGGTAAGTATAATGGGGGCCGGGGGGGGGAGGGGAGCTGCACCCAGAAAGTTTTTCACTTTAATGCACAGAATGCATTACGGTAAAAAAAAAACTTTCTGCCTTTAGAACCACTTTAAGTACACCCGAGTGAACGAGGCCTCAGTCTACATTCACACTTTTCTCCTTCGTTTGTTTTTTTTGAATACAGAGGAAATTATTTAGGGAGCATAAGCAAATTTTAAGCTTTCCAGATCGGTTCTTTTGTGTTTGTATGTCTTTGCATTTAAATGTGTATAAATGCATTTTGATACATTCAAGGAATCTATTCTGCTCTGGGTGCACAAAATTCTGTTTCCTCCAAACAGAGCTGCACCTAAATGCAGGTACAGTAAATGCACAGTGTTAATTATACCATTTAGAAACATTCCATGGATTTAGAACATTTAGAAATGTCTTATAAACCCATATAAACACAGGTATGACATTGGCAGTATAAATGAAGCCTTAAACTGTAATTAAGGCTTGCTTCAAATGCAGGTCCGATGCAGAAAAACAATGCCAGTCCACATGAGCCCTAGGCGTGCAGAGATATCCTTTCAGGTCAGAAAATCTCTTTGTGTTATCATGATTATTAATGATACTCAGAAGCGCTCATTATCATTGTCTAGTTGAACCTCACACTGTTCGATTGTTGCCTGAGATGACTGAATTGGTCCCATCACTTGCTTAATCAGGCCTCGCAATGCCAATTTAATGACTCTTTCTAGCAGCAGTGAACAAATCTTTTGCATGATATAATGCCTTATCGATGAATCACATTTTTTATCATTTTTTTTTTTATTAAACTGCAAGCCAATTTTATAGTCTGATTGACATTTTAATCACACTGAGGATCTGATAGTTTTGCAAAGCAGTAGCTATAGTTAGAATAAGTTAATAAGACTGAAGATATTTTCAGAGTGGATGCTGGATAAAATCCTACAGACCACAGAAAACGAAATAAAAAACATCAGAAAGCCAATATTACTGAGCTAAGAAGCCAGAGGTTAATGGGAAGAAAATTGTAATATATTATTGTAGCATCTACTTAATAGAAAAATGTGGCCAAAGCTCTTTTGGCCATAGTTCTTTTCTGGGTCACAGTAGTGTACTTACTTGTGCTGTCCTGTGGCCCAGAGTCAGCCAACAGTAGTTGTCAGCTGATGTCACAGAGCCAATGCAGGGTCTGGAAGGATCAACCCAGATGCCTGATGAGCAGCTGGCTCAGCCTATCAGTGCACCACTGAAGGCTTGAGCCAGCCCATTTGCACCCTTCACCCTGACGCTCCAGTGAGTACCGGAGGGGAAGAGCAGACAATGGTGACTGTAATTCGCTGCTCTCTTTTCAGAGAAAACCCGAGAACAGAGCAATCAGTGGTCATGTGATCACTCAGTTCTTACAGCCAGTGGGGACAGCTGTAGCTTTAGGCAAATCCTGCAACAGGGAAGTGGGTAAGTATGTTTATTGTTTTGGAATGCCACATTTCTCCTTTAAAAGTCAATTTTAATGTTATTTTATGTTTAAACATGCATTCTACTCAATAAATTTAAGCGCATCCCTAGCCAAAAGTGTGGTTTTTAGATTGAGTTGGGAAGCTCAATCAGGTTTTTCCTCCTTCCTCCGCACTGTGCCTATGACCACTAACAAGTGAGAAGAATCCCACAAAAAAGGTAAAAAAATAAAAAGCTACAATTATTATTTAACCCTTTCCAATTTCACTAAAAATGTGCTCATATTACTGCTTGTGCCCTGTTGGAGAGATTCCCCTTACTTTCTGCCTTGGTGGGCATGCAGGAAGTAGAGAGGAATCTCATCCAGGAGGGGGGTAAAAGACAAAAAAGAAAGAAAAAATGTTTTCACTGGTGCTTGTCTAAGCACATATAGGCTAATGGGCCCACAGTCATCCAGTACAAAAACGTTATTTGCAAAAACCCATACAGAAATACAGTCTAGCTGACTACAACAGACCTGTACATAGTAAAGTAGCCAGCTCAAATTAAGTAATTAAAGTAATGTGGAGACTGCATTTCATGAAAAACTAAAGAAGTCCCAAGTGATAAACCTACCATATGTTCTAATATCTTTTGGGATTTAGCACCTGTCATATACAGACAGATTATGCAATAATATTAATGATCCATTATTTTCCTATTTTAAATTCAATTGCTAACCACATTACAGAGGCAGTAATTGATTGCTTTATAGCTCCAAAACACTAGTTTTAATTGTTTGCAATCTATATATGGAAATATTTTAACCAGCAGCTTTAAAATTTGCCTTTGAATACAAACATACCAACATCTAAATGCTGTTTCCAGCACAAAGTTCAAAGCACAAAAGTGCCCTACCACTTCCACTTGCAGATCTTCAATTATTGACTTCAGGCCCACTTTAATAAGAAACGTGTAAGTTCAGACTATTCCTAACTAAGCTCACCTTGGTTCTAACTCCTATTTTAACTACCATGTGAGAGGATGATGTGTATACTTACCCATTCTGAGGATGCTCCGATCCGGTTAGGTGATTTCTTCAGAAGCCAGCTTAAGGGGAGAGGAGTGACAGCCAACAACATTGTCGACTGTCCCTCCTCTCTCCTGAAGCTGGAGCAGGGATTTGATCACACAAGTGGACCGGAGCGCCCTCAAAATAGATAAATATACATATTTTCTTTTTACAGGGTAGCTAGAATAGGAGTTAGAATAGGGGTGGGAGCAGGTTTAAGTATAGTTAGTAAAAGCCTGGACTTCCACTTTTCCGATTAAAGTGGACCTGAAGTCAGAAAGTGAAGATCTGCAATGTTACATGGAATATTTATAAATGTTAATTGTGCCTTAGCAGTACCCTGAAAATGTTACATTTTGTCAGATGTACCTCCTAAAAAAAGCCATGCACTTTATGGTATGTGTGTTTTTCTAGGCACTCCTGTGCCTACAGCCTCTTAGCCGTATATCCGCTGTGTAAGAACAAGGGCACTGCTGCCTCTGACTGCTTGCTTTGGGTGATTTGGAGCAAGATTTTTATTGTCACTGCTGTATTGTTCATGGTTTTCCGTCCTGGAGGCTCTAAGATTAGGAAGGAAACAAAACTCTGCCTCTAACAAGGTCATTACCTCCACATTGAGACACAGTAGGGAGCGAGGCATGGTAAGCCAGTAATATAAAAAGGTCAGCTGTAGGGAGACCACAGGCAATGCTGGTGACTAGACCTTTTCCCTTTGCTTGCCTTTTTCCTACAGCTACCAGAGTTCAGTTCCTCTTAAAAGCTGAACTCCAGGAAAAGCAAATATTGTCTAAATTCAAGAGGCATGTGTATTTTTATTTGAATTTGTTGTTTTTGTATTTCTTCCAGATCCGTGCTATAATCTGGGGTGAAACTTTGCCATTGTGTAGGAGTTCCCTTTGATAAAGATCAGTCACTGCCACTCTCTCTTCCTGTGCAGGGTGACTTGTCTGTAGTTTTCTACAAGCAGCGTGTAATAAGCCGGTCTGCTGGGTCCCTTTCACAGCTCTGTTAGAAGCACAGGTTATGTAAAGCATAGTGATGATGTCACTGCTTCTTTACCAAGGTAATATTTGGGTTTGCAGAGGCATTTGGCGCACACAAAGTGGATTTATATCCTTTTTTGAGATATTGAGGAATATATTTATATTAATGTTTCTGTGCTTAGAGTTCGACTTTAAACCCTAACACTAGGAATGAGTTTAAGGTTCAGTCCAAAAACAAGTTTGGACCAAATCTTGGCTGTTTGGGTGTTCAGACAAATGCCCGGACATTTACCTGTTCAGTGGAAACTGAACTTCACATATAAATGTGGTATTACTACTGTTGAGGACCGTTTGACACCAGCTGCACGCCAATGACATCAACTCTTAAAATGTTCAGCCACAGACAGCAAACCAGATGTCCCCAGGGGCCACCCATCATTGATGTACTTCACTTAGATTGACCTGTTCATGGTAAGTAAGCCTATCTGGGTGAAATGCGTAAAGGAGGGGTGGTGCCTAGGTGGGGACACCTTGTATGCTGTCTGTGACTGAATAAAGATTTTATAAAGAGGTGACATCATCAGTGTGCAGCTGGCATTGAACTTTTTCCTTGGGAGCACGGACAGGCTCCTTGGCCGACACCTGGAGTTCCCCCATTTGAGGAGAGGCTTCAGACAGTGGAGTGGTACTGTTGGGTCTGGATCATTCAATAGTGTTACCTCTATTATACTTGACAGCTTCCCACTGTCAATGGTTATTAAGAACATTAGCAGGTGCAGGCACCGACGAGTCCTTAACCACTTCTGGACAGGAAGGATTTGCCCCCTTAATGATCAGGCCATTTTTTGCGATTCGGCACTGCGTTATTTTAACGGACAATTACGCAGTCGTGTGACACTGTACCCAAATAAAATTGATGTTCTTTTTTTCCCACAAATAGAGATTTCTTTTGGTGGTATTTGATCACTTCTGCGATTTTTATTTTTTGCGATATAAACAGAAAAATAGCGACAATTCTGAAAAAAAAAAAAAAAAACAATATTTTTCACATTCTGCTATATAACATTCCCAAAAAAAAAAAAAATGTAAAACTCAAAATTTTTTAACATTGTAGGCCAATTTGTTTTCTGTTACATATTTTTGGTAAAAAAAATTGCAACAAGCGTATTTTGATTGGTTTGCGCAAAAGTTATCGTGTCTACTAACTACGGGAAAGATTTATGTAATTTTTATTGTTTTTTTTTTACTAGTAATGGCAGCAATCTGTGATTTTTATTGCTGCGGACAGATCGGACCCATGACATTTTTGACACTTTTGGGGGGGACCAGTGACATTACTGCAGTAATCAGTGCTAAAAATATGCACTGTTACTGTAATAACGACACTGGCAGGGAAGGGGTTAACACAGTGGGTGATCAAGGGGTTAAATGTAAGCCTATGGGAGTGTTTAACTGTATGGGGATTGGGCTTTTGAGATAATCACAGAGACATGTGATCCTACATTGAAGGATCACAGGCGCTTTGTGATCATTCCAGAGAGAAGGACAGTTAGCTGTGTTTACAACAGCTGACCGTCCTTCTCTCTCAGCGGATCACGGGTGCCCGGCGGCAATCGGAGCCACCAACCCTGTGCATCGGAGTCTCCGCTGCCAAATGGGGGAAGGAGCCCCCTAGCTGCAGGTGCGCGACCGACGTAGAGCTACGTTGGTTTGCGCAGGAGGGGCTGCCTGGTGCAGTAAATCTGTGGCAGGCGGTCCTTAAGTGGTTAAGCGGCAATCAAAAGCAAAAACCAAGAAAAAAACAAAAGTGCAAGTATCCCCTCCCAAACATTCATGCTAGACCATTATCCAAACCTTGCAGGCCAGCAAAGGAGGAAGGAGGGTTGTGATGGTTTTGGAGAAGAAGCCCTTGCCCTCATAGACATGGTGACAAGGTGTTTTGCCAGGGGGTACCCCTCTCTCAAGGTATACTCCCATGCTGGTGGCATATAAGGGTCTGGTATGGATTTTATGGGGAGACCTCACACTTTTTTTTCTTCATATTTGTTTGTATTTACCCCTTAAAATCTATATCACACCCAAACAGTTTCTCCTCTTACCTAAAGCTAGCGCTCAGGGACGATCATGTGAACAGACTGAAGCGCTCTTTAGATTAGGTACTGTAAGTTTAAACATTTTTTCTCTATTAGCTAGTTAGTATAGGACTTTGAATGGAAGTGGGAGCAGGTTTAAAGTGTTACTAAACCCACATCCATAAATTCAGTCTGTATATGCAGTAAAGCATGCTCATTATACTCACTGTGGAAACTAAAGGAGTTAACCCTTTGCATTGTGTATGTAGCACCCTCCTAGTCAGGTGCTAGGTGTAAAAGCATTATTATGCTCCATCTGCATATCAGAGGAGTCTGATATGTTAGTTTTGTCTGTTGCATGTTCCCATGTGTGATTCACTGGGTCTGAGGTAGTGTCCCCACTGTATCCAATAGGGGAGCCTGTTGGACAGTGGAGGAAACCTAGTCAGTGACACATAGGCTTTTGTGAGGGTCCCAGTGGGAGTGCACAACTGCAGTGCATCCTGGGATCACTCATAAAAGCCAGGGGGACATGTGACTGGGCGCCTTTGGTGGTAAGCAGAGTCCCAGGAGGATTGTGACGGCTGTCTCTCCTCCTGTTGTCTGAGGAAAGTGGTCATAGGCAGTCGGCCTAGTGTACCAGGTGTGGAGCTGAGCCTAAAGAATCCTGTAGAGCTGACAGTGGAGCTGCTGGCAGAGTCATGAGGGAAAAACAGTGCCGTGAGTACCAGGGGACTTGCCTAAGGGTCTGTCCAGGAAGGGGGACCACTCCAGTAAAGTCAGAGGATAGACGGTCGACTCACACTGTACGTCAGAGTAAAGGGGGTGCCAAGTAGAACCCTGAAGACTAGAGGTAAAGGGGGTGCCGTGTAGGGTCCTGTAGAGAGATTCACTGAATAGTTCACTTATTACCTACTTCACTACAGTGGCAAGGTGAAGCAACGGCCTTGCCGCATTCAACTCAGTTAGAAGTTCTGACATTGTACATAGTTCATTCAGTTGGAGTATCCCACTCATCCCTTCTCCTATCCCAGTTTTCAAATAAAATAACAAAAAACAAATCCCCTGGACTGATTTCTGACTGAGCAATCTACTTGAAGTATTCTGAATTATGAAGTTGTTGCTATGGGTAACCCAGGGGAATCCATAACCAGCAGCTCCCATAGGAGTAGTGCTACATGTATAAAGGCTGTTTGATCCAGTCTCTCTGATCCTCCTCTTCTTTCACCGTCTCCAAAAAATACCTGATACTTGCAGAGCCTGGGAACGGGCTGCACATGCTCATTTTAGTGTGTATTGCTTGAGAGTTTTTTTTCTTGGGAGAGTGCATGTGATCAGCACAGGGCCAATCAGCACTGTCCAGACATGTTCAGACAGAGAACCAGAATAAAAATTCCTCCTACAAGCTTTACTAGGAACTGATAGAAGTCACAAGACTGCTATATACTGCTGATGAGAAAATGTAGCAGTTTATATTCAATAAAACGATTGCATTTCCATGTTTTGTGTACTGTGGGAGACCAGGTATAGTGAATGCAGGCTCCTGGGTTTAATAACACTAAGATTTGGTTTAGACCAGACTTCCACTTTAACATTCAGGTCAGGTCGACTTCAATGGAGTTTGGATTCGGCAACCGAACTTTACTTATGTTCACTACCTAACACCAAGCTTCTATAGTCTAAGCGTAACCCCTCATTTGCCAAGATACTCTGCACTAAAGATCATCCCTTCCTGCACTAAAATATAATAGCACCCAGGGCTAGAATCTATCAATCAGGCCTACCAATTATGCCCAGGCAAATGCCGAAGATTTATATTTTCTTGGTTTGGTCCCAAAAGAAGTGATATATCAATGTGTAAACTGCACCCTCTGTTGATCTCTAATGATAATTTGCAGCTTAGTTGTTCTTTCTAGTTAGCAATAAATAATTGCTTGTGTCAGAGCAGCCTCCTACACTGAAGAAAAAAAAAAAAAAATCTCAAAATGCTGATACATCCAGTAAGAAGAATAAAATATGAGGAGGAAACTGACACAGACCAGCCAAGATCCTGTTTCAAGTGCCTGCTGTATATAGCAACCGCGGCGTTCATAGTGTATTGATTTGCTGGCATGTTATCTATGTGCACAGGAGCCATGACTGTTTGTCTTAGTCACATGGATACTGCAATGCTTTTACTGGCATTTATATTTGTCTGAGTTTCCTGGCTGAAACACTAGATGAAGATACCATACTGACTTATAGAGGGAAACCTCTTCAGTCGCCATACAACATATGTTATTGCAAGTATTAAACCCACGAACCTAGGAAATGTTAGACTAAATAATGTTAACCTAACACATATATGAAACTGTTACAGTATACATCACCATAATATAAAATCTCTGATCTGTCAATGTAAATGTAAATACATTATAAGCATGACAACTAAGAAATTGGCTTGATCGCCATTTTTTTTTTTTTAACCCGTATTAGCTATCGTTGATTGAATTTTTGTTTTTTGATAAATGAAAAGTTACTGCAATAAGTATATAAGTAAAAGACTACATATAAATAAAATCAGATTGAACTAAAAAACACTACATATAATTATGATTTAAAATGAAAAATGTTATAAAAAAACACTAATGTAAAAATGCCTTAATAATGATAGTACCATAAGTGATACAAGACTAATGGGCCATACACACTATAAGATTTTCTGAAGATTTTTACCTTTAGACTTACCAAAAAACATATAATATGAGGTCAAATCTAAACACTTTCAATTTGTATGCAATCTAGCAGGTCCGTGCACTACATAGAAAAGGTAAATCTGAAGGAAAAAGTCTTCAGAAAATCTTATAGTGTGTATGGCCCTTAAGATTGCCCCTTCTTCCCACATATTTAAAATTTTACATTTGTTCAAAAGCCCCTCTAAGCATCCATCACCTTTAAATAAATAATGATCCTTAAATTATAGAGACTGACATAAAGAAAATCGTACTGGTCTATAAAGTTCACTTTATAGAACAACATGCTAACACCCACGTGCAGCCCAGTGCTCTATTGATTTACATGCTTTCGCCCACAGGACATTTTTCTTTTTCTTTACTAGAAAGAACAGCTGTCACATGGATTAAGCTGCCGGTGGTTTCAAGAAATGGGTCTGAACAATGAAATAGTACAAATGATGAGAAATTTGAATAAGAAAATCTGCACTGCTAGGATTTTGCCACGGCAAAGCTTGTTGAATGCGAGGCAAGACACTCATTAGAGATGGGAAAGTAGCGTAACATGGCAAAACTCCATGCAGTGTAGAGGAGACGGAATAAAAGGAGACGAGCTCTGGCGTTAGATTGCTGAGAAGCTGGCAGAGAGGACTCACCAGTGTTGATGCTTTCCACAAGTGCGCTGGATACTTGGCCGTGTACTAGCAGTGCAGCTGGTAGAGCTGCCTGGCTTGGCTTTCTACGACGGAGCCCTGCATCTGTTCCCTGTGTGATTGCTCACTGCAGTTTCTCCCATGACTCCATCACCCAGGAATGGAACAGACACATCCGCCGCCTCTCACCAGCAAAAAGGAACCACCTTTGCCTGAGTCAGGTGCTGTGTCTTTAACAAGGTCACAAGCGACAGCATAAAAAAAAAAAGGAGCAGGAAAGTAATTGCAATGAGAAAGTCAGCAGCTCGCATAGAGGAGGCAGAGAACTGCTACACTACAGCATCTGCCTGCTTCCAACCACTGATATGCTGTGTGCAATTTAAAGCTTCAGGAAGTGGAGGTTACGAAAAAGGAATTGGATCTGATCAGCAAAATAGAACCTTGTCCATCCATAACGCGTAGAATAGAAACAACCAGAAGGACTGGGCTTTCCACTTGTAGGGTACTTAACTGAGTTCAGAGGTCAAGTGTTGCTGGTTTCATTACAGAAGCAGCAACATTAGCTAAGATGTGGAAAGGACTCCAGGAATTCTCCTTTGATTTTCTTCTTTTTTTTTTTTTTCTCCAAACGTCACATAGGAGGATGGCGAAAGCTGAGCAGTTTACAAGCTGGGCAGGAAATTCCTAAAAATAATGTTTGAACAATACCTTCTGCTGATTGTGTCTTAGAAATGAAGTCTTTAGGCAAAGACAGAGAGCAGCAATCTGCAGACAAAAGCATTTATCATGCTAACAGGGAGGTTTAATTATGGCTGCGTAGTTATGATTACATACTGTACGCCATCGCTAGCTGGAGTCCCTGCACTGGAAGAAACTAGGATCTATCATGAGTAACTCTTTGTGGCAGGAAGCAGGTTCATAGACTTCAAACAGACCTTCACCCAGAAATCCGACTTCCTCTCCTCTGATTCCTACCCTCTCCTTACCTCATTTTATTTACCAAGAAATACTTTTTTCATTTTCACTCAACTTACTTACTGTATCTTCACCAAGGCAGAGATGGGGTTTCCAGGGCAAGACCTGTACATATTTTGCGCATGCAGATCTAAAGGACCTGACAGAGACCCGCAGTTTGTTTGTATATGAGCAAATTCTGCTCGGACCCCCACACATGCAAAGAAAGTGGCAGGTCTATGGGGAAGACGCATGGTGTGTCTGCGCATGTGTGGGGGTCACACATGGCAGACAGTGTGCAAGTCTCTGACAGGTCCCATGTCTGTGTGGGATATCATTCAAAGATGGCAACGCAGTAGAAAAAAAAAGACGTTTGGGATGTACACAGAACAACGCAGGACTCCATGGACTGAGTATGCATATTGTATCTCCATAGGAACAATTTTTACGCTCACGAAAAAAAAAAAAAAATGCTAGGGAGGGTGGAGTTCCTCTTTATTGAGCAAGAACCCCCAACTATCACAAGATTTATATCCTTATGTCTATGTAGCACTGCCCCCTAGAGGACTGCTGGATTTTTTACTTTGGGATCCCCGGGTTACCGATAGTAACTGCAGCATGCACAATATATCTCTTTACTCTTTGGCTGAGGAAATTAACAGTCTAGGGGATGTAATTGTTTTTGTGTTTTTTCTTTAAATTAGGGATGGGAGAAGGGAAGAGTGGGATACTCCAACTTGAACTATTCACAATAGATGAGGACTCCTGTCTGAAGATGCAGCTAGGCTGCTGATTCACCTTGCCACTAGATGAATTTGGGTTAAGTCTCTATGTGGATGACTTGTCAGGATGAATGATCTTCAGGATACACACCTAGTACCCCCTTTCACTCCACTTGCTGACACCCGTCCTCTGACTATCCCATACCGGGGTTGCCCCCCTCAGGTCAGGCCCCTAGACACAATCCCCTGTACTCCCGATACTGTTTTTCAAGGATCTTCAGTGTCACTACCCCTCCAGTCAGCTGTCCTGGACCTCTGGGTTCAGTTCCTTTCCTCTGGTCCCCAGGCCGACTGCCCGTGACCACGTGCCACTGCTACAGAGGAGGAGGAGGCAGCCACCACCCTCCCTCCGGGACGCTGCTCATCAGCCAAAGACCCTGCAGCACATGTGCTCCTGGCTTTTATACCACTCCCCACAATGCACTGAGACAGCCAGTCTGTGGCAATCACTGGGGCTGTATCAAAGCCGGAAGAACCAAATTAATCACACACTGAGCACCATGAGCAGACCTAACTCACAGATCCTGCTATCTGGAAAGCAGAAAGCAATATAGATTTTCCTGCTGCTCCTCTGATAAGCAGACAGAGCCAAAAACGATACTCTCTCACTAGCACCTACCTATGGCAATGATACTTTATATCTGCTTGTGCCACATTCTCCTGAGTTAAAGTATGAGCTGATTGCCTATGATTGTCTGCCTGATCATCACATGCCTGACAAAGGGGATTTGCAGGACTCCAAAAACTGCTCAGACCCCCGCACATGCAAAGAAAGTGGCAGGTCTTTGAGGAAGACGCATGGTGTGTCTGCCCATGCGTGGGGGTCACACATGGCAGACAGTGTGTGAGTTTCTGACAGGTCCCATGTCTGTATATGTATGGGATATCATTCAAAGATGGCAATGCAGGGAAAAAAAAGAAGTGTGGGATGTAGAAAAAACAATGCTGGACTCCATGGACTAATTAGTATGTATTTTGTATCTCAATAGGAACAATTCTTACGCTCACAAAAAAATAAAAAAATGCTAGGGAGGGTGGAGTTCCTCTTTATTGAGCAAGAATCCTCAACTATCACAAGAGTTATTTCTTACTTAAGACACGTTATATCTACTTGTACCACATTCTCCTGAGTTAAGGTATGATCTGATTGCCTATGATTGTCTGCCTGATCATCACATGCCTGACGAAGGGGATCTGTGTAACTCTGAAACCTTGCACTCTCTTGCTTGTGTAGCACCCTCCTAGGTAGGTGCTAGGCAGGGAAAGTATAGTTGCTCTGTCTGCTGATCAGGGGAGCCTGATTAGTAGTTAGGCCTGTTACATGTGTCCAGGGTGTGATTCATCTTGACTGAGGGAGTGTCCCCACTGTATCCAATAGGAGAGCCTGTTGGACAGTGGAAGAAACCCAGCCAGTGACACACAGGCTTTTGCAACTATCTCAATGGGTTGGCACAAGCAGTGGTGCATCCTGGGATACATTATAAAAGCAAGGGGCACATGCGACAGGGTGTGTTTGGGCGGGAAGCCATGTCCCAGGAGGAGGGTGATGGCTGTCTCTCCTCCTGTTGCTGACGATGGTGGTCACATGCAGTCGGCCTAGTGGACCATAAAGTTTGGCTGAACCCAGAGGTCCAGTGAAGCTGAAGGCAGAGCAACCCTGGAAAAACAATGTCCATGAGTCCATGAGCACAGGGGAGCTTGCCAAAGGGTCTGCCCAGGAAGGGGACCACTCCAGAGGCTAAAGTCAGCGGACGGGTGTCAACACACAGGCAGTGAGAGTAAAGGGGGTGCCAAGGGTCCCTAACCCTGAAGAGAATATTCAAGCAGGAACAGTCAATTTATCTTCACTTCAGTGGCAGAGTGAAGCAGCGGCCTTGCTGCATTCTACAGTCAGTTGTCCTCAGATTTGTGCATATTTCATAGTTGGAGTATCCCACTCATCCCTTTTCCCTTCCCAGTTCTAAATAAAACACAAAAACCCAAACCCCCTGAACTGATTATTGTCTGAGCCAAGAACTTTTAATGCCATTTATCTACTGTCAGTTGCTAATGGTAACCCAGCGGACCCACAAAGTGTTATTCTTAGCAGCCCTCTAGGGGGCAGTGCTACACTTGTGATGTGATCATGCTTTAATAAAAAAAATGTTTGGACTGAAGATCTGTGGTGTGCTGGGAAGTATATTCATTGTGACTTTCATGATCCAGTCTCCAGCTGGTGTTTGCTACAGCTCCCAGTATCCTAAAGCTTTCTCTAGGAATGTATGCAATGGCAATATGGGCTATTATGGGTAGCAACACATGCTGCGTACAACCTGCCATACAAGAAAATGGTTGCACATGGCCGTACTCATGTAAATGCTGATCGGACATATTTTGCGAATGCGGGAAAACTACGGGAGATTTAGGTTAGGCATAAACTTATTTTAGTCCAAGTGCATGCACCTTTAAGTAGCTCAGCTCACCCTACCAGCCTTCTAATCTTCCCAAACGTATACACGGAGCAGGTGTACAGGCAGAGGGGAGAGAGCAGAGTGCTTAGACATAGTGAACTAATAGAAAATACATTTCCAGTATGCCCATTGATTTACCAGTTTTAAAAAAACAGTTACACTCCCGGCATGCTGGGAATGCTAACTGCTACATTGGATGCACTCTCAACCAAACTGTCAAACCATCCAATGGCTGGTGTCGTAACTGATCACATGTGCAGCATCATGACAGTTGAGGATCAAAAAGAGGCCAAGATGGCAGCTTCCTTTACTGAAAATGATAGGAGGGTTTACTTTCACTTTATTCAGGTCTCCAGCATACTAGCCTTGTCACCATTGTACTAGTTACTCAGTATCACACCACATCCAGCTTATCTTTGTATTATGGGACATTTTATTGTTTAAATATTTCTTAAAAAAGGAAACCAGATCAACAGTTTGCTTATAGACAGAGGTTTAATAAACTGTACTTTACATCCTACATAAATTACAACTGTCATCTGCAGCACAGTTTACAATTCTCCAATACAAATGACTTACAATAAGTATGTAAACACACTGCAGAAATGGAAGCCAGACCTGCTTGTTTTCTAATGGCCTGAATAATAGCAATCAGTTCATCAACAGCATTCCAAACTATTTTTTATCCCAATTGGAGAGCATGTAACTCCTCACAACCACATACAAAACTGATTCTTAACCACTTCTGGACCGGAAGGTTTTACCCCCTTAATGACCAGGCCATTTTTTGCAATTCGGCACTGCGTTATTTTAACTGAAAATTGCGCGGTCGTGCGACGCTGTACCCAAATAAAATTGGGGCCTAATTTTTCCCACAAATAGAGCTTTTTTTGGTGGTATTTCATTACCTCTGTGATTTTTATTTTTTGTGCTATAAACAAAAGAAGAGCGACAATTCTGAAAAAAAAAATAAATATATATATATATTTATTACTTTCTGCTATATAACATTCGCAATAAAAAAAAAATTAAAAAACTAATTTTTTCATCTATTTAGGCCAATTTGTATTTTGCTACATATTTTTGGTAAAAAAAACCCCCAATAAGTGTATTTTGATTGGTTTGCGCAAAAGTTATCACGTGTACAAACCAGGGGAAAGATTTATTGCATTTGTGTTTATTTATGAATTTTTGTTACTAGTAATGGTGGCGATCAGTGATGTTAGCGGGACTGCGACTTTGCGACGGACAGATTGGACACCTAACTGAAATTTTTGACACTTTTGGGGGGGACCAGTGACGTTACTACACTAATTAGTGCTAAAAAATATGCACTGTTACTGTACTAATGACACTGGCAGGGAAGGGGTTAATACCAGGGGCAATCAAAGGGTTAAATGTGTCCCTAGGGGGTGCTTTCTAACTGTGTAGGGGAGGGGCTTGCTGCATGGACACAGAGACATGTGTTCCTAAATAAGATGAACTCAGGATCCCTGTGTTCATAACTGACAGAACAGCAGTCTGCTGTGTTTACAACGGCAGACCGCCGTGCTGTCTCCATGAGGAGCGATCGCAGGTGCCCAACGGCAATTGCGGCTACTGGACCGGCTGATCAGCTACCCCTCTGGCGAATGGGCACACGGGCCCCCTGCTTGCGGTCCCGTGAAGCGACATACAGTTATGTTGTTTCGCAAGACAGAGTCGACCTGCCACAGTAAAATGGCAGTCATTAAGAGGTTAGAGAGTGAATTACAGTACTACAATTAACCGCATTCCTCCTCCCTCTGTAATGTCAAAAAAGGTGTTCCCCCCCCCCCCCCAGTCATTCTCACCAAGACCCTAATCCCACAGCCTCCTATATATCACCATCATTTAACCTAGGGACTGTATACCTCCCAACTTTTTGAGATGGGAACGAAGGACACCTATTAGGAAAACTATGTAGGCATGGGACTCACCCCTGTCGTGCCCCCTTAAAGTAGAATTATACAATAAAAAAAGATTAGTAGTTAAACCCAAAAGTGCGTTTTTTGCCACTACGATTCATTTGAGTTGTCTTTTGAAATTTACAAATGCAGCAATTTAGAAATTAGATGAAAGGTTTAGCATGAGGGACAAATGAGGAGGAAAGAGGGACAGAGGGACTTTGTTCCAAATCAGGAACACTTCCCTCAAAATCAGGGACAGTTGGGAGTTATGGGAACTGCAGGAACTCACATTGGTTGGTAGGCGGTCTGGCATGCACCCCGAGCACGTGACCCTCTCATTTATAAAGTCACCCAGCATGCAACAAGGCACTTTTCTCTGCCAATCACCAGGGCTGTAACAATGCCTGTGCCCTCGCTTGTCAGGTTTCCTCCCACTGTCCAATATGCCCCCTCTATTGGATCAGTGTGAAACATTCACACAAGCTGAGCTGCACCTGAGCACCATGAGCAGACCCTATCAATAGACCCTGCTCCCTGGTAGGCAGAGAGCACTCTAAATTTACCTGACAATCTTCCTGGTAAGCATAAAGACCCAAAAACTATACTTTCTTCTAGCACCTTCCTAGGAGAGTGCTAAATACTTATACAGATGGCTGTATGTGCCACCCCAGGTGCCAGAAGAAGACAGAAGTTTAACACTAGTGCATTTTTCAGCCTCTCCACATTACAGTAAGGTTATGTGATTATTCAACATATACATAAAACTAAGACCACATTGTATGTAACCTACCACATCCACCCATTCCACTCCTCATCTTGCTGCACTCCGTTACCAGCTCCAGGACAGGGGGTATAAGGGGGGACCTCTGATCATTTCACAGTTCACAGTTCCCGGTATACTTATGTTAACTCTCAACTGAAATTTTAAGCTTGACTCATGTCATAGCTTGTCAAATGTACAGTACCATGTCAAAAGCAGATTTAAATAGAAGCTAACATGACACTGTCCTTGACGGATAGGAGGGTTTAGTTCCACTTCAACAGGAAACAATAAATCCCTTTTTAGATCCCGTTTAAAGAGGGGTTCCGCTACAAATACTGAAGCTGCTGACTTTTACTATTAGGTTACTTACTTGTCTGGGCATCCAGCGGTGTCCTCATTCGAGTGGATTCTTTGAATCAGCTCTCGGGTGCTGCCACCGCCATCTTGGCTAAGGAAAACCGTCAGTGAAGCCTTGCGGCTTCACAGCTGGTTTTCTACTGCACATGCATGAATCACACTGCACTTTCTCAATGGGCCGGCTGAGGGGAAGAAGGAGGAGGGGCCGAACTTCCGGCTCACTTCGCTTCGGTGAACTGAGCTGGAAATGGGAGCAGGTACCTCTCAAATCCAGGTACCTGCTCCCCCCTCCCCCCCAAAAGGTGCCAAATGTGGCAGTGGAGGGGGAGGTAGACAAGCGGAACTTCCCATTTTGGGTGGAGCTCTGCTTTAAGTTGTTTCATAGCTACCGAGGTAGCACTAATATTGTGTGCTTGTCCCTGGCATCCAAAGATAATAAAACAGGGTGGTAACAGCCAGTAAATCGTTATTAGTTTGGTTTACCAGATCAGATCATTTGCATTTCTTTATTTCAGGTACTTATACAGCACCATCAATTTATACAGCACTTTTACTGTACATCTATATATTTGTTGCACATTCACATCAGTCCCTGCACTCAAGGAGCTTACAATCTAAAGTCCCTAACCCACATTCATATATACACATTCCAGGGACAATTTAGACAGGAGCCAATTAACCTACCCCTTAATTTACCAAGGAGCTTACAATCTAAAGTCCCTAACCCACATTCATATATACACATTCCAGGGACAATTTAGACAGGAGCCAATTAACCTACCAGCATGTCTTTGGACTGTGGGGGGAAACCCACGCAGGCACAGGGAGAACATGTAAACTCCAGGAATGTTGTGGATGGGACTCAAACCGATGACCCTAGTGCTGCTCAGTGCTAACCACTTAGCCACTGTGCTGTATTAGAGCCTTTCCAGCTTTTGAAAAACAAAATTGATAATATATTATATTTAAATATCTAAAAATCTCAGCTTTTAATGAAACAGGTTTGATTTTCATTGTTTTCAAAAGAGTATATATTTTAACCCCTTTGCACCGATGGAACACAAATATGTGGCCTAGGCTTCAGGGGGCAGCTAGAGGCATCACCCCAGTACCGTTGTTTAGAGCCGACAGCCGGCTGCCTTCCACAGCTTGCCCGGGTCTCCCGTTCAACGAGGAGACCTGAGCGACCAGCTGGCACGTCCACCAGCTGGCCGAAGTTCGGAACAAAGCTTAGATCGGCTCTGATCGGGTCTCCGATGTAAAAACCCGGAAGCGATGTCATTACATCACTTTCGGGTACTGGAGCCTTAAAGGCGCCAGATTTAAAAAAAAAAAAAATGACAGCATTCAAAACAGCCAAACTTGGCATTCTGGATGCTTTTAAGTGCAAAGGAGGGATTTGGGGTCTTTTAGATCCCAGATCCCTCCATAAAAAGGTACCTGTCACAGCCTATTACTGTTACAAGGGATATTTACTATACAATAAAAGTGATCAAATTATTATTTTTTTTAAATGGATAGTGTAAAAAAAAAAAAAAAAAATTTAAATAATTAAGAAAAAGAAAAAAAAACAGTCACGCCTGCATATGTAAACGGTGTTCAAACCACACATGTGAGGTCTCACAAGACCTCCTCTGTAACTCTAAACGGGTAACTTTTAACATTTTTAAAGTGTCACCTTTGGAGATTTTTAAGTACCAAACTTTGTCGCCATTCCACCAGCGTGCGCAATTTTAAAGCATTACATGTTAGGTATCTATTTACTCAGCGTAACATCATCTTTCACATTATACAAAAAAAAATGGGGTAACTTTACTGTTTTTTTTTTATTTATTTTCTAATTCATGAAAGTGTATTTCTTCCAAAAAAACTGCATTTGAAAGCCCGCTGCGCAAATACCGTGTGACCTAAACATTTTCAACAATCGCCATTATATTCTCTAGGGTCTCTGCTAAAAATATACATATAATGTTTGGGGTTCTAGATACTTTTCTAGAAAAAAAAAATGCAGATTTAAACTTGTAAGCAACATATGTGAGAAAAGGCTTAGCCCCCGTTCACACTAAGGCGACCTGTGAGGCGACCTGGTCGCCTCACAGGTCGCCGTAGGTCGCCTTCCATAGGGAAGCTGCGGACCCGTTCTAATAGGAGCGACACAAGTCGCTCCGACTTAGAAAAAGGGTCCGGAGCTTCTTTGGGGCGACCCGGAGGCGACCGCCATAGACTTCAATGTTATGAAGTCCGTGGCGGCCGCTCCGAGGTCGCGGCACGCTGCTCGCACCGCGACCTCGGAGGTCGCGGTGCGAAGTAGCGTCGCGTGTATGTGAACGGGGGCTTAGGCTCCAAGGGGCTAAACACAAATGAAATGCTGTGTTTTATATTCTAGTATTATATTTGTAGTAGGCTGACTTTAACTACAGGGCAGATATCACAGGAGGTACATCTGTTTGCGCAGTGGTGAATCCTAAATCAGCCCATGGAGCATCTCTTTGTAACAGCCTGTTGCCTTTGTTTACAGTTAATTTAAGATCTTATTTATTGTGCTGGCAATAACCATCTGGAGATATCCGATGTAAATTGTCGGAACACATTGAGCAATGGCTGTAGAAAAAGAATCTTCCTACAGAAATTTGTGCAAACCTCATCTCTTCTCTGTTACACTGTCTGCAAATAATACAAGCTGTAAGAACCACATCACTAAACATTTTATTTTTTTTATTTTTTATTTTTTTTTAATGATATACGCACACTACCGCCACAGTTACAAAGCCAGGGGAAGTACAAAGACATGATAAATCTTTTCTTGATCAGCAAAAAAAAAAAAAGATACAGATTTGTCTGATACTGCTTTTAAGTTTAAAGCGGTTAACCCTTAATATATATGGCGTTTTTACATGCATCTTCTTCATCTGCAGTTTCTGCTTATGGTGTTGAGAGACACCTTTTTCAGGGGGGGGGGGATCATTTTAGGGTCACCCATGCTCTGCCCCTTTTCGCCCCCATAGATCCCTCTTTAGAGCAGGCCAGGCCAGGGTCCCCCATAGATCAACTTTAGAGCAGGGACCCCATAGATCCCCCTTTAGAGCAGGGTCCCCATAGATCCCCCTTTAGAGCAGGGTCCCCATAGATCCCCCTTTAGAGCAGGCAAGGCCAGGGTCCCCCATAGATCAACTTTAGAGCAGGGTCCCCATATCCCCCTTTAGAGCAGGGTCCCCATAGATCCCCCTTTAGAGCAGGGTCCCCATAGATCCCCCTTTAGAGCAGGCAAGGCCAGGTCAGGGTCCCCCATGGATCAACTTTAGAGCAGGGTCCCCATAGATCCCCCTTTAGAGCAGGGTCCCCATAGATCCCTCTTTAGAGCAGACCAGACCAGGGTCCCCCATAGATCAACTTTAGAGCAGGGTCCCCATAGATCCTCCTTTAGAGCAGGGTCCCCATAGATCCTCCTTTAGAGCAGGGTCCCCATTGATCCCCCTTTAGAGCAGGCTAGGCCAGGGTCCCCCATGGATCACCTTTAGAGCAGGGTCCCCATAGACCCCCCGTCAGAGCAGGCCAGGGTCCCCATAAATCCCTCTTTAGTGTTACGTTTTCACCTATATTCCCCATGCTACCAGGTTTTCCTGCACCACCAGGCACTCCCGGCTCTCTCTGCAAAGAATATATATATTTAGCCAACATGACCCCCTTTAGAGCAGCCCAGGGTCCCCATAGATCCCCCTTTAGAGTAGGCCAGACCACGGACCCCCATATAGATCCCCCTTCCTTTAGAGCAGGCTAGGCCAGGGTCCCCCAAAGATCCTCTTTAGAGCAGGGTCCCCATAGATCCCCCTTCAGAGCAGGCCATGGTCCCCATAAATCCCTCTTTAGTGTTACATTTTCACCTATATTCCCCATGCTACCAGGTTTACCTGCACCACCAGGTACTCCAGGCTCTCCCTGCAAAGAATATCTATATATTTTTCTGCAGGTTGTACCTAATTTTTATAACAAATTCAGAACCACCATCTTGCTTCATACATAGTATAAAGGTGAGGCTAAGCTGTCAATTGACAGGACAAAGACACCCCTGACAATCATGTAGACTGTAAACTGTAAATTGTAGAAATTCGGCAATGCCAAAACTGACTGCACTCTGGCGCATGCAGGAGAGTGACATCAATCCTGCCCAGCCAATGAAAGTGACTGGAAATCGAGACCTGGAAGCCAGCCACCCAAAGATGTCAGCAGCCAGTGGGGAGCTCTGGGTCGCCACATAGCTGGATCCAAGGTGAGTATAGTTCTGCTTCAAGTCTGAACTTTTTCTATTAAAGACAGTTGGCATTTATAGAGCAGGGCCTAAGTTTGGTATGGGTGTGGATGGTTGTGGCATGGTTGTGGATTCTTTTTATTAGGTTTAGTATGTGCGTTGGTTAAAAGTAAAAAGTTGTTAGGACACAGTAATTAGGGCCATTATCAATGTATGCAAATATGTCACAAGGTCACAAAATGTAAGAAAATCATTAGATACAGCTGGATTTGCACTACAAATACCAGATCCTTTTTACAGAAGATGGGTTTATCTGGGTATTTATATATTTATTTATGTTATTTTCTACTTTTTCTCTACACTCTGGAACTGCCAAAAAAATACATTATACACACATAATACTTCTTGTGTGAGGTTTTTTAACCAGTTCTGAATCAGAAGGATTTTCCCCCTTAATGACTAGGCCCTTTTTTGCGATTCGGCACTGCGTTATTTTAACTGAAAATTGTGTGGTCGCACGACACTGTACCAAAATAAAATTGATGTCCTTTTTTCCCACAAACAGAGATTTATTTTGGTGGTATTTGATCACCTGTGCGATTTTGTTTTTTTGCGCTATAAATAAAAGAGCTACAATTCTGAAAAAAAAATATATATATTTTTCACATTCTGCTATATAACATCCCCCCCCCCCCCAATTTTAAAAGTCAAAATTCTTTATGCTTTTAGGCCAATTTGTATTCTGCTACATATTTTTGGTTAAAAAAAAAAAATCGCAATAAGCATATTTTGATTGGTTTGTGCAAAAGGTATCGCGTCTACAAACTAGGGGAAAGATTTATGTCATTTTTAGGGTTGAGCGGACACCTAGATGTCCGTGTTCGACGGGTTCGGCCGAACTTTAAAAAAAAGTCCGGGTCCGTGTCCCGGACTTTTACCGAACTTTTCCCGGACACCGAACCCCATTGAAGTCAATGGGGACCCGAACTTTAAGGCACTAAAATGGCTCTAAAACACCAAAGGAAAGGGCTAGAGTGCTGCAAATGGCAGCAAAACGTAATTAAGAGCATGGCAAGTGCTCTGCAAACAAATGTGGATAGGGAAATAACTTAAAACAACAAAAAAAAACAGAAAAATAAAACAATGTTCTTCTTCATCTCTGAAGGACGAGGCCCATATGGAGTAGGAGGGAGGTTGAGGTGGTGGTGGATGTGGCGGTGACATAGGCGTGCGCACAGGGTGTGCTGGGTGTGCCTGGGCACACCCTAATCACCTAGGGCACATAGCATTGCCAGTGAGGAGATGGGAAAGATCTCCCTGGGACCTGCTCTGCTCTATTTCTCCTTGCCTACAGGTACATGGCCCCGATACATTACTCTCCCTGCTGGCAAACACATGCATGTGTATTTCAACTTTGGGGTGCACACCTTAATGCAATAGGCTGCGCACACCTATGGGCGGTGTAGGTGGAAGCGGCGGTGGAGGAGGACCAGGGCCGGATTAACAGCATCATGGGCTTGGTGCTGAGGATTTTGAAGGGCCTTAGGGCCGTGCCTTGCCATGCACCCAGAGGAGGAAGGGTGCAGCCATGCATGCCTAATTCAACATGGGATGCTGTCTCTGAAGCCCATAAACACATCCATGCATCGCCAACTGTCCCTCCTTGTCCGGCCTTCACGCTGTGTGGGGAGGTTCTGAGGGTGCTGCCTGGGGAAGCGAGCATAGAAGCCAGACTTCTGTGTTTACAAGTGACAGAAGAGCGGTAACAGTGAATATGGCCAACCCGGGGCCTATATAAAAGGTAGGGGCCTGGAGCTGCAGCTCCAATAGACCCTACATTAATCTGGCCCTGAGGAGGAGGACGAGGTAGCCAACACTGCTTCTTTTCACAAATTTTAAATGAGGGTACACCCCAAAAGAGTGAGAAAGAGCAAAAATGGAACAATGGGTGGGTAAGGTCGGTATCCATTGCTATTCTGCATAAGGTACGGAAAAGTCCCGTGGGATCCATGCCTGGTTCATTTTAATGAACGTGAGCTTGTCCACATTGTCTCTGGACAGGCGGCTGCGCTTGTCTGTTATAACGCCCCCAGCCGTGCTAAATACCCGTTCAGATAATACACTGGCTGCAGGGCACGCCAGCACCTCCAAGGCGTAAAGGGCAAGCTCAGGCCATGTGCCCAATTTGGAGACCCAGAAGTTGAAGGGGGCAGACCCGTCATTCACTACATGTAGGCGTGTGCACACATACTGCTCCACCATGTTGGTAAAATGCTGCCTCCTGCTAAGACGTTCCATCTGAGCTGCTGGTGCTGCTGTTTGTTGTGGCGTGCTGACAAAGCTTTTCCACATTTCGGCCATGCTAACCCTGCCTTCTGAGGTGCTGGCGGTGCCCTGGTTGCGTTGGCGACCTCCTCCTCCTCCTCCTCTGCCTTGTGCTTCCACTGTGGCCCCGCTGTCAGATGGGAATGCCAGCAGCATGGCGTCTACCAGCGTGCGCTTGTACTCGCGCATCTTGCGATCGCGCTCCAGTGAGTGAATTAAGGACGGTACGTTGTCCTTGTAACGGGGATCCAGCAGCGTGGCCACCCAGTAATCAGCACAAGTTAGAATGTGGGCAACTCGGCGGTCGTTGTGGAGACACTGCAGCATGTAATCGCTCATGTGTGCCAGGCTGCCCAGAGGCAACGAAAGGCTGTCCTCTGTGGGAGGTGTATGGTCCGTGTCCTCTGTATCCCCCCAGCCACGCACCAGTGATGGCCATGAGCTGGCCTGGGTGCCACCCTGCTGTGAACATGGTTCCATCTCCTCCTCCAGCTCCTCCTCCTCCTCATCCTCCTCATCCTCCAGAACTGTGCCCCTGCTGGACAATTGCGTCCCTGGCGTTTGCGTGTGCAGGAACCCACCCTCGGAGCCCCTTGCGAATGACTGCCCTGAAAGCCTTGGAAATGTTACCTCTTCATCCTCCTCCTCCTCCTCATCCTGTGCCACATCCTCTTCCATCATCGCCCGAATTGTTTTTTCAAGGAGGCATAGAAGTGGGATAGTTAAGCTGAGAACGGCGTCATTGCCACTGGCCATGTTGGTGGAGTACTCAAAACAGCGCAACAAGGCACACAGGTCTCGCATGGAGGCCCAGTTATTGGTGGTGAAGTGGTGCTGTTCCGCAGAGCGACTCACGCGTGCGTGCTGCAGCTGAAACTCCACTATGGCCTGCTGCTGCTCGCACAGTCTTTCCAGCATGTGCAAGGTGGAGTTCCACCTTGTGGGCACGTCACATATGAGGCGGTGAGCGGGAAGGCCGAAGTTACGCTGCAGCGCTGCCAGGCGAGCAGCAGCAGGGTGAGAACGCCGAAAGTGCGCACAAACGGCCCGCACTTTCTGCAGCAGCTCTGACATATCGGGGTAGTTTTTAAGGAACCTCTGCACCACCAAATTCAGCACATGCGCCAGGCAAGGGATGTGCGTCAAACCGGCTAGGCCCAGAGCTGCTATGAGATTTCGCCTGTTATCGCACACCACCAGGCCGGGCTTGAGGCTCGCTGGCAGCAACCACTCATTTGTCTGCTGTTCCATGCTCCTCCACAACTCCTGCGCGGTGTGTGGTTTGTCCCCCAAACAGGCAAGTTGTAAAACTGCCTGCTGTCGTTTACCCCTGGCCGTGCTGAAGTTGGTGGTGAAGGTGTTACGCTGTCCGGATGAGGAGGCGGTAGAGGATGAGGAAGCGGAGTAGGAGGAGTTAGGAACAGGAGGCAAACTGAAGCGCCCTGCAATCCTCGGTGGTGGAAGGACATGCGCCAAATTGCTATCCGCCTCAGGCCCATCCGCCACTGCATTTACCCAGTGTGCCGTTAGGGAGATATAACGCCCCTGACCGTGCTTACTGGTCCACGTATCCGTAGTTAGGTGGACCTTGGCACAGATGGCGTTGCGCAGTGCACACCTGATTTTTTCCCCCACTTGGTTGTGCAGGGAAGGGATGGCTTGCCTGGAAAAGTAGTGGCGGCTGGGCACGACGTACTGTGGGACAGCCACCGACATAAGGTTTTTAAAACTGTGTGTCTCCACCAGACGGAATGACAGCATTTCAAAGGCCAATAATTTTGAAATGCTGGCATTCAGGGCCAGGGATCGCGGGTGGGTAGGGGGGTACTTCCTCTTCCTCTCAAGTGTTTGGGAGATGGAAAGCTGAACGCTTCCACGGGACATTGTGGAGATGGTTGTTGGTGACCCAGGTGGTGGTGTTGCTGACAGATCGTCTGTTTGCGGGGTGGCAGGTGCCGGTATCACTACAGATGTGGCTGGAGCGGCCGAGACTGCAGCAGAAGAGGAAGCAGGATGAGCCAGAGACGTTTCTTGGTTTTGAAGGTGTGTACTCCACTGCAGCTCGTGCTTTGCACTTAGATGCCTGATCATGCAGGTTGTGCTCAGGTTGAGAAGGTTCATGCCTCGCTTCAAGCTCTGATTGCACAGGGTGCAAACCACTCGTGTCCTGTCATCAGCACATTTTCTAAAGAACTTCCACGCTAGAGAACTCCTTTGAGCTGACTTTGGTGCGCTCGTTCCCTTGCTGCGTTGGGCAGTAGCGGGCGTAGTGTCTAGGGCACGGCCGCTCCGCTTCTGCACCCTGCTCCCTCTTCTGCTGTGCTGGTGGCTCTGTGCGACCACCGCCTCTTCCTCCAAACTACTCAGTTCACCTGCATGACGTTCATTCCATGTGGGGTCGAGGACCTCATCGTCCTCCACATCATCTTCCACCCAGTCTTCACCCCTGCCCTCCTTGTCGGTCTCCACAATGCTGAACGCCGCAGCAGTTGGCACCTGCGTTTCGTCATCATCGGAGACGTGCTGCGATGATCCTTGCATGTACTCATCTTGAGGAATAAGTGGTTGGGCATCGCTGCACTCAATCTCTTCCACTTCTGGGGCAGGGCTAGGTGGATGGCCCTGGGAAACCCTGCTGACAGAGTCCTCAAAAAGAATAAGAGACTGCTGTATGGCTTGGGGCTCAGACTGCTGGCCTGATTTGCAAGGGGGTGAGGTGAAAGACGGTTGGACATTGGCTGCAGGTGCCAACTCTGACCTTTCTGCAGTAGACTGGGTGGGAGACAATGTGAAGGAACTGGAGGCACTGTCAGCAGCAAACCAATCTACTATCGCCTCAACTTGTTCTGGCCTCATCACTTCTAGGGGCGTTTGATGCCCTACCAAATACTGATGCAGGTTCTGTCGCCTACTCACACTTGAGGAAGGTGTTTCACTTGTGCGTGTAGCTGGCACAGATCGACCATGTCCTCTCCTTGCAACAGGAGCTCTACCAGCAGCACCACGACCCAGGCCACGGCCCTTATTTGACGGTCTCCTCATATTTCTGTAATTTAAGATCTTGCCCTAGAAAGGTTTTTATTGAATAGCGGAATAGAAAATATGATCCAAAAAAAGTGTATGTATATCACACGTACACAACCACACTAGGCCCCAATTACTATTGTTTGTACCCCTAAAAGGCTAGATGAGGAGTAGGGGGAGTATGGAACAGGCAGCACCCTCAAACCTTCAGAAGTATGAGATGAACCCCAACAACTTGGAAAGGTGGATCTCTCTCACACGTACCGACACAGACTATCCCGCAATTCAATTGATCCTCAAAGGTTTTTATTGAATAGCGGAATAGGAAATATGATCAAAAAAAGTGTATGTATCTCGCACGTACACAACCACACTAGGCCCCAATTACTATTGTTTGTACCCCTAAAAGGCTAGATGAGGAGTAGGGGGGGTATGGAACAGGCAGCACCCTCAAACCTTCAGAAGTATGAGATGAACCCCAACAACTTGGAAAGGTGGATCTCTCTCACACGTACCGACACAGACTATCCCGCAATTCAATTGATCCCCAAAGGTTTTTATTGAATAGCGGAATAGGAAATATGATCAAAAAAAGTGTATGTATCTCACACGTACAGAAACACACTAGGCCCCAATTACTATTGTTTGTACACCTAAAAGGATGGATGAGGAGGAGGAGGAGTATGGAACAGGCAGCACCCTCAAAGCTTCAGAAGTATGAGATGAACCCCAAAAACTTGGAAAGGTGGATCTCACACGTACCGACACAGACTATTCCGCAATTTAATTGATCCCCAAAGGTTTTTATTGAATAGCGGAATAGGAAATATGATCAAAAAATGTGTATGTATCTCACACGTACAGAAGCACACTAGGCCCCAATTACTATTGTTTGTACACCTAAAAGGATGGATGAGGAGGAGGAGGAGTATGGAACAGGCAGCACCCTCAAAGCTTCAGAAGTATGAGATGAACCCCAAAAACTTGGAAAGGTGGATCTCACACGTACCGACACAGACTATCCCGCAATTTAATTGATCCCCAAAGGTTTTTATTGAATAGCGGAATAGGAAATATGATCAAAAAATGTGTATGTATCTCACACGTACAGAAGCACACTAGGCCCCAATTACTATTGTTTGTACACCTAAAAGGATGGATGAGGAGGAGGAGGAGTATGGAACAGGCAGCACCCTCAAAGCTTCAGAAGTATGAGATGAACCCCAAAAACTTGGAAAGGTGGATCTCACACGTACCGACACAGACTATCCCACAATTTAATTGATCCCCAAAGGTTTTTATTGAATAGCGGAATAGGAAATATGATCAAAAAAAGTGTATGTATCTCGCACGTACAGAAACACACTAGGCCCCAATTACTATTGTTTGTACACCTAAAAGGATGGATGAGGAGGAGGAGGAGTATGGAACAGGCAGCACCCTCAAAGCTTCAGAAGTATGAGATGAACCCCAAAAACTTGGAAAGGTGGATCTCACACGTACCGACACAGACTATTCCGCAATTTAATTGATCCCCAAAGGTTTTTATTGAATAGCGGAATAGGAAATATGATCAAAAAATGTGTATGTATCTCACACGTACAGAAGCACACTAGGCCCCAATTACTATTGTTTGTACACCTAAAAGGATGGATGAGGAGGAGGAGGAGTATGGAACAGGCAGCACCCTCAAAGCTTCAGAAGTATGAGATGAACCCCAAAAACTTGGAAAGGTGGATCTCACACGTACCGACACAGACTATTCCGCAATTTAATTGATCCCCAAAGGTTTTTATTGAATAGCGGAATAGGAAATATGATCAAAAAATGTGTATGTATCTCACACGTACAGAAGCACACTAGGCCCCAATTACTATTGTTTGTACACCTAAAAGGATGGATGAGGAGGAGGAGGAGTATGGAACAGGCAGCACCCTCAAAGCTTCAGAAGTATGAGATGAACCCCAAAAACTTGGAAAGGTGGATCTCACACGTACCGACACAGACTATTCCGCAATTTAATTGATCCCCAAAGGTTTTTATTGAATAGCGGAATAGGAAATATGATCAAAAAAAGTGTATGTATCTCGCACGTACACAACCACACTAGGCCCCAATTACTATTGTTTGTACCCCTAAAAGGCTAGATGAGGAGTAGGGGGGGTATGGAACAGGCAGCACCCTCAAACCTTCAGAAGTATGAGATGAACCCCAACAACTTGGAAAGGTGGATCTCTCTCACACGTACCGACACAGACTATCCCGCAATTCAATTGATCCTCAAAGGTTTTTATTGAATAGCGGAATAGGAAATATGATCAAAAAAAGTGTATGTATCTCGCACGTACACAACCACACTAGGCCCCAATTACTATTGTTTGTACCCCTAAAAGGCTAGATGAGGAGTAGGGGGGGTATGGAACAGGCAGCACCCTCAAACCTTCAGAAGTATGAGATGAACCCCAACAACTTGGAAAGGTGGATCTCTCTCACACGTACCAACACAGACTATCCCCCAATTTAACTGATCCCCAAAGGTTTTTGATTAAATAGCGGAATAGAAAATATGATCCCAAAAAAGTGTATGTATATCACACGTACACAACCACACTAGGCCCCAATTACTATTGTTTGTACCCCTAAAAGGCTAGATGAGGAGTAGGGGGAGTATGGAACAGGCAGCACCCTCAAACCTTCAGTATGAGATTGTGTTCACTGTACCCCACAAAGATTGAGTTCACTGCACCCCACAATGATTGTGTTCACTGCACCCCACAAAGATTGTGTTCACTGCACCTCACAAAGATTGTGTTCACTGTACCCCCCAAAGATTGTGTTCACTGCACCCCACAAAGATTCTGTTCACTGTACCCCACAAAGATTGTGTTCACTGCACCCCAAAAAGATTGTGTTCACTGCACCCCAAAAAGGATGTTGTTCACTGCACCCCAAAAAGGATGTTGTTCACTCCACCCCAAAAAGATTGTGTTCACTGCACCCCACAAAGATTGTGTTCACTGCACCCCAAAAAGATTGTGTTCACTGCACCCCAAAAATGATTTTGTTCACTGCACCCCAAAAAGGATTTTGTTCACTGCACCCCAAAAAGGATGTTGTTCACTCCACCCCAAAAAGATTGTGTTCACTGCACCCCAAAAAGATTGTGTTCACTGCACCCCACAAAGGATTTTGTTCACTGCACCCCAAAAAGATTGTGTTCACTGCACCCCAAAAAGGATGTTGTTCACTGCACCCCAAAAAGGATTTTGTTCACTGCACCCCAAAAAGATTGTGTTCACTGCACCCCACAAAGGATTTTGTTCACTGCACCCCACAAAGATTGTGTTCACTGCACACCAAAAAGGATTGTGTTCACTGCAGCCCAAAAAGATTGTGTTCACTGCAGCCCAAAAAGATTGTGTTCACTGCAGCCCAAAAAGATTGTGTTCACTGCAGCCCAAAAAGATTGTGTTCACTGCAGCTCACACACAGAAAAATGGATGTGGATCACTGACACCTGCCTATCTCCAATCCCACACCACACAGCAATATCGATTGTAGTTTGTAGAACACAGTTTCCCTAAAATTCAGCAGACTCTGTCCCTAACAGGATTGAGAAGAGATCGTAGATCAGGATTGAGTGCAGATTCACCCCACCCCCCACACAGCAATATCGATTGTAGTTTGTAGAACACAGTTTCCCTAAAATTCAGCAGACTCTGTCCCTAACAGGATTGAGAAGAGATCGTAGATCAGGATTGAGTGCAGATTCACCCCACCCCCCACACAGCAATATCGATTGTAGTTTGTAGAACACAGTTTCCCTAAAATTCAGCAGACTCTGTCCCTAACAGGATTGAGAAGAGATCGTAGATCAGGATTGAGTGCAGATTCACCCCACCC
This sequence comes from Pelophylax lessonae, assembly GCF_965119305.1. Classification (NCBI taxonomy): domain Eukaryota; kingdom Metazoa; phylum Chordata; class Amphibia; order Anura; family Ranidae; genus Pelophylax; species Pelophylax lessonae. Next base: position 564,400,281 of record NC_138768.1, read on the forward strand.
CCCACACAGCAATATCGATTGTAGTTTGTAGAAGACACTGACCCTATATAATTCAGCAGACTCTATCCCTAAAATGCCTACAACTCGCCCTGCCTAAACACTCCGACCTGTCCCTCAATTCTATCCGGACACAAATGGTTTTTTCCTGCCTATCTTTCCCTAATCAGCAGCCAGCACGTTGATGTGTGCTCTCTGTCCCTGAATCTAAGCAGCATAATGACGCCGCTGCGGCTGCCTCGAACTTATAAAGACTTGGTCACATGCTTCAGACGGCCAATCACAGCTACTGAGACATTTGCAGGCATGGCTGGGATGGCTTAAGGCACACCAGTTAAACGATTGTTGATTGGCTGTTGAAAGCCCGCCATGAAAAGAGCGCCAAAGCATGCAAAACCCGGAAATAAAACGACCGAACACGGATTTTTACCCGAACATACAGTAAAGTGTCCGTGTCCGTGTTCGGGTACAAAAAATCCAATTATTCGGTACGAACACGAATAATACAGTCCGTGTTCGCTCAACACTAGTCATTTTTATTTATTTATTTATTTTTTTTTACTAGTAATGGATTTGTGATCTGCGACTTTTAGCGGGACTGCGACATTGCGGCAGACAGATCGGACCCCCTAACTGACATTTTTGACACTTTTGGGGGGACCAGTGACATTACTACAGTAATCAGTGCTATACATATGCACTGTTAGGCCTCATGTACACTGCAACTTGTAAACGGACGTTTTTGAGCAGTTGGGCGTTTTTTTCAGAAGCCTCTGAACCCACTTCAATGTTATCTTATCTGTCCATGTACACAGGGTCGTTTACAGTCATTTAGAGGCAGTTGAGTTCAGTGTAGTTTTTGGAAAGCAAGTATTTGCGTTCAGGATGTTCAGAACGTGTTTACCGGCGTTTCAAGCGCAAAAAACGAACGCAACGGAACGCGACCGAACACGATCACCCGCTTTTAGCGCTCACGTTTTTCCATTTTAAAGGGGAATGATTTTTTGACCTCTAGAAACAGTTCTGAGCGCAAACTCCCGCTAAACGCGTCTGCAAACGTGACACAACGTCCCGTGTACATGTAGCCTTACTGTAATAATAACGTTGGCAGGGAAGGGGTTGACCTAGGGGGGGATCAAAGGGTTAAATGTGAGCCTAGGGGACTGTTTACTAACAGTATGGGGGATGGGCTTGTGAAATGATCACAGAGACCTGTGTTCCTATATAGAAGGATCACAGGCGCTCTGTGATCAATCCAGAGAGAAGAACGGTCAGCTGTGTTTACAAAAGCTGACCGCCCTTCTCCCTCAGCGGGGAGCAATCGCGGGTGCCGGCCCCGTGCATCGGCATCCCCGCTGCCTAGTGGGCGAAGGAGCGCGCCGCCCGCCCCCCCAACACCACGTGCGCAACCGACATAGAGCTACGTCATTTCGCGCAGGAGAGCCAGTGAGTCGGGTGGTGGGCAAGTGGTAAAACGATTCCCCACATTTTGGTACAAAACTTCATGTTACTATAAAGCCTCATACACACAATTTGGCCCGTACTGCACAGATGCAGCATACAGCCTGCTGCCAGTAGCCTGGTAATATCAATGATAGGCTGAAATATGCGGCGGCTGTACTCGCCAGGGCCCTGTTTTGTATGATACTTGCATACAGGGCTGTGTGCATACAAGAATTTTTGCCCTGGAAACACACTGTGTGTTTGTGAAATATGATGTCCCTGTACGCATATGACCCTGTACAAAAGTACTGCTCGGAACAGTGTCTAGCTGCATACAGCTGCCACATTTTTCAGTCTGTCATTGATTTTGGCAGGCTGTACACTTGAGCTGTGCCTCCTGAGCACCCTAGACCCCAGTGCATAATGCCTTAAATGTACACAGAAAAGTGGGCTCAAATTATGAAGAGCTATTTTCCTCTTTAAAATCTGAGATAAAATACCTCATAGTGTTTTTCAAAAAAGTTTTTGTGATTCACAAAAAAACACTACTAAAGTAAAGCATTAGTTATTTAATCAACACGTGAGGTATTTATCTCATGAAACCATTCGTTATTTTATCTTATGATGTGATATTCAGGTATAGGTAAAGTTGATCCAAGGAATATCCGACTGCCTCTTGGGGGATCAGGAAGGAATTTTCCCTTGCTGAAGAAAATTGGATTATGCTTTGGGTTTTGGGTTTGCCTTCCTCTGGATCAACTGTGGGTATAGGATTGTGTACTGTATGTATTAAGGATTATACACTGAACAAAATTATAAAGGTAACACTTTTGTTTTTGCCCCCATTTTTCATGAGCTGACCTCAAAGATCTAAGACTTTTTCTATGTACACAAAAGGCCTATTTCTCTCAAATATTGTTCACAAATCTGTCTACATCTGTGTTATGCCTCGTACACACGTTCAGATAATCAGACGAAAATAATCGCTTTCGACAGCCAATCACGACGTGTTCGTCCAACAAAATCCGAAGGGACAAACATGAAAACTTCTGTCGTACAATAGCCTCGCGAACGACAATCGTTTATTAGTATAGTGTGCGTCCGCTAAAAATCGATTGACGGGACCACGCATGATCAGAAACACTAAAATGGCATGGAAAAAGCCTGGCTGCCATTGTTTTTGTTTTTCACCATCTGATACGTAGCTAAGCAACCAGAAAACTTTTCCGGAATCGTACGAAAAAAATCCTACGTTTGTGTGCATTGTTGAATTCGATATTAGTATCATGCAACAAAATGCGAACGATAAGTCGTCCAATTATCTGAACTTGTGTACGAGGCATTAGTAAGCACTTCTCCTTTGCCGAGATAATCTATCCACCTCAAAAGTATGGCATATCAAGATGCTGATTAGACAGCATGATTATTGCACAGGTGTGATGGTCACAATAAAAGGCCACTCTAAAATGTGCAGTTTTACTGTATTAGGGGGGTCTGGGGGGGTCCAAAAAAACAGTCAGTATCTGATGTGACCATCATTTCCCTGACACAGTGCGACACATCTCCTATGCATAGAGTGGATCAGGTTGTTGATTGAGGCAGGGGCGTAACTACAGGGGTTGCAGGGGTTGCAATCGCAACCGGGCCCCATGCTCAAGGGGGCCCATGTGGCTCCCCTGTACACCTGAAAAGGAGGGGTGGTGGGGGCAGCATGTAGAGAAATCACTGTCCTCCTTTTTCCTTCTGTAGCTGCAGGAGGAAAATGGAGGAGATTGGTTCCTCTGTACGCTGCCCCCCGCCACTTCTCCTATCCAGTATACTTGTGTTCTGCTGTCTCTGGGCCCCTGTGTGCTCCCCTGGTCCCTCCCCCCTTCTGTGCTGCCCCCCCCTTCAGAATTCTCCCTTCCCTCACCGTAATAAAGGGCCCCACAACTAGAGTAAAGGGCGCCAGGGGTCCAGGGGGCCATTCATGGTTTCTTGCACCGGGGCCCTGAAGGTTCTAGTTACGCCTCTGGATTGAGGCCTGTGGAATGTTGGTCCACTCCTCTTCAATGGCTGTGTGAAGTTGCTGGATATTGGCAGGACCTGGAACACGCTGTTGTATATGCCGATCCAGAGCATCCCAAACATGCTCAATGGGTGACATGTCTGGTGAGTATGCTGGCCATGCAAGAACTGGGATGTTTTCAGCTTCCAGGAATTGTGTACAGATCCTTAGAACATGGGGCCGTGTATTAACATGCTGCAACATGAGGTGATGGTTGTGGATGAATGGCACAACAATGGGCCTCAGGATCTTGTCACGGTATCTGTGCATTCAAAATGCCATCAATAAAATGCACCTGTGTTCGTTGTCCATAACATACGCCTGCCCATACCATAACCCCTCCGCCACCATGGGCCACTCAATCCACAACGTTGACATCAGCAAACCACTCACCCACATGATGCCATACACAGTGTCTGCCATCTGCCCTGTACAGGGAAAACTGGGATTCATTCATGAAGAGAACACCTCTCCAAAGTGCCAGATGCCATTGAATGTGAGCATTTGCCCACTCAAGTCGGTTATGATGACAAACTGCAGTAAGGTCGAGACCCCGATGAGGACGATGAGCATTCAGATGAGCTTCCCTTAAATGGTTTCTAACAGTTTGTGCAGAAGTTCTTTGGTTATGCAAACCGATTGTTGCAGCAGCTGTCTGGGTGGCTGGTCTCAGACGATCTTGGATGTGGTGAAGATGCTGGATGTGGAGGTCCTGGGCTGGTGTGGTTACACGTGGTCTGTGGTTATGAGGCCGGTTGGACGTACTACCAAATTCTCTGACACGCCTTTGAAAATGGCTTATGATAGAGAAATGAACTTTCAATTCACGGACAACAGCTCTGGTGGACATTCCTGCAGTCAGCATGCCAATTGCATGCTCCCTCATAACTTGCGATATCTGTGGCATTGTGCTGTGTGATAAAACTGCACATTTTAGAGTGGCCTTTTATTGAGGCCAGCCTAAGGCACACCTGTGCAATAATCATGCTGTCTAATCAGCATCTTGGTATGCCACACCTGTGAGGTGGATGAATTATCTTGGCAAAGGAGAAGTGCTCACTAACACAGATTTAAACAGATATGTGAACAATATTTGAGAGAAATAGGCCTTTTGTGTACATAGGAAAAGTCTTTGAGTCCTTTCACACAGGGCGGACCGTTTTTTGATCCGCTCCGGCACTTTTTTTTTTACGGACACGGATGACACTTGTGTCATCCGGTCCGTATGTCCGTTTATCATCCCGATGATAAACGGAGATAATGTATGTCAATGGGATTGACACCGCTGTCATCCGTTTTTGCGTCCGTTCCGTTTTTTTAAACTGAAGAAATATAGGGTTCTCTTCCATTCCAAAAAACGGAACTGGTAGGAAAGGACGCAAATTGGATGTCAGCGGATGGTCATCCGGTGACATCCTCAATCCCATTGACATGCATTATGTCCGTTTTTCATCCGCAAAAAAATGGGATGAAAAACGGACATACGGACCGCCCGTGTGAAAGGACCCTTAGAGTACATAGGAAAATAGGGGCAAAAAACAAGTGTTGCATTTATCATTTTGATCAGTGTATTTAGCTTTCTATGCATTACTGTTGAGAAACAGATCCAAAAAGATCCAAAAAGATAGAGACTACTCCAAATTGGTGACTATATGTTTATATTCTATAAATACATCATCCCTGGACCACTACTTATTTACCTCATGTTTTTATTTATTTATTTTCTATAGTGAATTGACTAATGCCGGGTTTTTTGAGGTATTTCCCAAGTGTTTTTGCTTTTTGAGGTAAATAGAATGGAATGTGTATTGTTTTCGTACGATTTTCGTACAAGTAAAATCAGAAAAGAAAGACTGCGCATGATCAGAAACAATAAACAACAAATAAAAGCCTTAGTTGTACAAGAGTTTTCGTACAAAGTTTCATTCATCAGTTTACATTTGCTGTGACAGAACGAGAAAAATCGGGCGATTGTTTTGCCCGATTTTCTTATAATTTGTACCCCACTTTACATGAGAAGACATCAACGTAGAGACCTTGTCTTTACAGGCCCCAACCATACAATGCATGGGAACAGTATGATGACTTGCCAGCCAGCTCATAAATAATTTTTATGCCAAGGTTAAAAAGAAATGCCACATGTTCTAAGCTGTTGTTCTTATTCTCCTAATAACCAGCAAGTACAAAACAGCTGAATCATGTTTACATGGGAAGAAAAGCAATATTACATATCAGAACATTTTGTACCATCTGCTTTTATTGATGATGTTCATTGCAAACACATTTTTTTCAATTAGTCTTGAACCAAGCTTACATCTGGCTTACAAATGTTTACAACTGGCATAAATATGAACACAGTATTTGACAGACTGCATTAACCTGGTAATAATTTTAAAGTGTATTAAACCCAAAAACAAAAGTTTATTATATTTCATTTTACCAATTCTTAGATGAGGTGGCTTCTTTTTTTTCAGGTTTTTTTTGTCTTTTTTCTCACCTGTTGACCAGTCTAGTGGGTCTGTTTTTCTCCAGCCTCCTTTAACAGACCAAGTTGTCCAGCAAAAATTACAGTTAGAGGGCTGGGACCAAATTTATGCATCACAAGCAGTTACAGAATGGTTGTGGTGAAGCCCCATTCGCCTGAATGGGGCAGATTCAGTGGCAGTAATGCCCGCCAACATAACAAGGGTGATATTTTCGCTACAAAGTAAAGAATTGTTGCCACATTATGTGTACACCCTCATCTTGCTGCCTTTGCAGCTTAAGGTGGGGGGCAAAGGTAAGGGTGGTAAAAAACATGGGCTATCTGGCTGGGTCACCAGGTGAAAATAAAGGAAAAAAGCCCAAAATAAGAAAACAAATGCAGCCACCACATCTGAGGTTCGGTATGCTGCATTATATGTTGTATTAAATTTTTTTTTTGGGGTATAATACTTAATATTAAATAATATTTAATATGTGATGGATGATAATGGTTATCATCTTGCCTGATAGTGCAAGTAATCCAACCCCCATGGGGCCAATTAGTGCATTTTTTCCAGCTAAATCACACACACATGTGTCTAAATAGGATGACTTGTCAAATAGCACACCTGATTAGCCCCTGATATTGCTCCCTCTGACTTCCAGTCTAAGTTGCATTTAAATATAAATTCATTTTTTTAAGTATTACCATTACATTAAGCGGTGTTTTGATTGCTAGGTGAAGCTCAGCTTTAAACACTTCTGGACCGGTAGGTTTTACCCCCTTACTGACCAGGCCATTTTTTTGCGATTTGGCACTGCGTTACTTTAACGGACAAGTCATGTAATGCTGTACCAAAATAAAATTAGGCAGGGAAGGGGTTAACACCAGGGGCGATCAAATGGTTAAGTGTGTCCCTAGGGAGTGCTTTCTGTGTGGGGGATGGACTCACTAGATGAACACAGAGACCTGTGTTCCTAAAAAGCAGGAACTCAGGATCCGTGAGATCATCTGTGACAGAATGTCGATCTGCCTTGTTTACATAGGCAGACCGCCGTTCTTTCTCCATGGGGAGCGATTGTGGGGGGTGGCCAGCTGACATCGCGTCCACAGGACCTGCTCTTTGCCTCCACTCTGGCCAATCGGCGCGTGTGCGTGCCACTGTCTATTACACGAAGCAACATACAGGTACGTTGTTTTATGTAATAGAACCGACCTGCCTGCTGTAAAACTACGGCGGCTGGTCGGCAAGTGGTTAAAGTCCAATACTTTAACCAAAAAAAATTCTGTTTCAGAATTACCTTGTACCATCAATGCTTTCAGAAAAAGCATGGTATTATATGAAAATTAGGGATGAAAAAGAGAATTTAGCTGGCATAGTTCTCCTGATTATAGTGTGAATTGGAACAATATAGAGATATACTAGGAAATCGACGTACCGTAGTGATGAGAAAATTCGAAAGAGCGTGATGGAAATTTTGTTCTCAAACAATTGAACTTGTGTGTATGTGGTTTTCATTCCGAAAAGTCCATTCCCTCCAAATCAAATTTTAAAAGCAAACTTTTTTTTAAGTACTTTGTCATCAAATGAACCGATGAGAATTTTTGTAAAAATTTTGTATGAATAATCATACAAAATGTAGTTTCAATCAACATCTGCTTGTATAAGGGCCAGCTTTAAAGCAGAAGCACTTTCATTCTCAACAGTTTAGCTCATTCTGCCTTCCAGCTAGGCTTCCCAGTGCAATCCTAGAGCACCTGGTTTGAACAACCCCAGTCTTTAACTGAGAACTGTACTTTTAAAACATATAAGCTCTTTAATATAACCAGGGATACCAAACAAGTCAGCAAATATAACCTTTTACCAATGGCTTTTATTTCCTTGTGGTTTGACAGCTGTCATCACTAAGCCAATGTAAACAATCCATTGCTTATATGCACTGTACTGCAGACCAAGACAGAGAACAATGCCTCGTACACACAATCAGATAATCGGACGACTTATCGTTCGCATTTTGTTGCATGATACTAACATCGAATTCAACATTGCGCACTAAACTTATGATTTTTTTTGTACGATTCCTGAAAAGCTGCCTGGTTGCGTAGCTATGTAGTGAAAAACAAAAACAATGGTGGCCAGGCTTTTTCCAGGTTATATTCGAGTGTCTGATCATGCGTGGTCTTTGTCTTTTTAGCGAACGCATACTGTACTGATTAAACGATTGTCGTTCACTAGGCTATCGTACGACAAAAGATTTTGTGTTTGTCCCTTCGGAGTTTGTTGAATAAAATGTCGTAATTGGCTGTCGAAAGCTGTGTACTAACGATCAGATTATCGTGCGATCAATTTGAAATCAATTTTTTTCAAACAATTATCTGATCGTGTGTGGGAGGCACAAGGATGGTCTGTTTTTATGTTGGATTCATCTTTAATTTTACTCCAGGAGCCACATTTTTTTTTTTTTTTTTTATGATGAATTACACTCATTTAGAATGTTACTAAACCCACAACAGTAAAATCAGTATTTATATGCAGTAAAGCATGCTTGTTATACCCACTGTGGAACCTAAGGGGTTAATCCTTGGCATTGTGTAAAAAGGCTGTTTGATCCAGGTCTCTCTGATCCTCTCTTTCTTCCACAGTTCCCAATCCATCTCCTTATAGTACAGAGCCTTGGAAACACTCTACACATGCTCAGTTTGGTGTGTATTGCTAGAGAGTTTTTTTTTTTTGGACAGATAAGTCAAGGGTCGTGCAGCCCCATAGGACAGTCAGAGGAGAATGAAAACCCCGCCTACAAGCTTTAACCAGCGCTCAGCTGGACACTGATAGAGGTCACAAGACTGCTATATACTGCTGATGAGAAAGGGTATTTAGCAGTTTATATTTACTAGAATAATTGCATTTCCATGGTCTGTGTACTGTGGGAGACCAGATATAGTGAATGCAGGCTCCTGAGTTTAGTAACATTTTAATGAGCAGAACAACGTACAAACAGCCTAAATTAGCTAAAGCTTGTCTACTCTTCCATTACTTGTGATTCCAATCAGCCAATCGTGGTGTCTGAGAAAGTAGAGTGATCCCCGATGCTTGTTCTCAAATCTGGGGTGAAGACTTGGGCTTTATACATTGTAGCTACGTTCATGGAACGTTTCTGCTTCTAACAGTGAAATTCTGGACAAGGGAAACCAGTCCACAACTAGGGGGACAGAAAACAGAAATCCCTTCTCAGTGTAGCCCCAAAATATGTATTTTTTTTTTACATAGTTAGTCAGGTTGAAAAAAGACACATCCATGTCAACCAATAGAAAAAAAAAAAACAACAACCATACAATCCTATATACACAATCCTATACCCACGGTTGATCCAGAGGAAGGCGAAAAACCCCCAGCAAAGCATGATCCAATTTGCTACAGCAGGGGAGAAAATTCCTTCCTGATCCCCTGAGAGGCAATTGGATATTCCCTGGATCGACTTTACCTATAAATGTGAGTACCCAGTTATTTTTTATATACATTTAGGAAAGAATCCAGGCCATTTTTAAAGCAATCTACTGAGCTGGCCAGAACCACCTCTGGAGCGAGTCTATTCCACATTTTCACAGCTCTTACCCTGTAGAAACCTTTCCGTATTTTGGAGATGAAATCTCTTTAACTTCAAGATATGAAGAGTGCCCCCTTGTCCTCTGTGATGACCTTAAAGTGAATAACTCAACACCAAGTTCACTATATGGACCCCTTATGTATTTATACATGTTGATCATATTCCCCCTTAATCTCCTCTTCTCAAGAGAGAATAAATTCAGTTCCTCTAATTTTTCCTGATAGGTGAGCTCCTCCATGCCTCTTATCAGTTTGGTTGCCCTTCTCTGCACTTTCTCCAGTTCCCCGGTATCCTTTTTGAGAACTGGTGCCCAAAACTGAACTGCATCTTTCAGATGAGGTCTGGATTTGCACAGGAGCAAAATAATACATCTCTCTCTCTGGAGTCCATACCTCTCTTAATACAAGAAAGGACTTTCCTCGCTTTTGAAACAGCAGCTTGGCATTGCATGCTATTATTAAGCTTATGATCTACCAGAACACCCAGATCCTTCCCACCATTGATTCCCCCAGTTGTACTCCCCTTTAGTATGTATGATGCATGCATATTCTTAGCCCCAAGTGCATAACTTTACATTTATCAACATTAAACCTAATTTGCCACATAGTTAACCAATGAAACAGTGCTTTGAGGTCAGCTTGTAAGTTGGAGACATCCTGTAAAGAAGTTATTCCACTGCAAAGCTTGGTGTCATCTGCAAAGCCTGAAAGTGGACTTTTAAATCCAGACCCTATATCATTTATAAAGATATAAAAAAGTAAGGGTCCCAACACTGACCCTTGGGGTACACCACTGATAACCTTAGATCATTCAGAGTAGGAATCAATAACCACTACTCTCTGAATTCTATCTTTTAGCCAATTTTCTATCCAATTACAAACTGATCTTTCCAAACCTGTAGACTTTACCTTACATATTAGCCGTGTGTGGGAAACTGTGTCAAATGCTTTTGCAAAATAAATCTGTCTGTTTAATACTATGTTCGATAAAAAAGGCACAAGAAACAAAAAAGGCAGAGAGAATTAGATTACATTTGCATAGGTATAAAAACAATTCTATTTGAAGAATACCAATATCCCCAAACATAAGCCCAACACTCCATGTAACCATGAAGGTTTTGATTACTTAAACATTTGCAAAGTTGCTTGGAATACCTAAATAAATGATAAGCTAATATTTTTTAAAAGCTCAGGGTAAGCCACATTCACACTTGAGCATAGTGTATTCAGGAGACTTTACAGGTGTTTTTTGTGCTTGTTTGGGAATTTTTTGGGCTTGATGTGCCATACAGGAGATTCATTGTGGCGGAATTGGAAGTTTTTGGCCCCATAGCCTTTTTTTATGAGAGCACCTGAAAAACACACGTAATACATATTTCCGTTCATTATTTTCAGGCATTCACACCGAAGTCTATAGGGCCAAAAATGCCTCAAAAGAAACTCTTAAGCCTCGTACACACGCGTCTAAATTCGGCCGGGAATTTTCGTCCGACGACCGATCTGCCGATTTTCAGCTTGTTAGTATGATGCTTCCGACAACCGACTCCGACTTTTCGGCCGAAAAAATCCTGGTGTGCAGGCTATAAAATTTTTGTCCACCGTCAAAACACGTCCGATTTTCGTGCAGTCAGTACAGATTTCGACAGGGAAAAATCTTATGAGCAAGACTGGGCATGCTCAGAAAAGAAAGGCAAACCAACACATGACATCACTTCTGAAGTAGAATTTTGTCGTGCGGGAAAATTCGTGTGCAGTCTAGGCACATTCCAACCAACAAAACACAACTCTGGACAAAAGACGGACGACCGATCGGCGGAAATTCGTTGTGTGTGTACTAGGCTTAATACTTTTTTAATACTTTTTCGAGCGACAGACATCTAGCAACAGGTGCTCAGATTTGAGCGTGTATTATTCAAAACAATGGGATTTTTACTGGTTACTGGTTTGTAGCTCTGAGCTGAAAAATATTCTGGTGGTAATGGGGCCTAAGGAATTCTCCTTGTTGCCTCCACTTATCTGAGTCCACTCTGTGCTATAGCGTATAAATACAGGCAGCTTTGAACTCTTCTATGTTGTCTCTGTGCTCATTGACCTCGAAGGAGATGAAAAAATGCTTACAGGTAGCATGTATAACCCTCAAACAGGAAAATTTGACTAAATCTGGCTTTACACAAGTATAGTTTTGTTCATTTTTTCAAGATTGTTTATTTTAAGAACGTTCCTTTTAATTTTCGAATTGTTAGTGGGGGTCACATCAATGTAAGAAGGAAGGGACAGCCACTACTCCTGACCAGACCAGAGGAATAAATGATAAAGAGCGGCCTTAGCCTACATGTCTCCACCAAACCACACACCCTCTGGATTGGTATCAGGAAAAGCCTGCACCCCATGTGCCCCCTGGGACACAGCAGGGATATGCTTTCAACTCTACTTTGAGTGGCACAATAATGTCTACATTCATACCAAAATCAATTATTAAAAGTAAACAACATTTTTAAGAACTCTCAAGCAACATTCATCTAGTCACCAAGTGTATAAAGAATTTTTATACAAATATTCATAGGATACATTCATTCGACAAACAATTTGAAAACCTGCCAGTTTATGGTCAGCTTAAATTATATAAAATGTTTGCTTAATGCATTGGAATATAGCAAGATATAATACAATTAATTGTCTAATTATGCGGAAAAACATCAAAAAACAATAGTGAATGTCAGAACTGGAATGTAAGGAAATCAGCAGTGCTATGATCACAAATTTGGCACACAGTTCTTCAAGATATTTCCTCTTTGTTATTTCTTTGAAACGTCTGGACCCCATAAAAACGTTGTATCAAAGAGAGGATATGACTCTTTCATGCTGTATCCTCTGACTGCAGGTAAAAAAGTGACAATACAAGATTTGAAAGACAGGATATTATGATCATTTTGAATGACGGGAAATGTTTCATTGTAAACTTAGTTTTCTTTTATTGTTATTATTCTGAAGATGTTTTATGCATATATTTGTAGTTCTTTTATTTGCTGTTTGTTACCGTTATAAGGGTGTACTCAGGACTACTGAAAAGCATAAAAGCATTGTGTAGGCACCAAAGTTATCCACACCAGGAGCAACATGCAAGGAGCTGAGGTGATGGCAGGACCATGTACATGTATAACTACATCCTAAGCGATAAGCTGCAAGCCTTAGTGTGCTGTGTTCGGGGCACTAGAGAAACAGATCTTGCCCACTTGGTGAAATATGTTTGCAGAGATGTGGTTGAACACAAGCAACCCCCTGGATTAGGGTGTACCCAGGTACATCCGGCACACCCCCTGCGCACGCCTTTGAACGCTTGCCTGAGATTGTGAAAAGCAGGGAGTAGAGAGCTCTGAGGAGCTCAGTGAGGAGAGCTCTGAGAGATGATTGGGGAGAAGGGACACACCCCCTTCATGCACACAGTACACAGGAACCGAGGTAAGGCTGCCAATCAGCTGGAGGTTCCTCCCCTGTCACCATTTTTCTTTTGGTGTCAGGAAAACAGTGCAGAAGTGATTCATGCTGATAGCACAGGAACGAAACAGCAGACACAAATGACAAGTAAAGCTCCTAATTAGGACAAGTACACTCTATATAGGAATATGCTTTGTTCATAGTTCATGTCTGAGGTTTACAACCACTTTAAATTAAAGTAATGTATATAAATGTAGCATGTATGTTCATTTACCTCAATCCATTGACAACCCACTTTAATATCAGTTTTGCGAGGTGCTAGTTTTTAAAGTAAACCCGTATTGAGAAAACACAAAGGCTAAAATTCCTAATCTCTCCGTTTGGAAATGTTAGCAAGCAGGCTGTTATGTCGATCTAGTGGCTTTAATACTTTTGACTTACTGGTCTGAAACAAGTACTTTGTATACGGATCAGGAGTTCTGACATTCTTCTGATTTTCTAATCTTGCATGCTTTTTCCAGTTCAGTGATTTAGGAAGTACTAAGGTCAGGGACAGTCTGGTAACTAGCCATTAGGTGGGGAGGTGGGCCCTAGCAAACTTCCTATTTTATTCTTTGAGGCTATGTTCACACTTATGTGAATTGGATACGGGTTTCCCTGCATCCAATTTGCATGATAGGAGACTGTGATCGGCTCTGAATGGAGCCGATTCATATAGCTCCAGGACGGTCGTTGCCTGCACTGGAAAAGGGTCCTGTGCATATTTGGCTCAGTTTCAGGTCCGAATTCAGGCAAAAATTCGGACCTGATTCGTCCCTGAAATGGAGAACAGGGGCGCACTGGACCCCCTCCTGTGAGCCGCAGCAAGAGCTAATGTGAACCCGGCCTAAAACTCACCACAGACACATTTTGCTTTCCTCTTTAAATTCCATCAACCACCTACCCATTCACAGCCTAAAAGTAAGAAACCCTTTAAAGCTGTTTTCACTCACCTAAGTCAAGTCTGCCATCACCAATGCCTCTTCTAAGAGTGAAAATGACTGGTCTTGTTGCTGCCCTCATTGTAATGTCATCAGGAGAATGGGAGAACTCTGCTACTGGACAGTCAATGGGAAGAGTCCACATCACCCAGGCAGTTATGTGAGCACCTAAACAAGGATCGTCCCACTCTGCACTCCAGAAGATAGAATACTCAGGACTCAGCTAATTACATGGCCATAAAATAAGATGAATATTTAGTAGATCCTTTATTGTTTTATTCTTCCTATCAGGTAATTAGTTAGAGGGTGTTTGGGGAGTAAACTTTATTTGGGGAAGGTGGGCCTGGTCAAACAAGTAGCTTTAAAGGGTAAGTTAATTTTTTCAGAAAACAATTAGAAAGTGAACTCCCTACAGCCTCCCCCCCGTCCCTATTTTACTTACCTCTGTGGATGATGAGCTGTCAGTGCCCACGCAGCCAGTGTAGCAGTTTTGCAATCTGAAACCCATATTCTTCTCCCCCTTATTTCAGCAGGGCTTCCAGGACAGATCAGGACTGAGTCAGGGCTGACCAATCAGAAACGCTCTGACCCGTCTTGGAAGCCCTGCAGAAACATGAGCAGATGAGCAAGGATTTCAAATCTCCATATGGCGGCCCTGGCTGCATAGGCACTGACAGCTCATAACCATTTGAGGTAGGTACAGAATGGACCATCGGTGGTGGGAAGGGTGCTGGGTGTTAGTTCACTTCTTAATTTTTTTTCTGAAAAAGTTGAACTAACCCTTTAAAGCCTATGTTTGGCCAGATCTCCCTTCCCCCTATTAAAGTTTACTCTCCCAACACCCTCTAGCTAATTCAATTTTCTGAAAAGGTGACCATACACTTTAAGACTGCAGATTAAGAAAAGATAGATAGATAGATAGATAGATAGATAGATAGATAGATAGATAGATAGATAGATAGATAGATAGATAGATAGATAGATAGATAGATAGATAGATAGATAGATAGATAGATAGATAGATAGATAGATAGATAGATAGATAGATAGATAGATAGATAGATAGATAGATAGATAGATAGATAGATAGAATACATTAAGTTATTTGCTGTAATTTATTTGGACAGAGGATCAACAAGAAAGAAATTGCTTTCAACTATTTCACAGCACTGAAGCTGTCAAAGTACCAGACGCAGCCCATCTGCTCTACAGTGCATGAAATGAACCATTAGCTTTTAACCAAAGAACGCGTTTAAGGTATGTTAGACAAATCAAACAGGGCCCAGCACACCAACAAAACAAAAATACTCCACATCATTTTCTCAATGTTCTGTAGTGTTTAAATTATGTTTAATATGTATAAGCATTTTTCTGCGTTCTAAACTACAGCGGTGAATACATTGTTTAACAGTAGAATCCCATCATTTTACTGTATAGAAAGTGACATACCAAAAAAAAAAAAAAAAGTGACATACCACCCAATTTTGGCACTTAAAACAGAGAGACACCTTAGTCTTCATTACACATAGCCTATTATGACCTCCAGCCACGGGAAAACACAAAATGCAACAAAATCACGGCCAAAACATTCCTATCCTGAACACGATACTTCCACGTTCAGGAGAAGGAGGTTGAACTAGGTTGAACCTCCCCTAACTGCAGCAGCTCCTAAATGATCCTAAAAGCCCATGTGTACTTGGACACAGGCTTTTATGGAGTTGAGTTTAGGAGCATTGGCCAAACAGAAATGCCAAAAGCTCCTCTAAAACACTTCCTGGGAGGAGCGAAATGCACCTGGATTTGGAACACAAACCGCGGATACTGTGTTCCAAGGTGATGTTTTACATGTTTCTACTCAAGAAGCGCACTTGTAGGTGTCCAATTTTTTTTTTAAATATATTTTTATTAAAACGGGATTACACTATGGATTTCTCCGGGTTCTCTTTACATTAAATCACGTATGAGCTAACTCTTCATTCTGGTGGAACACTGGACAGAGGAGCCAACCATACATCTTAGGAATTTGAGGATTTTTCAGTTCCCTCACAGGCGAATATGTATTCATGGAGAGTTGGTGAGCGAGGGTACATAAGAAGGGGAGCACAGCACTTTTTGTTTACCAATGGCACAAGATAACAAGAAAAAGAACAAGACTTTTAGGCTCCATTCACACTACCGCGACTTGTCAGGCGACTTGTCAGCCTGACAAGTCGCGGCCCATCGCGGTCCATGCACTGCTACAGGACCCGTTCTAATAGGAGCAACACAAGTCGCTCAGACTTAGAAAAAGGGTCCTGTACTACTTTGGGGCGACCTCGGAGCGACTTGCATTGACTTCAATGATGTGAAGTCCATGCAAGTCGCGCCGAAGTCACGGTGCACGGGACTTCACAGGTCGCCCCCCGAAGTCCTGCAGGAGTCGTGCCGCTTCAGTGTGATTGCGGTCTAAAGGACACATTGCACTTAATTACTGGCACAGGATACAAGTGGCACTGAACAATTTTTTTATTTTTCATTTTTATATTTTCCTACAATTTTTTTTCAAAATATTGTTTGTTCACTATATTTGTATTGGTGATAAAGAAATTCATGTTGAAATGAATACAAATACTGTAGGATCCCACACGTTTTGGAAATTAGAAAGCACTAAGTTTACAGTATCTCACAGTGTAAATTTGCTGTCCCCTCAAAATAACTCAACACACAGACATTATTATCTAAACCGCTGGCAACAAAAGTGAGTACATCCCTAAGTGAAATTGTCCATATTGGGCCCAAAGTGTCAATATGTTGTGTGGCCACCATTATTTTCCAGCACTCCCTTAACCCTGAAGTTCACCAGAGCTTCACAAGTTGCCACTGGAGTTCTCTTCCACTCCTCCATGATGACATCACAGAGCTGGTGGATGTTAGAGACCTTGCGCTCCTCCGCCTTCTGTTTGAAGATGCCCCACAGATGTTCAATAGGGTATAGGTCTGGAGACATGCTTGGCCAGTCCATCACCTTTACCCTCAGCTTCTTTAGAAAGGCAGTGGTTATCTTGGAGGTGTGTTTGGGGTCGTTATCATGTTGGAATACTGCCCAGTTTATGAAAGGAGGGGATCATGTTCTGCTTCAGTATGTAACAGTACATGTTGGCATTTATGGTTCCATCAATGAACTGTAGCTCCCCAGTACCGGCAGCACTCATGCAGCCCCAGACCATGACACTCCCACCACCATGCTTGACTGTGGGCAAGACACACTTGTCTTTGTACTCGTCCCCTGGTTGACACCATCTGAACCAAATAAGTTTATCTTGGCCTCCTCAGAATACAGGACATGGTTCCAGTAATCCATGTTCTTAGTTTGCTTATCTTCAGCAAACTGTTTGCAGGCTTTCTTGTGCATCATCTTTAGAAGAGGCTTCCTTCTGGGATGAGAGCCATGTAGACCAATTTGATGCAGTGTGCAGCGTATGGTCTGAGCACTGACAGGCTGAGCCCCCACCCCCCCCCCACCCCTTCAACCTCTGCAGAAATGCTGGCAGCACTCATACATTTATTTCCCAAAGACAACCTCTGAATATGATGCTGAACAAATGCACTCAACTTCTTTGGTCGACCATGGTGAGGCCTGTTCTGAGTGGAACCTGTCTTGTTAAACCGCTGTATGGTCTTGGCCACAGTGCTGAAGCTCAGTTTCAGGGTCTTGACAATCTTCTTATAGCCTAGGCCATCTTTATGTAGAGCAGCAGTTCTTTTTTTCATATCTTCAGAGAGTTCTTTGCCATGAGGTGCCATGTTGAACTTCCAGTGACCAGTATAAGAGAGTGAGAGCGATAACACCAAATTTAACACACCTGCTCTCCATTCACACCTGAGACCTTGTAACACTAACCAGTCACATGACACTGGGGAGGGAAAATGGCTAATTGGGCCCAATTTGGACATTTTAATCTTAGGGGTGTACAAACAGAAATAGGGGGGAAGGAATAGCCTCCAAAGATAGTAGGACTTTATAGGCATCCACTAGTTAATCTCATGATTAACTAGAGCGGAGATAGTGAATGGTGATTACTTGAACAGGAGTTCATGATAAGAAAAAGGGATCTGTTTCAATGTATATCTGATTATAGCTCTGGTGAGTGTATTATCCAAAGGGAGCGGTAATTCCACGAGGTGTGGTGATGGTCACAAATTAAATTATATGGTCCTATAGCCAGCACCTACCATCCTATGAAGGATTAATCATCACCAGGTGTTTTATATAGACATTATGCTCCGTGTGTATATGTTGAAGGGCTGATGCAACTAATACGATTTATGTGCTGCTAATGCTTTGAACCATTGAGTTTATTAGCATATTTGTCAATTCATGTTGTATCAACTTATTCTAGCATATATACTTTACAATTACATTATAAAACTCTAAGGGCACGTTTCATTTAGTGAAACTAAAAAATATAAATGCCTCAAATTGGTTTTGAATCCATCATTGTAAGCTTTATTATAATTTACTTTTTTCTTTATTTATTTATTTTTTTGGCATTTGACTTCCAGACACTGCCATCTAGTGGTTCTTGTTGTGTTCAATTAGTAAAAAAAAGTAAAAAAAAATTGATTTTACCTGCTAGAATTGTATTAGCATGCGTAAAACCACAAAACACCACTGTTATATCATTCAGCAGCAAAGACACCATGGCTGCATTAAAATCTATTCATGTCATAATGACATTTTCCTAGTCATGAAAGCAATTCCATTATGTTCATGAACCTACGACTGACTGTAAATACATAAATATGCATATTTGTTTTTTTACTATGTCATTCCATGTACTGTAAAGCTGACCTTACCCTCTGTGGTTTTCTTTTTAAACTTGTCTAGACTGAGACAGAATTCAATTTTTCATCCAGGCTCACTACTGCTATCTGTGATCCTGCTATCTGTATCCAACCACTCCAAGCACAGACATATAGCAGACAGCCCCTTGCTGTCAGTTGCACATCACAGTTGAGTTCCTTCTTTGATAGATACATTTTGCTGACAATAAGAAAAGCTTGGAGGTGCTACTTTGAATGCAGGTCCACTTTAAGACTGTCATGTTAAAATTATTTTTGCAGCCTAGTTTAAAAAATAATAACAATAATAATAATAATAATAATAATAATTTGTAGAATAAATCAAAATGAAAAAAATGTTTAACCCACCAATGTAATTTTTAACATCAGAAACTAAAGGAATATTTTTAACACAAAAAAAAATCCATTATTTTCATTTTTTTTTTTATTGCCTAGGAGGAAATGAAACTAAAAGAAATTGAACTTCATCTGAAATCAAGCTGTTCAATTTCTTCCTGTTCTGTCTTCAAAAGTAATAAAATGGCATATAAATATTAAACAGAGGCAGCCAGCCGGAGGAGGGCGAGCAGGGAGTATGTTGTGCAGCAGAGTAGGCAAAGGCACACAGAGAGGGAAGGTACTGAAGGCAAGATCTAGCTTGTTATTACAATTCCACATTAGAAATGTATTACAAGTTCCCATAATTTCATTTCATGAGAATCACTAATCTCCTGGTTGTAATCATTAAATCAGTAAGCTTGACCGTATGGCTTTCTCACTTTTGAAGTTAATGCATTTAGCTTTATAATATTGGGAGCACCATAACATTCAGACTTTGCTGATGAATTTAAATGCCTGGCTTTTGCTAAACGCGTGATTTGCTGCTTAATGTCCTTTTCCATTCAGGTCACACTGCCATTTTTCCACCCATGAACTGGTTTATGTAACATAAGCATGCTTATTCAATATGGCAGGTCAAAGGGTAGTAGTTGTCTGTGACACACACTTGTGCACAGCAACCAGATTTCAGTTTATCATAGCCAGATCAGTGGAAGATGATTTCTGATTGGCTGTCATTATTCAAAAAAAAAAAAAAAGAAATATCAATACTTGCCTATTTTTCAAATAAAGCAAATTTTCCTTCCTTCTTGGAAGTTAAGCTTTCCAAGTGATGACTGAGGCCACTTTAACCACTTGCCGACCGCCTTTGGGTATCCACAAGGGGGGAGGGGACAAGGGAATTTCGACTTTCCCTTTGCTATGCCAGTTAATACCATCCTGTCTGGTCTGTTTATTAATCCTGTGTGCCTCTGTATGTGGTTTAAAAAATCAAGCTGTTCTTTACCAGTTTTCAAGCATCGATTGCCACTCATATGACCCGCTGACTCTCTCCTCTTCCCATCTGACAGTTGCCTGCAGTGGGCAGGGCCTATGATTCCTCACTGACGTCAGTTGGGAGGGGAGGAGGAGAGGCCCGAGAGGAGGAGAAAGGCGGCGGGTCACATGAGTGGCAATTGACACTCTGAAAACTAGTAAAGAATGGCTTATTTTTATATAACACAGACACAGGGGCACACTGGATTATTAAACACACTGTAGACAGGATGTGAAACTTTAAATAAAGCACCAGGAGGGGAAGGGACGGGCACTGACACAGGAGCAGGCAGGCAGGGAGGGAGGAGGGAGAGAGGACAGGAGTGCTGCAGATGACGGAGGCACGTAAACTGACCACGGTGTCAGGGCTTAGCAGTCATGATATACCGTGGTCAGTTTAAAGAGGGGAAGACATAGCCAGGCAGGATCAGCCAGGTATTTTAGGTGATAGAAGGGGCCAAATTACACAGCACAAGCACTGTGCTGTATAGCATGCTTTAAGGGAACAGGGTCAATATATATATATTTTAAGGTTAACAAACGCTTTAAAAATAAATGCTGCCATTTCCCCTTTAAAAATAATACTCTTGAGTCGTGGCTTGCATGGTGACTGATGTCGCCTTCATGACATTGAGTGACCTTAAAATGATGCCCCCCTTAAAAAAGTTCTGCGGACACCCATGTGACCGCCTAACTGGAAAAATAAGTCTTTAATTTAACGTTTAATACCGGGGTTATGGCTGCAGCTCAATGCCATAACCCTGGTATTTTATTTTCCCTTAGGCGCCGGCCTTTCAGATAAAAGTGATCCCTTCAGCAGGTTCACAGCGGTGTCAATTTAAGAAGCAGTAGGAGAGGTGCCCCCCTTCTTCCAGTCAAATTCAGGTATTTATGGTGCTTGCATTTTAAGAAATACATTTACTAATGTATTAATGAATGCATAGTTCAATTAATTTGTATCTTTTGGATCTTCCTGGAGTTCATCTTTAATGGATAGATTATGGCTGGATTAATAGTAGCAAGTTATCATTATTGATCTGTTTTTCAAAGCATCCCCTAAAAGATACTTAGCAAATATATAGTATACATACCTACACTTATAAGGAGTCTATTGGCAAAGAAAAGCTCACCTAACAAGATAGAGGATCACATAAGGCAGCCAGCAAACTTTCAAAAGACAGAGGCACTAATTTATTTTATCAGCTGAAGTGAAATGGAACAGTTAACACTGCCAAATAGAAAAAAACATTTTTAATGTACGCCCAGCTGGCACTGTTGTCTTGGGCACAGAAATCCAGGAACAATAAAGAAGTTAGCTCATGATCAGTATATCAGTGGCATAAAAATTGATCCTTGCAGTCAAATGATAAAATGTACTATCTGCAAATAATAAAAAAATGATGAAGGAGCCTTCTTATGAAAGTATGGCAGCAGCAGAGCACAAAAAACTTGGGTGAGATCCAGGTGATATTTGAAGAAAATGAAAACTACGGGAAGGAAAAAGAGGGCACAGACAGCAATAAAAACTAGACAGGGGCTCTAACCCTTTACCACCCAATCTAAAACTTTAAGAAAAGCCTGGAGTTCCTTATTAATTATTACCAGACAGAATATGATTGTGAGTATCAACACCAAAACAGCCTTTTTAAATGGTCACATTAAGGCTTCATGTACACGAGACGTTTGAAAACCTCTTCTGAATGCTGGAACTTGACAGTTAGTAACCGATAGTAACTGTTTTGCCGCATTTACATGCCGCATTTATGCACGTTTGCGTTTAAAAGCATTATTACATTGTAAAATGCTCAGAAATGTATCTCCATTGAAAACACCTATAAATGAATTCCTTATAAAACTCAAGTTACCGCATTTAGATGCGTTTGCACGCCGTTGCAAGCATTTGGTGTTTCAAATGCCAATAAACTTCCGTCTGAACGCATTTTTTTTGCTTTCAAAAAAATGCCACTAAACGCAACTCCTCTAAATGACTATAAATGTCTCAGTGTACATGGACAGATAGATAACAAAATATAATATAATAAAAAGTGCGGCACTACATAATAACTGATAGAATCCAATGACAGTGTATCAAAAAGTGACAAAAGTGAGGAAAAATGAAAATGAAATTCAAGTGAAAACGTAATAATAAGTCCCAAGTGTTGAGAAGTGAAGCATACACTACATGGAACCATCCAAAGCTTGTACATGATCAAACTAGGTAGACTTGTACAGGTGATCAGACCAGGTAAAGAATTCCACACCACCAACGTGAATATAGGAATATGCTCACCAGAGGGTGTGGACCCAAGTACCATATAGCAAATGGGTCTACAATGCTTAATGTAATCCATGGATCTCACAGTCAATGGTTGTCCCAGAAGGTGTCATTCATAGGGTATTGATGAATCCCTGGAAGTGGATGACCGGGCTCCCAAAATGTTATCCGTATGCAAAAGTAGATGACACAAACATAGTCATTCCTGTGTATGTATGTGCATGTGTGTGTATGTGTGTGTGTGCATGTGTGTGTGTATAGTCATTCCTGGGGAATGACTATACACACACACACAACCTTTGAAGAAGTCACATATGTCGAAATGCGTCAGCGCCACGTTATCTGCCACTGGCCATCATTCCTGTCTTCATGTTGAATTTAGGCTGATCTTACTTGGACGCTTGTTTTAATCCCTTTTAATAAACCCTTTGTAAAGCAGTATGACACTATGTTTGTGTCATCTACTTTAACATTTTGGGAGCCCGGTCATCCACTTCCAGGGATTCATTAATACCCTATGAATGACACCTACTGGGACAACCATTGATTGTGAGATCCACGGGTTACATTAAGCGTTGTAGACCCATTTGCTATATGGTACTTGGGTCCACACCCTCTGGTGAGCATATTCCTATATTTCACGTTGGTGGTGTGGAATTCTTTACCTTGTCTGATCACCTGTACAAGTCTACGTAGTTTGATCACCTGTACAAGCTTTGGATGGTTCCATGTACAGTATATGCTTCACTTCTCAACATTTGGGACTTATTATTACGTTTTCACTTGAATTTCATTTTAATTTTTCCTCACTTTTGGATACACTGTCATTGGATTGTATCACTTGTTATCTAGTGCTGCACTTTTTATTATATTATCATTGTGACAACTTTATGTCGATTGATGTGCTGGCAGCTGTTTCATCTATATGACAGTTAGCGCAGTAAGAGCTACATGATACAGATAAGATAACATAAAGGAATGTTCAGGGGCTGCTGAAAAAAAAGCCCAACTGCTCCTAAACAGACGTTTATCACCAGCAGTATACATGAGGCCTAAAGAGGAGCTGTAAATGACTAGAAGATAATGTGGCAGAAAAACTTGTTTCTAAGGAAGAAGAACATTCCAAAATCTATACAGTTATAAGATCTCTCATGAACTACAGCTTTTTTCTTTTCTTTTTCCCCGTGGTGTGTGAAACACACTCAAAAGACTTAACACCCGGTGCATAAAAAAGTGCACACACGCAAACGTGAGACACACAAAAAAGTGCACAAGGCGTACACATGGCCCTCCTCCGAAGAGGAAGGGCCCTGACCCTGATCTCCCGGGGCGCGAAGCTCCTGACAGGGACTGAGGTACTCACTTTGGTCCACCCAGCCGAAGCTGGGCAGACCCCATTCTTCAGGGGGACTGCCGAAACAGCCCACCCCGAGTACTAGGTGGGGCTCCCCCGAAGGGAGACCCCATGAGAGAGGGCGAACTAAGCCAGAAGGCCATATCCACCCCCTCCCAAGACTTTCAGGGCAGGCCCGAGGACCTACGCCATACAAGTCGTGCAAGTGCTCAACCAAAAAAGGGACATACGTGACACACAACAAAGAACTACAGCTGATTTATGTACTGTATGCAGGGCTTTTTTTCTCAGAAAATAGGTGCAGGAACCTACCACAACCACACTGTAGGTGGCTCCAACTCTCTCACTTGCAGGGAGATTATCCAGTGGGGGTGTGAGTACCCTGGGCACCTGCATCCCCTTTGTCCCCATTCTGGATCCAGGAGCCGCTCAGGAGATCGTATCTGTGGGAGCCATTGGGAGACAAGCTGTCACTTGTAAACCCAGAAGCCAGACTTCTGTGTTTACAAGTGATAGTGGTAAGCAGGGAATAGAGGGCCTGAGCCAGAGGTGGTGGAACTGAGTTCCACCAAGTTCCAGCTAAAAAAAAAGCCCTGACTGTATGTATATGGGTGTGTGTGCGTAGATGAGAAATGGATGTATCTGTCATATGCTTCCCCATGATGATCATGAATTAAAAACATATAATAAAGAAATTACAAAATAAAACAAGAATTGTACTTTTAGTACCGTTATCCTTAAATGAATGTTCCCCATCCACCAACAAGCCTCACAAGTGTTCCACTTACCTGTCTACAATTCCTAAATATCTTTGCTACAAGGCTGCTGGATCTCATGCTGTCACATTACTGATAATATACCAAACAGTAGATTTCTTAATAATTCTTATGGGAAGGCTGTCAGTTTTTTGGCCTCAATGACTGATACATTTCCAATAGGAAAGAATGAGAAATCTGTCCATGTGCATCTTTTGGGACACTTTCTGTGAGACTGTGCAACACCCAGTTGCCCCACAGCAAAGATTTCTATGACGCACTTTTTATTTCTCCAGGACAGGGAGTGAATCTTTACCACTTGCCGACTGCCTAACGCAGATCTACGTCGGCAGTCAGCCCCTCACAGGCAAAGCGACGTAGGTCTATGTCGCTAGCTTGTGAGGGTCTAGGGAGCGAGCGTGCGCCGCCGGAGGCGCGCTCCCGCGCCCGCGCGGTCACGCACCCCCCCCGCGCGTGTGACCGGCGGACCCGATGTCCGCCGGTCACTCTGCGATCGTCGGGGGAGAGGGAGAAAGTCAGGCGGCTTGTGTAAACAAGCTGCCTGTCATTCTCCCCGGTGTATGAAGGATGATCATACGGTTCTACTATGTAGAACCGTTGATCACTGTTCATACATCTGAAGCCACAGCCAATCACAGTAGAAAGCACGCCCCTAGGGACACACATAGCCCCTCCCTTTCAAAAAAGTTAACCCCTTCACTGCCAGTGTATTTTTACAGTAACAGTGCATATGTATAGCACTGATTACTGTAGAAATGTCACTGGTAACCCCAAAAGTGTCAAAAATGTCAGTCTAGGGTCCGATCTGTCTGCCGCAATGTCGCAGTACCGCAAAAAAAATCGCAGATCGCCGCCATTACGCATTAAAAAAAAAAACAACAAAAATGACAAAAATCTTTCCCTTTGTTAGTAAACGCGATAACTTTTGCGCAAACCAATCATAATACGCTTTTTGCGATTTTTTTTTTTTACCAAACATAGGTAGCATAAAACAAATTGGCCGAAAATGTTAAAAAATTTTGATTTTTACATTTTTTTTGGGGGGGAATTTCATATAAAAAAATGTGAAAAATATTGCTATTTTTGCAAAATTTACGCTCTTTTTTTGTTTATAGCGCATGATCAAAAAATCGCACAGGTGGGGGGCGGAGCCGGCTAGCGAGGTGAATGGCAGCTTGAGCCTGCAGCTCCTCGCCACACAGACAGACCGGAGCAGATTACAACGGAGAGGGTCACTCCACAATACCACTACTACACTCCGGACATCTGCAAGCACCGACCGGACATGTCCCACAAGCGGAAAGATCATGGAAAGCCGGGTAAGATGCTAAACTTCTTCACCCCGAACACTAGGCCGTGCAGCCAAGATGGCGCCGGCCCGCCACGCTCATCACAGCCCCAGCGCTTACCTTCCCCAGGCTCCAGAGACAGTGGGAATCCCTCGGGCACGCAAAACAACGAGGGGGGCCACCTGCCACAGTCTTCCCCGACTTCACAGTCCAATAGCCCGGTGAAATCTAAACAAAAAACGGACCATGCCGCCACAGTTCCCTCTCAGGGCATCACCATCAATGACACCCTGGAATTCCAGGAGACTATGGCAGCTCTCCCTGCAGGTGATCAGCCTGTGATGGCTTCTATGTTAAGGGACATGATGCTCTCACTACGCTCTGCTATACATTCTGACATGCTGCAATTAATGTCTCAGTGCAACACTGCAGTGGTCGCTGTGACTGACAGAGTGACAAAAATTGAAGACAAGATGGGGGAGTTTGCCAACACATTTAACGACATGGTAGATGCACATACGACCACGATGACGAAATAATATGGCTTAAGTCTAAAGTGGCAGACCTTGAGGATCGTTCCAGACGGAACAATATCAAAATCAGGGGCATACCCGAATCGGTTAAACCTCAAGACCTGTCTGACTACTTCACTTCCATTATGCAGGACTTGTTACCGAATGTAGCACCCACTGACCTGGCAATTGACAGGATCCACAGGTTACCAAAACCTAAGCATATCCCAGACAAATACCCCAGAGATGCTATCGCCAGGATACATTTCTACACTGTAAAGGAGAGGGTCATGGCACGGATGAGGAAGGCAGTGGACCTCCCGGCCAGTGAGCAGGGCCTGTCACTATACGCAGACCTATCTGCTCACACCATGAACAGGAGAAGAAACTTGTTGACGGTAACAAAACCCTTGAGAAACCACCATATCCAGTATCGCTGGAACTATTCGGCAACACTTCTAGTCACTAAGGGGGACAAGGAATTCAAAATAATGACCCTGGAATACGGCATTAACCTGCTCCGTCAGTGGGGTATTCTGGACTCTGATGATCCAGACATGCAACGCCAATCTAGAGGTCCTGACTGTTCTCCATCCACCTGATTGAGGACTCCTGCCAAAAAGTATCCACTTGCTTCATATGGGAGTTGACCCTCCATTCATTAAATTACTTACAGGCGCCAACTGTTCCTAGCGCCTTGTGTTGTATGTGTTTATCCTTTTTGTCATTTTTCATACTTTATTTTTGTTCTTTCTTTTGACTATTTTTGACGCTCGCACTTTGAACTGCTCACACCGCTTCACACCACCATGTCTTTCAAACTGACATCATTGAACGTTCGAGGTCTTAACAGTCCGTTTAAACGTCATATGCTATGCAGAGAACTTAAAGCGCAAAAATGTGATGTCATGCTCGTTCAGGAAACCCATTTCTGTGCTGCTACACACCCCATGCTCAAGTTCAAGCAATTCCCACATGTCTACTATGCCAATGGCCCTAGGAAAAGAGGGGGAGTGGCCATCCTCATTAAAGACTCTGTGGATTATAAATACATTTCGCATCACTCTGACCCTGAAGGCCGCTTCATCCTGTTGAAGTGCACAATAAACAACGTCACATATTCTATCATCAACGTCTATGCCCCCAATGCTAACCAAAATTATTTTCTGAAGAAGCTATGGAAAAGCATCAAACCGGACCTCTCAGGATTTGTATTGCTGGGAGGAGATCTGAACTTGGTACCCAATTGTCGCCAGGACACTTCTAGAGACCATCCAAAACATCCCCACAGAGCGGATTTATCCAAATTTCTGATTTCCTCGGATCTACAAGACATCTGGAGATGCCATCACTCCTTGGAGAAGGACTTTTCCTTTTTTTCCAAAGTTCATTCCTCATACTCCAGGATTGATGTAATCCTCTCTGATAAATTTTTGCTACAACAGGTAGTGGAATCTACCATAGGCCAAATTACATGGTCGGACCATGCACCAGTCTCAGTGGCCCTCGGGTCTGCTCCACGAGAGCCAACAGATGGAAAAACGATATCTATATCTTTTGTGACCCGGGGACTTCCTCCGAGGTCCAAGTGGCCCTGGAGGAATTCTTCCGCACCAATGACGATGGGGAAACTTGCCCATTTACTATATGGAACGCTCATAAGGCATTTATGCGAGGCTTCCTCATGTCTAAAAGTGCAGCTAAACGGAGGCAGAGGAGGCAGCAGTTGGAAGACATATTACAAAAAATACATCAGTTGGAATCCCTTAACAAACAAAACCCGCTTTCACGTATCACTGACCAATTGATGCAGGCCCAAAATGAGTTGCGCTTGCTGCTACTTGGACAGCATCAAACTCAAATCCGTAAGCTGAAATCTAATTTTTTTGCTCACGGAAACAAGGCTGGCAAACTTTTGGCCAACCACCTGAAAGACGAACGCATCCGACAGCGTATATCTTCCTGCCTGACCTCATTAAGCAGAATCAGGTAGGTTTTGTGCTGGGCCGTCAGGCTACTGACGCTACAAGGCGACTCCTGAATCTCATCCACCATGCCGAATCCACACATACGCCCACAGTGTTCCTGTCCCTTGACGCCGAAAAGGCTTTTGACAGGATTCACTGGGGATATCTCCATAACGTTTTGCAACGTTTCGGCATGGGGGGTGAGATTTTGGACGCAATTATGGCCCTATACACTCAACCTTCGGCCTACGTCTACACGGAGGGTATGTTCTCTACGAAATTTGATATCACGAATGGGACCAGGCAGGGATGCCCACTTTCCCCATTGGTCTTCATTCTCCTGATGGAGCCTCTGGCGGAAAGGATTAGAAATCACCCGGGAATCAGGGGTCTGGACATCCACGGTATCCCAAATAAGATATCATTGTTCGCGGACAATGTTATCTTATCCATGACAGCCCCAAAAACTTCCCTTGTTGCAGCTCAGGAAGTTCTTCAGGAATTTCACTCCATTTCCTACTACAAGATCAATGACACTAAGTCACACATGCTAGGGGTGGGACTCAATGATAAAACGCAAACAGAGATTAAACACCTAGTACCCTTCCAGTGGAGTCGGGGGCCCCATCGATTACTTGGGAATCAAGCTGACGAGCAATATGAGAGATTTGTTTAAATTTAACTTTACCCCATTTATGGACACCTTGACAGGTGACTTCGACAGATACGGTAAACATTTCCTCTCATGGTCGGGCAGGAATGCCGCATTTAAAATGATAACATTCCCGAAGCTTCTATACCTATTCAGGGCGCTTCCCATCAGGATTCCCCAAGCATTCTACCGCAAAGTTCAATCTGTGGTCTCTAGGTTCTTGTGGGCCGGGAAAAAACCCTGCTGTTCCCATAAAATTTTGGTCAGACATCCCCTGGTGGGAGGCATGGGGGTTCCAGATGTGAGGGACTACCATATAGCAGCCATCCTCACACAATCCATTCATTGGTTGAAAACGGATCAGGCTCCCAGCTGGATCCGGTTAGAAAGGTCAGAGGTACCACAAGGGTCCCTGGCTGACTTGATACTTAGCACCCCTCTATCTAGACACACAATATCTATACCGCACCCGACTATAGGTGCCACGATACAAGCTTGGCAATACTTTTTTACCCACAGTACCACGGTAGGTCGCAGGGTGGATATTCCTGTCCCACTGACGTCCCTCTCCTTCCTCTCCCCTAATCTGAAGGTAAACCACTGGCCATCTTTTGGCTTACATACAATCCAAGACTTTAAGCAGCATCAGGGTAGTTCTTCCTTTGCCACCAGGTGTGCGAGATTCCCCTCCTTTGCCGGGGAGTTTCTCACGTTTCGGAGGGTAACACAATTGATCTCTACTCTAGATAAAACTAGTATCTCCATGCCTGCACAGGTTCACTCCCTATGTTTTGGGCCTGGCACACGGCTCAAAGGTATAGGCACATTCTATACAGCTCTCCAGGATAAAGGGTCATTTGTCAAAAACACCCACCATCTCAAATGGGAGGGCGAACTCAATCAAGAATTTACCACTAAGCAATGGCTAAACTCTTACAAGCTTACTAGAGCACACACTAGGTGCTCCAACTTCAGGGAAGGGCTTCAAAAATTACATCTCAGGTGGTACAAAACACCTTACACTATAGCCAAATATTCTCCAGAAGCATCTAACCTATGCTGGAGAAAGTGCGGTCAAGTGGGCACCTTACTACATGTGATGTGGTCCTGTGTATCTCTGAGAAGTTTCTGGGCCTCTGTGTCCAAACTTATTGCTTCCATAACAGGAATCCTAAACAAAGTAACGGTTGAACAGGCCATCCTGGGTATTAATGTAGACAAGTACCCCCCCAATTTAGGACTGTTGTTCAAAATATCCTTTTCGCTGCTAGACTATCCATAGCCCGAAAGTGGAAATGTGCAGATGTTCCCTCTCAGAGGGAGGTCATTCAACTTGTGGGAGACTCTTATATCTATGAAAAAACCCTAGCCTTCACTGAACTTAAAGTGCAACAATTTCAGGCCAAATGGTCGATCTGGAACGATTATTTCCCCAAACATAGTTTGAGCTGAGCCCAATTGTAAGTGGGCGGGAGTTGCGGGGTGGCCAGGGCGGAGGGAAGCTAGACTCGAAATGGGGGGTGGCAGCATGTTCCCGCGATGGGGCACCCCCACCGAGCCAAAAGAATTACTACTTACGGAACAATAGTAGAAATGGGTCACAAGTCCCTCCGTCCTTTCCCCTCCTGATCAGGTATTGTAGCAGCTTACAATAAGATGTTGGCTAACGAGTTAATTTACTAAAATTATCCCTACAAATGTATCCATTTAGGGGCAATAGGCCTCATACATATGTTTACTAGATGGCATTATATATATATTACTTGTTTGTTTGATGACATTGTAATTCTCCTTTCTATTGAACGTACAGTTGTGATATGTACAATGCTTCGTTTCATCGTACATGTATGTTATTCTTGTGTTTTTTTATTCTCTGAAAACCAAATAAAAAGAATTAAAATTAAAAAAAAAAAAAAAAACGCACAGGTGATCAAATACCACCAAAAGAAAGCTCTGTTTGTGGGAAAAAAAAGGACGCCAAATTTGTTTAGATACAGCGTTGCACGACCGCGCAATTGTCCGTTAAAGTCACGCAGTGCCGAATCGCAAAATACCCCCTGGTCAGGAAGGGGGTAAAATCTTCCGGGCTTAAGTGGTTAAAGTCCAACATTTTTGTTATCTTTCAAGTAAAGTTTATTTTACCATTGATATAGAAAATCAGGGCATAAACAGGTAAAGTGAACATCTTATACATAATGGTGTTGAATGATCTCTGTGCCACTGTTAACGTTTGTAACAAGCGTTAGTTATAATAGTATAAGTACATAAACAAACATAATAAAAATAATGTGGGATTTATGTTAACTGTGTTTGTCACCCCTTCTGAATACCTTTTTTGGGCGCAAACTTTGTCCGGGGCAGGGGAGCAACACGTTTCTGTTCTTTCTTTATCGAGTAAGAAGATATCAGCATACCGAGGAATTGGTCATTTGTTTATTGAATGCAGTTAGTATTCATTATTGTAATGGTTGGCTTAAGGTGGATAACATATATTTTTACTGTCGTTATTAATGACCTATATCACTTTCTAGTGATATAATGTATTCTATGGGCGTAAGCTGGTCATAGACCTGGGCTTATGTCCATGTTTCAAAATTTTGTGGTGTCTACTGGGTGAGTGTGTCTGAATGGGTTACTCTAGTACATCTTCAGAAAAAGTCAAAAAATTGTAATCAATAAAATGTTAATTGAAATAATTAAAAATAAACACTTTGTATGAAGTATAGAATAGCACATCTATGCAGAATAAAAAGTAACAACTAAACAAAATGTTTAAGGTACATTCATAACATGAATAGATGGTAGAATATGCTGCATAAATTTGTATGTAAATTGCATGCATTAAGCGAGTGCACTAGTCTGGAGTTGAGTATGCAGGGCCATCTTTAATATCGATTGGACCGTGGGCAAACATTTTCTTGGGCCCTCCCGAATCCACTTATCAACTATTTGCGAGCAGTGCGGGCTCAAGGGGAAGCTGCCCCTTTTTCCTTGTGTTAAAGACTGCCCTGTGTGTATGCATACTTTACTGACATCAGTGTAGTTTACATATATAGTTACATAGTTAGTGAGGTTGAAAAAAGACAAAAATCCATCCGACTCAACCAATAAAAACAGTAGAGAAAACACAACTATACAATCTCATATACACAATCCTATACCCACAGTTGATCCAGAGGAAGGGGAAAAACCCCAGCAAAGCATGATCCAATTTGCTACAGAAGGGGAAAAAAATCCTTCCTGATCCCCCAAAAGGCAATCGGATATTCCCTGGATCAACTTTACCTATAAATATTAGTACCCATTTATATTATGTACACCTAGGAAAGAATCCAGACCTTTTTATTATAAAGATTCTCAATTGAATAAGGCTAAAGTAGAGGGAAGTAAGACAGAAAGGAATGTTAAGAAAGATGATGATGAGGTGGTTGGATCGCCACACTGTCACCCACTCCATAGGGCTGCATGGAGCATCCGATCAGGTCCACCTATAAAACTGACAGGCGGACCGGATCAGAACGCCCATGTGAAAGGGACCTACTCTGGTGATCCAGTGTCTGGGGCAAGCTCTAGGATTGTGAAGAATTCACAGAAGGAAAGTTATTATTTTACAAAAATAAATAATTTTTTTTAGAAATGTAAAATGTATTATGAGCTTTAACCACTTTACCACCGGAGGATTTTGCTGTCTTACGTCCAGGCCACTTTTTGTGATTCGGCACTGTGCAAATTTAACTAACAATTGCGCGGACATGCGATGCTGTACCCAAACGAAATTTACGTCCTTTTTTACCACAAACAGAGCTTTCTTTTGGTGGTATTTGATCACCTGTGCAATTTTTACTTTTTGCGCTATAAACAAAAAAAGAGAATACATTTTGAAAAAATAACAATATTTTTCACATTTTTTTATATGAAATTCCCCCCCAAAAAAAATGTAAAAATCAAAATGTTTTTAAATTTTTGGCCAATTTGTTTTCTGCTCCCTATGTTTGGTAAAAAAAATCACAATAAGCGTATTTTGATTGGTTTGCGCAAAAGTTATTGCGTTTACTAACTAAGGGAAAGATTTCTGTCATTTTTGGTGTTTTTTTAACGAGTAATGGCGGCGATCTTCAATTTTTCTTGCGGGACTGCGACATTGCGGCGGACAGATCGTACCCTTGACTGACATTTTTGACACTTTTGGGGGTACCAGTGACATTACTACAGTAATCAGTGCTATACATATGCACTGTTACTGTAAAAATGACACTGGCAGGGAAGGGGCTAATTTTATTGGAGAGGGAGGGGTTAATGTATGCCTAGTGCTTACTAACGTGTGTGGGGGGAGGTGACTGAGTGACACAGGGACAGATCGCAGGTTCAGCTATGCTAAACCCTGCAATCTGACCCTGCCTGTCACATAGGAGATCCGCCCGCTTTGTTTACACAAGCGGGCGGATCTCCAGACTCGATTCCCCGACGATTGGGGAAGAGCAGCGGCCCAACTCCCGCTGTGACTGAATACAGCGGGAGCGAGCCTCCGGCGGTGCACGCAAGCCGCCCACAAGGGGAGGAGTCCAACAACGTAGGTCTACGTCGCTGGACGGGAACTAACCACTTTGCCGCAGTACAGTCAACGTGACCGGTCGGCAAGTGGTTAAGATATATAGTATTATTGTAATTCAAGTATTTTTAGTACATTGTGTTTTTATCCTGGAAACAGGCAAACAATTATTATGCCATCTGCTGACCCATATGGGTGCGGCAAAAACTCTGCTCATAAATAGTTCCTGAAGGTTTTGTGAGCCCTGCAAATCCTGATTGTTGCTTTGGTCATGACCACTAAATCTTCTGGTGTGTGTTTTTTTTAATCTACTGTCTGACACGGAGACCGCCGACAACCGCCGCTATCCGATCCGATCCTGTCCATGAAATCCTGACGGATGGAAACCCTATTTTCCATCCGTCTGGAGGATCGATCGGATAAGATCGTCTGAAAACGGACAGGCGATCCGTTTTCATCCGATCTCCCCATAGAGTAGAGCGGGGATCTGACAGCTCCGTCTCTGCAAAGTAAGCGGAGATGGAGCTGTCATCGGCCTGTTCAGCAGGGATCGGCGGATCGATCCCCACTGAGCAAAACGGACTCCATCGGGCGCACCACCCGTGTGAAAGGGGCCTTACAAGTGATGATGACACCTCCTTTACTAGACATAACCATGCTACCACCTCCACTCTATTGACTTGCTAAAATGGAAGATCCCCTTACAATGTCTCCTGTAGAACAGCTCAGCCAAGATTACCTTTTACCAGAGAAGGTGTCAGAAGAAGTCATAATTTATTTTATGTGGCTTTAAGGTGAGCAAAAAGGCTCAATATTTTAAAATAGTGCAGGTGCTTTCAAGAAGCTTTCTGACTTCCAGGTGATATGAAGTTCATTCCATGTCTTATTTCTTTATTTAAATACAGTAAGGCTCCGTTCACATGTAGGCGTTTTAGGGGCGTTTTTGGGGAGTTTTTCTGCTCTAGGATCAGCTCTCAAAACGCCCAACAAGACAAATCCTATTCATTTCAATGGCCCCTGTTCACATCTGAGCGTTTTGATGCTGTGAGCAAAATGCCCAACGCTCAAAAAAGTACATGAGCTTCTTTTTGGGCAGATTACAGGCGTTTTCCATTGGTCTCTATTCAATCTAAAAACGCCTGCCCAAAAAACGCCTGTAAAAACGCCTGTAAATCGCGGTAAAAATTGCGGTAAAAAACGCGTGAAAACGCTACACTCAGGTGTGAATGTAGCCTTAAATGTGTCTGTCATTGGACGCTGAAAAAGCTTTTGACAGGGTAGACTGGGAATTTATGTTTGAAACTTTCAAACATCTTGGCATTGTGCCAAGAATGATGCAGTGGATAACTGCATTATACTACCATCCCACAGCAAAGGTGTGGATAAATAGCAGCTTATCTCAATCTTTTGAGTTATTTATTGGAACAAGACAGGGGTGTCCTGTGTCGTCCCCTGTTATATGTTCTGTCTTTGGAATCTTTGTTAGCATCAATTTGGATGAATGTAAATTAAGGTGTAAGAGTCGGACGGACACAGCGAGTGCAAGGTCGCTCCGTATGCAGACAACATACTCTTTTATGACTCAAAGCCAAGATTAACCCTGCCGAATGTCCCAGAGGAACTAAGGTGTTACGGCATCTGTCAAATTTCAAAATCAATGCAAATAGGTCAGAGATTTTGAATTGGTGTCAAGAAAAAAACAGAAGGCGATACAACCCACATTCCCTTTCACTTGGCATAGGAAGGAACTCAGATACCTAGGCATAAAACTGACAGCTTTGTTTAATGACTTATATAAATCTAATTACATTTCACTGCTTAAAGTGGTTGTAAAACTTAGTCATGAAATATGAAAAAAGCATAGTCCACTATAGTCTATATGTGTCTCAATATAAAGCACTAAATGTCATTTCTGTCTGCTGCTTTGTTCCTCTGCTATCAGCATGAATCACTTCTGACAATTTTTCCTGACAACAAGAAAAAAATGGTGACAGAGGAGGGGCCTCTAGCAGATTGCCAGCCACAGTTCTGTTCCTGTGTCCTTTGTGGAGGGGGTGTGACCCTTCCCTCCAATCAGCTCTCAGAGCTCTCCTCACTGAGCTCTTCAGTTTCTGGACTTTCACATAAGCTTATAAATTCAGCACTTTGAAAGTATGTAGAGAACAGAAGACTGCAGATAGACAGATACAACTCATGTAGGAGGTTTAATCTCTGTGTATCACTTGAGGACAGTTCCCTCACTGGGTATATGTAAGGTTTACAACTACTTTAATTCAGACCAATCTCGTGGCTGGGTAGAATCAACACAGTTAAAGCGGAGTTCCAGCCTAATCACACACTCACCTGTCCAATGGTCCAGCAATGTGGCCGCCCGAAGCCTCGCTCTTCTCCCTCTCTGCTCTGTGACGCCATCATCACTGGTGTGGGCACCCGGCTGTGACAGTTGTCGGCTTCACAGCCGGGTACGCACTGCGCATGCGCGAGTTGCGCTACGCGTCGTGATTGGCCGGCAATCTTCTGGGACCTCTGACATGTCCCAGAAGATTGCAGGGAGGGAGGGGGAGAGGAGAACTTCCGCTCAGGGCGCCGCGGCGCTCCGAGCGGAAGTGGGAGCGGGTACCTGTCAAAACTAGGTACCCGCTCCCCCCAAAAAAATGACATGCCAAATGTGGCATGTCAGGGGGTTAGAACTACCTAAAGCAGAAGTTCCACTTTTGGGTGGAACTCCACTTTAAATAAAAATACTTCCCAAGATACTTTATAAATCCCCGATGCTTCCAATAGCGTTACTGCTGATTTTTTTTTTTAGGAAATCAAGATCAATTTTATTGATTGACTCCTTGTGCTGCTTTTCCCTCTCCTAGTATGAGTTATACAGTACACTACAAGAGGCTGATACCAAGTGACAATCAGATACTTATGCATGTATTAAAAAAATACTTTTAAAGTCCAATCTTGGGTAGTGACCCTCCCCCCCCCCTTCTCGAGAAGAAGATACTAGCATCAGAACTTGGAGTGGGGAGTCAGAATATCTACTTACCCCCCAGGCTTAAAGTGTATGTCAGCCCTCACCTTGTAAAACAACCCATTCAGTTTAAAATAGAAATGAAAGGCAAAACATTTGTGTATAAGGGGCATAGAGGGCTTAGAGGAGGAAAACAGTAGTACACCGCAGAGGTGTAACTACAGGGGTTTCATTGCAACCAGGCCCCATACTTCAGGGGGGCCTGTGTGGCTCCCCTGTACACCTGGATAGGAGGGACGGTGGGGGCAGCATGTAGAGAAATCACTGTCCTCCTTTTTCCTTCTGTAGCTGCAGGAAGAAAATGGAGGAGATTGGTTCCTCTGTATGCTGCCCTCGCCACTCCTCCTATACAATTCACTTGTTTTCTGCCGTCTCTGGGCCCTGTGTGCTCCCCTGGTCTCTCTCCCCCCCCCCCCCAACTGTGCTGCTGGCTTCCTCCCTCCCCTCTCCTCCCGACTGCTGTAGGGGATGTATCAAAATAGAGAACCAGGAAGGGGTCGGTAAATATGTAATTTACCAGCTCCTTCCTTTTCTGAATGGACAGAGTCATAGTCAGTGACATTGTAAAAAAATAAAATAAAATGATAAAAAATAATACAATTAAAATACCAAAAAATAAAAACTGCTGACTCCAGTGTGTGAACTTCCAGGATCTCAAAGGTCACACTTGTGACCGGCCCTGGCATTCCACCACCGCGGGGAGGCCCCAAGATGGCAAGAAGGGGGCCCTCTGCAGAATTTGTGAAAGGGTTCCACTGAGGGACCGTAATAAAGGGAACCGCAACCAGAGTAAAGGGCCCCAGGATCAGTGGAAAGAGCCACAGGCTTGAAGGGAAGGGACCCGGCTAGGGTTCCAGGGGGGGCCTTCATGTTTTTTTGCACCGGGCCCAGAAGGTTCTAGTTATGCCTCTGGTACACCGCTTTTCCCAGTGAATGACTGTGCAGGGGGGGGGGGGAGAAGAGTGTCAGTACAAGTCTGACCATTGAAGGACAGGCAGGCTATACTTCCAGTATCAGGGTAAAAAATTGTTTTTGGGTCAGGCTTAAAAACAAGATTGTCAAATGACTTGACAAGGCGCATTTCCTTGAAACATGTTGTCATGGTGACGGGACCACAAAACAATTGGCTTGCACTCCACGTATCCTTCTGTCAGAGCAGTCTTGGCTTGCCTTCTGGATTGAGGTCATTACCAGCCTCCTCTGTACAGGCTCCGTCTTCCTCTCATTGCGTTACAGTCCTCTGAGGCTGCGGCTTCCCCGATCACCCGGCTATGACATCTGCCTTACAGCCTACATGGAAGCTCGGCTACCCCGCATGTAGCCACAGCTGAGGACTCATTCTCTAGTGGAAGACCTACCGTGGACACCCTCATACTGTATGTCTGGCAAGTAGGCAGGGTCAGTCGCAGTGGGTCTTTTTTATTCCATCCAGTCAGTGTCCTTGATTTACACTGACTCAAGGGTTCACTCACATAGTTCTACAATCTTGTTTTTAATCGTGACCCAAAAGCGCTTTTATACCTTGATGGTGTTCATGTGTTTCTCCTTCCCAGGAGTTTTTAATTAGCAGCTATGGACCCCAGGGTTGTCATCTTCAACAATATTCTGCTAGCGGGCGCCTGATCATTGTGTGGACTAAAGCTATACTCCCAGCACAGCCAGAAAACTGACCATGCTGGGATGGATGTTCTCTCATGCGTAGCATGGTCAGTTTTGAAATAAGAAAGTAGGTGGACAGGCAGGATCGCCAGGTATTTCATACAAAGGAAGCAATACAATGAGAACATGATACGATTTAACACATGGTACAACAGACACATCAGGAATATGAAATGTTGGGGGGAAAAAAAACTTTACTCACTGCAAGGGATTTTTCATTGTGCCACGAGTTGAGGTTTTTTTAAGGTGTTACATTAAAATAAAAAAAATAATTAAAAATAAATATGCAATAATTTGTGTTATATCTGCTAATTCAGCTTTAGGCTCCATGCACACTGGGCATTTTTGCAGCTGCTTCCCTACGGGAGCCCATTGATTTGAATGGAAGTCGCATCCAAATCGGATCAGGATGATCAGACTTGTGGTGCGACTTGCGCCCTGAGGATCTTGAGGGGGAACTCCATGCCAAAATGGAAAAAAAAACGGTGCGGGGGTCCCCCCCCCCCCCAGGTTCCAAACCAGGCCATTCAGGTCTGGAATGAATTTTGAGGTTAGCCCCACGCAAGAAAATGGCATGGGGTCCCCCCCAAAATCCATACCAGACCCTTATCCGAGCATGCAGCCCAGCAGGTCAGGAAAGGGGAGAGGACGAGCGAGCGGCCCCACCCCCTCCTGGACCATACCATGCCACACACCCTCAACATAAGGGCAAAGCACCTTGTCCCCGTGTTGATGTGGATAAGGGCCTCTTCCTGACAACCCTAGGCGGTGGTTGTGGGGGGTCTGCAGGCAGGGGGCTTTTCGGAATATGGACGCCCCCTGTAACAAGGGGGCCCCCCAGATCCCAGACCCCTCCCTATGTGAATGAGTATGGGGTACATTGTACCCCTACCCATTCACCCCAAAAAAGGTAGTGTAGTGTAAATAATGACAAGAGATGGTTTTGAGAAGTCTTTTATCAAAGCTCTGCTCAAGGATAAAAGTATCCTGAAAGGATGAGATAAATGGAGATGGGAGGGAGGGAGGGATGGAAAAAGGTTTTGCCAAAAGCTGGAATTTAAATATAAATACTTTTTGCTAAAATAAAATATGCATCATTTTCCTGTTGGTGTATATCTTGTCAGAACAATAGTCAGTAAAAGGAGTCACAGATGTACTAAAAATATCCATACAGTGATTCTTAAGACTGAGATAACTCCAATAAAAATAACGGCATGTCACATGAAAAGAGCACAGTGTACAGAAAGCTTACCATAGACCATAGAACAGGGAGTGCTAGAACTATTAAATGTCTGGCTCCAGTCAAAGGGATGTGTGAGCCTTTAAGGGAGCCAAGAAAATATCAGCCTTAAATAATGTATGTTGCAATTTCCCATTAACCAGTCAAATGTCTCTTAAATATAAAGAACTTTAAACTCATTAAAAAGTAGGGTTACAACCTTCTGTTACAAAATCAAGGGTCATGCTATAATAACAGTAATAATAATAAAAATAGGAATAGCAAAAAGGTGCGGGAAATTCACTCCCATGACAAAGCTTTGCATTCCACATCCTCTCTTTGCCAGGGCTTTTGACTTTTTCCACTTGCTTTTTACATTTTTTGCTGTGAGGGTTTCTAACCGCTGCACAATTATTCCATTATAAGGATTTGTTCACTTTGAAGAAACATTTCATAACACAAAATGTTTTTTTCTTCATTATTTCAATTAAGCGACTGATGAGATACAAGCATCTGAACATTATAGAGCCCAAAGTGAACCTGTAACCATGGCAATCTAAAAATATCTGCCTAATTGCATAAAGTTCTGTATATTCTCAATGTGTGTCCTGTATGTACCAAAACCTTTGAACTTGGCCTCTTATCGTATGCAAACGTTAAATTGCTATTAAACTCTGGTTAAGAAAAAAATGATATTTAAGTATGTATCCTTAAAAGAGAAGTACGAGATTTTAAAAAAATAAATCATACTCACCTTTGTAAGTGAGTAGGTATCTGTCCCCTGCAGCCTCTACATTATACAGTATAGAGTGATGACTGTCAGCCACTGCTCTGTGCTCTGCCCCTCCAGCACCCACTGGAGTGCAGGACTGTGGAGGGGGTGGGGGGCAGGAGCAGTTTGCTCAGGCTATCAGTAGTGTATTGAGAAGCAGAGCCAGCTGCTGGTCAGGAAACTGAACAGAACCGACATTATTGTTGGGATCCCTGTAGAGCCTTGACCGGCTCTGTGATGTCAGTCAACAGGGGGATTTAGTACAGGGGCACACAGCAGTGCAGAACTAAGTGCACTCCTGTGAACAAGGTTGTGAACAGGAGATGCTTGTGTGAAACGCGTCAACCTTGTTCCTGTTACATCTGTCTGGCATGGTGGCAATAAAGAATTTTGACAAGTATTCATCTAACTGCGGTGTGTAGCTATCTTCTTTCTCCATATATCTACTATCAATGGTGGTGGGCCGGGGCGAGCATCTGCAGCGATGTGCTGAATCTTTGACTGCTTAAGCAGCCTGTGCATTACTGTTTGCACTCCTGTGACCAACAGAAGTATGGCCAAAAGAGCTCTGGACATATGTCTAGACCGCTCCCATTGCTGCTACTGCGGCAATGTGGCTCGTTATTGTCCAGCGACGTAGACCTACGTCACCGGACTCCTCCCCTTGTGGGCGGCGCGCGCGCTGCCGGAGGCTCGCTCCCGCTGTGTTCAGTCACATCGGGAGTCGGGCCAGGGGAGGAGTGGCGGCGATCGCTGCTGCTCTTCCACGATCGTCGGGGAATCGAGTGTCTGTTTACACAAGCGGGCGGACCTCCTAAGTGACAGGCAGGGTCAGATTGCAGGGTTCAGCATAGCTGAACCTGCGATCTGTCCCTGTGTCACTCAGTCACCTCCCCCCACACATGTCAGTAAGCACCAGGCATACATTAACCCCTCCCTCTCCAATAAAATGAACCCCTTCCCTGCCAGTGTCATTTTTACAGTAACAGTGCATATTTATAGCACTGATTACTGTAGTAATGTCACTGGTACCCCCAAAAGTGTCAAAAATGTCAGTCAAGGGTCCTATCTGTCCGCCGCAATGTCGCAGTCCCACAAAAAAAATCGCAGATCACCGCCATTACTCGTTAAAAAAAAAACACCAAAAATGACAGAAATCTTTCCCTTAGTTAGTAAACGCAATAACTTTTGCGCAAACCAATCAAAATACGCTTATTGTGATTTTTTTTTACCAAAAATATGTAGCAGAAAACAAATTGGCCAAAAATGATGATAAATTTTGATTTTTACATATTTTTGGGGGAAATTTCATATAAAAAAATGTGAAAAATATTGTTGTTTTTTCAAAATTTTCGCTCTTTTTTTGTTTATAGCGCAAAAAGTAAAAATCGCACAGGTGATCAAATACTACCAATAGAAAGCTCTGTTCATGGGAAAAAAAGGACGTAAATTTCGTTTGGGTATGGCGTTGCATGACCGCGCAATTGTCAGTTAAAGTACTGCAGTGCCGAATCGCAAAAAGTGGCCTGGACGTAAGACAGCAAAATCCTCCGGTGGTAAAGTGGTTAACTCACAAAGTCTCTTCTGTTGCTCCCAGACTACTCCAAATTCTTTTTTTTTTTTTTGCTTCTGTGATCCGACTTCTTGT
This sequence comes from Pelophylax lessonae, assembly GCF_965119305.1. NCBI lineage: Eukaryota > Metazoa > Chordata > Amphibia > Anura > Ranidae > Pelophylax > Pelophylax lessonae. The sequence continues at coordinate 564,442,143 of NC_138768.1, forward strand.
TGGAGGGTGGATACATCCATCCATGGTCCCACTGTATGTACTGTAGGAGACCATCTTCTCTTGCTTGCTCCAGAGATGGACTAGGACTATGGGATTTTCAGTGTGCATAGAACAACGCAACTGACCACCTCCTATGTACACACTTTGTTCTAAACAAATGGAGGTGAGGAGGGAAAAATAAGTTGTTTGGGAGCTTATGGTGAACGTTACAAGGAGGCAGAAAAACACAGTAAGAAATGAATTCATGAAAAATAGATTACAGAGTCATAAAGTAGTAGATGTCTATGGATTATTTTGGAAAATAAGGATATCATTTAGTGCCACTTTAACGTAAGCTCTGGCCTGAATCTCTCCATTCCATGTCATTTTCTTGCCTAAGGTCCTATCCAACTGTGTGATTGTAAAAACCGATGATAATTTAAATGTGTTATTATTTCTAGCAATGAATATGATAAAAATTTCAGGAGGGAATAGTGGTACAATTGCGGAAATAGGAATTTATTTTTTTTCTATATCACAAAAAACAGCATACTAAAAAACAAAAAGCTCCACTAAATGCAAACACAGAATGAACAAGTCTGCCTGTAATGTGATATCGTATGAGCTAAGTCTCCAATGTTTTTCTATGGTTTTTACCACTCTCCATGTAACTCTTGGCCTTTTAAAACGGCTTGCTGTACATCCTGTGATTTTTCTGAAATTCTGTAAGTATTTTTACAATAATCGCATGCTAGGACACCAAATATTTGGGTATACATGAGTAGATTGTCATTAGAAATGTTTTATTTTAAGAACATTCATTCGATTTTCTAATCATTATTTGGCTCAAATCGCTATTCATTTTTGACCGCAGTGTTGAGAAAATCCGAGAAATTTTGCTTGAATGAACAAATTTCTAACAGTGAATGTCGTTTTTGTTCAGTAAAGTCCATTGACTTCAAAATTACGCATTGAAAGGAAAAAAATGTTGAACTACTTTTGAAAGACATTTGTCAAGCCTAGCACTGTACTGAGAATTTGCTTTAATAAAAATTTTACAGCAGCTCACTGGAAAACACTGCATGTTATGGGAGCGCAGAATGCCGTGCTGCTGTGTGGAGACATGAATGAAGTATCACTTTGGATAGAGAAGGAAGGTTGTCAGGTTTTTATTGCTATTGGGGGGATTTCCCACTACCTTTGTCTCGGAGACACAAGAGATGGTAAAAATATCTCCTCAACAGAAGGCTACACATAGCAGCAAAGACAAATCCTTCATATTGACAAATTGACAGACATCAATGTAAACCTGACATTCTTTTAATAAAAGTGCTTTTATTAAAGAGATTCTACTCACTTTCTATCCCAGAGACACAGGGGATAATAAAGTTTCATCTCCCCAGGGGGGGCAGACAGCAATACAGGCCTGGCAGAGGTTCTAGTACTGTCTTTACTCTATTGACAACAAAAAAAAGTTTCTTTATAGAGTTACACTTTAAAAAAATAAAAGGGTATTACAGAAGGCCAGGATTACACCTTTGTGGTGTTTCATCATGTGCATAGTTCCCAACTGTCCCTGATTTTGAGGGACTGTCCCTGATTTGGAACAAAGTCCCTCTGTCCTTCTTTCCTCATTTGTCCCTCATTTTGGTCTGATCTATATAGTTGTATATAAAATGCAATTATTATCTTTCAAAAAGTGTTAAACCTTTCATCCAAACTCTAAATTTCTGCATTTTTAACATTTCAAAAGCCACCTGATGTACAGAAAGCTGCAGTGGTAGAAACAAAGTCTGCTCCAACCAAGGCAGAAGGCAATAGATGGCCTGCGGTAACCAAGGCTGTAAGTGTGAGCAGCGAGGAAGAGGCCAGGGTCACCGATGTGGGGTCTCCCAGTTTCCAGCATCGGTATGGATCCATGGAGGAAATCGTAGGAAGAGACTGAGTGGGACTGGGGGTAGGATGACCGGAGCAGTGCAGCCAGTCCAAGTGTTCCTGATGAGGAGACTAGAGATTCCGTGGTGCGAGGACAGTGCGCCAGGAATCTGGGGTTCTGTGAGGCCTATGCTAATCGGGTCCCAGATCTATCCCCACCTCGAAACCTACCCGGGCTTGGGATCAAAATGAGGCCTATGCCTCCCTCATCACAAGAAAGGAGACCCTATATTCCCCATCTGGGAGGTAACCGGAAAACCCTTCCCAGATTCTCCAGGATGCAAAGATGGATACAGCAGAAGGTGGCCTTAGAGTATGGGTATGATTATCCCTATGCTCCACGGGAGGTAATGCTGGAAATAGAGGCCAAAAGAGGAGCCTGGTGTGATGAGGCTGTATGGGACTTCCTCTTTGTCTCCAAACCCTATCGCCATCAGTCTAAGCTGGAATTATGGAAGACCTTCCTGTCGGTGAAGGCGCAGTGGGTAGAAGTCCACCACCCAGATGGATCTGACCAGGCTTGGTCGATCCGAGTACAGAATAAAGATGGACAAGTTGTACGAATCCCTCATCCGGATTACTACTGTTTAATCAGACTGCTGACTTTATCCAGGCTGGCTAGCCTAAAAATTGTTGTACCTATTCAGGTGTAGCTACTGTAGGGTACAAGGCTACAAGCCCTATTCTCAAATACCCTCTTCTCCTTCTATTCTTACAAGAAGGATTGGAGGATCTGCAGAAAGAAACAAGCGAACAAACCCCACTGCTAAATGGATTCATCAGAGGGCAATCCCTCTTGTTTTCAAGAAAAAAGGACTGTGACTGAACTATTGGGAAGATCCTTTGGGCCATCAGGCCAGGATCCTGCCTCATCTGGTACTCTGAGCCAGCAGCAAATGGAAAAGCATCTTTGCAGAGAGACTCTTTGTCAAAGACGCCCTGCAGAGATGTTACTGGGCCAATAGACCAGAAGGTGGAACTGTTGGAGAGTTCTTTTGGTGGGGGGTGCCTGTGTGCCAGGGGCCCCTGAAGAAATTGTTGCTCTCACGGGTCAGACAGGCTGCTCTGGCTCCAGCAAGGTCCTGTCCAAAGAGATGTGTTGCCTAGGTGCTGTGGGCACTAGAGAGAAGGTTCCACACGTCTCTGTGACCTGGTGGGGGCAGGGAAGGGTAGACAGTTAGTGACAGGGTTTGGTCATCACCTTAGAGGAGTGGTGAGACTGGACGCCAAGTCAAGAGAGATCGTCTATCAAGAACCCTAGATAGGGATGCGGGATTAGAAGTTCGCCTCTCCAGAGAGGGTCTTCTCATTACATTAAGTTAGGAAATGTGTTGGTCAAAATGTAAATATGCCTGATTCTGTTTCCTTCACAGGTTACCAGTGGGGAAAGTATTATTAGTCAGATAGGTGGTTATATATCACTCACCAAACTGAGTTTGTTTGGTGAGAGGTGCATTAAGTTAATGCACTTTAACTTGTACCATATTTATATAGTAGTATTTTTTCTACGTAACGTATTTACTGTACATTTGTTCTTTCCCTTTTCCCTCCTCTCCAAGTTTGTGGGATACTTCGTGGATTTTTTCCGGTAGGAATTTTTGTAGGGGGCGGCTGCCCCAGAGCCAATGGGACATAGCTAATTTTTTGGTGGGGGGTGGAAGTAGCACCCTCCTAGGTAGGTGCTAGGTAGGTAAAGCCTAGTAGCTCCTTCTGCTTATCAGGGGAGTCTGATCATTAGTTCCGTGTGTGATTCATTTTGGCTAAGGTAGAGTCCCCACTGCATCCAATGGAGAGATATGTTGGACAGTGGAGGAAACCCAGCCAATGACACACAGGCTTAGATACCGTCCCATGGGTTTGGCACAGAATGTGGTGCATCATGGGATAGGGTATAAAAGCCAGGAGCACATGAGGCAGTGGGTCTTTGGGCTGGAAGCCAAGTCCCAGAAGGAGGGTATGGCTATCTCTCCTGCTGCTATGGATGGTGGTCACAGGTGGTCGGCCTGGTGAACCTGAAGTGTGGAGCTGAGCCAGGAGGTCCATGAAAACTGACTGGTGGAGTTGGAGGCAGAGCAACCTTGAGAAAAACTGTGTCTGTGAGTACCGGGAAGCTTGCCCGGAGTCTGCCCAAGAAGGGGACTGCTCCAGTGGAAAGTCAATGGACGGGTGTCAGCATACACAGTAAGTGAGAAAGGGGGTGCCAAGTTAGAACCCTGAAGAGTAATTCAAGCAGGAACACTGTATCTATCTTCACTTTAGTGGCAGGGTGAAGCAGCGGCCTTGCCGCATTCTAAAGTCAGTTGTCCTCACCATTGTGAATAGTTGTCAGTTGGAGTATTCCACTCATCCCTTCTCCTAACCCAATTCTCAATAAAACCACAAAACCAACATCCCCTGGATTGATTATTGACTGAGCCAAGAACTTTCATTGCTGTTTATCTATTGTCAGTTGCTAAGGGTAACCCAGGGGAATCCAGAAAACGTACTTCTAAGCAGTGCTCTCTGGGGCAGTGCTACATAAGTACAAAATAATAGTATTGGTAAAAAAAGCACTTTTGGGTTTAAGTAATATTTTGTTTGTTTTGTAAAATTCTCCTTTAGGAGGTGGGGCAGGGGGTATGTCCTCTGCCTACTTTTGCTAATAGGTGTCCCTTGTTTCTATCTCAAAAAGTTGGGAGGTATGCATGTGTACCATCCATTATGAATGGACTGCCACAACATAGAGTAATGAGTTCTGTCTATTCCAACTCACTGCAGTGCAGGTGTTGCCTTAGTGCAGTCTTTCTCAACCTTTTTGTCTACGAGGAACACTTGAAATAAATTCAGGTCTTGGAGAACCTCTTCGATTCATCGGGTCAGTGGAAAAAAATGGCACTTATATTGGTGATCAGAATGTCCCTCTTACAAACACTGATGGAAAGCCGCTAGCACCGCCAGGCACCATCAAAAGGGAGGTCAATTAGCCACAGCATAGGGAACCCTATCAACCTATGTAAGAACCCTAGGATTTCATGGAACCCTGCTTGAGAATGGCTGCCATAGTGTGTTGTGGTACCATTCAAAATAAATGGCATCGCAAAGCACTTATGAGTGCAGAGTGCAGTACCAAATGATGGAATAATGCGAACTATGTCACAAATGCAAAAGTGTGATCTTGGCCTAAGTGTCTGTGAAGAAGGAAAGTGGAGAGCATAAAGACAACACAAATAGATGAGAGATAAAGTGGAACTTCACCCTAAAAGGAAAGTTCTGCTTTTACAGCTCCTTCCGCCCTCCTCTCCCACTTTTGGAGTTTTTTTGTTTCTGGGTAGGAGCGGGTACCTAGTTTTACCAGGTACCCACTCCCACTTCCACTCCAACTCCCTAGGCAATTGGAGCAGAAGATCCTGCCCCCTTCCTGCCCGCAGCCTTCCTGGACACGTCACAAGTCCCAGTAGGCTGTGGGACCATTCACAAAGCGCAGCTCACACATGTGCAGTGCAAAGCTGGCTGTGAAATCACAAGGAGTTACAGCCGGATCCCTTTAGTAAACTTACCAGCACCGTGGGACCTGAAGACTAGCAAAGAACCGGTCTGAATGAGGACAGAGCTGGGTCCTTGGATTTGTAGGCGTTCTTTTCTTAAAAGTTAGTAGTAGATAGTTTCATTAAGACTGATAGTCCTCTTTAAATACAATAACTTTTCAGTGATCAGGAAAGTCAGGGTGAGGTGAGATTACTTTTCTGCATACTTCTCTCATGTCAGTGATTTAGAAAGTACAGAGGTCAATGGATCAGCATGACTGCTAGGGGACCATTTTCAGAAGAGAAGGTGAACGGTATCCATTATGCTCACCAAAGGTTTTCATTTTAAATATGAATTATTTGCTAACCCTTATACATATTGCTAAAGTATTAAAAGTGCAAAAGAAGATGGGTTATTTTATCTGCTGCAAGCTACATCTGACTTTACAACGAAGCAATGAAAATTATTTGTATCTATGTATCTAAGGGCAGTAATAATGAAAAACAAACACAACGTGTCTACTGGCAATGCTGTGCTATTATCCTTCCATTTTAAAATGTTTTGCCAGAAATCAAACCAGGTTTCTTATCATTTATATTTACATTTTGAAAACACGTTCAGTCAACATTTCAGTGTTGATTTCGATTTTGTGTTACTTATTGTATGATTTTTGTATACTGATAAAAAAGCTTATTTGAAGGAAATATGTGCAGAAACTGGGAAAGAATATTAAAACTTTAGGAAGCAGTAAGGACACCAAGCCAAAAAATTTATTTTTAGTTTCGACTTTATACCCTGACTGTTTTTTCTTTGTCCAATTGGGGAGATTTCCCTGAGTACACAACAGGAAGTAACGTGAAATGTCTCCAACGTAAGGTGACATTTCCCTTACCTAAAAGAGGGGAATTCACAGAGGCACTGCGGTGAAGAATAGTAAAAGATTGCTTTGCAACTGACCCCCTTCCCAATGATAAGTTAGGGGACCATAGGGTGCATGTTATACAATAAGGGCTTCCTATAAAACAAGTGTGATGCCCTATGAACAGCAATCCGTGTTTGCAAAGACTATAACAGAGAGTCCAACCGAGAATCACTACTTCAGTAAAACAGCTCAGAACACAGATATTTGTGATTATTCTCTTGGGAGGTGATTCACTGCCGGTTTCCCTTAGACGAGATGGCAGTGCCAGCATCGAAGAGCCGATTCAATAATCGGCTCGGGTGAGGATTCTGCTGGACCAGGCAGGTAAGTGCTCTAATAGTAAAAGTCAGCAGCTACAGTATTTGTAGCTGTTGACTTTTTATTTTTGGAGGCTGGAATTCTGCTTTAATCCTAGAAATACAACACATTTATGATCAATTTCAGTCATCAATATTACAGTGTGCAGCTAAAACTTTTTAGTTTTGGATAGAATAAGGAAGGATTAGAATGCCTGTTGCGTTTTTTAAAGTGATTGTAAAGTTTTAAAAAAAAAAAAAAACAACAAACATGTTATACTTACCTCCTCTGTGCAGTTGGTTTTGCACATAGCAGCCCTGATCCTCACTTCTCTGCTCCCAGCCCCTACCTCTTGTCAGGTGCCCCCACAGCAAGCTGCTTGCTATGGGGGCACCCGAGCCAAGCTGCAGCTCTGTGTGTCCATTCAGACATGGAGTTGTGGTTTGGCCTTGCCCCTCTCTTTCCTGTTGGCTAACTGACTTGGATTGACAGCGACTGGAGCCAATGACGCTGTGCCTCAGCCAATCAGGAGGGAGTGTCCAGGATGGCCGAGGGACTCATGGACATTGCTGGACAGAGATGGGGCTCAGGTAAGTATTAGGGGGTGCTGGGGAGGCTGCTGCACACAGAAGGCTTTTTATCTTAATGGATAGAATGCATTAAGATAAAAAACCTGACTTTACAACTCCTTTAAGGTTATTCAGGGCTCCATTAAAGAAATTTCCTCTGACTTTCTGTCCTGGTGACAACAGTTTTGCCAGGTAGGAAGTAAGAGGAAATCTTCAAGGGGGCACCTAGAGAAATCAAAACTTTAAGGGGTTCTAGCCCTGCAATTTCTGCTTGCGTTTCTGTTAGAAATTGTCCCTTATTTTTTGTCTGGTGTTGTTACTAGGGCAGTAAGTTAGGAAAATCTTTCTAACAGAGCCCTAAAAAAATTGGACAGGGATTTGGCTGCACATATACTTTAAGTATTGTGTTTACATCCCCATTCACACTGTAATATTATTAATCATTAGTTTGTAATTTTTTTATTTTTTTTTTTATTTAATGTATAAGTGTATTTTCATATACACTGCTAACATTAAAACATATATTTAAAATTAATAATTGTTATTTATAGTAATATTAAAATGAATATGTAAACTATTGCTGCATGGTGGTGAATGGTGTGTGCTTAAATGATCTGCCATATGCTTTTCTGTGCATATTATACACAGTCAATTACAGTGCACATGCTGTGATAATCATCCTATCATTCTGTCTGTACCTAATAGAATAAACATGATATCTATTTGAAAAGTGAGCAGAAATCCATAGAGACTTGACCATGACTGCATTGGTGTACTCATACAAAAATAAAGGGCATTATTAATGATTACATAAAGAACAGTCAAGGTTTGCCATTTTTAAGTAAAGAATTAATCTGTACCCTGTCACCATTTAAAGCAGTCCTTCTCAAACTTTTTAGCATTAAGGAATCCTTTAAATAATTTTTATTTCTCAAGGAACACTTGCTAAATTATTACACCTACAGCTCATGGTATATTTGCAGAATCAGCACGTTGTAAATATATTGGTAAAAAAAAGAATAAATAATGTGGCAACCTAGAATATTTGACATCCAAGAGCATAGCATTATGAACACCTCTCCCCAATTCCCACTTTTTAAGAATAAATCCTAAGCAAGTCCTGTGCTGAAGTTTGTCACCTAAATAAAATTTTGCCGGTGAAGCCATCATCAGTGCATGCTTTTTTTCTTTGGGCTATAATAAACTGATAATAATGGACAGAAAAGAAACACAGCAAGTAAAATTGTTGTGCTCCCAGACTGGAGTCTAGTGGAGATAGCCCCCTTACATTGGTGATCTGTAAAAAAGCGCCTTTGTACATTGGTGGCCAGCAAAAGAAAGACCCTCTTATATGTTTCACCCAAGAACTGGATTTTCATGGATATTCTATTAATAAATGGACATTTGAATCCTGTGAAAGTATTATGGCCCAGTTCTAGGCCTAGATTGGTTAATAAGCTTATTTCCTGACAATTGTAGCACGGCAGTTGAAAGGCAAAGATTGTTTAAACAAATGTATTCTTTTGTGAATCAGGTGTTAACATTGCAAAAGAAAATCCCAGGCACAACTCTGATGAATGAAGATGGCAATGCTTGCTATGCCTCAAACACACAAACACACACATATATACTGTATATCAGGGATCAAAATTTAAAGTACTAGCCAGGCCTTAAGGGTTACTCGCCAACAGTTGCCCCACCCAACTCCTACCCTGCCCGCCCCTAATTCCGCCCCTAAACACGCCCTCATAAATTATCTCATAAAATTACACTGTTAAATGTTTTTGCATTAATGCAGAAGTTACAAAAATAATTAATTAACAACGTTTTCAGTGCCCATCAGTGCAGCCTCATCAGTGCCCATCAAGGGTCTGGAGGGCGGTAGGCTGAAGAGCACTGGGTGGGGGGCTGGAGGGGGCAACACTGAAGAAATTACACTTTGCTACAATGTAAAGTAGTGAGTGTACAGCTTGTATAACAGTGTAAATTTGCTGTCCCCTCAAAATAACTCAACACACAGCCATTATTGTCTAAACCGCTGGCAACAAAAGTGAGTACACCCCTAAGTGACAAGGTCCAAATTGGGCCTAAAGTGTCAATATTTTGTGTGGCCAGCATTATTTTCCAGCACTGACTTAACCCTCTTGGGCATGGAGTTCACCAGAGCTTCACAGGTTGCCACTGGAATCCTCTTCCATTCCTCCATGATGACATCACGGAGCTGGTGGATGTTAGAGACCTTGCATTCCTCCACCTACTGTTTGAGGATGCCCCACAGATGCTCAATAGGGTTTAGGTCTGGAGACATGCTTGGCCAGTCCATCACCTTTACCCTCAGCTTCTTTAGCAAAGTAGTGGTCATCTTGGAGGTGCTTTTGGGGTTGTTTTGGGGGGAATACTGCCCTGTGGCCCAGTCTCTGAAGGGAGGGGAATCATGCTCTGCTTCAGTATGTCACAGTACATGTTGGCATTCATAGTTCCCTCAATGAACTGTAGCTCCGCAGTGTCGGCAGCACTCATGAAGCCCCAGACCATGACACTTCCACCACCATTCTTGACTGTAGGCAAGAGACACTTGTTTTTGTACTCCTCACCTGGTTGCCACCACACACGCTTAACACCATCTGCACTGAATAAGTTTATCTTGGTCTCATCAGACCACAGGACATAGTTCCTGTAATCCATGTCCTTAGTCTGCTTGTCTTCAGCAAACTGTTTGCGAGCTTTCTTGTGCATCATCTTTAGAAGAGGCTTCCTTCTGGGATGACAGCGATGCAGACCAATTTGATGCAGTGTGTGGCGTATGGTCTGAGCACTGACAGGCTGACCCCCCCAACCCCTTCAACCTCTGCAGCAATGCTGGCTGCACTCATACATCTATTTCCCAAAGAAAACCTTTGAATATGACGCTGAACACGTGCACTCAACTCCTTTGGTCGACCCTCGCGAAGCATGTTCTGAGTGGGACCTGTCCTGTTAAACTGCTGTATGTTCTTGGTCACCATGCTGCAGCTCAGTTTTAGGGTCTTGGCAATCTTCTTATAGCCTAGGCCATCTTGATGTAGAACAACAATCAAATCCTCAGGGAGTTCTTTGCCATGAGGTGCGATGTTGAACTTCCGGTGACCAGTATGAGAGAGTGAGAGCGATATTTCACCAAATTTAACACACCTGCATCCCATTCACACCTGGGACCTTGTAAAACTAACGAGTCACTTGACACTGGGGAGGGAAATGGCTAATTGGGCCCAATTTGGACATTTTCACTTAGGGGTGTACTCACTTTTGTTGCCAGCAGTTTAGACATTAATGGCTGTGTGTTGAGTTATTTTGAGGGGACAGCAAATTCCCACTGTTATACAAGATGTACACTCACTACTTTACATTGTAGCAAAGTGTAATTTATTCAGTTTTGTCACATTATTATTATTATTATACAGGATTTATATAGCGCCAACAGTTTGCGCAGTGCTTAAATGAAAAGATATAATAAAATATTTACAAAAATGTGAGGGATGTACTCACTTTTGTGAGATACTGTGTATATGTGTATATATATATATATATATATATATATATATATATATATATATATATATATATATATATATATATATATACATATATCAGTTTATAGGGAGTACACTGCAGGATTTACATTTTGAATTGTATAACAGCAAGGGAATCTTTACAAGCATAATCATGAACATGCTTGAATTCATATTCAATACAATTTTTAGATCAGTTTATATAATAAACTTTGGGACTTTGATTGCAGTTGCTGGTAAGTTGTTTGTTAAAGCACAATCGGTCATTAAACAGCAATCATTATGTGGGAGTACTGCACTAAAATAACACATTATAAGAAAATAACTGAAAACCATGTGAAAATGCCTGTGCTTGTTTTTTTGGCAATTTAGCTAACAACACACTTTCAATGAGGCGTCATTCATATTAAGGGTAATAGCAGCTTTCTAGAACATATGTGCACATGGCTGATTAAATAAGAACTGCAAAATAACGCAGCATGCCCCTTGCTAAATATTCTCACAGAAAATTCACTCCATCAATTGGAAATGCAAACACCAGAGGACGGGCTGTGTGGGCACGCATAATGTCATTATAGGGAAAGTCCAAGCACACATTTTAGAGACTGAAATATTCATAAAAGACTGTTATCAAAATGATTAAGTGGCGGTTCACACTGTAGCGATGTAAGACATTGCATGTGATGCGCACCGTAATGCAAATCACATGCAATGTCTGTGCGATGGGAATTCAGCCATAAAGATTGTATGGCTGAATTTGCATCGCATTTGGACCAAAGTCGCACAGGATCCTTTTTTTGATCAGCACCAGAATCAGATCGCATAGGTGTTTACAACTATGCGATCCGATTCATGTACGAATTGACAGTTCGCACTGCGATATGCGAACTGGGGTTGTTGTTAACTTTGTATTGACACTCCCAGTAGTTTGTATATGGCAGTGTGAACTGCCTGCGAGTCGGGTGCTATGTGGGAACTGACAGTGGATTTACAGGGTTCCTGCATTGCATATGTGTGAACCGGCACTAAGGCCTCATACACACAGGGGTTTTTTACAGCTGCTTTTAGGAGCGTCAGGCTTTTTTATTGCAGCTTAAAAATGCCCTCCCATGTTATTCTATAGCCTCATGCACACACAGGCTTTTAGGAGCTGTAAGTGGCATAGGCGTTTTTAAGCTGTAGAAAAAAACCCAGGGCCAGTGCGTTCTGGAGCTGCAGCGTTCAGCTGTAAAAACGCCTGACGCTGTTAAAGACTGCTAAAGGCTGCTAAAGGCTGCATACAGCGTTAGGCCACGTCAGACATTTTTAAGTTGTAGTGGTTGGATTTGCGGTTGGAAAATAGAAGACGGCAGAGAAAGGCTGCTACATGCTAATGCTGCTAAACGTGGCTAAAACGTGCATTAACGCCAATACAGAACACTTCTAAAAGCACGTTTTTACAGCTGCTTTTTCCTGGCGTCAGAACTGGCTTTGCAGCTCGTTTTTTCAATTGCCCTGTGTGCAGAGGCCTAAAGCAGAACTCCAGGCAGATATAAAAAAGACAAATGAATGCAGCTCTGTAATCAATAATATATCAATACAATTATATTTTAAATGCAAGCAGTAAAAGTAATGAAATAGGAAGAGACAGTCAAACTCTGTTACCTATACAGTGACTTAGGATAAATGCTTAAGGGTATCCACTCGGTCAAGGTCCGATAAGTTGGATGCCGCTGACTAGCAAGGGTGCAGACTGAGGAAAGGTCTATCCAGACCCAAAGCATACTTTAGAAAAAGAAAAAGATATCCTGGCTGCCACACAACTCACCTGGCCAGAGTGGTTAGCAGGTAAAAGCAGTCTCAGCTCAATTCACCCACACTAGGACCTCAACATGTCCCCCCTGGCCGAAACATGTTGGGGTTGTGGTCTGGATAAATTGAGCCAAGGCTGCTTTTACCAGATAACCACTCCGGCCGGGTAAGGTGTGCGGCAGCTGGGCTATCTCTTTCTATTTCTACAGTATGCTTTAGGTCTGGATGGACCTTTCCCCAGCCTGAACCCTCGCTAGTCAGCGGCATCCAATTCATCGGACCTTGACCACCTGAGCGGGGACCCTTAAGCATTTATCTTAAGTCACTGTATAGGTAACGGAGTTTGACCAGGTTCTAGCTTATTGCAGTCCCTACAGTACAAACAAATGGCCACTGCCCTCACCTATAACTGGCCTTTGAGGAAAGCAGAACATGGAAGGGCAACGCATGCAAACAAAACCAGAAAAATTCCCGGCTGAACTTACCAACCAGCCTGCAAACAACCAAATTATACTATCTATTAGTATGTGTTAAAAACAGGGGTTTAGTCTGTACGCATTTGCAAATACATGCGTAAACTACGGCTCCCCATTAAGGCACCCCAGTATTATCTATTCGCTGCCATAGTGCTATGTGCTGGATGTCCAGTGTGCCCCTGTGGCTTTGAGGAGGGGTGGGTTTCTTCCAGGTTCAACTGCTCTCTGCCTATGCATTATAATGCAGATGCAAACTAGGATCTAACAGGTTTTAGCCATATGTAAAAAAACATCCTTGTTTTGGCAGCTTGTGTTATGGGGTAAAAATACTCTATCCTGTCCCCCACAACCGATTGACTGTAAATCAAACCAAAATGTTTTGCTCCCCCCAGCAGACGAAACATGTTGGGGTCATGGAATGGGTGAATCGAGCTGAGGCTGCTTTTACCTGCTATTTACTATTGCCTGGTGAGGTGTGCGGCGGACAGGCTATCTCTTCCTACTTCTGCAGTATGCTTTGGGTCTGGGCGGACCATAGCTCAGCCTGCACCCTCATTAGTCAATGACATCAAATTAATTGGACCTTGACAACCTGAGTGGGTCCCTTAAGCATTTATCCTGGGTCACAGCATAAGTAATTGAGTTTGACCAGGTATCAGCTTCTTGCAGTCCCTGTCCCCCACAACCACTTGACTGTAAATCACTGTGACATGCTCTCCAAAATAAAATTATAAGCTGCTATGCTGATGTACATTGCCCAGGCATATTTTGCTATGCTGATGTACATTGCCCAGGCATATTTTACTGTTGTCACCAGGTAAAGCAGACCTTCCATGCATGAAAAGAGAAGGTCCACTGTACCCCCCCCCCCCCCACACACACACACACACAGTTTCCAAAAATACTTGTTCCTGCCTTTCCGATGACTCTTGAGCCACCTATGATATTACTGTGTCTCCTGGATAGCTGGGTGTTTAAAATCCCATGAAACTATGCCCCTGTGATGGGAGGAGTTCAACATCATGGGGTTTTAAGAGCCCAGTGATCCCAGGAGGCAGCAGAGAGGCGTGTGGAGTCTCCAGTCCATCAGAGGCCAAGGCTGAGATAGGTACTTTATTTTTTTAAGCAGGAGATTTAACTTTGTGGGGTGGGAGCTTTCAATAGGGTAGCAACAATTAGGAAACATAACCTGTGAAAAATGACAAGACTATTACCACTATCTAGCATGTTAACAGGGAAAGTTCATAATGAAGCTGCAGGACATTACGATGTAACAAAGCAAGGGTGTACATCTCCTTTAACAGACCTGTCAGTGCTCATGTTCCAAATCCTTGCTATTTTATATTATAGTGAACAACTAAAATATATCACTTTGACAATACATTTTTCTTGTGTAACTTCCTTAACATGTTTCAGACTAATCTGACAAGTCATATAGAAAGAAAATGTAATATGCTTCAGCTTGTCATTTTCTAGAAACTAGTTGTATATTACTTACGTGAAAAGACTCAAAATGTATTTTTTGGGCAATGATCCAAAACCCAACAGTTTCTTCGGACCCACAGAACGATTCATTTGTAAATTTTAATAAACTCCTGAGATCTTGGGAAATCCGGAACATTTGGCAGCAAATGTTGCATGGTACAATTTTGGAACATAAGTAGTAAGGTAAATAGTGGCATGTAGGCTGCTCAAACTTTCAAACACAGGGGACTAAATGGAAAGAGTGCCCTTTTATCGGTAAATGTATGGAATATGTAGTCTGTTATTTTTGGTGGCTGCTTGCTTATCAGCATCAAGACATACATACCATGGAAGAATGCAATTAATGTGTTAGGAGAAGGGGGGGGGGGGGGTTACTAAAATTGGTGCTCACAGAATTTGGTGTAGCTGTCCATCAGCTTTTAATTTCAGCTTGTTCAATTAGGCTTTGACAATAAGCCCGCCATTTGGCAGCCTATTGCCGGCAATGGGAGCGTCCCAAATAGGTGCACCGCCGACTTTGCGATGCCGCACCAATTTCCAAAAGTAGTTCCTGCACTTCTTTGGCAACTTTGGGGGGCGACTTCAATAGACATCTCTGCATGAACCCGCACAGATGTCTTTCAAGTCGCCCCCAAAGTCGGACTGAAATGCGGCTTTGAAATTGTGTGAGTTTAGATGAAGTCGCATGATTTCAAAGCTGTGTTCAGTGTGAATGAGGGCCAAAATCTAAAAGCTGATTGGGTACTATGCACAGCTGCACCAGATTTTGTGGTCACTAGTTTTAGTAAATCGCCCTCACAATGTCCTCTTGTAGATAACTAATGTGTATTCATTCACCCAGCAAATGCCTTTTTTAATGGAGTGTAGATAGAAAAGGAGCTTAGAAAAAGAGAGAAAGGAGGCGCAAACACCTAGTGCATTACCCGTGGTCGCTGTTTGCAAAATTTTAATAAAATGCCAAATGCATACTCACAGACATGAAGATAATAAAATTGTGTTACAAGAATCCACCATGTATGAACTGGAACATGTCCTTCAAATCAGGACCGCTAACGCGTTTCGGGGGGTCAAGCCCCCTTCCTCAGAGCTCTTCTTTGGAGCTTACTTTGAGGTGGCATCTCTCCTTTTTTCTTTATATTATTACACTTGCAAAATCTATTTTTTACTTTTGCCCGTGTCGTCCCTAAGATTTTCACTTACTGTC
This sequence comes from Pelophylax lessonae, assembly GCF_965119305.1. Lineage (NCBI taxonomy): Eukaryota > Metazoa > Chordata > Amphibia > Anura > Ranidae > Pelophylax > Pelophylax lessonae. The sequence continues at coordinate 564,457,853 of NC_138768.1, forward strand.
CAACTTGAGGATCTGTGTCACTGAGGCAGGAGGTGAGCTGAATCTATCAACTGGATATTTGGACAATAAAAAACCTGATGGAGGCTATAATCTTTTTACCCTAAAAAAAATTAGTGGGTTTTTTGGCTATCTGTGTCCCTTTGGAAGAATTTCTCCATCGCTTTCTGTCTAGGTGACGATAATCATTGGGACAAAAATAGGGAATCCTCCTCATCAGGGATAACAACAGAGATTCACTTTAACCACCTAACGACCACCTGTCATTTTACTGCGGCAGGTTGGCTCTGTCCCGCGAAACAACGTAACTGTACATCGCATCACGGGACCGCTAGCGGGGGCGCGCGCACCCATTCGCCACAGGGGAGCCGATCAGTGGGTTCAGCAGGCCGCGATTTTGCCGCCGGGCACCTGTGATCGATCCTCGTGGAGACAGAATGGCTGTTCTGTCAGTAATGAACACAGGGATCCTGTGTTCCTCCTATTCCTATTGTTCATGCAGCAAGCCAATCCCCACACAGTTAGAAAGCACCTCCCAGGGACACATTTAACCCTTTGATGGCCCCTGGTGTTCACGCCTTCCTTGCCAGTGTCATTAGTACAGTAACAGTGCATATTTTTAGCACTGATTACTGTAGTAACGTCATTGGTCCCCTCATGTCAGTTAGATGTCCGATCTGTCCGCTGCAATGTCGCAGTCCCACTAAAAATTGATGATCGGTGCCATTACTAGTAAAAAATAAATAAATAAATAAAAATGACAAAAATCTTTACCTTAGTTTGTAGATGCAGTACCTTTTGCACAAAATAATCAATAAACACTTATTGGGATTTTTTTTTTACCAAAAATATGTGCCAGAATACAAATTGGCCTAAAATGATGAAAACATTTGATTTTTTATTTTTTTTTTTTTATTGGGAATGTTTTATAGCAGAAATTTAAAAATATATATATTTTTTTTCAGAATTGTTGCTCTTTTTCTGTTTATAGCGCAAAAAAAAAATCCCACAGTAGATCAAATACCACCAAAAAAAGCTACGCAATTGTCAGTTAAAGTAACGCAGTGCCATATCCCAAAAAAATGGCCTGGTCATTAACCACTTGCTGACCGCCGCACGACTATCTAAGGCGGCGGTCAGCCCCTCACAGGCAAAGTGACGTAGGTCTACGTCGCTCGCCTGTGAGGGTTTAGGGAGCGAGCGCGCGCCGCCGGAGGCGCGCTCCCGCTCCCGCGTGGTCACGGACCCCCCCGCGCGTGTGACCGGCGGACCCGATCGCCGCCGGCCACTCTGCGATCGGCGGGGGAGAGGGAGAAAGTCAGGCAGCTTGTGTAAACAAGCTGCCTGTCATTCTCCTCTCTGTATGAGAGATGATCACATGGATCTACTATGTAGATCCATTGATCACTCTGCATACAGTTGAAGCCACAGCCAATCACAGTTAGAATCACGCCCCTAGGGACACACACAGCCCCTCCCTCTCAAATAAAGTTAACCCCTTCACTACCAGTGTATTTTTACAGTAACAGTGCATATATATAGCACTGATTACTGTAGAAATGTCACTGGTAACCCCAAAAGTGTCAAAAATGTCAGTCAAGGGTCCGATCTGTCCGCCGCAATGTCGCAGTACCGCAAAAAAAATCGCAGATCGCCGCCATTACGCGTTAAAAAAAAAACAACAAAAATGACAAAAATCTTTCCCTTTGTTAGTAAACGCAATAACTTTTGCGCAAACCAATCAAAACACGCTTTTTGCGATTTTTTTTACCAAACATAGGTAGCATAAAACAAATTGGCCGAAAATATTAAAAAATTTTGATTTTTACATTTTTTTTTGGGGGAATTTCATATAAAAAAAAGGGAAAAATATTGCTATTTTTGCAAAATTTACGCTCTTTTTTTGTTTATAGCGCGTGATCAAAAAATCGCACAGGTGATCAAATACCGCCAAAAGAAAGCTCTGTTTGTGGGAAAAAAAGGACGCCAAATTCGTTTAGGTACAGCGTCGCACGACCGCGCAATTGTCCGTTAAAGTCACGCAGTGCCGAATCGCAAAATACCCTCTGGTCGTTTAGCAGCCAAATCCTCCGGGGCTTAAGTGGTTAAGGGGGTGAAAACCTTCCGATTCAGAAGTGATTGAAGATGGATTAATGTCATGGTATTTATGTATATCGGTACCTTTTAAAGTATACATATTGTATTTCACCACTTCTAAGTAACTGGTGGGGATATCTCTGTTTTTGTTTGTTAGAATTCTGTGGTTTTAGATGAGGAAACAGCTGCCCGAATCTCACATGAGTCTAGTTTATAAGTATAATATTTTCCAGTGTGACTATGGCTGTTTTTCATATGTGACAGCACAAGTACCCGTCAGTAATCTCCCATGAGTCTGGTAATGAGTGCAGGAGGGGGTTCTGTAAAAGTATTCATTGAAGTTCAGCTGCATTGCAGTCAATTTTTTTTCCATCCTTGATTAAAGCAGTATTGTCTTTATATTTGCATTATCATACATTCTATTTGTCTTCAGAACTAGATATACCAAAAAGTATATAATGTACCTGATAACCAAAACCTACTTTATAGTATACTTTAAAACTAGGGCTTTTAAATTTATTGAACTATAGGTGTCCAGATCAGTGAATTATGTGTCTGTTTTTGTGGTACTATCAGTACATAATATATCTCAAATAGACACTTAAACAGTAACTCCACTTTCGTGGGGAAAAAAAAATAGCAAATAAAGAAAAAAATAATATAGCGTATTCAATTGCGACATAAATCATATTGTAATTGAATGCTGTTAAAAATTACCTTTCCTTTTCAATCTGCAGCTCTGTCATTTTCTGAAAATGCAATGCAATATGGTTACCTGGAGGTGTAGAATTTGATCCAGCACAGAGAGTAGTTAGACACTCCCAGAAGAAGAGAGGGCTATGCAGGGCTTTTTTTCAATCGGAACACGCCGGGACGACGTTCCGCCACCTCTGGCAGCCCTCCCCTATCTAACCTGTGTCATGTAACACACACTGGCCTTGGGCATCCAGGGCTGCTGCCCTTGAGTTCTTCAGGTCCCAGCACAGCAACGTACAGCTGCCTGTGTAAATTCAGGAAGCAGCTTCCCTCCCCTACATTGTAGCATGAAGCGGAGGAGACCTGAATCTCTGCCCCAGCTACAGTTCTGATGTCTCCTTAATTGGCTGCAAAAAAATCCTGTGCATACCGTATGGACTGGAGCAATGGTGGTGAAAAAGGTGAGGGAGCTATGAAAGAAAAACAGGGGATAGGGAGCTCTCCAGAGATTGAGTTCGCGGAGAGTGGAGAACTGTAAAAGAAGGAGGGGAATTGTGCAGAGAGAACTGTGAAAATGTGTGGGGGGATTTGGGCACAGAGAAGAACTGGGGGGGGGGGGTGTACTTTGTAGAGAGGTGAACTGGGAAAGCGTGAGTGTGTGTATGTGTGTGTGTGTGGGGGGGGGGGGGATTTATGCATAGAGGCTGGGAAGTTGGGGGGATTTGTGCAGATAGGAGAGCTGGGAAAGTGGGGGGATTTGTGCAGAGAGAAGGGCTTGGAAAGTGGGGGGGGGGGGGATTTGTGTAGAAAAGAGAGCTGGGAAAGTGGGGGGGATTTTTGCAGAAAGGAGAGATGGGAATGTGGGGGGGATTTGTGCAGAGAGGAGAGATGAGGATGTTGGGGGATTTGTGCAGAGAGAAGAGATGGGAATGTGGGGCGATTTGTGCAGAGGGGAGATCGGGAAAGTGGGGGGGGGGGATTTGTGTGGAGAGTAGAGCTGGGAAAGTGAGGGGATTTGTGCGGGGAGGAGGATTGGGAAAGTGGGAGGACTTGTGCAGATCAAAGAGCTGGGAAAGTGGGGGGGGGTTGTGCGGAGAGGAGAGCTACAGAAGTGGGGGGGTGATTTGTGCAGAGAGGAGAACTGGGAAGAGGGGAGCTTTGTGCAGGGGTAAGAGCTGCAAAAGGCAGAAGGCAGGTTGTGCAAAGTAAGAGATGTGGAGGGGGGAGGGGAGGGTGGGCTGTGAAAAATGAGAGCTGTGGAGGGTGCACACAAAGGCTTTTAGGAGCTGTAAGTGGCATAGGCATTTTTAAGCTGTAAATAAAAATCACAGGGCCAGTGCGTTCTGGAGCAGCAGTGTTGCGCTGTAAAAACGCCTGATGCAACTAAGGGTTGCTCAAGGCTGCATAACGCATACAGCATTGGGCCACGTCAGACGTTTTCAAGCTGCAGTAGTTGGATTTGAGGTTGGAAAATAGAAGAGGGCAGCGAAAGGCTGCTAAATGCTAATGCTGCTAAACGTGGCTAAAACGTGCATTGACGCCAATACGAAATGCTTCTAAAAGCACGTTTTTACAGTTGCTTTTTCCTGGCGTCACAATTGGCTTTGCAGCTCGTTTTTTCAAATGCCCTGTGGGCATGAGGCCTTCAGCATACAGATTTAGTGACCAAGAGTATGTAATGTATGGCACAGCGGGCAGGATCCAGTGTTTGGAATTCTGTAACACCTTGTAGATTACATACTCAGAACCGCTATACTCTGTATGCTGTGCTGTATGTTACATATTAAAGGCCTCTGGATGGTACTCCCTAATGCTGTACTCTAAACAATGGGTTTTGCGTTACATACTCCTGAGCCCTGCACTCTGTATGCTGGACTGTATATTACATACTCTTTACCACTGCTCTCTGTGTGCTGGGCTCTTTGTTACATAATCCTGACCCCTGCACTCTGTATGCTGGACTGTATATTACATACGCTTTACCACTGCTCTCTGTATGCTGGGCTCTATGTTACATACTCCCGAGCCCTGCATTCTGTATGCCGAATTGCATATTACATACGCTTTACCACTGCTCTCTGTATGCTAGGCTCTATGTTACATAATCCTGAGCCCTGCACTCTGTATGCTGGATTGCATATTACATATGCTTTACCACTGCTTTCTGTATGCTGGACTCTATGTTACATACTCCTGAGCCCTGCACTTTGTATGCTGGACTGTATATTACATACGCTTTACCACTGCTCTCTGTATGCTGGGCTCTAGGTTACATACTCCTGAGCCCTGCACTCTATATGCTGGATTGCATATTACATACGCTTTACCACTGCTCTCTGTATGCTGGGCTCTATGTTACATACTCCTGAGCCCTGCACTCTGTATGCTGGATTGCATATTACATACGCTTTACCACTGCTCTCTGTATGCTGGGCTCTATGTTACATACTCCTGAGCCCTGCACTCTGTATGCTGGATTGCATATTACATACGCTTTACCACTGCTCTCTGTATGCTGGGCTCTATGTTACATACTCCTGAGCCCTGCACTCTGTATGCTGGACTGTATATTACATATGCTTTACCACTGCTCTCTGTGTGCTGGGCTCTATGTTACATATTCCTGACCCCTGCACTGCACTCTGTACACAGGGCTAATTGCTCCAAGAACAAGAGACGCTTCGCATTGAATGTAAGTACTATCCTGTTTGCTGATTTTTTTTCTGCACCTTGTGTGATATGCACTGCTCACAACTACACAATAAAGACTTCTGAGCCCTGTGTGTTATAAAGTCCTGTACTTTGTGTGTTTCACATTTCTGAACCATGTGCCTTGTGTGACCCACAGTTCTAAGCCTTCACTTATTATAATTATTTGGTGCCGCTGTACTTCTCTCCTCTAGGAAAGAAGTGTCTGGGGGCGGGGTGTGGGTGTGGTTGGGGTGGGGTGTGGGTGTGGTTGGGGGTGGGGTTTGGGTGTGGTTGGGTGCGTTCCTGCACCTATTTTCTGAGAAACAAAAAGCCCTGGGGCTATGACATAATAGAAGGAAAAGGCTGTGCTAGGTAACTGTTTAGTCAAAGCTAGCAAATTCATGTGCAAGTTAACAAAAGTTAACATAAGAATAATTTATGGAAATGAGAAATTATGCAAGTAAGCATTTTTCTGTGTTATTACCTGCACATTTCTAAATTGGCCACAGGGTCTCTTGTGACAGGAAACCTGGACACCAGCTTTAGCACTTAATAATATCACATAAAGGGAAATAAAGCAGCACATCACAATAGGGTTGATTTACTAGAAATCGAAAAGTACAAAATTTAGTCCAGCTGTGCATGGTAGCCAATTACCTTCTAACCTCAGTTGTTCAATTAAGCTTTGACAAAAAAAAAAAAAAACAGGAAGGTGATTTGTTTTCTCTGCAGAGCTGCACCAAATTCTGCACTCAAATCAACTCCGCAGTGTCTGGAATGGTATTAAACCTAGTGGAGTCCTTCCTTTAAATGACCAGCTGCAGGGACTGTAGAATAGATCAGAAATGGACTGTTACCACAGTTGGCACTCACTTATTAGGAATGCTTCAACATATTTGAAACACAGCTTTCGCTCATATTTCCTTATGAAGACAACATGTGTAACGCAAAGGATTTTGGTGAAATGGAACCTCACTCTTGAATCGCTAAATACAAAATTTTTTACTGCAACATTTTTATTTTTGAGGTGTGGTATTACCTTTGTACTGCAACATATGTTTATGATCTCCCTAGCCTTGACTAACTGGCTGATAGGACCAATCATGTTGGTCAGGCTTCATGGCTCCTTCCCCTGCTTCCTTGACATTCAATGTAAGGTGGCACTGGAGCAGAAGGAATTCCCATTCGATATCTATGACTATGCTGTTCTTATTTATTCCAGTAGTGTAAGTTAGGTCTAGTTTAACAAATTCTATGTGCAGATACATTTAAGATTCCAATAAAATAAATTGAAATTACCATCTCTCTCTCTCTCTCCTGTATCTGTCCTCATATCTGTTGTCTCTTTGCAACATACCCAATTAATTAAATCCAATTAATTATATCTTGGCTTGTCTCCAGTGTCTTTTTTAGGATGCCAAGATTTCAGCTTCTAAGATGTTAGTGACAATGGTTGTTTGGTGTATTAGTTACAATTAACACTCACTTCTTTGGATATTAACTACTTAGGAACATGCAGTTTTCCTAATAGTGCCCTTAAGATGAACTCTCTATAATATCCTAAATTGAAGTGGAATGGAATTTAGAAAAACCTTTTGTCTGAAATTCCTCCCAAAAAAATGACAGCGCACTTCCTAATATGCAAGCCCACCTAGACACTCCTGGGCCTACAGCCTCATAGCTGTATATCTGAAGTGTGGGATGAAAAGCACTTCTGCCTCTGATGGCTAGCTTCAGGAGATTTGTAGTGGGATTTGGTGATATCACAACTGTGTTGCTCACTGTTCCTCTTGTTGAAAGCCCTGGCATTAGAAAGCAAAGCGCTGCCTCTACCAATATTGCCACCATTACACAAAGATACAGTGCAGAAGCCATGTTAAATCAGTAATGGGGGGAAAATAATTTACAGGGAGACCACACCCAATACTAATAACTAGTCTTTTGCCATTTGCATGCCTCTGCGCAACTTTCAGAGTTTAGTTCCTTTTTAAACAGCAGTGTTTCTGTTATAGTGGACTTTAATATGATATTTTATATAATTTGCATTCCCTGATCTCTACAGTGCCATGTTTTCTTTCCATAACTCCCTGGCCAGACACCATGCAGCGGTTGTCACCTAGAGGTGTTATCGTAGATTAATTATCAGGCTGATTTGTAAGTATTGTTTTATTAGGGACATCAATATGCATAGATATTCCAACCCCACCTCCCTTTTTTTCAGGAGTGCTTGAACATATTTTGTGAAATTGTTTTTTGGTTAACAGATTTTACATTGGTCTACTCCTGAAGAAGTGAAGCTATATTTTAAGAAGTGCATTAGGTTATAGGATGCACTCATTGTTATGTTTTTTAAAAATTTAGAATTGTGGAACATATACACAAATTATTATATGAATATGATGTAGATTGTATGCCGATACACAGCACTGGTAATGAATCAGCTTGCTTTTTTACTAACTCTATTATTTATGTATAACATTTTTATCTACTGTGCAATAAATTATTTTTTTATGCAAATGTTAAGCCTCATTTAAAGTCCCACGGAAACATGTTTTTATTTTGTATATTGTGTTCTGCAGTGTTGTCACTCTTGATGCTGCTGTAGCTGCTTAGATGGTGTCTACAGTGTTGTCACTCTTGTTGCTGCTGTAGCTGCTTAGATGGTGTCTGCAGTGTTGTCACTCCTGATACTGCTGTAGCTGCTTAGATGGTGTCTGCAGTGTTGTCACTCCTGATACTGCTGTAGCTGCTTAGATGGTGTCTGCAGTGTTGTCAATCCTGATGCTGCTGTAGCTGCTTAGATGGTGTCTGCAGTGTTGTCACTCTTGTTGCTGCTGTAGCTGCTTAGATGGTGTCTGCAGTGTTGTCACTCCTGATACTGCTGTAGCTGCTTAGATGGTGTCTGCAGTGTTGTCACTCCAGATACTGCTGTAGCTGCTTAGATGGTGTCTGCAGTGTTGTCACTCCTGATGCTGCTGTAGCTGCTTAGATGGTGTCTGCAGTGTTGTACTCCTGATACTGCTGTAGCTGATTAGATGGTGTCTGCAGTGTTGTCAGTCCTGATGCTGCTGTAGCTGCTTAGATGGTGTCTGCAGTGTTGTCAGTCCTGATGCTGCTGTAGCTGCTTAGATGGTGTCTGCAGTGTTGTCACTCCTGATGCTGCTGTAGCTGCTTAGATGGTGTCTGCAGTGTTGTACTCCTGATGCTGCTGTAGCTGCTTAGTTGGTGTCTGCAGTGTTGTAATCCTGGTGCTGCTTTAGCTGCTTAGATGGTGTCTGCAGTGTTGTCACTCCTGATGCTGCTGTAGCTGCTTAGATTGTGTCTGCTGTGTTGTCACTCCTGATACTGCTGTAGCTGCTTAGATGATACCACTGTTGAAAGCTCCAAGAGTTAATAACCACTCCTATCTATGTCCACAGCCCTTTATATTACCAATCCATTGATATATACACCAAGGCTTAGGGTAATTATATTAAAGCTCTGCTCAGTCCCCCTCACCCCTACAGTCTAGCATTATAAAGGAGGTATGTTACATTTCTTTTAGGACCTTTACCATGTAGACTTGCCTTGAAAATACCTGTTCATCAATCTAGGGAAATAAAATAGAGGGTTTAGAATGACTTTAAAAAAATGTGGCCTGTAAAAAAGGTGCAGAAACTGTATGAATGTACACAAACTATGAGTACAGAAGCAGAGCTGTGGGATGTCTGTCCTTTCTACCACTTAAGCTCCCTTAGCAACTCCTGAAACTTTTGTAGTTCTTCCACTTCACAAGATTAATCAGTGCGTCATTTTGGCATTAATGCTTTTTAACGTCTGTCACGCATTACAATGCCTATTTTATCATATTATTTTCCCTGTTTTATGTACTCCTTTTCTTACCCTTGACATTTTATATTTAAGTCCAATGAAAAGAGTAGTACTCTTATATGAAGCTTTAATGCATATATAAATTACCCCTGGTCATTTAGACACAATAAAGCTTATTAAAACATGACAGGGTTTGCTAACAAGCTCATAGCACAAGCTTTGTTGGTGTTTCTCCTGCAGTTCTACAGAATGAGATTTGACAGAGCAGCAAATTAGACTGAGATAAGTATATTCTCTAGCAGTGGTATCTGCGTAATGGGTGTGATGCCTCTAGCTATTGTATCTGCTCATTAGCCTAGGAGCGCTTCCAGTGACATGCTGTAATGAACCTTACTTCTAACAGCTACGTCCACACACTACTTTTGGCACAATAGTATGCAAACAAAAGAAACTGTATATGAATCAGCTTGCTTTTTTTACTAACTCTTTTTGCCGTTTCCAACTGCAAAACTTAATAATAATGCAGAAAACATATCAAAGTTGGATGTACATGTGAGTTCTAAATGAAATCCTTAACTAGTTTAAATCAACAGTAATAATACAAAAAGATCCAGGTATGATAAACCGCTTTCACTCTATATCGGTGTTTGAACAGATAAGCATTAGCTATTTTTAAAGAATATGTTACCCCAACATTTTATATTCCTTATATGTGTCTGTTGTACCATGTACTTGTGTTAAAAAATATCCTGTTCTCTTTGTAGTGCTTCCTTTGTGTAAAATATCTGGTGACCTGACCACGTTAGGCATTAGAGCACACAGTTGTATTTTTATCTCTTTGGGACCCTGTAAGATCTCAGTGTTTAAATTATTATTATATTAAATTATTATTAAATTATTAGCTATTTTGAGTGGGTCCCTCTTCTCCCTGCTCTCCCCAAAATCCATGCACAACTACAGAAAAATATTTGTAGATCTTGCCAAAATCCCAATTGAGCCAGGGCTGTAGGGGAAAAACGGCTGAAGGTATAAAGTACAGGCAGCCTACTGCAACTGCCTCCCAAACCTTCCTGCTATGGACAAATCTTATAAAATTCTAAAAATCAAAGCTTCAGCACTTACTGATAGTGCAAATCCATGCCTGCCCCTTCCTGCCTACTGCACATACCTACTAGACTGTGAAGTTGCTCATTAGAGTGATGGACCAATGTGGAAAAATGTGGAAAATATGGAGGGTTTGGCTTAGCAAAAAGCTCCCAAAAGTTAGTTGGATTTATTAAAGGAGTGTATAATCTTTACACAATAAATTGTGTGAATAGAATCACTTCAGTTATCCATTTATGTGCAGATGAAAAAGTAAACAAAGATTTGATGTTTACATGATTGGATAATTGACGTGAATATTCACACAATTTATTGTTAACGATTGTTACCTCCTTTAGTGAATCAACCTTATGCTGGGTAGCTTTTTTCAACCCAGTGGGTTTTTTACCGAACAGACCATTTTGGGCCAATTTTCGCCCCAGCTTAAAGTGGAATTTTACCCATAACAACTTGATAAAAATAATGTTCTTTAGCAAGGAACATATATTTCACAGCATTGCTCTTGTTTCTTCTTGCTGGAGGCTGCCATTTTGCTGAAGCCCAAAGCCTCTGAACAGCAGTAAATCATAAAGGGGAACTAAACCCATTGATTTACTGGTTTCAAAAAACAGTTACATTCCTGGAATAGTCGGCCTCTATAAACTGGATGAAACATTGTATTACTGGATTTTAAACAGTATAGACACTTATTTTTAACGTTTTATATAGCTATACCTGCAAAAGGGGCCAGCCTGAAGTCATCTAGCGGGACTTAATTTTCTGACTAAAGTTCCACTTTAAATACCAGAGTGTTGCCTGTCAGAACATCCCAGTAGTCATTTGATAGAGTAGGGGTTGTTAGACTTCTGCAGGCATTTGAGGGTGCCCCTAGGTAACCCCCAAGAACCCCCTACCCTCCCCGCTCCTTCCCTTTAAAGCGGAGTTCCAACCAAAAGTGGAACTTCCGCTGATTTGCTTCCTCCACCCCTGAAAGGTGCCAAATGTGGCACTTCCAGGAGACGGCACTGCAGGGCAGTCCCTCAGAAGTTTGGCCCCCTCCTCCTTCCCCCGCCGCCGAGCCAATCCAAATGCGCAGCTCGCTTGGCGCATGCGCAGTAGGGACCCGCTCATGAAGCCGCAAGGCTTCACTGCCGTGCTCCCTTACCGGCAATAGTGGCGGCAGCAATTTTTGGAGGAGGGGAACTCCGCTTTAACAAAGTCTTTTTAAGAGAGAATCCCAACTGGTAGAAAAATAACCAGTTGTTGTGAGTGTTGTACCAATATTGTAGAATCAGTTCCAGAAATTGCTCTTACTTATTCATGCTGCAATTGACCAATAATCTACAGGGGATAATGGACCTTTTTATTGCTTTTGAATGGACTGTGTAGTTATTAATTCTAGATGACTACTGGTTGGATTTTGTATTATATTTTATCAATAATCCACACTTTTCCAGATTCAACAAGTTAACAAATTTACTACATTACCAAATATTCTTTTCTTTGTAACAGAATTTCATTTAAGCTCTAGAAAATTGTCTCCTAAAGTGTACATTTCAGTTTCTGAAATGTTTAACCTTGTTTCATTTTCTTCTATCCTGTTCTCAGACAGTCAGCAAAGGCTATTTTGTTTCCCCGCAATAACATTTGTTGCACAGACAGGCTTTAAGGTTTATTATAATTCTAAGCCCAACAGCACACTGTATCCAATAACAGAGACAAACACAACTAAGTAGCCAATCATATATTTTCATTGAATTCTGTCTCTTGTCTATAATTTTACTTGAAAGCATATCTAAACCCATGAGACAAAACTTTATACTGTATATTGCATGTGTAAATAACGTGCAGTGCTGAAAATATAATGAGTGAAAACAGATCACAAAAATTCCTTTTGGTGCAAATATAAAACAATGAAAAATAAATGAAAAAAACAGTACATCAATAAGTCCACCAATAAAGTCAAACATGTAAGAATAAAGTGTTTATCCTTAGTGATCAGTGATATGTTCCTTAGGTGCAGAAAAACATGATGCTGGGCAAAAAAAAGCAGATGAAGTGTTGTGCTTCCCAGGCCAAACAATGTGACAAATTGCTTACCAGCCGTTATTGACCACTGTGTTACACGTGGTCAAATCGCACATGGGGGATTAAGGTCTGCCTCCAACTGTACTGTGTCCACAAGCTTCCAATAATGTCCAAAAATAAAGTGAGAATAGGGAGCTCATAGTGTAGTATTAAATAAAAAGCTTTAATTTCAAAACGAAATATTGCACTCACAGGATGATGAAAATGATAAGGCTCAGCAAACATCCAAACATCACAAATGACGTTCCTATGGATTCCGATCCAGCCAGTCGGCCAATCAGAACCAAATAGCGTGATGATGTCAATGCAGTAGGCCCCAACCTATGCATTTCATCACAGATGATGTCATCTATGACAAAACATGTAGGGTTGGGCCTACGGTGGGACGTCATCATGCTATTCGGTTGGACTTTATTGGAGGACTTATTGATGTACTGTTTTTCTTTTCATTTATTTATCATTGTTTTATATTTGCACAAAAAGGATTTTGTTTATTGTTTTTCCTTATTGCATTTTCAGCACTGCACTATATTTACACATTTTATTCGAGTTTTGTATCTGGACTCTCAGTGCTGGCAGCTTTTTTTAGCATTATTTATTCCAAGCGCAGTGTTTTCTCTCTATATATACTGTATATTACTAGTCCTAAGATGTGTTGATTGCGTACATTCTTTTTACATGGCGATCCAGCCAGTAACACTCTTACTGTTCTGGGGTGACAATGCTCACTTTACTGCAGCTATGGAGGAGTAGCTTTATCATCCTAGTCTGATCTCCTGATTTGGACTACAAACAACTCCCCCTCTCTTTGCACTCATAACCCATGGGGGAGGTGTTATGTAGTTCACAGATGAGAACTGGGAAGGCCTATGCCGCTGTTTGAGATTTCAGTTCAGTACAAGAAAGTTGGTGTACAGAAAATCATCTAGGATCAACTCATATTTTTCAGGACTTGTGGAAAAAGTATTTTGCCTGAAAAAAACAAATGCAGTCAGCACATCTAAGAACTGTTAAGCTGCAAATCATTACATTTTTATTCTTGGGTTTAGATAAACTTTAATTTCTCTTAATGTCTATTTTCTCAAATATGTTTACTGTAGGTGATACGAACATTGTGAATATCAAATTACTTTTATTAAAATATTTTATCGACAGAATGAAGATGCAGATAATTACATTTTTCTTTCAACTAAGTATTAAAAACAAAAGGGAATTCCAATTTATATCAATTACACTGTGCTCCTTATACTAAATAATTATTCGTTAATATATAAAAGATGAGCAATGTCTGTAATTTGAAGCTCAGATGTCAGATACCTTCATGGGAAAAGTAATGTAATTATAAACCCACTGAGGAATAAGGAAAATCTATGTGCACAATATAAATTGCAATTTCTGCAAAAAGGATGGAATTGGTTACATCAATTTTCAAGCTCAGTGAATATGAGGAAGCATATTGATCCTAGGAGAGCTGAGCAGTGTAATATTAAGGTGCACTCAGGCATCATACCCTCTCTTGATGCTCTAGCTATCTTTTTAGGAAAGGACAAGTGATATTTATGTTCCTAGAATTAGAATTCAAGGTTCATGCAGTTGGCTTAACTAAGTACTGTATAATAGCTTACTTTTTAAAATGGACTCTTCCCATTATAATAATTAACAGAGACACCCATTATTCATGGCTAAAGTGACACCCCATATTCTACTGCTCACCTGTTGGAATCCTATATTTCCCAAAAATCCTTACCTGCTTCTATTTACTTTGACCATTTTTTTCTCAGCAAGGGTTCCTACAGAGGCTGCTAGGGGTTCCTTGAAAAATAAGCAATATCTGCCTCTTAACTTTCTACTGAGAGCATCGTACCTTTTAGTTATCTGTAAGGCGGGATTTTTCCCAGTGACTACAATTGTAGGGAACATCGTTTCTGGTAACCATAGCATTGATGTACCATGAGCTGTAGATAGAGTAATTATTAGCAGGGGTCCCCTTAGACAGGAAATTTATTTCAAGGGTTCCTCCATGTTAAAAAGGTTGAAAAAGGCTGACTTAAGCAGCCGATAGATGGGGGATTTTCGCTGGTTGAACGGAAAAAACTGACTTGATTCCCCTATCCACTTTAAGAGTCAATCCTCCCCACTGAGTGTTTATGTTCTAACAGCGGGAAGACGTCCTTGCCATCAAAAGACACTGATCAACACTGCCAGCTATAGCCTGCAGCACTGATTGAGTGAAAAAAATACAACAGGTTGGTAGATTGACTTCTATACAACCACCTTGCCCATATGGATAGAAATTTGTTCCGGTCTCTGCTGAACTGGCTAAATTTTGACAGTTTTAGACAGACCATGGTAAAGCTCTTGGAGAAAATACTCAAAGCTAGCATATAATACATCTTTCTTCATGTACTATATTCAGGACTTTCCTATGGTTGTAATTAGAACAGTGCATCCCTCTAGGCATATAGCAGTCTATGCAAACCACACAGGATACTCCAAGCAGAATAAACCTAAAGACAGTTCAACAGTTCAGTAGATTGAATATTCCATAAAACGAGCTGCCCCTAATTTTACCTTACAAGATAAATCCATTTTTTGTGCTTATTTTATTATTTTATTTTTTTAACAGCTCTCCCTCTTTCTTTGCCAACACTTAAATAACAGCTTTCCTGCTCCTGGGTTCTGTCAGTAAAAGCTAAAAAGATCCCTTAATAATTATTCAACATAGGTAGCATGGGGACTGCAGAGTCTAAGGTCAGAAGAAAGTACCAAATCTAGTTACTATGTGATGCAAAAGCCTCATGAAGTACGCAAAAAACTTGTTCCCATGATTGAGCCAAATTCTCCTTTATTTTTGTTTCAAATGCTCTTTTTCCAGACACTGCAGCTCCCAGTGGGAGGGATTCAGCAACAGAGGCAGTGCTGGCAATCCAGAAAGAAGTGGGTTCGTCAAGGTGTAACCAGGTGCTAACTGATAAGCTACAAGTGTGACAATGCTATTAGCCATGCCCCTGCAACATTTGTTTCATTCCACTGTAGTGCAATTGAATGAAACCTATATGAGAGTGGCACGAGAACTCTAAATTCAGGAGCAGTGCAGCATTGTTACCACCCCATCACAGGAAGCTGCATTAGGTGGACTTCACTGGCAGGCTCAACAGGTATTTGTGAGACTATATTGTAAAGCCTGATATCTGTTTTACCTGCTTTATAATGTGGCTCTTCCAGTCAACATAATGATGTTCTATGAAGGTATACTATGAATATTTTCAGACAATGTGAACAGATACGCACTGTGCTCTGGTATGGATTACTATAGGTAACCTGTGTGTGATAAAAGGAAGTCATGGTGTCCATATAACCCTATACAGAGCTGTGGATCTTGCAGAGTTATGTATACCACCACTTTTAAGTTGTCTATAAAATGTAAGCTTTTAAAGAAAATTTGTCATAAGAGACATTCAGAGGCTGCTGTTATTGACCTTCTTCCGAAAGTGCTAATTTGTTTTGTTTGTTATGTTGACTTGCTGTCTTCAATAGTTTGAGTCATTAATCCCGAACAAGGATGCAGATCAAGAAAGGCATAAGTCATTGTATGCATACTTGTTCTGGTTCAGTGACACGTAGCAAAAGGGTCAACATCCATGCAAAAACAGTTTAGAAGATGTCAGCAATGGCAGCCTCTATTTATGTCTTATGACAGGTTTTCTTTAAGCAAGCGGAATAATTTTAAAATTATAAATATTAAAAGGTAAGTCAAGACTACTATGCTAAGAAATATTTGCTTGGTTATGTTTCATGCTGTAGGACAGGGGTCTCCAAACTATGTCCCTCCAGTTGTTCCGGAACTACAATTCCCATCATGCCTAGTCATGTCTGTGAATGCCAGAGGTTTACAATGCCTCATGGGATGGGTAGTTCCGCAACAGCTGGAGGGCCGTAGTTTGAGGATCCCAGCTGTGGGAGAACCTGATGCAGCTATTAACATCTGTATCAGTTTGTGTTTTTCGGAGTACCTGTCACAAGACTATAAGAGTTAACAATCTGTTTCAGGGCTCAATAAATTATTCAAGAAAACTCAGCCACTGGCACAAGATTGGAAAGAAGTATATCTGACACCTTTATTTAAAAATGAGCTGGATCCCAACTTGGGAGTGCTCAGCTGAACATCAGCAAAGTGAAAGAGATATTGAAAGCTAACAGAGTGGAAAGGCTTTTGGGAAATCACATTATCAGCAATAATAAACATGGTCTCATGTGGTATAAATCATAGCAAACGAATAATAACAATTCCAGACATAAATAAGCAGAATCTAAGACAATGTACCCCCTCTAATTTATATTCGGTTTAGTTCTTTCTAAGCTTTGTGAAATTATATATTGTACAAGGCTTGGATGTGTCAAAAGAACAGGCCTGGTTGCCAAAGTCTGCACCTGTACATAAACTCAGCATTAGAATTTATTAAATGCCAGCACAGACAGACTACAGAATTTATCTGTGGGGGACCTCATTCCAACCAACCTCCCACTACATTCCAGCTGTATGGTTTGGCATAAAAAAAAAATCACATTATGTAATTCTGCAAATGTTTTGTAACTTTTTTTCTCTGCCATGCTGTGTTTTTAGAAATGATAGCCACAAGCAGATCTTTGAGTGCTAACATTTAAAATTATAGGTGCCCTATTGATTCTCCCCCACCCTTTCCCCCCCCCCCCCATTAGTACGGATGGAGGCAATTGACCATTTTTTAGAATATGCATATGTTGTGGACCTGCCTATATTTTATTAGATATTTCTTACGCTATATTATGTGCCAAGTCCCAAATCTCCCCTCCATTTTTTTTTCTATTGATTCTTTAACCACTTAAGCTCTGGAAGGCTTTACCCCCTCCATGACCAGGGCATTTTTTGCTATTCAGCACTGCGCTACTTTAATTGGCAATTGTGCGTTCATGCAATACCGTAGGCAAATTAATATTTTATCATTTTTTCACACAAATAGAACTTTCTTTTGGTGATATTTGATCACCACTGGCTTTTTTATTTTTTGCGATATAAATGAAAAAAGACTAAACATTTTTAAGAAAAACAATACTTTCTACTTGTCATAAAAGATATACAACAAAACAAAATATCATCATATATTTAGGCCAAAATGTATTCTGTTACATGTCTTTGGTAAAAAAAAATCCCAATAAGTGCCGGGTCACACTTGTGCGATACGGGAAGGCTGCGAATTTGCAGCCTTTTCCCGCATCACAAACGCACATCTGGCAGTTCACACTGCCATATGCGATAGGCAGGGGGTGTCAATGAAATGTTAACGACACCCCCAGTTTGATCGCATATTGCAGTGCGATCCGATCCTGATGCGGCTTGAAAAAAGGGTCATGTGCGTGTTTGGTGCGGATACAGTGCGAATTCAGCCATACAAAATGTATGGCTGAATTCGCATCCGCACCTCCGATCGCATGTAATGAAGGAGCAGTGCGCTCCGAATTACATGCGATCGGCGCACTCGCAGAAATGTGAACCGGCCCTTAGTGTATATTATTTAGTCTGTAGAAAATGATAGTGTCCACAAACTATGGTATATACAATATATATATATATATATATATATATATATATATATATATATATATATACATATATATATTTGAAAATTGATCAATCATTCCCTGAGGCCCTTAAAAAATGTCAGGGCTGTACAAATACCCCCCCCCCCCCCAAATTACCACTTTTTTGGAAAGTAGACAGTCAGACATTTAGTAAAAGACATGGCAATTTTTTTGAAATTGTAATTTTTGGTCACAATGTTTTGGGAAATAAATAAAATTTGTTTTTTTAACAATTTTTATTTTTACATGCCGTAACCAAATCTGTACAGCGTCATGATATGACTGGTGTGGCGGTGATCAGGGACACTGACTGGTGACAGCATGTTAAAAAAAAAAACTAAAACATTAAAACATTTTCTTTTAAATCATTTTTATTCAATATTTTAAATATCATTTTGTTAACATTATTTTTTAACAACTTTTTTTTTTTTAAATACTTTCATCAGAGTAGTTCAATGTTACCAGAATAACATTGTACTATTCTGGGAGGGGGTGGGGGGTTGATCAGGAATGTTTTGTTTGTTTTTTACACTTTGCTGGTAAAATGAAGAACATAGTACCAGCAATGCTTTCAACTATCATTAATGGTTTAAGTTCATGACAGCTGTGAATACTAGTGATCTGGGATTGGCTACAGCTAATCACATGGTGTAGGGTGCTGTGATTGGCCCAGATACAATGTGATAGCTGTAGGCCAAACACAGTTCACTAGCAAAGGATCAATTTGATTCATAACAGCGTTGCTGACATTGCGATCAATGACATTATCCCCCGGGTTACAAACTGGCATCCCAGTCTTAGTCCGTAGGATTCAATATTGAGTTTGCCCTCCCTTTGCAACTATAACAGCTTTAACTCTTCTGGGAAGGCTGTCCACAATATTTAGGAGTGTGTCTATGGGAATGTATGACCATTCTTCCAGAAGTGCATTTGTGAGGTCAGTCACTGATGTTGAACAAGAAGGCCTGGCTTGCAGTCTCCACTCTAATTCATCCCAAAGGTGTTCTATAAGGTTGAAGTCAGGACTGTGCAGTAAAGTCAAGTTCCCCCACCCAAAATCCATGTCTTTATGGACAATGCTTTGTTCACTGGTGGGCAGTCATGTTGGAACAGGAAGGGGCCATCTCCAAAAACTGTTACCACAAAGTTGGGAGCATGAAATTTTCCAAAATGTATTGGTATGCTGACACCTTAAGAGTTCCCTTTACTGGAACAAAGGGGCCAAGCCCAACCCTTAAAAACAACCCCACACACCATAATTTTCTCTCCACCAAATGATTTGGACCAGTGCAAAAAGCAAGGTCCATAAGGACATGGATGAGCGAGTTTGGCGTGGAGGAACTTGACTGGCCTGCACAGAGTTCTAACCTCAACCCGATAGGACACCTTTGGGATGAATTAGAGCAGAGACTGCGAGCCAGGACTGCTCTTCCAACATCAGTGCCTGACCTCACAAATGCACTTCTGGAAGAATGATGAAACATTCCCATAGACACACTCCTAAAACCTTGTGGACAGCCTTCCCAGAAGAGTTAAAGCTGTTATAGGCTGCAAAGGGTGGGCCAACTCAATATTGAACCCTACAGACTAAGACTGGGATGCCATTAAAGTTCATGTGCATGTAAATGCATGGGCCCCAATACTTTTGGCAATAAAGTGTATATATATATATATGTATATATATATATATATATATATATATATATATATATATATATATATATATATATATATATGTAATTTATTAGTAATGCCTAATTTCCAATGCTAATATCTTGCTTGCAAATCAATGCATTTAATTATGTGAACAATAATGTTTCAAATAAAATACCATAATAATAATAGTAAAAATGATCTCAATAATTTTTCATTTATTTACATACAACTGATGTATCACAGTAAATACATTTCGGCAACATTTATTTCCATGTTGAGTACTTAAAGTCATTATTTGCAGCATGCTGATTGCTTGTCTAGAACTAAAGGTTGTCACCTCAGTTTATCATAAAGCTAAGTGTTATGCTCCAGGGCTGTGAGTCTGATGTTTGATCCTTCCATCACTTGACACGGAAATAGGTAATGCCTATTATCTGAAGCTTGCAAAAAAAGTATTCCATGTCTCATAAGGTATTAAACAACCTTTAACTAACCTGTCACAGGGGGGTTGATGTACTAAAACTAAAAAGATCAAAATCTGGTGCAGCTTCTAACTTCAGCTTATTCAATTAAGCTTTGGAAAAAAAAAACCTGAAAGGTTTCTATGCAGAGCTGCACCAAATTTTGCACTCTCCAGTTTTAGTAAATCCACCCCTATGTGGCTCGTACAATTATGTGCCTTCAATGCACTTATCATGCACATTTTAATGCACAGGTTATTGCATTTTTTTTCTTGCATGGGGTTCCTCCTTAAAATCCACACCAAACCAAAATGGTTTGGTATTGGATGGCCTCATTTTTTTTTTTTTTTGCATAGAGTATCTAAACTTTATACCATTGGGGGAACCCTTTCCTGTTTTTTTTTTTTTTTTCTGGGCTCAATTCCTTACATGGCTGGTGATATTCATAAGGAATTATTTCACAGGATCAGATGAAAAATGGTTTATGGGCATTGTATCTTTTAAATAAGTGATTGCAGTTATATAATGCCTATTTTTCAAAATAGACTAATATTTATTTGCACTATGATGGCCGCTGTTCCAGAATTACGGGTTGTCACCTCATCTTATCATATAGCTAAGTGTTATGCTGTAGGGTTGTGAGCTTTATCCTTCCATTACTTGGCACTGAAACAGGGAATGCTTGTTATGGCATCCATGAAAATGACTCTACAAGTTGTCTGTGATATTACAAGGTAATATAATCTGTGTGCGACCCGCCAGATAAGGGATGTGTGCATCATTTGGCTACCAAGTTCATCAAAGGGATCCCTTTGTGTTTAGTGTGCTGCATTAACCAGTTTGTACAGCTGAGCAATAGAAATCAAAGTCATGAAGCCAAGCATATAATCTGTAAGCATGTGTTTTATCCTGTCAAGCAGTACTAACCTGGGTCAGGGAAAATCACTTGCAATGATTGAGGTGCTTTTTGCAGATAGAAATTACTACTCAGGCAGAGGAACAATTCAGAAACTATTTCAAAGACCTCCAGTAGAACAGAAAAACCTCCCCTTTCCTGTGTTCCAGCATTCACATAAAGATTTAGTACAAAGTGTACACAGATCTTTTGGATGCAAGCAGTATGGGCATACTAATAAGATTGTAATGAGACTGTAATGAGCGATGGCATGCCTTAACTCAAAGCAAAAAAATACAAAATGAATGGCTTCTAAAAAAAACACTGTGGTTTTTTAAAAAGATATTCATGTTTCCAAGTTATGAGAATCGCATTTATAGGCTTAGAACTCAAACTTAAAGTGATTGTAAAAGTTGTGATTTTTTTTTTTTTTTATTGAATAACAAACATGTTATACTTACCTGCTCTGTACAATGGTTTTGCACATAGAGGCCCTGATCCTCTTCTTTGTGGCTAGTTGCCTTCCTCTGGATAAACTGAGTGTAAAGGATTGTGTATATAGGATTGTATGGTTGTTTTTTTTTTATTGGTTGAACTAGATGGACTTGTGTCTTTTTTCAACCTGACTAATGCCTCGTACACACGCAACGATTGTTGGCTGACCGATCGGCCGTCTTTTGTCCAGTGTTGTTGTGTTGGTTGAAATGTGCTCTAGATTGCACACAAATTTTCTCGGCCAACAACAACCAACTTCAGAAGTGATGTCATGTACTGGTTAACTTTCCGTGTGTTTTTTCTTCTCTGAGCATGCCCAGTCTTGCTCATCTGATTTTTGTCTGCCGAAATCTGTACTGACTGACGGAAAATCGGCCGTTGTGTGGACGGCCAACAAAAATTTTATAGCATGCACACCAGATTTTTTTCGGCCGAAAAGTCGCAGTCGGTTGTCGGAAGCATCATACTAACAAGGTCCGCCTGAAAAACTGACAAGCGGACCTGATTGGAAAGTCCGCATGAAAGGGGCCTTAGGGACCGTGCTCTCACATCTGTGTGTTTAAGTATCTTGGCTCCACCCCAGCCTCTATCATGAAACACTATATTAACCTGCGCACTGCAAGCTGGCCTTGCTTGATTGTGTGAAGGCTTCCCTGAGTGTTTCTTGCAAAGTGCTCTATGTCTGATCTCCGTGTATTGACTTTGGCTTGTTCGCCTGACCATCCCTGTCTGCTTGTTGCCCCGACCTTAAGCTCGTCCTTCTAACCATCCCTGTCTGCTTGTTGCCCCGATCTTAAGCTCGTCCTTCTAACCATCCCTGTCTTCTTGTTGCCCCAACCTTTGGCTAGTTCTTCCAACTATCCCCTGTTGCCCTGGACTGCTGCTTTCTCTCCATCCACCACAGCCAGCCGTGTATCTGAGCTGGGAGACCCTGGGGGCCACGACCTGGAGTCAGCCGCAGCCAAGTCCATCCTCACCATCAGAGGCTCCGGTAAAAACCTGCTGGCTTAGACTTCACATCCTGGGGAATCCTTTGCTCTAGTTCCTTGTCCAGGACCATGGCTGCTTCTCTGAGCCATCGACCCTCAGCAGTCAGCCATTGGGTTCACAACCTCCACGGTGCGCTCCCCGTCACTTGGTACCGCATGTGACGCTGACAGCCTCACAGCCAAGCTTTGAAGAGACAGCTGTGTAGAGGGGCATTTGAACTTGCGGGTTCTGCATATAGTGATTACTTGAGGCTACTGTCAACCCTATGGAGGAAGTAGTATTCGTCCTCTGAACAAACTGGGGGCTTAAAGTTCATAAGAGCCCAAAACAAGAAATGAAAAAAACGAAACAAAAAAAAAACAACACCACAGCAAGTAGGGAGAAAGAAGAAGAGAGAGAAGAAAGAGGAGAGGTAAAAGAGAAGAGAAGGAGGGCAAGGGAGAGCGGGTCCCATGCGTATTTTTAATATTTCACTTAGGCCTCATTAAAATATCTGCTCCTTGGTAAACAATATATAAACACATATATATATATATATATATATATATATATATATATATATATATATACACATATATATATATATATATATATATATATATGTATATATATATATATATATATATATATATATATATATATATATTTATGCATTAGTACATGTCCACCCTAGCAGTGCCCAGCAATTAATGTACTTTGACAGTCTCTCGCCTATTATCTTTGAAAATGGGGAGAATTGATTTTCAGGATTCACCTCTCATTGACTTTGATGGGGATTGCAGTTAACTTTGCAATTTGCTGATTTTTGGCCGGGTTTGCAAAATCGAACCCAAGCAGATTCATCCATTACTACTAGTTAATAAACATAGATCTGTAAATGTAAACTCTTGGTATACTTAACAAACTCCAGCTTTGTTTGAAAAAGTATGTTCCAATAACTGTAAACTTTGTTACTAAATTACACTTGCTTCTATTTTGTAAATAAGTATTAATATATTATACAAAAAAAAAAATAAAATAAAAGAAGCACACTGAGTGATCTGAGGCTGGCAGGTGTGTATAACATGCAGACTAAAAAATAATGTGGAATAATGAAAGACTAATCTTAAAGTAACTAATAATTGTATCCAATATAAGATGGTATGCCGCTCTCTTGTACTCATAGCTTTTAGTACAGAACTGGTCATTTATAGCTGCGGGTATTTGTTTCAATCACTTTAACCTCCTTGGCGGTATTCCTGAGTGTGGCTCGGGGTGGAATTTCAGTGCCATTAGCGGTAACCCCGAGCCACACTTGGGGTACCGCCAGGGAGAAGTCGCTGGATCCTGGAAGGGGTTACTTACCTTGTCCCCAGTATCCCGAGATATATTCCTGCAACATATGGCGACTGGATCTTCCGTCTGATGCTGTGTGCCCTGGCTTCCGTCTCCTGCGAGTGTCGCGTCGCAGGGGGGTGGAACCAGCGGCAAATTAAAATGGTAAAACACACAAACACACTGATATATTGTAATCCTATTGGATTACATTACTAAAAAAAATAAATTGACATTAGTTTGGTCCACAGTGCCCTTGCCTGCAGTTTTACTGTACTTTATATATATATATATATATATATATATATATACATATATATATATATATACACACACACACATATGTATATATATATATATATATATATATATATATATATATATGTATACTTTAACTTATTTATAGTTATTTATTATATTATAATTTATGATTTTTTGTTTCAAACTTTATCATACCCGAGATGTTCTAAAGAAGAACGCACAGTAAAAAAAAAATCATATGTAAATAGTTGGTTTGGGCTGCTCATTCTTAAGAATTACATGCAAAATAATGGTACCGCTTTCAGCATCTAAAATCTGCAACAATCATACCACCAGGGAGGATAAGAGTATTTTCACTTATGCAGTCAAATTTGAGAAAAACGCACTATATGTTTGTTATATGCATGTAATATCCATTTACATAGCATACCTTAATATAATTTAAAAAATAGCTGCAAGCTATTCTAAACAAATAGGAGGAAATTGAGTCCGTCGACTCCCCCTGACAAAAAGGGATACACTGGAGTGGTCCTACTAAATAGTAAAGCTTCACTTTGTGAAGAATACCCAATCAAGTGCAAAGAAAGTATGCTTACAAGTGTTTGGATGATGGAAATCAGCAGAGCTTTACCACATTTACTAAGCTCTGGGGAAAATGCGTGCAACTGCACTTGCAAGGTGCACAGTCTATTTGCCAAGTAAATCAACCCCAATATTTTTGCCTCATTAACATACAATGCACAAGCTTCTAGATCTGTGTTAGGACAGACAAGGGTCGATTTACTAAAACTGGAGAGGTCAAAACCTGGTGCAGCTCTGCATAGAAACCCATCTACTTCCAGGGTTTTTTATTTGTCAAAGCTTAATTGAACAAGCTGAAGTTAGAAGCTTATAGGCTGCTATGCAGAGCTGCAGCAGTTTTTGCCCTCTCTAGTTTTAGTAAATCAATCCCACATTGTTCTAGTTGGGTTTACAACTGATAATATTATATGCCAACACAGTATAGCCTAGATTATGTGTGGTAAACATTAACTCTCTAGCCCAGAGGAGTGCATCAGAAAAAAGCAAGTGAAATGTAAGCAGAATCTAACGACCAGATTAAACAATACCCCGGATACACACAAACTGTGGACACCTTGGAAACTCCACATTATTCAGACATAGCTTCATTCTTTGATAAGTGACCAGCCTCTTAGACTCATCTTTGATGTTACTCATTCCTTTTGATTTTACCACTTTTCTGCTCCAATGTCCTTTTCTTTTTTGCCCCATGTCTAGATCTTTACTTGTACAGGTTAAATTTTTTTGAGATGTCCAAGATCTATTTTTGTGTTATGAACATGGTGGAGTAGCTGCTTTTTGAAAATAGGGTACTACAGGGAAACAGAAGGCAATCCTCCCATCACTAGCTGCCCAAGAGTAGCCGCTACATGGACCTTTATAACATCTGTGGAATTTAAGAGCCTATAGACTTGCCTCTGAGTCCTCTGTTTTAGGGGGTGGTTTATCACCCCAGAACAAAAAGGCGTGCTATACTGTACTTGCTGCATATTTCATATGACCTTCTCTATCATGCTGGATCTTTGGATGTCCTTTTTTGTATGCTTTTTATGTAGTAAAACCTGTTGTGAGCAACAATTTAATTTATTTTAAGTTAATGTTTTTCGAATGAGAACATGTAACAAATAGAAAGGAGGTATTATCTAATTTTGGCTGCAAAAGTTAAAATAAACTTTGAGCATTTCTGATTGGAACAGACATAACAAGAAGTTTTGGTAGAGTATTCCTAAAGAAGCAATAAGCACATTATTCAGATAACAGAAGATATGGCACAAAACACTCCAAAAAAGGTAGATAAATATATTTGTGAATTTTTTGTACCGAAGTATGATTTTAAAGGAGAAGTATGGCCAAAGCTTTTTTTTTTTGTACTCTAATGGATCACAAGTGTGCAGTTCATTCTGCACTCCTGTGACCCGATGAAACTCAGCCGGCCCAGGCTCTGGATCACTACCGCCCAGATGCCTGGACCAGCAGCTGGTTCGACCTCTCACCTGCACTGCTGGGATATTGAACCAGCAACTCCTTTCCCTTTCCCAGCCAGGTGCTACAATAAGTGCTGAATGGGGCAAAGCAGAGAGCAGTGACTGACAATCACTGGCTCTCTGCTCAGAGAAGAGGGGAGAACTCAGTGATGCTCAGTTCTTTGAGTAAAAGCAGTGGGGGACAGAATGTTTTTTGAGTTTTTTGTTTGTAAAGTCTATACTTACTTTTTAAGCATGTTTTTTTTTAACTGCAAGGACACTTTAAAACAATAAAAACAATACAAACTTGCTATTAAAAAAAATTAAAGTATAATCTACATTTATTGCATAAAATACAAAAAAAAATGGAATAAAAACAGTGTAAAAAGTAGACTAATTGATTTTGTTGACATTGACACCCAATGGAGAATTAATTTCCCAAACATTTTGTCCAAATAAATGCATAACATTAAGTTGGGTCAAGAAAGGTTCCTGGATATTTTCAATTATTCGAGGAAATATACTTCATCTTCAAGGATCTTTAAAATGAATGTGACTAGGGTTGAGCGAACACCTAGATGTCCGTGTTCGACGGGTTCGGCCGAACTTTAAAAAAAAGTCCGGGTCCGTGTCCCGGACTTTTACCGAACTTTTCCCGGACACCGAACCCCATTGAAGTCAATGGGGACCCGAACTTTAAGGCACTAAAATGGCTCTAAAACACCAAAGGAAAGGGCTAGAGTGCTGCAAATGGCAGCAAAACGTAATTAAGAGCATGGCAAGTGCTCTGCAAACAAATGTGGATAGGGAAATAACTTAAAACAACAAAAAAAAAACAGAAAAATAAAACAATGTTCTTCTTCATCTCTGAAGGACGAGGCCCATATGGAGTAGGAGGGAGGTTGAGGTGGTGGTGGATGTGGCGGTGACATAGGCGTGCGCACAGGGTGTGCTGGGTGTGCCTGGGCACACCCTAATCACCTAGGGCACATAGCATTGCCAGTGAGGAGATGGGAAAGATCTCCCTGGGACCTGCTCTGCTCTATTTCTCCTTGCCTACAGGTACATGGCCCCGATACATTACTCTCCCTGCTGGCAAACACATGCATGTGTATTTCAACTTTGGGGTGCACACCTTAATGCAATAGGCTGCGCACACCTATGGGCGGTGTAGGTGGAAGCGGCGGTGGAGGAGGACCAGGGCCGGATTAACAGCATCATGGGCTTGGTGCTGAGGATTTTGAAGGGCCTTAAGGGCCGTGCCTTGCCATGCACCCAGAGGAGGAAGGGTGCAGCCATGCATGCCTAATTCAACATGGGATGCTGTCTCTGAAGCCCATAAACACATCCATGCATCGCCAACTGTCCCTCCTTGTCCGGCCTTCACGCTGTGTGGGGAGGTTCTGAGGGTGCTGCCTGGGGAAGCGAGCATAGAAGCCAGACTTCTGTGTTTACAAGTGACAGAAGAGCGGTAACAGTGAATATGGCCAACCCGGGGCCTATATAAAAGGTAGGGGCCTGGAGCTGCAGCTCCAATAGCCCCTACATTAATCTGGCCCTGAGGAGGAGGACGAGGTAGCCAACACTGCTTCTTTTCAAAAATTTTAAATGAGGGTACACCCCAAAAGAGTGAGAAAGAGCAAAAATGGAACAATGGGTGGGTAAGGTCGGTATCCATTGCTATTCTGCATAAGGTACGGAAAAGTCCCGTGGGATCCATGCCTGGTTCATTTTAATGAACGTGAGCTTGTCCACATTGTCTCTGGACAGGCGGCTGCGCTTGTCTGTTATAACGCCCCCAGCCGTGCTAAATACCCGTTCAGATAATACACTGGCTGCAGGGCACGCCAGCACCTCCAAGGCGTAAAGGGCAAGCTCAGGCCATGTGCCCAATTTGGAGACCCAGAAGTTGAAGGGGGCAGACCCGTCATTCACTACATGTAGGCGTGTGCACACATACTGCTCCACCATGTTGGTAAAATGCTGCCTCCTGCTAAGACGTTCCATCTGAGCTGCTGGTGCTGCTGTTTGTTGTGGCGTGCTGACAAAGCTTTTCCACATTTCGGCCATGCTAACCCTGCCTTCTGAGGTGCTGGCGGTGCCCTGGTTGCGTTGGCGACCTCCTCCTCCTCTGCCTTGTGCTTCCACTGTGGCCCCGCTGTCAGATGGGAATGCCAGCAGCATGGCGTCTACCAGCGTGCGCTTGTACTCGCGCATCTTGCGATCGCGCTCCAGTGAGTGAATTAAGGACGGTACGTTGTCCTTGTAACGGGGATCCAGCAGCGTGGCCACCCAGTAATCAGCACAAGTTAGAATGTGGGCAACTCGGCGGTCGTTGTGGAGACACTGCAGCATGTAATCGCTCATGTGTGCCAGGCTGCCCAGAGGCGACGAAAGGCTGTCCTCTGTGGGAGGTGTATCGTCCGTGTCCTCTGTATCCCCCCAGCCACGCACCAGTGATGGCCATGAGCTGGCCTGGGTGCCACCCTGCTGTGAACATGGTTCCATCTCCTCCTCCAGCTCCTCCTCCTCCTCATCCTCCTCATCCTCCAGAACTGTGCCCCTGCTGGACAATTGCGTCCCTGGCGTTTGCGTGTGCAGGAACCCACCCTCGGAGCCCCTTGCGAATGACTGCCCTGAAAGCCTTGGAAATGTTACCTCTTCATCCTCCTCCTCCTCCTCATCCTGTGCCACATCCTCTTCCATCATCGCCCGAATTGTTTTTTCAAGGAGGCATAGAAGTGGGATAGTTAAGCTGAGAACGGCGTCATTGCCACTGGCCATGTTGGTGGAGTACTCAAAACAGCGCAACAAGGCACACAGGTCTCGCATGGAGGCCCAGTTATTGGTGGTGAAGTGGTGCTGTTCCGCAGAGCGACTCACGCGTGCGTGCTGCAGCTGAAACTCCACTATGGCCTGCTGCTGCTCGCACAGTCTTTCCAGCATGTGCAAGGTGGAGTTCCACCTTGTGGGCACGTCACATATGAGGCGGTGAGCGGGAAGGCCGAAGTTACGCTGCAGCGCTGCCAGGCGAGCAGCAGCAGGGTGAGAACGCCGAAAGTGCGCACAAACGGCCCGCACTTTCTGCAGCAGCTCTGACATATCGGGGTAGTTTTTAAGGAACCTCTGCACCACCAAATTCAGCACATGCGCCAGGCAAGGGATGTGCGTCAAACCGGCTAGGCCCAGAGCTGCTATGAGATTTCGCCCGTTATCACACACCACCAGGCCGGGCTTGAGGCTCGCTGGCAGCAACCACTCATTTGTCTGCTGTTCCATGCTCCTCCACAACTCCTGCGCGGTGTGTGGTTTGTCCCCCAAACAGGCAAGTTGTAAAACTGCCTGCTGTCGTTTACCCCTGGCCGTGCTGAAGTTGGTGGTGAAGGTGTTACGCTGTCCGGATGAGGAGGCGGTAGAGGATGAGGAAGCGGAGTAGGAGGAGTTACGAACAGGAGGCAAACTGAAGCGCCCTGCAATCCTCGGTGGTGGAAGGACATGCGCCAAATTGCTATCCGCCTCAGGCCCATCCGCCACTGCATTTACCCAGTGTGCCGTTAGGGAGATATAACGCCCCTGACCGTGCTTACTGGTCCACGTATCCGTAGTTAGGTGGACCTTGGCACAGATGGCGTTGCGCAGTGCACACCTGATATTTTCCCCCACTTGGTTGTGCAGGGAAGGGATGGCTTGCCTGGAAAAGTAGTGGCGGCTGGGCACGACGTACTGTGGGACAGCCACCGACATAAGGTTTTTAAAACTGTGCGTCTCCACCAGACGGAATGACAGCATTTCAAAGGCCAATAATTTTGAAATGCTGGCATTCAGGGCCAGGGATCGCGGGTGGGTAGGGGGGTACTTCCTCTTCCTCTCAAGTGTTTGGGAGATGGAAAGCTGAACGCTTCCACGGGACATTGTGGAGATGGTTGTTGGTGACCCAGGTGGTGGTGTTGCTGACAGATCGTCTGTTTGCGGGGTGGCAGGTGCCGGTATCACTACAGATGTGGCTGGAGCGGCCGAGACTGCAGCAGAAGAGGAAGCAGGATGAGCCAGAGACGTTTCTTGGTTTTGAAGGTGTGTACTCCACTGCAGCTCGTGCTTTGCACTTAGATGCCTGATCATGCAGGTTGTGCTCAGGTTGAGAAGGTTCATGCCTCGCTTCAAGCTCTGATTGCACAGGGTGCAAACCACTCGTGTCCTGTCATCAGCACATTTTCTAAAGAACTTCCACGCTAGAGAACTCCTTTGAGCTGACTTTGGTGCGCTCGTTCCCTTGCTGCGTTGGGCAGTAGCGGGCGTAGTGTCTAGGGCACGGCCGCTCCGCTTCTGCACCCTGCTCCCTCTTCTGCTGTGCTGGTGGCTCTGTGCGACCACCGCCTCTTCCTCCAAACTACTCAGGTCACCTGCATGACGTTCATTCCATGTGGGGTCGAGGACCTCATCGTCCTCCACATCATCTTCCACCCAGTCTTCACCCCTGCCCTCCTTGTCGGTCTCCACAATGCTGAACGCCGCAGCAGTTGGCACCTGCGTTTCGTCATCATCGGAGACGTGCTGCGATGATCCTTGCATGTACTCATCTTGAGAAATAAGTGGTTGGGCATCGCTGCACTCAATCTCTTCCACTTCTGGGGCAGGGCTAGGTGGATGGCCCTGGGAAACCCTGCTGACAGAGTCCTCAAAAAGAATAAGAGACTGCTGTATGGCTTGGGGCTCAGACTGCTGGCCTGATTTGCAAGGGGGTGAGGTGAAAGACGGTTGGACATTGGCTGCAGGTGCCAACTCTGACCTTTCTGCAGTAGACTGGGTGGGAGACAATGTGAAGGAACTGGAGGCACTGTCAGCAGCAAACCAATCTACTATCGCCTCAACTTGTTCTGGCCTCATCACTTCTAGGGGCGTTTGATGCCCTACCAAATACTGATGCAGGTTCTGTCGCCTACTCACACTTGAGGAAGGTGTTTCACTTGTGCGTGTAGCTGGCACAGATCGACCATGTCCTCTCCTTGCAACAGGAGCTCTACCAGCAGCACCACGACCCAGGCCACGGCCCTTATTTGACGGTCTCCTCATATTTCTGTAATTTAAGATCTTGCCCTAGAAAGGTTTTTATTGAATAGCGGAATAGAAAATATGATCCAAAAAAAGTGTATGTATATCACACGTACACAACCACACTAGGCCCCAATTACTATTGTTTGTACCCCTAAAAGGCTAGATGAGGAGTAGGGGGAGTATGGAACAGGCAGCACCCTCAAACCTTCAGAAGTATGAGATGAACCCCAACAACTTGGAAAGGTGGATCTCTCTCACACGTACCGACACAGACTATCCCGCAATTCAATTGATCCTCAAAGGTTTTTATTGAATAGCGGAATAGGAAATATGATCAAAAAAAGTGTATGTATCTCGCACGTACACAACCACACTAGGCCCCAATTACTATTGTTTGTACCCCTAAAAGGCTAGATGAGGAGTAGGGGGGGTATGGAACAGGCAGCACCCTCAAACCTTCAGAAGTATGAGATGAACCCCAACAACTTGGAAAGGTGGATCTCTCTCACACGTACCGACACAGACTATCCCGCAATTCAATTGATCCTCAAAGGTTTTTATTGAATAGCGGAATAGGAAATATGATCAAAAAAAGTGTATGTATCTCGCACGTACACAACCACACTAGGCCCCAATTACTATTGTTTGTACCCCTAAAAGGCTAGATGAGGAGTAGGGGGAGTATGGAACAGGCAGCACCCTCAAACCTTCAGAAGTATGAGATGAACCCCAACAACTTGGAAAGGTGGATCTCTCTCACACGTACCAACACAGACTATCCCCCAATTTAACTGATCCCCAAAGGTTTTTGATTAAATAGCGGAATAGAAAATATGATCCAAAAAAAGTGTATGTATATCACACGTACACAACCACACTAGGCCCCAATTACTATTGTTTGTACCCCTAAAAGGCTAGATGAGGAGTAGGGGGAGTATGGAACAGGCAGCACCCTCAAACCTTCAGAAGTATGAGATGAACCCCAACAACTTGGAAAGGTGGATCTCTCTCACACGTACCGACACAGACTATCCCGCAATTCAATTGATCCTCAAAGGTTTTTATTGAATAGCGGAATAGGAAATATGATCAAAAAAAGTGTATGTATCTCGCACGTACACAACCACACTAGGCCCCAATTACTATTGTTTGTACCCCTAAAAGGCTAGATGAGGAGTAGGGGGAGTATGGAACAGGCAGCACCCTCAAACCTTCAGAAGTATGAGATGAACCCCAACAACTTGGAAAGGTGGATCTCTCTCACACGTACCAACACAGACTATCCCCCAATTTAACTGATCCCCAAAGGTTTTTGATTAAATAGCGGAATAGAAAATATGATCCCAAAAAAGTGTATGTATATCACACGTACACAACCACACTAGGCCCCAATTACTATTGTTTGTACCCCTAAAAGGCTAGGAGTAGGGGGAGTATGGAACAGGCAGCACCCTCAAACCTTCAGAAGTATGAGATGAACCCCAACAACTTGGAAAGGTGGATCTCTCTCACACGTACCAACACAGACTATCCCCCAATTTAACTGATCCCCAGAGGTTTTTGATTAAATAGCGGAATAGAAAATATGATCCCAAAAAAGTGTATGTATATCACACGTACACAACCACACTAGGCCCCAATTACTATTGTTTGTACCCCTAAAAGGCTAGGAGTAGGGGGAGTATGGAACAGGCAGCACCCTCAAACCTTCAGAAGTATGAGATGAACCCCAACAACTTGGAAAGGTGGATCTCTCTCACACGTACCAACACAGACTATCCCCCAATTTAACTGATCCCCAAAGGTTTTTGATTAAATAGCGGAATAGAAAATATGATCCCAAAAAAGTGTATGTATATCACACGTACACAACCACACTAGGCCCCAATTACTATTGTTTGTACCCCTAAAAGGCTAGGAGTAGGGGGAGTATGGAACAGGCAGCACCCTCAAACCTTCAGAAGTATGAGATGAACCCCAACAACTTGGAAAGGTGGATCTCTCTCACACGTACCAACACAGACTATCCCCCAATTTAACTGATCCCCAAAGGTTTTTGATTAAATAGCGGAATAGAAAATATGATCCAAAAAAAGTGTATGTATATCACACGTACACAACCACACTAGGCCCCAATTACTATTGTTTGTACCCCTAAAAGGCTAGGAGTAGGGGGAGTATGGAACAGGCAGCACCCTCAAACCTTCAGAAGTATGAGATGAACCCCAACAACTTGGAAAGGTGGATCTCTCTCACACGTACCAACACAGACTATCCCCCAATTTAACTGATCCCCAAAGGTTTTTGATTAAATAGCGGAATAGAAAATATGATCCCAAAAAAGTGTATGTATATCACACGTACACAACCACACTAGGCCCCAATTACTATTGTTTGTACCCCTAAAAGGCTAGGAGTAGGGGGAGTATGGAACAGGCAGCACCCTCAAACCTTCAGAAGTATGAGATGAACCCCAACAACTTGGAAAGGTGGATCTCTCTCACACGTACCAACACAGACTATCCCCCAATTTAACTGATCCCCAAAGGTTTTTGATTAAATAGCGGAATAGAAAATATGATCCCAAAAAAGTGTATGTATATCACACGTACACAACCACACTAGGCCCCAATTACTATTGTTTGTACCCCTAAAAGGCTAGGAGTAGGGGGAGTATGGAACAGGCAGCACCCTCAAACCTTCAGAAGTATGAGATGAACCCCAACAACTTGGAAAGGTGGATCTCTCTCACACGTACCAACACAGACTATCCCCCAATTTAACTGATCCCCAAAGGTTTTTGATTAAATAGCGGAATAGAAAATATGATCCAAAAAAAGTGTATGTATATCACACGTACACAACCACACTAGGCCCCAATTACTATTGTTTGTACCCCTAAAAGGCTAGATGAGGAGTAGGGGGAGTATGGAACAGGCAGCACCCTCAAACCTTCAGAAGTATGAGATGAACCCCAACAACTTGGAAAGGTGGATCTCTCTCACACGTACCGACACAGACTATCCCGCAATTCAATTGATCCTCAAAGGTTTTTATTGAATAGCGGAATAGGAAATATGATCAAAAAAAGTGTATGTATCTCGCACGTACACAACCACACTAGGCCCCAATTACTATTGTTTGTACCCCTAAAAGGCTAGATGAGGAGTAGGGGGGGTATGGAACAGGCAGCACCCTCAAACCTTCAGAAGTATGAGATGAACCCCAACAACTTGGAAAGGTGGATCTCTCTCACACGTACCGACACAGACTATCCCGCAATTCAATTGATCCTCAAAGGTTTTTATTGAATAGCGGAATAGGAAATATGATCAAAAAAAGTGTATGTATCTCGCACGTACACAACCACACTAGGCCCCAATTACTATTGTTTGTACCCCTAAATGGCTAGATGAGGAGTAGGGGGGGTATGGAACAGGCAGCACCCTCAAACCTTCAGAAGTATGAGATGAACCCCAACAACTTGGAAAGGTGGATCTCTCTCACACGTACCGACACAGACTATCCCGCAATTCAATTGATCCTCAAAGGTTTTTATTGAATAGCGGAATAGGAAATATGATCAAAAAAAGTGTATGTATCTCGCACGTACACAACCACACTAGGCCCCAATTACTATTGTTTGTACCCCTAAAAGGCTAGATGAGGAGTAGGGGGAGTATGGAACAGGCAGCACCCTCAAACCTTCAGAAGTATGAGATGAACCCCAACAACTTGGAAAGGTGGATCTCTCTCACACGTACCAACACAGACTATCCCCCAATTTAACTGATCCCCAAAGGTTTTTGATTAAATAGCGGAATAGAAAATATGATCCAAAAAAAGTGTATGTATATCACACGTACACAACCACACTAGGCCCCAATTACTATTGTTTGTACCCCTAAAAGGCTAGATGAGGAGTAGGGGGAGTATGGAACAGGCAGCACCCTCAAACCTTCAGAAGTATGAGATGAACCCCAACAACTTGGAAAGGTGGATCTCTCTCACACGTACCGACACAGACTATCCCGCAATTCAATTGATCCTCAAAGGTTTTTATTGAATAGCGGAATAGGAAATATGATCAAAAAAAGTGTATGTATCTCGCACGTACACAACCACACTAGGCCCCAATTACTATTGTTTGTACCCCTAAAAGGCTAGATGAGGAGTAGGGGGAGTATGGAACAGGCAGCACCCTCAAACCTTCAGAAGTATGAGATGAACCCCAACAACTTGGAAAGGTGGATCTCTCTCACACGTACCAACACAGACTATCCCCCAATTTAACTGATCCCCAAAGGTTTTTGATTAAATAGCGGAATAGAAAATATGATCCCAAAAAAGTGTATGTATATCACACGTACACAACCACACTAGGCCCCAATTACTATTGTTTGTACCCCTAAAAGGCTAGGAGTAGGGGGAGTATGGAACAGGCAGCACCCTCAAACCTTCAGAAGTATGAGATGAACCCCAACAACTTGGAAAGGTGGATCTCTCTCACACGTACCAACACAGACTATCCCCCAATTTAACTGATCCCCAGAGGTTTTTGATTAAATAGCGGAATAGAAAATATGATCCCAAAAAAGTGTATGTATATCACACGTACACAACCACACTAGGCCCCAATTACTATTGTTTGTACCCCTAAAAGGCTAGGAGTAGGGGGAGTATGGAACAGGCAGCACCCTCAAACCTTCAGAAGTATGAGATGAACCCCAACAACTTGGAAAGGTGGATCTCTCTCACACGTACCAACACAGACTATCCCCCAATTTAACTGATCCCCAAAGGTTTTTGATTAAATAGCGGAATAGAAAATATGATCCCAAAAAAGTGTATGTATATCACACGTACACAACCACACTAGGCCCCAATTACTATTGTTTGTACCCCTAAAAGGCTAGGAGTAGGGGGAGTATGGAACAGGCAGCACCCTCAAACCTTCAGAAGTATGAGATGAACCCCAACAACTTGGAAAGGTGGATCTCTCTCACACGTACCAACACAGACTATCCCCCAATTTAACTGATCCCCAAAGGTTTTTGATTAAATAGCGGAATAGAAAATATGATCCAAAAAAAGTGTATGTATATCACACGTACACAACCACACTAGGCCCCAATTACTATTGTTTGTACCCCTAAAAGGCTAGGAGTAGGGGGAGTATGGAACAGGCAGCACCCTCAAACCTTCAGAAGTATGAGATGAACCCCAACAACTTGGAAAGGTGGATCTCTCTCACACGTACCAACACAGACTATCCCCCAATTTAACTGATCCCCAAAGGTTTTTGATTAAATAGCGGAATAGAAAATATGATCCCAAAAAAGTGTATGTATATCACACGTACACAACCACACTAGGCCCCAATTACTATTGTTTGTACCCCTAAAAGGCTAGGAGTAGGGGGAGTATGGAACAGGCAGCACCCTCAAACCTTCAGAAGTATGAGATGAACCCCAACAACTTGGAAAGGTGGATCTCTCTCACACGTACCAACACAGACTATCCCCCAATTTAACTGATCCCCAAAGGTTTTTGATTAAATAGCGGAATAGAAAATATGATCCCAAAAAAGTGTATGTATATCACACGTACACAACCACACTAGGCCCCAATTACTATTGTTTGTACCCCTAAAAGGCTAGGAGTAGGGGGAGTATGGAACAGGCAGCACCCTCAAACCTTCAGAAGTATGAGATGAACCCCAACAACTTGGAAAGGTGGATCTCTCTCACACGTACCAACACAGACTATCCCCCAATTTAACTGATCCCCAAAGGTTTTTGATTAAATAGCGGAATAGAAAATATGATCCCAAAAAAGTGTATGTATATCACACGTACACAACCACACTAGGCCCCAATTACTATTGTTTGTACCCCTAAAAGGCTAGGAGTAGGGGGAGTATGGAACAGGCAGCACCCTCAAACCTTCAGAAGTATGAGATGAACCCCAACAACTTGGAAAGGTGGATCTCTCTCACACGTACCAACACAGACTATCCCCCAATTTAACTGATCCCCAGAGGTTTTTGATTAAATAGCGGAATAGAAAATATGATCCCAAAAAAGTGTATGTATATCACACGTACACAACCACACTAGGCCCCAATTACTATTGTTTGTACCCCTAAAAGGCTAGGAGTAGGGGGAGTATGGAACAGGCAGCACCCTCAAACCTTCAGAAGTATGAGATGAACCCCAACAACTTGGAAAGGTGGATCTCTCTCACACGTACCAACACAGACTATCCCCCAATTTAACTGATCCCCAAAGGTTTTTGATTAAATAGCGGAATAGAAAATATGATCCCAAAAAAGTGTATGTATATCACACGTACACAACCACACTAGGCCCCAATTACTATTGTTTGTACCCCTAAAAGGCTAGGAGTAGGGGGAGTATGGAACAGGCAGCACCCTCAAACCTTCAGAAGTATGAGATGAACCCCAACAACTTGGAAAGGTGGATCTCTCTCACACGTACCAACACAGACTATCCCCCAATTTAACTGATCCCCAAAGGTTTTTGATTAAATAGCGGAATAGAAAATATGATCCCAAAAAAGTGTATGTATATCACACGTACACAACCACACTAGGCCCCAATTACTATTGTTTGTACCCCTAAAAGGCTAGGAGTAGGGGGAGTATGGAACAGGCAGCACCCTCAAACCTTCAGAAGTATGAGATGAACCCCAACAACTTGGAAAGGTGGATCTCTCTCACACGTACCAACACAGACTATCCCCCAATTTAACTGATCCCCAAAGGTTTTTGATTAAATAGCGGAATAGAAAATATGATCCCAAAAAAGTGTATGTATATCACACGTACACAACCACACTAGGCCCCAATTACTATTGTTTGTACCCCTAAAAGGCTAGGAGTAGGGGGAGTATGGAACAGGCAGCACCCTCAAACCTTCAGAAGTATGAGATGAACCCCAACAACTTGGAAAGGTGGATCTCTCTCACACGTACCAACACAGACTATCCCCCAATTTAACTGATCCCCAAAGGTTTTTGATTAAATAGCGGAATAGAAAATATGATCCCAAAAAAGTGTATGTATATCACACGTACACAACCACACTAGGCCCCAATTACTATTGTTTGTACCCCTAAAAGGCTAGGAGTAGGGGGAGTATGGAACAGGCAGCACCCTCAAACCTTCAGAAGTATGAGATGAACCCCAACAACTTGGAAAGGTGGATCTCTCTCACACGTACCAACACAGACTATCCCCCAATTTAACTGATCCCCAAAGGTTTTTGATTAAATAGCGGAATAGAAAATATGATCCCAAAAAAGTGTATGTATATCACACGTACACAACCACACTAGGCCCCAATTACTATTGTTTGTACCCCTAAAAGGCTAGATGAGGAGTAGGGGGAGTATGGAACAGGCAGCACCCTCAAACCTTCAGAAGTATGAGATTGTGTTCACTGTACCCCACAAAGATTGAGTTCACTGCACCCCACAATGATTGTGTTCACTGCACCCCACAAAGATTGTGTTCACTGCACCTCACAAAGATTGTGTTCACTGTACCCCCCAAAGATTGTGTTCACTGCACCCCACAAAGATTCTGTTCACTGTACCCCACAAAGATTGTGTTCACTGCACCCCAAAAAGATTGTGTTCACTGCACCCCAAAAAGGATGTTGTTCACTGCACCCCAAAAAGGATGTTGTTCACTCCACCCCAAAAAGATTGTGTTCACTGCACCCCACAAAGATTGTGTTCACTGCACCCCAAAAAGATTGTGTTCACTGCACCCCAAAAATGATTTTGTTCACTGCACCCCAAAAAGGATTTTGTTCACTGCACCCCAAAAAGGATGTTGTTCACTCCACCCCAAAAAGATTGTGTTCACTGCACCCCAAAAAGATTGTGTTCACTGCACCCCACAAAGGATTTTGTTCACTGCACCCCAAAAAGATTGTGTTCACTGCACCCCAAAAAGGATGTTGTTCACTGCACCCCAAAAAGGATTTTGTTCACTGCACCCCAAAAAGATTGTGTTCACTGCACCCCACAAAGGATTTTGTTCACTGCACCCCACAAAGATTGTGTTCACTGCACACCAAAAAGGATTGTGTTCACTGCACCCCAAAAAGATTTTGTTCACTGCACCCCAAAAAGATTGTGTTCACTGCAGCCCAAAAAGATTGTGTTCACTGCAGCCCAAAAAGATTGTGTTCACTGCAGCCCAAAAAGATTGTGTTCACTGCAGCCCAAAAAGATTGTGTTCACTGCAGCTCACACACAGAAAAATGGATGTGGATCACTGACACCTGCCTATCTCCAATCCCACACCACACAGCAATATCGATTGTAGTTTGTAGAACACAGTTTCCCTAAAATTCAGCAGACTCTGTCCCTAACAGGATTGAGAAGAGATCGTAGATCAGGATTGAGTGCAGACCCCACCCCCCACACAGCAATATCGATTGTAGTTTGTAGAAGACACTGACCCTATAATTCAGCAGACTCTATCCCTAAAATGCCTACAACTCGCCCTGCCTAAACACTCCGACCTGTCCCTCAATTCTATCCGGACACAAATGGTTTTTTCCTGCCTATCTTTCCCTAATCAGCAGCCAGCACATTGATGTGTGCTCTGTCCCTGAATCTAAGCAGCATAATGACGCCGCTGCGGCTGCCTCGAACTTATAAAGACTTGGTCACATGCTTCAGACGGCCAATCACAGCTACTGAGACATTTGCAGGCATGGCTGGGATGGCTTAAGGCACACCAGTTAAACGATTGTTGATTGGCTGTTGAAAGCCCGCCATGAAAAGAGCGCCAAAGCATGCAAAACCCGGAAATAAAACGACCGAACACGGATTTTTACCCGAACATACAGTAAAGTGTCCGTGTCCGTGTTCGGGTACAAAAAATCCAATTATTCGGTACGAACACGAATAATACAGTCCGTGTTCGCTCAACACTAAATGTGACCCTTTTTTTTTTATGTAACATTCCAGCCATTTGAATTCTTCCGAGATATAATGAGGAAGTAGAATAATGAACGGAAAATGTGTCACAGAGACAATGTGATTCCTTGATTGTTGCTTTTAACCATTTGAATGAGGAGTGGGAAGAGACTTTACTTTTATAATACCATTATGATAATATACTTGTAGAGCGACATCATGTTTTTTCAGACCATTTCAAATGAACACTACATTTTTTTAAGAGGCAATAAACCCTCTTGTCTAAACAGTCTGAGAATTTTCATAGTTGATACAATTTTAAGAGTATAATAGGCCAAAATAAAAAAATAAAAAATAAAAATAATTGAAGATAGTTAAATACTATTAAATATATGGTTTATTCATTTACCCTGCTTTCAATTAAATCATACTACTAAGGTTTATCCAGCAACACTTGGCTTCTAAGGGTGGCAATGGTTACTTAGTTTACCTGACGTGTGGTCACCCTTTCCTGTGCACTCTTAAATTGGTCAACAGACAGTCATGCCAACAAAAGTTTAATGGAACTCTCTAATGTTGTCACTACAGTATAACTGTGACATGCAGCTATCACTGGAATGTGCACACCACCACAGGAAGTCGTACATATATAAATATAGGATACATAAAGAATGTACAGGACATGCACAACACAGGAAAAAAAAACATATACAAATTAAGGAAAAAGCTGTATTTTTGTAACAAAAAACAATGCAATCCTGTTTTACTTACAGTGCTTTCTCTCTAGCATGAAGTTCTTAGGTCAAGCTGTGCAAAACCCTTATATTTTAGCAATACCCAATCCTGAGCATCTAAATCTGGAGACCAGGGATTTTAACTGAACTAGTTTGCGTCCTTCTTAAGTTTAGATAAGCAGACACCCAATACAGTCTAATTATATACATTCTAAACATTAAAATATTTGCAGTCTATAAACTACATTAGAAGAAAATGCAATATTTTTCAGGTGTAAGGAAGGTAATTTACATAAAGTAACAGAATACTTGTAAAAGATCACATCTAAAGCCAGCAGGCAATGTCCTGGTCAACAGGTTTACAAGAAGGGTTGCCAACGTTTGCTAATTCATGGACATTGTGTAAAAATTGTGTTTGTTAAGGACTTATATGACAGTTATATACCAGCTACACAATTGTTCTGTCTCCTCAGCCAAACGGCGTGGCACTGTAACCTACCCCCTTCCCTAGCCCGCCACATTTGAATCAAGCCAGCCATAGACAGTTCGAACAGGCCAAGATTCAAACCATGTATGGGCAGGCTGAATGTACCTAAGTTGATCGATAGATCAACTTGGGTACAACCAGCCTGCCAGATTTTACATTTGATTATTGCTAGCAATTATTATAGCCTCTAGCAATAATCACTGTACTCTCCCAGTGGGGACAACTTCCCCTGTCCCCCTTCTGGGAGAACACAACAGCTCTGCGGGGGGGATTCCTCTGTCAACACTCTGTGTTGATGGGTGAATCAAGTAAATTTCCTTCCTGCAACCTGTGGCCTTATGGCCTTATAGCAGAAGGCACTGGCAACTGAAGCAGGGCTGGAGGGAAATTAGAGGATATAAAGAACCTGCAGTGGGAAGAAACTGCTAGGAGAAGGTAAACTTGACTAGGGCCATTAGGCATAAACAATGAAATGGGGGGGGAGTAGGGGGGTTACACAAAAAATAGAAACACACTATTTTCACAATGTGCATTAGCTGCAAAAGCACTATGGAGAACTGGATAGCAGCAAAGCATTACCTAAATACCACCCCTATACCTACAGAGCATTAGAGCATCATTTCACAGCATGTCATGTGGCTGCCAATCATCACGCTACTAGACTAAGCCTGAAAAGTTGCTGCAGGCTGCAGGCTGTATACAGTAGTTCAACTATTAAAAAATGTTACACTTTTATAGTTCTTCTCTAGAATGAAATGTATTGCCCTATGTGTGGTGCATGTGGTTGTAGTGCCATAAAACGTTCTGCTTTATTTTCTTAGTGGTGTTTTGGGAAGTTCCTTTTTCATTCTTAAATTCCCAGAGAACCAACCAACATGAGGCTCCTTGCAGTTAATCTGCATGTGCTTACTGGGAAGAAGACCCCAGCCATATGGTCATAGACTGCTTGTATCTATATTTATAAATGTATTCTCTGCAGCAGCTATGTGAAACACATTGATTCGATCCAGTCTAAACTGCATGTAAGTTTTCAAGGGAGAACGTGCAATGCTTAGGTTTATTCCGCATGTTTTCCCACAGTGTTTGTTGCCTGAGGCACATAGTAAATTAAAGGAACCTTATCACAGAAAAATAGGTTTTCTCATGATTTGAACATTAAAAACTAAGCTAAGTTGTTAGTGTTAAACAAGGACTATGTTGATTTTTACAGTTCCACTATATGCTTTGATGATATCTAGATCAGTGTTTCTCGACCTTTTTTCAGTCAAGGCACCCTTTTAAATTATGGACAATCTCGAAGAACCCTTTTAAACTATGGACAATCATGAAGCACCCCATTCAAAAATGTAAAAACTATTCTAATAGTTTTACATAACGCAGAAACATCTATACACATAGGACTCCCAACGTTAGAGGTGATTTATTCTTCCAAAGCAAATACGACTTTGCAAACTAGTACTGACTAGTATTCCAATGTTTCTCTTCTCATTCATTCTCTTTCCATCACTCAGCTCATATGATCCCAGTGCTGACAAAGAGGGGCAGATGAGCGTCAAAAAAGGATGCTGTGCAGCTGACATCCTCCTTATCAACTGATGATGTAATTGGTTGTTAGGATGCCGGCAGCTAGAAGGTCGTAATGGTGTACAAGGAAAACCTGTTGCCTTGTGTAACTATAAGGCAGACTTTATCTACTTTCTGTCTTGTATACAGTTTTTGGGCAATGTTTAGGCATTTTGCCCAGGCACCCCTGGGAAGAGACCTCAAGGCACCCCAGGGGGACTGGGCACCCTGGTTAAAAAGGGCTGATTTAGATTATAGCCAACCTATATATGAGGAAAGGCCACATAGGTGGTCTCTCTCAGGCAGTGTCCGCTGTGTATATCCGTCTATCTCTCTGGAAGTCTCCTGTTTGCTCTGCCTGTCACAGCCCAGCTTTGCATCCACTCGCGTATATATACACATGTGCGTGCGCAAGTGAATGCAAAGCTGGGCTGGGACAAGCAGAGCCAACAGGAGACTGCCAGAGAGAGAGACTGATACACACAGCGGACACTGCCCAAGAGAGAGCATCCGATACAGGAAGAGAGCCATCCACCGACACCCACACATTGTCTGCTCTCCGGAGATATCCACACCCTGCTACAGTCCCAATCACAGACATCACCAGAAGGTGATCCTGTGATTTAGATGGACGTGGGACTTTTCGGGTATATCCCAGTTGATTGTGATGGACAGCTCAGTGAGAGTATGGGAACTCCATCTAGCCTATTTTTCACATGTTGCTGTTGACATCACTATAATTTGAGAGTCAACACGTTCTGGTAAGCAGATTGATATTTATCCACACGGTGTTGGTGACGTAACTACATCTCTCCCTGCTAGCTATTGGTGTGCGGTGATTCCTCTCATTCACATGCTACGTGGACTTTTTACTATCTTATAGAGACTTTACATTGGCGCTGCCCTTTTTCATTGTTTATTTATTTGGTGTGTAATCTAACCATTTGCCTGTATGTACTTTCATCCAAGCGCAGATATTTCTTTATGTTTTATGATTCTCATTAAGTAATCACCTTCTTGCTAGCAACTCGCACAGCTGTGGGAGTAGCTGTCCAATCAAGCTGATCAGCAACCATGTGACGGATCCCATGGCATGGAACCTAATTAATAAAATCTTATATAATTGTAATATGGTAATGAAATTGTAAAAGTAGTTTTTAATCTTTTTAAATCTGCAGCTTTCATTAATAAGGTAACTGGTGA
The DNA here is from genome assembly GCF_965119305.1 of Pelophylax lessonae. NCBI lineage: Eukaryota > Metazoa > Chordata > Amphibia > Anura > Ranidae > Pelophylax > Pelophylax lessonae. Next base: position 564,502,027 of record NC_138768.1, read on the forward strand.
CGGTGCCATTAGATTCCTTGTTCAGGCATCTCCTGTAATGAGGTGACATCTGTCTCCGAAATGTGTTCCTGCGTTGTCATCTTGTCTTACTGCCTCCTGGTGGAGACCACAGGCAGTCATCCTGACACACTCCGAGCAGACATAGTCCAAAGTTGTCACTGTCCCAGAGTATGATGTGCAGCAGGTAAGATAACGCAAAAGGATTAAAAAAGTTGGAAACAGTATATTTAAGGGAAAAAAAAAATTCCTTTTTTTATTTATACACTGTGCTTTAGAATATTAAATGCTATCCTGTTAGGGTTTAGATCTACTTTAAAAAGTCATAGTCTTGTGAGTTATTGCTAAAATAAAGTGATTTGATGTCTAAATACTTAACTTTTGTAAGTAATTCCAGACAGAAGTTTTTACTTCGCCGACCTACGAAGGCACTGTCATTGTTCTGAAGAACCATGAGACCAAACCTGAAGTCTTACGGGGGGACAGACACGTTGCACTTTGCGATTCATCTACAATTTGATATATCGGCCAGAAACCTAAACAATCTATTAAAAACGATCATTTAATCAATCTGAATTACTTTCTCATACAAATGCAAATAATTGTCTGATAGATCAACAAAAGTCTGTCAAGGCCAATTGACATGGCATAGTTGAAATTGATCAAGAGCACAGTAAATTGCCTAAATGTAAATGCAATGGTTTGCAATTTGTAATTACTTTGATCAGTTTAATCACACTGAATGACAAGATTGAATGATGTGTGTGTGGCCCACAGGTGACTGTTATGTGAACTGCCTATGCATTTAATTACTCAGTACTCACTATGAAAGTATTATCTGTACAGTGTCAGAAGGCAGCATTAGGAAAACCAGACATATTAATGTATTACCTATTTTTGTGCTACCTATTCACCAGTTACTGTATTTGACAGACATCTTAGTGCCAGGTCCATTTTAATGCATAAAATAGGATACAAATGCTACAGTGAAAATGTACAAATAATACATAGTCAAATGAAAGCGTAGTATAGCTTAGAATCCAATATCTCTCATACATGTTGTACAGTATGCTGAACTGTATGCTAATTTGTGAAAACATTAAAGCAGTGGGAAAATAACTGTGTTTAAATAATTTGTCCTTAGGCAAGTTTATGTGCTTTTCTGGGAATAAATTATGGTATTTTGACCTGTTGTGACATTGTGTTTTCTGTTTCTGGGAAAAACTGCTAGTACTTTGACCTTTCAAGATTTTTATTCACTACAATTACGGTACATATTCTGTCATTTTGCACGGTCATTTTTAAGGGTTTGCAGTTGTGTCATCTGAAAATTCCCTTCAGTTGAAATATTTGATTTATTTAGTTTCTAAGCATTTAACTTTCAGCCCTGGTTTACACTGATGCGATGCAGGAAACGCACAAGATTCGCTGTATTGCACTGCATAGCAATTGCATGGCACCCATACAATTCTTCTGCGAGTGTCAATGTTATATAATGACTCCCTGAAACAGATCGCAAAATGCAGTGCGATTGCCAGAATTGCATCACATGGGTTTAGGTTATTACACAATATTGCGGTGCTGCCACCCCTTCCACAAGCTCTCAGTGTGCTACCAGTGGACCCTTCGCAGATTACTGTGTCCCGGGACATGTCCCAGGCCAACATACCAAATATTTTTGGGGTCCTCTCAACTATAGGTGGGAAAACCCACCCTTGTCATATATTGAAGTTCTTTATATCCATCCTTCTAACAAGGAAGTTAATATAACAAGCATCATTTTCCTTCAGCATCAATACAGACTAGTTTGGAGAGGATATTTTCTAGATTGTAAGCTCTAACGAGCTGGACCCTCTAATTCCTCCTGTATTGAATTGTATTGTAACTGTATTGTCTTCCCACACATTGTAAAGCGCTGCGCAAACTGTTGGCGCTATATAAATCCTGTGTAATAATATTTCTGCCGTGTGAATGGCTCCCCATATAGATATACCGAACATTGCTCCAGCTTCTACTATTATAAGTTCTATTTCTATTTGAGCTGCCAGGCTTTGATAGAACCTAAAATAAATATTACAATAGAAAATAAGCTCCTGAAGAAGCGTATTATCGCGAAACATGTTGAGCTTAATCTACTGTATATCTTAACACTATCAGGCTCACCTCTCTATCAGCCTGGTATCCAAGTGCTGGAGTGGGATAAGCCAATCCACTATGAAGTGTTTATGACAATATATTCCCTATCATGTATACATGTATTTTTTAACTTTTAATTATTTTGAATAAAATGTGTACTTTTATACTGTATTTTGTACTTTTATAATATTTGGCCATCGCTGCTAATTCTAATGCACTTATTAAAGTGGCCATCACTGCTAACCACAATGTACTTTTTCCAGTGGCCATCACTGGTAATTCTAATGCACTTCTTCCAGTGTCTATGACTGCTAATTCTAATGCACTTCTTCCAGTGGCCATCACTGCTAATTCTAATGCACTTATTCCAGTGGCCATCGCTGCTAATTCTAATGCACTTATTCCAGTGGCCATCACTGCTAATTCTAATGCACTTATTCCAGTGGCCATCACTGCTAATTCTAATGCACTTATTCCAGTGGCCATCACTGCTAATTCTAATGCACTTATTCCAGTGGCCATCGGTGCTAATTCTAATGCACTTATTCCAGGGGCCATCACTGCTAATTCTAATGCACTTATTCCAGTGGCCATCACTGCTAATTCTAATGCACTTATTCCAGTGGCCATCACTGCTAATTCTAATGCACTTATTCCAGTGGCCATCACTGCTAATTCTAATGCACTTCTTCCAGTGGCCATCGCTGCTAATTCTAATGCACTTATTCCAGTGGCCATTACTGCTAATTCTAATGCACTTATTCCAGTGGCCATCACTGCTAATTCTAATGCACTTATTCCAGTGGCCATCACTGCTAATTCTAATGCACTTATTCCAGTGGCCATCACTGCTAATTCTAATGCACTTATTCCAGTGGCTATCACTGCCAATTCTAACGCACTTCTTCCAGTGGCCATCACTGCTAATTCTAACACACTTCTTCCAGTGGCCATCACTGCTAATTCTAACACACTTCTTCCAGTGCCCATCACTGCTAATTCTAATGCATTCCTTCTAGTGGCCATCACTGCTAATTCTAACACACTTCTTCCAGTGCCCATCACTGCTAATTCTAATGCATTCCTTCTAGTGGCCATCACTGCTAATTCTAATGCACTTATTCCAGTGCCCATCACTGCTAATTCTAACACACTTCTTCCAGTGGCCATAACTGCTAATTCTAATGCACTTCTTCCAGTGGCCATGACTGCTAATTCTAATGCACTTATTCCAGTGGCCATCACTGCTAATTCTAATGCACTTATTCCGGTGGCTATGACTGATAATTCTAATGGACTTCTTCCAGTGGCCATCACTGCTAATTGTAATGCACTTATTCCAGTGGCCATCACTGCTAATTCTAATGCACTTCTTCCAGTTGCCATCACTGCTAATTCTAATGCACTTCTTCCAGTGGCCATCACTGCTAACTACAATGCACTTACTCCAGTGGCACGTTTAACAATTTTCCTACTTTTCTCCTATTGACAGGACAAGTTAATGGTATACGCGGTGAGCAGCCATGATGTATGAAGGAGAAAGAAAATTTGTACCTGTGATCTTAATGAAAAATAATCTATCAAGATAACTTAAAAAAAATAAAAATAAATTTAAGTTAATTAAAGAACTAACAGAGAGCCCCAATTAATTAATAATTATTATTTCTGTCTTCATTTTTAAAGGAATATAAGGGACTGCAATGTACTTGGGGTCCATCGTGTGAATATGCCCATACCAGACCCCCGGGAAAATAAGAGACACAATTCCCGAATACACTAGGATATTTTTTTAAATGGTAAAGGTTTCTGACTTTTAGAGGAGATAGAATAAACCTGCACTAGACCCCGGGGAATATAAGAGACACAATCCCCTATACACTAGAACTATACAAAACTATAAACTATTTTTTTAGGAGGTAAAGGTTCCTGACTTTTAGAGGAGATAGGAGGCATTCTTTTTTTTTATTTTTTTTTTTTAGGGTAGCCCTGTGTCCCCCTCAAAAACCACATATATTTGTATATATACATGCATAATATTACACTCAGAGTGCAGAGTTCAGGTGGGTGCTACATGCATGCAGAATTTGGGGGTGCGTTATGTGCATATTGTAGAGTTCCGGAGTGCACTGCATACAGACTGCAGAGTTCAGCCTTCTTCCACAGCTGCATCCCCTATCCACATCTCACTTTCACCCCTCTTCAACTCTGACCTCTGCATGCAACCCCACCTCCACTGCCCCATCTTCTCCGCCCCTCCTCCTTAAAAGCTCCACCATCTTCCACATCCACACCTTATTTTTGTTTCTTTATTAAGCTGAAGCACTTAGCCGGCTCTTTTACCCCCTGTACAATGTAGGGGGATCCACCTCTCCTACTTGCAGGGAGATCATCCAGTAGGGGTGTAGGCATCTGCACTGTACCCCAGGCACTTGCATCTCCCTTGTCCCCATCCTGCACTCAGTAGAAGCTGTTCAGGAGATCAGATTTGTGGGAGCTGTTGGGAGACAAGCTGTCACTTGTAAATACAGAAGCCGGACTTCTGTATTTACAAGTGATAGAGGTGAGTAGGGAGCAGAGGGCCTGAGCCAGGGGTGGTGGAACTGAGTCCCACCAAGTTCCAGATGAAACAAAAGCCCTATATATATATATATATATATATATATATATATATATATATATATATATATATACTATACATACCCTGCTCTAAAAAAGAGGGTGACTTTTAGGGGGTGCCAAACTGACAGAGGAGAAGTGAATTTATTTCTCTACCTCCTTATCACATCATGGCTGTTTTTCTCTCTGCTACCGCCATCTCTGAGCCGTTGGGGAAGCAGGGAAAGAGATCATTTATAATTTTGGCCATGCAGGTTACTTCATGGCACCCTTTTAAACTGGCTGTTTGCGTTGCATTCACTGCCCTCTTCTCATTGTAATGGGAAGTGAAGATCTTCATCTCCACTCCTCATCACAGCTACATAAACAACTGCACAGTCGAGATAAGCTTAGATTGTCCCTATCACAGCTTTTATTGGTTTCAGCGGTTGAATGAAAAAACTGTCTTGATTTCCCCATCCACACATCTGATGTGGATAGGGGAATCCTCTCTGCTGAGCTTTTATATTCTGACAGTGGGGAGACTTTTTCACTGTCAGAATGTACTTATCAGTGCTGCTGGCTATAGCCTGAGGTGCTGATCGAGTACAGAAATCTAACAGGCCAGTTGTAAAGAAGTCAAATGGTAGATCCACTTCTGTACAGCCTCCTTGCCCATACATGGATCAAAATGTGGCTAGTCCCTGCTGAACCGACCAAATTTTGACCCATGTATGGCCATCTCAAGCATGTTTTCAGCAAGTACAACAAATACCTGTTGCTCTTGCTAGGAATGCAGTGTCTTTGCCACTTCCTGCGAATGGAATTGATACTGTACATCAATGTTATCGTCTTCTAAGCTATCTTCTGTAGATTATAAATCCCCCTGCCCCTCTATATAATGGAGAAGAAGAGAAGAGGAGACGTTTGTTGTCCAAACCAGGAGAACAGCCTAGTGCAGTGATGGTACCTCAGATGTTTTGGAACTACATTTCCCATGATGCTCAGTCTGCAGTGTAGTTGAGCATTATCGAAAATGTAGTTCTAAAATATCTGGGGTGCCAAGGTTTGCCATCACTGGCCTAGTGTGACAATCCTCCATAGATACAGAGGTGTGAGTGAATGATAACAAAAGCTGGCCATACAAGAGTTAAAATTATGATTGTTCAGCAGGGACTGGCCATATTTAGATCCATGAATGGGCACCCTAGTTGTACAGAAGTGGACCTACCCATCGACTTCTGTACAACCAGCCTGTTGGGTTTTTCCCGATCGATCAGTGCCACAGGCTATAGCTGGAAGCACTGATGATCATTGCATTCTGATGGCAGGGAAGGTTTTCCACCATCAGAACACAATAGCACAGTGAGAAGATTCCCCCATCCGCATCAAATTTGTAGATGGGGAAATTGGATCATTTTTTTCATTCAACCTACTGGTTAAACGAAACAAAAATTATGAATGTAGGGGCAGCCAAAGGAAAGCAGGCCTGAAAAAAAGAAAACTTTTTAGGTTTAGATATGCCTTATTATAGTAGAATTTGTACAGGCACACAGTGTATTTCAGATCAACAAATCGCCTGTGAGGCGATTCATCTTAATTATTAAAGTGAGCGATTATGGCTATTAATATTCTGTGAACTTTCTACAAACATTCATTACCAATGAATTATACATGATCAGCAAATGAGGAAGCATAAACATTTCTTATGAAACATATCTCATGATCCTGCTGAATAATGCAGTAAAATATCAATACGTTAAGACGTGCATCATTTACATTTTTACATTCCAGCAAACTAGGAAGTCAGAGGACTTTGTCAATAACTTATTTAAATGACAGTGAAGTGGTATGTCATTAACACTGGGGACAATTATGCATTTTGAATTGCACAAATAGCACAGTGCTTACATTTCTTTGACTTAAGCATGTCATAAGGACTCTAGCAAGGCTGCTCTGGATAGATCTTTTAACCCTTTCTTAGGCTATCCATAGCATAACCACTTCAGCTCCAAAAAGTTCTACTCCCTTCATGACCAGGAAATGTTTGGCTATTCGATACTGCAGTACTTTAACTGGAAATTAGGTGATCATGCAACACTACGCAAATTAAATTTATGTCATTTTATTTTCACTCAAATAGAGCTTTCTTTTGGTGGTATTTGATGACCACTGGGTTCTTTCTGTTTTTTACTATATAAACAAAAAAAGACAGAACATTTTGAAAAAAAAAACCCCAACGACCAAGTTTGGGGTGGAGGAACTTGACTGGCCTGCACCTGATAGAACACCTCTTGGATGAATTGGAGTGGAGATTGCGAGTCAGTGTCTGACCTCACAAATGTGCTTCTGGAAGAATGGTCAAACATTCCCATAGACACACTCCTAATCCTTGTGGACAGCCTTCCCAGAAGAGTTATAGCTGTTAAAGCTGCAAAGGGTGGGTCAACTCAGTATTGAGCCCTATGGACTAAGACTGGGATGCCATTAAAGTTCATGTGGGTGTAAAGGCAGGTGTCCCAATACTTTTGGTAATATAGTGTACATTACCGAGCTGTGCCAACTTTATCCTAATATTTATTTTTATGACCACATTTTACATGCTTGCTGTACCTATTTTTATGATACCATCTATAGCTACAAATGGAGATCCTTTCTATCCTATCCTTTCTTTGGCTATATTACTTTTGTTCAGTTACTTATTAATCAAACATCTCTGCGTAACTGTAAGTTATGTCACAGAGATATCCACTGAGCATACAGTATGTCCTCAGTCTTCAAGATTAAATTACAATGGGCATTGCAGCCAAAGCAACATTTTTGTTTTTTAACTATTGGGGCTCTGTTTTTTTAAAGAGTAGGATTCAAAGTTTAAATATTTGCATGGCTCACACTATTTTTTTTTTTTTTATGTGGCATTTCACCATATAAAGGTGTATCTGTAGATCCAACTACATACAGCATGACTGGGAAGTGCAGTGGTGTCACTGGCGGGGGGGGGGGGGGGGAGGGGACATGGCCCCCCAACATTAAACTGTAGCCCCCCAACAGGATCGCGGCGCCACCTCCTGCTTTGAGATGGGGGGTTGGTAAGCCCAGGTTGCAGGTTCCTGACCCGCCATCCCTGAGCATTAGGGTGAAGAACGGAGCCAGCACTAGAGGAAACAGAGTCGATGCATCCTGTATAGCACTGGCTTCTCTCCCGCAGTACCCACCAACTGTACCAGCCAGCAGTACCCACCAGCAGTACCTGCCAGCAGTACCCACCAGCTGTACCCGCCAGAAATACCAGCCAGGAGTACCAGCCAGCAGTACCCACCAGCAGTACCCACCAGCAGTACCCACCAGGAGTACCAAGTAACATTACCCACCAACAGTACCTGCCAGCAGTACCAGCCAACAGTACCTGCCAGCAGTACCAGCCAGCAGTAGCCACCAGCAGTACCCATCAGCAGTACCAGCCAGCAGTACCCACCAACATTACCAGCCATCAGTACCAGCCAGCAGTACCCACCAGCAGTACCAACCAGTAGTACCCACCAGCAGTACCTGCTAACAGTACCAGTCAGCAGTACCTGCCAGCAGTACCAACCCTGGAGGAAAGCCAGCAGCAGGCACCAGCCATACCGGCCTGGGGGACAGCAGCAGCCAGCGATACCTGCAGGAATTCTGAGGAAGAAGTATTGATTGAGGTCAGTTAAGGTGCAGGTAAACCGCAGTGCATCCATGTGAAAGCAGTCTTGGTCCCCTTTTACACGATCGGTCCGATCAGGTCCGCCTGTCTGTTTTTCAAATGGACCCAATTGGACCTTCCATTCCCCTCTATAGAGCGGCAGATGTAAACAGACCTGTGTTAGTTTACAACTGCCTAGCTCTAATTGGATCCACTTGAAAAAAACAAAAGGGGATCCGTCCCCTTCTGTCTGGACGGATCAGATTGGAGAGTAGAGCGGGTTTTATCCATGTCAGCTTTGTATATGCTGAGTAAACACAGACCTGTCATCTGCCTGCTTCGCTCATTGTGGCCCACGACCGGTTACCAAGTCGCTAAAGTGGCCCTCACTCCTCAAAAGGTTGGGCACATCTGCTGTAGGGGCATGAGTCCCGGATTGAGAGGTGCACTGTAGCAGCCTTACCCCTTAGTTTCACCATGGTGTGTGGCGGAGGGAAGGAGTCCCGGATGGAAAGGTGTGCTATACTGTAGCGCATCAGGAGACCCGCGGGGAAATCATTAAGATCTCCCATGAAGTTTTTAAAACGGTTAAGACTGCCGCCACTGTCGCAGATGGCCTTAACACTTTCATCACTGTGGTTGGCACCAATACTAGGGGTTATTACTGCGTAAACTGGCACCAATACTATGGGCTATTTCTGCGTAAACTGGCACCAATACTAGGGGCTATTACTCCGTAAACTGACACCAATACTAGGGGTTATTACTGTGTAAATTGGCACCAATACTAGGGATTATTACTGTGTAAATTGGCACCAATACTAGGGGCTATTACTGCATAAACTGGCACCAATACTAGGGACTATTACTGAATAAACTGGCACCAATACAAAAGATTATTACTGTGTAAACTGTTTGCTGAAATTGCTTTAAACTATAAAGAAAAGCTTTTGAGAGTTTTCCTCTTTCTCCGGTCTGAAGCAATACCTGAGAAAGAAAGGAAAACTTTTGAAATCTTGTCTGTTAAGTTTTAGGTTAGTAAAATAAAAAGGTAACATTGCATACTGCATTACTCTCGTATTTTGTAAATGTATTTATATATACTTATTTAGCTTTTTTCAGTGGTATGATTTAGTGGTGAAAATTATGAGTGCCCCCCCCAGTTTTGACTGTTGTGTCTTATGTGCCCCACTATATGTTGTTCCTAGAGTCGCCCCTGGGGAAATGGTTTAGCAGATAACCCAGACCTTAAAATATTTAATGGTAGACCTTGATGCTTCATGGTAGACTTCCCTGTCTCTAACTTACCTGCCCTTTGTACTTGTACTGTTTTTGAATTTCAATTAGGTAGAGAAAAGTGATCCAGCAGTTTAAATCAATAAAGCAACCCAGATGCTCAGGTAGGAAAAACATGAACATGAACTGAATTTAAAAGAAGCCAGCAACACAGAAAATTTCTGACATTTTTTTTTTCTGTTATAGAATGATATAAAAAGTAGAACAAAAAAATCTGTCCTTTTTAGATTTACTGCATGTGACGAAGTTTTTATTTTACTGTCTTTTAACAGTGTTATTGGCTATGTTATCCACAATGCATTGCACCTGGGCACAATCATATTTTATTGTATTGCTGTTGGAACTGTAAAGCAATAAATTGCAGAGCTGTCAGCAGCATTACTCCACTCTTTACACAGCAATATGATAGAAATGTCTTTTTTTGATCTAATGTCTTTTTACTCTGAGATCAATACAAAAGATTACACGATGAACATATGTTTCCGCTTATAAACAACACAAAAGGCTGCAAAAGACTTGTATGCGCTTGATCATTTCTATTTGTTATATTTTTTTTAAGAGGATACAATAATCAGTCACAGACAACATAAATGGCTGATGTCTACACTTAGTTATTCATGTACTTAAATTGTGACAATGCAATGGGAAATAATCTTAAACAGATCATTTTTTTGAGAAATGATTGTGCACAGTTATAGATTTCCTCAAATCAAAGCATTTAAATTGTAGCTGAAGCCAAAACGTATTTAGTTTAGTTAGATTGCTGTCTTTGTCCCCAGTGGGAAGATTCATTTTTCTCTATTTATTGTGTATTCATTTATACTGGGACAGAAAGTTATGGGAATTCCACAATTTTGCAGTTGTCATCAAAACAGAAACAGAGGGGAAATCTTCTCTGACACTTGTTTGAGGAACAACTTAGAAGGGATTTGCTTGTTTTATTGAAAAAGCCTGATAGTTCCCTAATGGATCAATTATTTTAAGTGTTGGAAGTAAAATATTTGATGGTGCAGTTCCAGAAAGGTATCGATGTTCCTTTAATTCATGTTTTATTGCTTGTGGACTAACTGACAGTATTGATTGTTAGCATGTATGTTAAGAGGTTTGTATACTTTAAATAAGATCAATAAGACTCCACAATAAGGTAATTTATGATGAAGTTGAACATTGCTAGGTTACTGACTTAAAGGAGAAGTGTGGGATTGTAAAAAAACAAGCATTCATACTCACCTCTATGGCTGCAGCATCGCTGTCCCCCAACGGTTTTAAGACATGGAACTGAGTGATCAAAAAATTGCTAATTGCTCAGTTCTCCTGTCTACTTTAAGCAGAGAGTGGTGACTGTCAGTCCCTCCTCCAATGCTCACTGGAGAGCTGGGCTGGAGGGGGGAGGGAGCGGCTGGCTCAGATTCTCAGCTGCAAACTGGGGGGCTGAGCCAACTGTCGGTCATGCATCTGGGTGAATTCCAACTTTATTGTCAAGATTTGTCCAGAGCCTGTAGCGGTTCTGTGACGTCAGCTGACAACGGGGTCACAGTAGAGCATAAGTAAGTGTACTATGACCCAGAAGAGAAGTATTTTGCTATACAGTACTTCGCCTTTTAATACTTAGGTTCCTTCATGGAAATTATACCTTGTATGCTTGCACGCTCTGCAGTCTGACTTGCCGTATTCCGCACAGGAAAACTCTTTTGTACATGCAGCATCTAAAATAAACACATTTAAAGCTGAAGTTTAGCTAAAAAAAAATAATCCTTGTACATTTAGTCACATCGCTCATCTACACTTTATTGTCAAAAGTATTGGGATGCCTGTCTTTATGCGCACATGAACTTTAATGGCATCCCGGTCTTAGTCCGTAGGGTTCAGTATTTAGTTGGCCCACCCTTTGCAGCTATAATAGATTCAACTCTTCTAGGAAGGCTGTCCACAAGTTTTAGAAGTCTGTCTATGGGAATGTTTGACTATTCTTCCAGAAATGCATTTGTGAGGTCAGGCACTGATTTGGACGAGAAGGCCTGACTCGCAATCTCCGCTCTAATTCATCCCAAAGGTATGCTATTGGGCTGAGGTCAGGATTATGTGCAGGCCAGTCAAGTTTTTCCACCCCAAAATCACTCATTCGTTTCTTTATGGACCTTGCTTTGTGCACTGGTCCAAATAATGTGGCGAAGGGTGGATTATGGTGTGGGGTTGGGCTTGGCCCCTCAGCTCAAGGGAGGGAAATTCTAAAGGCATCAGCATATCAAGACATTTTGTATAATTTCATGCTCTTAACTTTTTGGGAACAGTTTGGGGTTGGCCCCTTCCTTTTCAAACATGACTGCACACCAGCACACAAAGCAAGGTCCATAAAGACATGGATGAGTGAGTTTGGGGTGGAGGAACTTAACCGGCCTCAACCTGATAGAACACCTTTGAGATGAATTAGAGCGCAGACTGCGGGCCAGGACTTCTTGTGCTCATCAGTGCCTGACCTCACAAATAGGCTTCTGGAAGAATGATCAAACATTCTATAGACACAATCCTAAACCTTGTGTAAACCTCAATATTGAACCCTATGGACTAAGACTGCGATGCTATTAAACTTCATGTGGGTGTAAAGGCAGGTGTCCCAATACTTTGACAATATAGTGTATTTTGAATCCTCTAGAATACTTAACTGCAGAGATACCTGTCTTTGAACTTCCAGTACTGCAATGGTGAATAGCTTCATGTCTTCAGGCAGAACAGCAATGCAGATGGTCAGACAGGACACACCTCCTCCTTCACTGAGAAAAGTTATTTCACTGATAAAACGGTGTGTAAAATGATTGGTGAATAGGGATGAACATCCTGTGACCATTTACAGATCATCTTACAGGCAGCATAATCAATGAAATAAGGTTTCTCCCTGGTGGAGGCGGAAGGAGAGGGTATGTCCCTATCAGATCATCTGTACTGCTGTTCTGCCTGAAGGTTCAAAGCTGTTACCATTGTAGTGCTGGCGGTTTCCGAGACACGAAGAGGACAGGCATCCCTGAAGTGAAGATTTCCCCAGGTTCCAATTGCCTTTACAATGTGGGACATAGTTCATTACAGGTAAGTAATGTAAGCTGTATTCATTTTTTGTAAACTTCAGCTTTAAGTAGTACAGTACCTAGGCAGAACGTTCTCATTGTCCTTGTATGCCCTTCAGTATTCTGTTCTCTGAATCCTGATTGCAGTTCTAGTTATGAACCAAGTCAGTTTTGTGTTTATATAATAACTGTTCAGTCACTTGATTCTGTCTTTTGCTATAGTTACATCTTTGCCAGAATGCTAAGAGGCAAAAAGAGAGCACTGGCCTCTTGTGTTTTAGTTCATTTGTGTCTTTTTTATTTGTATGTGTGCTTTGTTTCTTTGTATGTGTGAACAAAGTGCTCAGTCTCTCTAAGGCACAGCCAGCATCATGCAAAGCAGTGATCTCTAATAAAAATGTAATAGGATCCATATTGTTGAAGAACATTATTATTAGGTGTGCCTGAATGTCACCTATTCTAACATCTGCATGTTTATAGAATTCACTATTGCAAGAAGTTTTGGTTGCCTTTCAGTTCATCAGCTGCTTGTCAGTGAGGCATATCCCAGTGCTGTTACCTAAAAATGTCACATAATGAAACTCAAACCTCCCCAAACCTTAGGAAGACTGGGCACATCTTAACCGCTTGCCGACTGCGCACAGTATATTTACTGCGGCAGTCGGCCCCGGCCAGGCAGAGTGACGTAGGTCTACGTCGCTCGCCTGTCACTCCTTCCAGAGCCAATAGCGGGCGGGCGCGCGCCCGCTGAGGCGCGCGCCCGCCTCGGCTCGTTCACGGAGGAGTGCGGGAATGTGACTGGCGGACCCGATGTCCGCCGGTCACACTACGATCGCCGGTACAGCGGGAGAAAGACAGAGCGGCTTGTGTAAACAAGCCACCTGTCAGTTCTCCCTGTGTAAAAGTGAAGATCAAACAGTTCTACTATGTAGAACTGTTGATCTTTGTTTTTACACTAGTAGACCTGTCCCTGCACAGTTAGAATCACGCCCCTAGGACACACTTAACCCCTCCCTGTCCAATACTGTTAACCCCTTCCCTGCCAGTGTCATTTTTGCAGTAACAGTGCATATATATAGCACTGATTACTGCAGTAATGTCACTGGTACCCCCAAAAGTGTCAAAAATGTCAGTCAAGGGTCCGATCTGTCCGCCGCAATGTCGCAGTACCGCAAAAAAAATCGCAGATCGCCGCCATTACTCGTTAAAAAAAAAAACACCAAAAATTACAAAAATCTTTCCCTTTGTTAGTAAACGCGATAACTTTTGCGCAAACCAATCAAAATACGCTTTTTGCGATTTTTTTTACCAAACATAGGTAGCGTAAAACAAATTGGCCGAAAATTTTAAAAAATTTTGATTTTTACATTTTTTTTTGGGGGAATTTCATATAAAAAAAAGTGAAAAATATTGTTGTTTTTGCAAAAATTACGCTCTTTTTTTGTTTATAGCGCGTGATCAAAAAATCGCACAGGTGATCAAATACCACCAAAAGAAAGCTCTGTTTGTGGGAAAAAAAGGACGTGAAATTCGTTTAGGTACAGCGTCGCATGACCGCGCGATTGTCCGTTAAAGTCACGCAGTAAAAAATCGCAAAATAACCCCTGGTCTTTTAGCAGGAAAATCCTCCGGTGGTAAAGTGGTTAAAGCAGAGCTTCAACCAAAAGGGTAAGCTTGTCTGCGTCCTCTCCCCCTCTACTGCCACATTTGGCACCTTTTGGGCGGAAGTGGGTACCTGGTTTTGACAAGTACCTGCTCCCACTTTTGGCTCAGTTCACCACGGCATAGTGAGCAGGATGTTTGTCCCCTCCTCCTCACCCACCCCCCCCAACTGCAGCCAGCCCATTGAGAAAGTGCAGCACGATTCATGCATGTGCAGTAGAAAACCGGCTATGAAGCCACAAGGCTTTACTGTCAGTTTCCCTGAGCTAAGATGGTGCCAGCAGCCCCTGAGAACTCATTTAAGGATCGGCTCAGGACACTGCTGGATGCCCAGAGAGGTAAGTACCCTAATAGTAAGCATTTGTAGCTACTGACCTTTAATTACAATAAGCGCATTTTGATTGGTATGCGCAAAAGTTATCACGTCTACTAACTACAGGAAAGATTTGTCATTTTTATTGTTTTTTTTTTTTACTAGTAATGGTGGCGATCTGCGATTTTTAGCGGGACTGCGACATTGCGGCGGACAGATCGGACCCCTAACTGATATTTTTGACACTTTTGGGGGGACCAGTGACATTACTACAGTAATCAGTGGTAAACATATGCACTGCTACTGTAATAATGACACTGGCAGGGAAGGGGTTAACACTGTGGGTGATCAAGGGGTTGAATGTGAGCCTAGGGGAGTGATTCTAAGTGTGGGGGGCGTGGCTTGTGGAATGACCATAGAGACCTCTGTTCCTATATAGATGGATCACAGGCGCTCTGTGATCATTGCAGGGAGAAGAACGGTCAGCTGTGTTAACAACAGCTGAGCATTCTTCTCTCTCAGCAGGGAGCGATCATGGGTGTGAGGCAGCAATCAGAGCCGCCTGCTTTGTGCATCGGAGTCCCTGCTGCCGAGTGGGGGCGGGAGCACGCCGGCGGCAGGGCGCGCTCGTCCTTTAGCTGCAGGCGCGTGAACGACGTAGGTCTACGTCGGTTCGCGCAGGAGGGCCGCATTGCCACAGTAAATGGGCGGCGGGCGGTCGGGAAGCGGTTAACATTATTACTTTGTAAATACTTATACACAATTGTATCTGTCTCATTGGGAAAAAGATGTTTGCAGAATATTGACTTGCAGTATTTTTACAGAACAATATGGAAAGCATACACATTTTTAATAAAAATGTCATAAGTGATTCACATTGACAACCATTTTAAGAAGTAATATGCTTTTTGACATAGCAACTCTGAAGAATGATGAGAACTGTCCCCGGGCGATTCAAAGAAAGTCGTTTTTCTTACACTGCCATGCGTCATCCAATGTCAAGATATACTTCACGTAAAGAGTGTCTGAAAACATTCCAATGATTGCAGCACGTCTTCAATATACACAGCAATAAAATACAATGTTTTCAGAGATTATCTTCCATAAAAATAATTCAAAGTGATTTGTCATGATTTAAACTGAAACTCACCCTTCCCTCATAACTTATCTCTTTTGGTGTTCTCCCTGTGCCTGTGTGGGTTTCCTCCGAGTGCTCCAGTTTCCTCCCACACTCCAAAGCCATGTTGGTAGGTTAATTGGCTCCTGTCGAAGTTGGCCATGGTACGTGTATGTATGAAAGTGAGTTAGGGACCTTAGATTGTAAGCTCCTTGAGGACAGGGACTGATGTGAATGAACGATATATATATGTAAAGCGCTGCGTAAACTTACATAGTTACATAGTTAGTGAGGTTGAAAAAAGACATCAGTCCATCCAGTTCAACCTATGATGTGTGTGTGTGTTTGCTTTTAACCGTACATTGTGTACCCCTGTATGTTGTGGTCTCCAAGGTGCCCATCTAATAGTTTTTTGAAACTATCAATGCTCCCAGCTGATACGACTGCTTGTGGAAGAGAATTCCACATCCTTACCGCTCTTACAGTGAAGAACCCCTTACGCATTTTAAGGTTAAACCGCCTTTCCTCTAGTTTTAGTGAGTGGCCACAAGTCTTATTGTATCTCCTCTCTCTGAATAGTTTGTTCCTTATGCTAGGGTCGACGGTACAGTATTTGTACATTGATATCATATCCCCCCTCAATCGTCTCTTCTCCAGAGAGAATAAGTTCAGTGCTTGTAGTCTTTCCTCATAGCTGATGTCCTCCATTCCCCTAATTATTTTTGTTGCCCTTCTCTGGACTCTTTCCAATTCCAGCACATCCTTCCTGAGGACCGGTGCCCAGAACTGGACAGCATACTCCAAATGTGGCCGGATCAGAGTCTTGTAGAGTGGGAGAATAATCTCTTTATTTCTGGAGTGAATCCCCTTTTTTATACATCCCAGTATTCTGTTGGCTTTGCTTGCAGCGGCTTGGCATTGCATGCCACTGCCAAGCCTGTTGTCTACCAGTACCCCCAGGTCCCTTTCCATCCTAGACTCACCCAGAGGTTCCCCCCCCCTAGTGAGTAGCTTGCTTTCTGGTTTCTGGCCCCCAAGTGCATTACTTTACATTTTTCAACATTAAACCTCATCTGCCATATAGTTGCCCACCCCGTTATTTTGTTCAGGTCCGCTTGTAAGGTTTCCACATCCTGCATAGAAGATATTGGCATGCTTAGTTTAGTATCATCCGCAAATACTGAGATTGTACTAGATATCCCCTCCTCTAGATCATTTATGAATAAATTAAACAGGATTGGTCCTAGGACAGAACCCTGGGGGACCCCACTTTCCACACCCGCCCAATCCGAGTACTCCCCATTAATCACCACCCTCTGGACTCTCCCCTGGAGCCAGTTCTCTATCCAGGTACTCACCCTATGGTCCATACCTACCTTCCTTAGTTTGTACAGTAAGCGTTTGTGGGGAACGGTGTCAAAGGCCTTTGCAAAGTCCAGATACACCACATCCACCGGCTTACCTTTATCTAGGTGGCAGCTCACTTCATCGTAGAAGGTTAATAGATTGGTTTGGCAAGAACGATTTTTCATGAATCCATGCTGATTACTACTAATAATACAATTTTCATTACTAAAGTCTTGTATGTGGTCCCTTAACATCCCCTCCAAAATCTTGCAGACTACAGATGTTAGGCTGACCGGCCTATAGTTACCGGGATACATCTCGGCCCCTTTTTAAATATTGGTACCACGTTGGCTTTTTTCCAATCAGCTGGCACCATACCCGTCTGTAAACTATCCTTAAAGATCAAGAATAATGGTCTGGCAATCACCTGGCTGAGCTCTTTCAGAACCCTCGGGTGCAAGCCATCCATGGCGGTATTTTCTGAGGTGTGTTGTTTAGTTCGGCCTTACAAGCTAGGTTTGTGTAGCCCCCCGATTCTTTTGTGAAGACTGAAGAGAAGAAATTATTTAACACTTCCGCCTTTTCTCTGTCCTCAGTGGCCATATTTCCTTTGTCATCTTTTATGGGGCCAATGTGTTCTGGCCTCGCTTTCTTACTGTTTATATACTTAAAAAACTTCTTGGGGTACTTTTTACTCTCCTCCACTATATGTCTCTCGTGTTCTATTTTAGCCGCCCTAATTTCATCTTTACATTTCTTATTACACTCTTTGTAATGCTTAAATGCTGCCAATGACCCCTCAGTCTTGTATTTTTTGAAGGCCTTTTCTTTAGCACTAATATACATTTTTATGTTGGAGTTTAGCCACCCAGGGTTTAATTTTGCTCTTTTAAATTTATTTCCCTTTGGAATGCACTGGTCAATCCCTTTGTTAAGTATGCTCTTGAAGCACTCCCATTTTTCCTCCGTGTTCTTTGTTCCCAGGGTTCTATCCCAATTGATATTTTCTAGCAGTGAGCACAGTTTTGGGAAATTGGCTCTTTTGAAATTCAGCGTCTTAATATTACCCTTGTTCTTCCTATTACTGTAATTAATACTGAAACTTATTGACCTATGGTCACTGTTTCCTAAGTTCTCCTGTATTTCTATATCCGTGAGCAGGTCTGCATTGTTAGTAATCAGTAGGTCAAGTACCGCATTGTTTCTTGTCGGTGCATTCACCATCTGACCCATGAAATTGTCCTGCAAAACATTTAGGAACTGCCGAGCCTTGGCTGAGTGTGCGGTTCCTTCTGCCCAGTCTATATCAGGATAATTAAAGTCCCCCATTATAATGACATTTCCCATCCTTGCTGCCAATCCTATCTGTAAAATGAGGTCCACCTCCCCCTCCTCCCTCTGGTGGGGGGGCCTATAGCATACACCCAATATTACCTTCCCCACCGTGCCTTCCCTTTGAAGCTCTACCCATAGGGATTCTGCCTCGTTCTTAGCTCCATTATTAATATCATCCCTCACCTGTATACTGTTCTTAATATACAAACATACCCCTCCCCCTTTTTTACCTTCTCTATCTCTGCGATAAAGGGAATACCCCTGAATGGTCGCCATCCAGTCATGAGAGCTGTCAAACCAAGTCTCAGTTATCCCCACAAAATCTAAGTCCTCCTCAAACATCAGCAGCTCCAGCTCTCCCATCTTGTTGGCCAAGCTTCTGGCATTGGTATACAAACCTCGTAATTTTGACCGGTTACAAATATCCTCATTTGATGTTTTTAGGCTGCTCTTGTGGTTTTTCCCTATACCCACCCTGGGTATAGGAGCTCCGAACACCCTACCGCTAATGCCCCCATTTCTGCCCTCTGAATCTTGCTTTCCACTGGCTAATTCTACATCTGTACCCTCCCCCCCATTCCCTAGTTTAAAAGCCCCTCTAACTTTGTGGCCATCCTCTCACCCAGTACGGCTGCACCCACCCCATTTAGGTGCAATCCGTCCCTACCAAAGAGCCGGTGGCCGACTGAGAAGTCGGCCCAGTTCTCCAGGAACCCGAAACCCTCCTTACTACACCAGCTCCTCAGCCACTCGTTAACTTCCCTAATCTCCCACTGCCTCTCTGGTGTGGCTCTGGCTCGAGGTACAGGTAGTATTTCGGAAAATACTACCTTGGAGGTCCTTCTCCTCAACTTAGCGCCTAAGTCCCTGAAATCGTTTAGGACTCTCCATCTTCCTCTGCCTATGTCATTGGTACCCACGTGTACCATGACAGCTGGGTCTTCCCCAGCCCCACCCAATAATCTGTCCACCCGATCCGAATGTGCCGAACCCGAGCGCCCGGCAAACAACAGACTGTTCGGCACACACGGTCTTTGTCACAGATTACACTGTCTGTCCTTCTAATAATTGAGTCCCCTACCACCAGAACCTGTCTTTCCTTTCCCTTTCTCCCAGCCTCACTGGAGGAGTTCTTCCCCTGGCAGCTAGGGGCGTCGCTCTGCTCCAGCAATGCTGGTTCCTGACTGGTTTCCCCAACATCACGCAACGGGGCAAATTTATTGGGGTGCTCCAGCCCAGGATCAGCCTCCTTGCCTTGTCCCCTTCTACCCCTCCTAACTGTCACCCCTCTACTCTGCTCTGATGCCTGCACCTCCAATACTCCGCCCACCTCTGTGCAGACCCCTGTCTGCACCTGACTGGTACGATCCCGGCTCTCCTCCGGTATGGACATTCGTCTCAGTGTTGCCAGCTGCTTCCCTAGATTCAGGACTTGAGCTTCCAGGGAAGCAACGTGCTTACATTTTGCGCATTTGTATTCGCCCTCGATCACATGTCTGAGGAACGCATACATATTACAAGATGTACACCGAGTCGCATCTCCACACCCGCCGGGCATTGTACCTACTAATCTAATCTAATGGGGATTCAGTAATTTAAGTCTATCCTATGTGGCTATTTCCTGGCTTCCTAACGCTACCTTCTCACCCTCTGGTACTCCGCTTCACTCACTTGCACAACACTCACAATCTCACAGCCCGGTCAGTCGCACAACACTCCCAGTCTCACAGCCCGGTTCAGTCGCACCACACTCACAGTCTCACAGCCCGGTTCAGTCGCACCACACTCACAGTCTCACAGCCCAATTCAGTCGCACCACACTCAGTCGCACAGCCTGGTCAGTCGCACAACACTCTCAGTTGCCCAACACTCAGTCGCACAACACTGTCAGTCGCACAACACTGTCAGTCGCACAGCCCTGTCAGTCTCACAGCCCTGTCAGTCGCACAACACTGTCAGTCGCACAACACTGTCAGTCGCACAACACTCGCCGACACACAGCCCGGTCAGTCGCACTCAGGTAGTAATAGGTACTCCCAGACACTCAGGTAGTAATAGGTACTCCCAGACACTCAGGTAGTAATAGGTACTCCCAGACACTCAGGTAGTAATAGGTACTCCCAGACACTCAGGTAGTAATAGGTACTCCCAGACACTCAGGTAGTAATAGGTACTCACAGATACTCAGGTAGTAATAGGTACTCCCAGACACTCAGGTAGTAATAGGTACTCCCAGACACTCAGGTAGTAATAGGTACTCACAGATACTCAGGTAGTAATAGGTACTCCCAGACACTAAGGTAGTAATAGGTACTCACAGATACTCAGGTAGTAATAGGTACTCCCAGACACTCAGGTAGTAATAGGTACTCACAGATACTCAGGTAGTAATAGGTACTCCCAGACACTCAGCTAACAATAGGTACTCCCAGACACTCAGGTAGCAATAGGTACTCACAGATACTCAGGTAGTAATAGGTACTCCCAGACACTCAGGTAGCAATAGGTACTCAGAGATACTCAGGTAGTAATAGGTACTCAGAGATACTCAGGTACTACACTACACCCTCAGTCAGTGTACAATCTCAGTCACCAGTCTTACTTACCTAGTGTGTGTCCCTTTAAGCCTGTCACTAGCAGTTCCTGGCTGTTTTTTTTTTTCCCTCAGACGGTCAGTCTCCGCTCTGCACCCGCCTCCCTCTGTCACTTCCCGGTCAGCCTTTGCTCCGCTAGTCTCCTCTGCTCCCTCTCTGTCTGGGGGGGGGTTCCGCACCACTCGCCGCCCGCCACAAAAGGGAGGGTTTACTGCACCGCTCGCCGCTCGCTTCTGGGGGGGGATCGAGCGCAGCTCCCCGCCGCTGCTCTCCTAGGGGGGGGGGGGGTTACTCACACACGCGGTTGGTCACGCACACACTCCTCACACACTATTCTCTCTTGCACGCCCTGTCAGCCTCTGATCCCGCGCTCTGCTCCTCTGCTCCACAGCACCACCTGCTGGCCGGATCAGCAGAGATCAGCCTGTATGCAGAGATCAGCCTGCATGCAACTGACAGCGCTATATAAGTACCCATAATAGATAAATACATTTAGAGCTTCTCGATCCACCTCTTCCTACCAGATAGGATGGGTTTACATGACTTATGGACAATTGTTCCAGTTTCCATTGTGAAACTTACAGAATACTCTATTCTTTACTTTTATAAGTAGCTCATCATAGCACAGAGAGCTGAGATGGAAGCAGTTGTACCAAGCAACAAGGAGTCAATAATAGAGCCAAGATGATGACTGACAAGATAGTGCTTGCACCTGTTTTCAGAGACAATTTATCTGAAAGTGAGATAAATCTGCAGTAATGCACATAACATGCACTAGTGTGCTGTAAAGCCAATTATTCAGAAATCTCTCTCCCCCCCCCCCCCCAATGCACCTGCCTTGCAGAATCATAAGGCGACACACCGCTGTGGGCCTGTGGTGAGCTACAGTTTACTGCTGAATATGCTGCATGCACAAGTTTTAGTCTGGTATATGGTGCATTAGGCAGCCCATTCGAAAAAAGTGGTTGCCCTAATGCAACGCAAGTTAACCAGTTCCCGACCGCTCGCCACTTATTTACTGCGGCAGGCTGGCTCAGCTGCGCAAATCGCCATACAGTGTGCCCGACCTCATTAGGAAGCCAATCCACAGGACCAGCAGCCGCGACTGCCGCTGGGCACCCGCGATCACTCCCCGCTGAGAGAGAACGACAGTCTTCTGTTGTAAACACAATCTGGTGTTCATGCCAGTCCCCTTGCTTTCCTATTAAAAGGAAAACACTATGGTCAGTTCTCTATCTATGCTGGGAACTCAGTGTGCTCTCTTCCAATGATCAGATTTGTTCTGACATGCCCCCACTGCACAGCCATTAACTGGGAAGATAAGTGTGCTGCTGCTTCTCCACCCCCCAGCTCTTATGCAACTGAGAACAGAGGGAATGTAATCATTTTTAAAAAAAGGGAAAAAAGGTATTTATAATGTTTTTATTTATATATATATATATATATATATATATATACACAAATGTTTTGCCTTTTATTTCTATTTTAAATTGAATGGGTTTTGCAAGTTAACCCTCTTGCTGCCGCCTCTCCATGGCCCTTTAAGCGAGTGTAATGCTGGAAGGCTGAGGCAGCTTCCTGATCACATGATCCCAGCTTTTGGCTGGAACAGGGATCACATGATTGGGAGCCTGTCCTGCTGGTTCCTAATCAAAAACAGAGATTGGGAGCTGGCAATGACAGTTCGGTCAGTGTGCTCGGAGCGCACAGTGAGCGTACTTTTAGCACAGTTTCCAGATTCCCTGTTATAGACTAGGACTTATTTTGACAAAGAATTACAGTTGTTATCATAGGGTATATTTTGCATAATAATAATTTATTAGATTGTAAGTTTTCAGGAGCAGGGGCCTCATAACCCTCTTGCATTGAGTTGTATTATAACTGTACTGAGTCCTTTTATATTGCAAAGCACTGCACAAACTAAAGGCATTTTATAAATTCTGTATAATGATGATAATAATAATAATAATAAGTATTCTTCTTCTTCTATATTCAAGACTGTGAAGGAATGGCTTTATGTCAGCTATATTACAGGTCTAGGCACCGAAAAAATACAGATTAGACTGATGGAATTTAAGAAACAAGCGTTTTTTTTTTTTTTTGCCATGGGACCTGTTATTGTTAGTAACGATTTTCTAGCATAATTGGAAATCTTGGTAACCAGTCAAAAGTTTTTCTTTCTTTCCCAACTGAATGAAAAAAAAAAATGTCTCGCCAATTTAACAAATGGCCCCAATTAGATAAACATTTATAGTAGAGATGCACGGATAATCATTAAAACATTGCAATCCCATTTGCTAAGCTGTCTTCCAAGCATTACATGACATACATTCCAGTCTCAGACAGAAGACATACCATCATCAGCGTATTACATTCCACCAGATTGCTGCTTTCAGAACCTGTATT